>NC_133397.1:100450000-101105035 GCF_047511655.1 Castor canadensis | reverse complement strand
CTGAGCATTAGAAAGCAAAGTGGATAGAAATTGCTGCCTGGATGTGCTAGGGCTGAAAGAGACTCCAACCTCTCCTGGGCCCCTTAGAATGACCTTTCCCTGTGACCCTGTCCACCCAGAGGGAGCCCAGAAGGAAGGAAAAAGACAACCAAATAAAAAGAGCTTTTCAACACACCTCTTAGAGGTCCCGCTGAGACTTCAATTGCCACTGGAATTTTCAAACTTTCCAAGATAGTTGGAGGAAATTCAGTGCAAGAGGACCTGCCTCTGAAAGCAGAATGTGCTCAGAACAAAGAAAGGGATAGATCCAGGTTTGCACCAGGTACAGTTTTAGAGATTTAGGAACAAACATTTATCTTGGTTCCACAAGTCAGAGGATCCTCCCTGGGTTTGTAAACTAAGTGAGACAAAGTTGGGTACAGCCAATTAGAATGTACCTAGTTTTTCTAAAAAGATGACAACAACAAACAAACAAAACAACAAAAACAGTGAATGCATCAAATGTCAGTTAAGAAACAGTCCAGATGAACAAGGCCCTGGATTCCCCAGCATGAACACACACACACACACACACACACACACACAGAGAGAGAGAGAGAGAGAGAGAGAGAGAGAGAGACAGAGGTTGGATCGACTGTTTTAAGGAGTTTATCATCCTATAGTGTTTGGAATGAATACTCAGGTTACCTGGCTGGCAGAATGGCAGTTACAACCAAGATGGCTGTAAACCTAAAATGATAGTAATGGGTTCTTTTCTTCAAAGCCTTCAGGCTCTAGTGAAAGTTCACATAGCGCCAAGTGCACCATCTTTGCCTCTACCCTTCCCTTCCTCCCACTGATCCCAGGAGTCAGCCCCACCAGTTCTTCCATGATTCTCAGAAAAAAATCAAAATAGGGAAAAATCAGAATGGCTTGAAAACTCTGGAAGACTTTCAATTCTGTTTAAGTAGAATTCAAGCTACAGTTGTCATGCATCATCCCACTTTGGGAAATCATCTTTACACAGCTGTGCCAGTGAGGCAATTAAGCTCTCTGAAGTTCCATTCCTAGATTTTTGTTTGTTTTTCTACATGTGCCATGGTTGCCCTGAGACACATCTACTGGGCAGTACAAATGGTCAATTTCATTTTTCTACTTTCCCCTGCAAAGCACAGGGCACAAGGCGGGGGAGGGAGGTGAGAGGGGCAGAGGCACAGAGGATTCTGGGTGGGAACAGCTGGATGGAGTCAGAGTACCTTTTAGGTACCAGTGGCCTCCTTACCACCCATGGGGAGCAAGATATGTGCATTCCTGTACCAACCATGCTGGCAGAGTGTGCCTTGTCCACCTGCTTTGAGTTTGGGAATTCTCAGGTCCAAAGTGAAAAGTGTCAAGGCATTAGTGACACAGTGCAGTCTGTGATCAGTCTTCCAAATTCTTTTTGTTCCACTGATAGGAATCCATGGCAGGATATGTAGGTGTAAATGGAGTTTATTAAAAGTTAGGGAAGGGAAACACAAAAGGGAGCATGGTGGTCCCAGGTGGAATCTGGAGGAAAAGAGAGTGTGCTTCTCTTCTCCAGGTGCTTTTAAAACTTATGCTAACCTATGGTAAGAATTCCCATCCAATAATCAATGAGTGGGGAGGGACATGGGAGACCCTGGGTCAGGTGAGGGTGGTCTGAGCCATCCCTGGGCCAGGAGTGGGCAACCTACACAACATATAAAATATTAAGTAATATTTTTCTGTGGGTCCTGAACTTTCCCTAACTCTAGCCTGCCTCAAAGGCATTTCTACTTTATCTAAATATTTAAAAGTGAATCCCTTTTCAGATCCTGTAGCACCAAGCACAAAGGGTCATGCAGCATGACCCACAGAGGCATGGTGGAGAGAAGGTGGTCAGAAATATGTGTGAAAAAAAGAGTGTTGACATTCTCTACTGGCCTTTTTCTTAAGAGGTTAGATCTCTTCTCTTCCCTCCCCATTACTCACTATCTTGCTCTGCTTGTCTCTTCTTGCTCCTTCTCTCTATTCTCCTCTTCTTCTCTACTCTTCCATTGTACTTTCCTTCTCTTGCTCTCTTTTCACTCTCCCCCCTTACCCCCCACCTAGCCTGACTGTTCCCTCTCCCACTTGCTTTCTTGCCTTCTTCTCCACCTTTCTTGATTCCACCTTTCCTCTCCACCTTTCCAGGTTTACTTATAGACCAAGGACCCCAGGGCAAGGATGCAGAGCTGTGTGGGATGGGGACTCCCTAAGGTTCCAGGGCACATGAGTCCCTAGGTGACCTGGAGGGATTCTAGCAGCCATGGGAAATAGAAGAGCCACTTCTTGGAGGAGCAGTTGCTCTCTTCCCAGTGTGAGCACCTCATGAGACAAAATCTTAAAGGCCACATGGGAGTTCTGGGTTCTTCTGAAAGCCTGAGGGCAGAGTGCCTCCTTCTGGGACCACATTCTTTCTTTCTTTCTTTTTTTCCTTTCTTTCTTTCTTTTCTTCCTTTCTTCTCTCCTTTTTGAAGGCAGAGAAAGGAGATTTATTACACAGCTTGGGACATGCTGTGGCTTGAAGAGGCAGAGTAAGCACTCAACTCATCTTCAGCCATCTTTGGGGTACAGACATGAGCTATAGGTTTAAGCAGACAAAAGAACTGGGGGAAGGGAACAAAGGTATGCATAGTTAAACAGTCCTAGTCACAGGTGTTGTCTGGTTGGTGTCATGATTGGAGGAGCAGGCAATCTTGGTCAAGCAGGTGGTATGGTGGTCTGATACAGTTCTGGGAAGTTATCACCTGGAGGGAATAATCTGCTTCCTGTTTGAAGATGGCTCAGGATGTGAATTGTCCTCACTGGGAGGGTGACAGTTCCAGGTGGTTCTGGCTCCTTGTCATAAAGTTGTTATCAGTTCTTTCCTGGCTGGAATCCAAGGTGATTGCAAAGTAACTCCAGAGAGAATGGCTTAGCACAAAGACATACAAAAGTGGAGGAGAGATGCCATGCTTTTCTCCTACTATTAGTTAATTTGTGTGCCCAAGTAAGGAGTCAGTGCTTTTCAGCAAAAGCAATTTGAGGGCTCTTAAAATTCCCCCCTTATGTTTGAACATTCCTCAATCATGAGGGAATTAGAGATTCTTGGCCAAAGAAATTAGTACATCTCTATTAGCTGACAGCTAAGTCAAAAGTATTTGTTTAAGGCTAAAACTAGAAATGCCACTATGAAGCACTTTTGTTCCTACTTAAATAGAAGGCCTTGGCCAAAAATATGAGTTTGCCTTCTGTCAGAGGTGCCTGTAAGGGCTTGGATGTATAGTAGCCATGTGTAAGGACACTTCTTTAAAACCTCTTGGCTTTAGTATATAGTGCATGGTCTGGCACAGATGAGTCCATTTGGATTCTGACAACTTTCCCCCTTGCTTGTCTCTGAACAGTCTCCTCTGAAGATTTCTCCAATTAATTATTGGAGAAATTAATCATTAGACATTAATGAATGAATGTCCCTCATTGTCAGGAATACCAGCTTTTTCCAGATTTTTTGATTTGGCCAGGACCATTTATTGGGAGCCTAATAAGTGCAGGCTTGCTCTGGGAGGGGCTGCATGGCAAGCATGGTCTTGTTTCTGCAGGGTGGGGTGGAGGCCACCTGTGCAGGTGACTGCCCCAGGGCTCTGCCCAACAGCTCTGGTCCTTCCCACACCCAAGTTCTGTTACCCCTGCTCTTCCACCCCCCCTCCCCCACTGCATTGGCTATAATTGAGAGGGATCAAAGATCAAAGTGAGGATGGCAGGTGGGTGACTTCAGTCAGAGAAGGTGTGGTGGTCATCTGCACAATGCAGGTGACTTTTGAGGTGCTAGCAGAAAGGGGAAGCCTTGGATTCACCACTGTGCAGTCAGAGTCCCTCAGCTGCCCAATAATGTGACTGTTGGCTTCAGCATCTCCCACTTTGGTTTCTGCAATGCATAAGCATGGACAGGCCTCAAAAGCTTGTTTGCCCTCAAGCCAGAGGTTAAAGAACAGCTCCTGAGACCAGGGAATTGGTCATATAAAGTGTGTCTCTGTGGTGCAATCGGTTAGCACATTTGGTTGGTGGTTGGAGCCCACCCAGGGATGGCATACATATCTGGCCATCTAAAAGCAACTCCCCCAGCTGCCTTTCTCCCAGCAATCTCCAGCTCTAGTGGTGCTGTGATAGGTAAATGGGCAGCTAACAGGCAGGGATGTCCTGGTTCTGTGTTACCTGAGGAAGACCCCTAGGTTGTCATCTAACAGCTTAGTGGCCTAGTGTTTTGTTTTAGATGAAGGAGTACTGGTGTCTGTGTTTATGATTTGACAGCTCTGGCTGAAACCTCTGAAGAAGAAGGAGAGGGAGGAGGAAGAGAAAATGCTACTAACATTATTGCTATAAAAAGTTATTCAAAGTAGATCCTTCCTCCATTGTCATGGAGGAAGGAGGAAAAGCTGGAGAAAGAAAGAAAGACAGAAAGAAAGAAGGAAAGAAGGAAAGAGGAAAGGAAAGGAAAGGAAGGAAGGAAGGACAGAAGGAAGAGAATGAAAAGCATCTCTAGATTTTCTGTTAAAGGTCTACGAACCTCTGTAAATTTTAAATCAGATGCTGAAATATGCAATGTGAAGATTCAAACTCCATTAAAGTGTCTAAAATGAGCAATATTTCAGTAAAAATAGTTTTTAGTAGAGTCTGCATCTGGAGCTTCCGAGCTCCTCTAGAGCCACTGGTCATAGATTCCAGAACCTGTGTTTTTATAATCACACATCTCCAGAAACCTAAAAAATCCCTTGACATGAGGACCAAAACTTTCCAGGCATCACCATTGTGTAACAAGTTCTGGTTTGAAATTTTGGTTCTGCCACAAAGTGACTTTAAAGGAGTGACTGAATTCCTCATCTATAAAGTGATGGCAAGTAGTGACATTTCATGAATTCATCGAATATTTAATAAGAAATGTACATAACGCTTTTGAACTCTTAAACACTATTCAGTGCTGGAGGTGTGGTTCAAGTGAAAAGTGCCTCCCAAGCAAGTGCAAAGCTCTTAATGTCACTAAACAAAACATTAGGTACTCAAATATTTTCAATGGCATCACCATTTTCACTATTTACCTCAGTCTTTTAAACAACCACATATATTTTCAAGGTATGGATGAACCATTATACCTTTAGATATACCACAATTGATGGACATGAAATTTTTTGTAACATTATTGTTTTAAATAGTTATTCACACAAGATCTTCATCACTTGTCATGGAATTGCCTGATCAAGGTATTTGTCCATTTCTACTTTTGAGGTATGACAGAGAAACCCTGCTCCTATTGATCCTCTGTAGAGAGCCCAGGCTGAAGAATACAAACTTACTCCCTCTTAGATGCAAAATTCACTGTTTGTCTTGAGTCAAATAAGAATTAGGGAAAGATTTTGACTTTTTAATAGACAGGGACTTTAGACAATTACTCTTTTCTTTCTTTTCTTGTGGCAGCAGAAGAGACATTGCATTCTCCAGACCTTATTTGGAAAACTTAATACTGGCTAACTCACTGCTCTTGTTGCATTGTTTGGCCTGTGCTGATATGTGGTACTTGCTATGAAACCTTATCTTGTGAACTGAAGTGGGCAAGCAGCTAAAGAAAACTTGTCATGGAGAGTAGGAACAGATGGAGTTGAGTCCAACCTCTCTTTCCCCTTGGAAGCCCTCTTGCAGTGGTCCGTATACTTATCACGATGGCTCACCTTGAATTATGTCTGCTTTTCCATCTTTATTTTCTTGATTAAAGTGTTTCTTGTTCTTGATACAGGGTCTCACTATGTCATTCTGGCTGGCATTGAACTCACTATGCAGCCTAAGCTGGCCTTGAACCTGTGATCCTCCTGTCTCAGCTTCCCATTGTTAGGTTTACAGGTATGGGACACCATGACCAGTGATTTGCCATCTTAAGGGGAAAAAGAAAGAAAAGAAAGAATAAGAAAATAGAAAATGGAGGATGAATTCTCAAATAGATGTAGCCAGAGTTAAGTAGTCTTATTTTCTTTCAGAGATTTGGATGTTGTCTTAATCATCCTGGACTCTTGTAACAAAATACCATGGACTGGGTGGCTTAAACAATAGTCAATTATTTCTCACAGCTCTGAAAGCAAAGAACTCTAAAATCAAGGTGCCAGCAGATTTGATTCTTAATAAGGGCCCTCTTCTTGGTTGGCACATAGAGTCTTCCCTCTGTGTCCTTACAAGGTAGAAAGAGGAAGCTCTTCTTTTCATGAGGGCATTAATCCCGTGTTATGTGTTTCATCTTTATGACTTCATGGAAACCAAATTACTTCCCAAAGGCCCCACCTCCTAATTGCATCACATTGGATGTGAGAGCCTCAACAAATGAACTTGGAAAGGGGAATACATTCAGTCAAACCAGGTGGGAACATTAAGGGGTATTCCTTAAGAGTCTAAAATGCCTTCATGGTGATTGATTGTAAGGAGAGCAGAGCAGTGACAAGAAGGTGAGAGAACAATGTCTCCTGTAGTTCTGTGATCTTTTCTTCCTAGATGGATTGCTCTCTTTCTCTCTCTCTCTCTCTCTCTCTCTCTCTCTCTCTCTCTCTCCCTCTCTCTCTCTCTCTGTGTAATTCAAATAGATAAGTGAAAACTCTCATCTCTACTCAAGTTTCCCATTTCCAAAGTCAGGGAAAATACTAACATGGGGTTTTTTCCTTACAAGTATAACTTTATTACTTTTATAATAACAAAGCAGTCACCTTCTTTATGAGTATATATTAAAAACATCAGCAAACCCTGCTATATCCTCAAGTTGTAACCCTCAAGCCACATAGGTGAATAGGGGCCAAGTGAAAATCAGCTGGTGATTTACATGCTGAATCATTCTTGAATCCTTTTCTGAAACTGTATCTATTCTAGGAAAGAACTTCTCTTTGTATTTTACACAGAGATATCTAGTGGGCCAGTGATGGGGGCATCAGTCACAGTACAGAGCCATAAGTTCTTTGATGGTGATCCCATGTAGGTAAATCACTTAACCCTAACTTAGAGGTTCAGGAAAGAACCTAGCAGACATGAAATCCATGTAGAAACTGAAGGATGGGTGGGAGTTAGACAAAGAACAGGACAAAGGGCATCCCTGGCTCATGAACTGCATATGGAAAGGGCAGCAGGGAAGATCAAAAGACCCAGAGCAATGCTTTTCAAAGTTTGATGTGCATAGGACCTCACCTGTGAATAGAAATGAATATGTCTGTACAGTGAGCCTGGAGAAGGGTCTGAGAGTCTGCTTCCAGGTGATGTGGATGCTACTGGTTCACTTATCTGAGCAGTTAGGACAGAGAGCAGCTCTTGTGAGGACTGACTTGCATGCCTGTAGGGTGTGTTTTTCAGGGCTGTATCCCTTGCATCTAGCATAGTGCATGACACATAGAAAGTGCTCCATCACAATTCAGACTAAATAAGTACATAAATAAATGAAGGGTAGCCAATGAAGCTAGAGATGTTAGGAAGGGCCAAGTTAAAGAATTTAGAGTCTTTTAAGAGCAGCGGTGATGGGCAAGAGTATATGGGCTATGGTACTGAGGAGTTTTAGGCCATGTAAACACATCATCTGATTTCATTTTAGAAAGAGTTTCCAGCGAGAGGGTATAAATAGAAGGGAGTTAAGACAGACTGGAGATAGAAAAGCCAATGAAGAGTCACCTGGTGACAAGATAAGTGTGGCCTGCTCAGTACAAGAGGTATTTCAAGTAGATAGGTGTCCAAGTGGGGGGGAAGTAGGGTGTAGCGCCTCTGTCAGAAGTGCCAAGTGATGGTATCCTCCTGCAGAGCCCAGGAAATGGAGATCCTGTATTTCTGGTAAAGAGCTCCTCTTCTGGCCCAAGGAAATAAAGGCCAACATCTAGCTGGAGGTGGATGTAGAGGAGGTGTTCTGTGGAAGTTTGGTGAGTGACTTTGAAAGGAAACTGACAGTTACTAAGAAATAGGTAAGTGAAAGAAAATGATGTGTTTCAGAGTGAGGGCATCAGCACCAGGTGTGAGCTGAGTGTAGAGCTACACTTCCCAGGAGAGAAGCAACTGGGAGCAGAAATAAGCCCAGAGAGTTAGGGGGGCGGGGCGTCTCTGTGTCTTCACCTCTGTAGAGAGTTAGCTTTGACCTTAAACCACAAGGTTCCATAGAGGGCTTGGAAGGCCTCTGTGTTCTCACACCTAAGAGGAGGTTTTGCTCTCAACTGTGAGGTTCAAAGGACTAAAGCTTCTAGAACTTTAAAGCAGTATAGAGCACCCATGAGGGAAAAGTGTGCTCTGTGGAGGTTTTAAAAAGTAAAATGTCACCCTTCAAAAGAACATTGAGCTTCCATTCTCTAATTTCTAAACTGATGCATTTTTATAATAAAGGATACATGAATAAAAATATAAAGAAAATCACCATAAGACTCAGAAATGCTGTCTTTTAACTTTCTGGTATGCTTCCTGTTAGTCTTTGAGATTTTGACACAAAATACTAAAAAATTTAAAATTATACATTTATTTAATCTTTTATTTAACACTATCTCCATCATTAATTTCCTTAATAATACAATTTAGAAAAAAATTTCCTTATGCTTGGTCTGTGGCTACGTGTTTATGAGGATCTAGGTTTTCTTTATTAAAAACAATGCTGATGCTGGATGCTGGTGGTTCACATCTATAATGCTAGCTACTTGGGAGGCTCAGATTGGGACAATCACTGTTTTAGGCCAGTGATGTCAAATAATTCATGAGACTCCCACTCAACAAATAGTGGGCATGGTGGCATGTGGCTGTCATTCCAAGGTACACATGGGCTACTGAGATTGGGTGATGAGTTGGTTTTGGTACAGGATGAAGAGACAGGATCTAGTTTCAGTCTTGTGCATGTGTATATTCAATTTTCCCCACAGCATGTGTTGAAGACGCTGTCTTTTCTCCATCATGTGATTTGGACTCCTTTGTCAAAGATCAGTTGGCTATAGATGTGTGGGTTTATGTCTGGATCTTCTATCCTGATCCATTGATCTTCCCATCTGTTTTTGTGCCAGTACCATGGTGCTTTTATTGTTATGGCTCTGTAGTACAGTTTGAAGTCAGGTATTATGATGCCTCCAGCATTGGACTTTTTGCTAGAATTGCTTTGGTTATTCGAGGTCTTCTGTGTTTCCATATGTATTTCACAATTTTTTTTCTATTTCTGTGCTGAATGTCATTGGGATTTTGGTAGGGATTGCATTGAACATGTATATTGATTTTAGTGATATGGCCATTTTTACGATGTTGATTCTACTGATCCACAAGCATGAAAGGTTTTTCCATCTTCTGATGTCTTCTTCAATTTCTCTCCTCAGTGGTATATAGTTTATTTAAGAAGTCCTTTGGTGTCTTTAGTTAAATTTATTCTGAGGTACTTCATTGTTTTTGAGGCTATTGTAAATGGGATTGTTTCCCTGATTTCTTTCTCAGTTTGTGCATTGCTGGTGTATAGAAAAGCTACTGATTTCTGTTTGTCAATTTTGTATCCTGCTACTTTGCCAAAAGTGTTTATGATTTTTAGTTGTTTTTTGGTAGTTTTTGGGGTCTCTTAGGTATAGAATCATGTCATTTGCAAATAGGGATAGTTTGACTTCTTCCTTCCCTATTTGAATTCCTTTTATTTCTTGCTCTTGTCTTATTGCTCTGGCTAGGAATTCCAAAACTATATTGAATAGGAGTGGAGAAAGTGGACAGTCCTGTCTTATTCCTGACTTTAAGGGGAACGGTTTCAGTTGTTCTCTAGTATGATGTTGGCTCTAGGTTTGGCATATATAGCCTTTATTATGTTGAGGAACATTCCTTTTATTTCTAGTTTCTTCAGAGCTTTTATCATGAAAGGGTGTTGAATTTTGTCAGAGGCCTTTTCTGTGTCAATTTAGAGGATCATGTGGTTTTTGTCCTTGCTTCTGTTTATGTGTTATATTACATTTATGGATTTACATATGTTGAATCATCCTTGCGTCCCTGTAATGAAACTAACTTGGTCACGATATATGATCTTGTTGATGTGTTATTGAATTCTGTTTGCCAGTATTTTGTTGAGAATCTTTGCATCTATATTTATTAAAGATATTGGTCTATAATTCTCTTTTCTTGCTATGTCTTTATTGGGTTTTTGAATGAGTGTAATGCTGGCTTCAAAGAATGAGTTTGATAATGTCCCTTCCCTTTTTATTTCTTGGAAAAGTTTGAGGAGTATTGGTGTTAGTTCTTCTTTACAGGCTTGGTAAAATTTGGCCATGACTCCCTCAGGTCCTGGGCATTTCTTTGTATGGAGACTCTTTATTAATGCTTCAATTTCATTGCATGTTATAGGACTATTTAGGTGGTTAGTATCTTCTTGGTTCAATTTTGCTTGGTTATATGCATCTAGTAATTTGTCCATTTCATCTAGATTTTCCAGTTTACTTGAATATAAGTTTTCAAAGTACTCTCTAATGATTCTCTGGATTTCATTAGTATTCATGGTATGTCCTCTTTTTCATCTCTGATTTTATTAATTTGGATCTTCTGCTTCCTCTATGTTGTCATGTTGGCTAAGGGTTTGTCAATCTTGTTAATCTTTTCAAAGAACCAAATTTTTGTTTCATTCATTCTTTGTATACTTTGGTTTCAATTTCATTGATCTCAGCCTGGATCTTTATTATTTCTCTCTGTCTGCTGGTTTTGGGTTAGGTTTATTTTTGGTTTTCTAGGAGCTTAAGGTGTATCATTACATTGTTTATTTGACAGGTCGCTGTTTTTTTTTTTTTAATGTAGGCACTTATAGCTATAAAGTTTCCCCTTAGCATGGCCTTTGCTGTGTCCCACAGATTCTAGTAGGTTGTATTTTCATTTTTATTGTAATCTAGGAACTTTATGATTTCTTCCCTTATTACCTTGGTCACCCATTGGTTTTTTAGCAGTCTGTTGTTTAGTCTCCACGTGTTTGAATATTTTCTGTGATTTCTTTTGCTGTTGAGGTCTAGTTTTATTCTGTTGTGGTGTGATATGATGTAGGGGGTTATTTTGATTTTCTTGAATTTATTGAGTCTTGCTTTGTCTCCTAAAATATGATCTATTTTGGAGAAAGTTCTATGAGCTGCAGAAAAGAACGTGTGTTGCCTCATTGTTGGGTGAATCAACAGATATCACTATGTCTATTTGGTCTAATGTGTGGAGTAGCTATGGAGTTTCTTTGTTGATTTTTCATCTGGATGACCTATCTATTGGTGACAGTGTGATATTCAGGTCTCCCACTGTCACTGTGTTAGCACATATCTATGCTCTTAGGGCCATTGGAGTTTTTTAATATAGATGGGCACCCCTGTTTTTGGTGCATATATGTTAAGGATTGATTTTTCCTCTTGAATTGTTCCTTTCATTAATATGAAGTGAACTTCATTATCTCTTATGATTGATTTTAGTCTGAAGTCTACTTTGTCAGGTATGAGAATAGCTAGTCTTGCTTGTTTGTGGGCTCCTTTTGCTTGGAAAACTTTCTTCCACCCTTTGACTCTAAGCCAGTGTTTATTTTTTTCAGTGAGATGAGTCTTTTGTAAGCAACATATGGTTGGGTCTTGTTTTTTAATCCAATTTGCTATTCTATGTCTCTTGATTGGGGCATTGAAGCATTTATATTCAGTGTTAATATTGAAAGGTACTGGTTGTTTCCAGTCATTTTTGTTTCCCTGTGTTTTAGTTTTACCTGTTCCTTGTTTACTGGTTTGCTTTCTCAAAAGGGTTTATTCTTTCTTGTCTACCTGTCTCACTCTAGTTTCTTCTGTTATATGTAAAAGTCCTTTAATTATCTCCTGTAGTGCAGGTGTGGTGGTCACAGATTCCTTTAGTTTTTCCTTGTTGTAGAAGGTTTTAGTTTCTTCTTCAATTAGGAAGGATAGTTTTGCTGGGTAGACTAGTCTAGGTTGACAGTTGCTTTCTTTCAGGGCCTGAATTATGTCTTTCCATGACCTTCTTGTGTTTAGAGTTTGAGTTGGGAAATCTGCTGTTATTCTGATGGGTTTGCCTTTATATGTGTCTTGTCTTTTCACTTTTGCAGCTTTCAGAATTCTTTGTTCTGTGTGCTGAGTGTTTTGATTATGATGAGTCTAGGGGTGTTTCTCTTTTGTCCTGATGGTTTGGTGTTCTGTAAACTTCCTACACCTGGGTGACTCTCTCTTTCTTGAGGTTAGGGAAGTTCTCTGCTATTATTCTATTGAATAGGTTGTCAATGCCTTTAGTTTGTACCTCTTCTCCTTCTTCTACAGCCATGATTGATAGGTTTGGTCTTTTCATGGTGTCCCAGATATTTTGCCTATTCCATTCATATTTTCTTTGCATTCTTTCATGATCTTTTTCTCTTTGGTCTAATTTGGTTCCTGATACTCTATTTTCAATTTTTTCCACTCAGTTTGTCAGGCTTTTGATTGTGATATTTGTTTGGGATATTGAGTTGCTTATTTTGGGTTGATTATTTTTCAGGGTTTCCATATCTTTACTGATTTCATCTTTCATATCCTGGATAGTCTTAATTTCATTCATCTGTTTGTATTTTCTTTGAGGTCACTGCTGGTGGGAATGTAAATTGGTAAAACTAGTATGGAGGCTCTTCAAAAAACTAAAAATAGAACTACCATATGATCCAGAAATACCACTTCTAGGGATACACCTGAAAGATTGTAAGTCATACAGGCACCTGAATACTGGTATTTATTGCAGCACTGTTCACAATATCCAAGCTATGGAAATAATCAAAATCAAAAGGACAGAACTCATAGCATCTTTATGACAAGGAACCAGAGCCACCTGGAGCTGCCACCCTCCCAGTGAGAACAATTCTCATCCCAATCCAGAGTAATCCTCTAAAACAGGACCCAGATTACTCCCTCCAGGTAATAATTTCCCAAAGCTGGACCAGACCACCTGCCTGACCAAGATTGTAGGCTCCGCCAGTTATGAACCCACCAGACCACTTGCCTGACCAAGAATGCTCTGCCAGTCATGACCACACCTGTGACTGGGACTGTTTAACTATGCATACCTTTGTCCCCTGCTCCAAGTTCTCTTGTCTATTTAAACCTATAGCTCCTGTCTGTACCCTGAAGATAGCTAAGGATAAGCTGAGTGCTTACTCTGTCTCTTCCTATGGCATGTCCCGAGCTGTGTAATAAATCTCCTTTCTCTGCCTTCACTATGCTTTTTTATTTGATGTTTAAAGGGAAGGTGGCTGGACCTGGCATGTGGAATCTCAGGAGTTTGTGCATTGGATCCAAACCTCTGGTTTCAAGAGTCTACTGGGTCACCAGTTGATGAGGCATCTGTTGGTTGTTGAGTTTATCAGTGCCATATACCCCAAAGTTTCACCTGATTTGAGCCAACCTTTCTGTAAAGATTTCATTTCTAGGCTCCCAGTCAGGTGAGCAGTATGAATTTTGACTTTCTGCTCACAGATGGCACAGACTTGGGATTCCAATTTATTATAGTATCACTTTTTCTACCCCAAGGAAGCCAGTACCCTTGTTATGCAGAGGATTTCTGTTCTTGTTCTCTACTAAGGTGTATGTTTGTCTATCCAGAAAGAGCCTATGGTTTCTTCTTCATTTGCTTGAAGTGCATACATGTTGCAGTAACACCTGCTACTGAGAAACTCCTGGGCTGTTTGGTTTCAGCTTCCAGTGGCTGCATTGATTTCCTCTTCCTGTTATGTTTCTGGTATCTTACTTTATGAACATTAATCAATAGTTTTAAATGTTTTAACTTTCAAACAGCATTTCAGTGTATTTGTATAAATAGACAGTTTATCAGTATTTACTTAATCTACTCTATTAACTATTAGCTCTTTAAACACTAATGCTAGTATGAGTATGATAGATCATTAGAAGTAGAAAAAAGAGACAAAGGCCATGAACTGGGTAGAAACTTCTTGATATTCAAGAAAAAAAATGGATCAGTTTAAATGCCTATGTAATGATAAACGCCAGTTTCTTTCTTCCCTTACCATTACCAATATTCAGGGCTATCAATTACTCTACCCAATCTTTAGTAACATTTTAATTTATCTTTAGAGGAAGATCATTCATTTGTTGTAAGCTGCTCAGGATTCAGTCTGATAAAGGATGCCTTCCTTACATGCATGAGAGTGTTGCTTTCAGTCACCCATCCATAAGAAATTCATGAAAAGCATGGGATAGCCAGAAGCAATCACCTCTGCAGGTGTCTGGCTGGATACACAGAGAACTGAAGTTGAGTGAAGTGTTCTTACTGAACACATGCATAGTCAGGTTTGTTAGCCTTGGTCCCTGGCAATGAGCTGGGGCTGTATCTGCTGCCTATGGAGTTCAGAATGCAGTACATTCAGGCCAAGCCGAGCCAGAGTCATTAGTTTTCTGGTACCAGTCAGCATTACCAGTGGATGCTGCCAAATGTCCCATTTCCTAGTAGCAAGTTCTGTGTTTCTTTTTATGAAATTGAGATATCCCATTCTTCTTTTGGTTTTCTCGTTGGGTATTGACTTTATCTGGCTCTTCTGACTGAGGGAAAAGCACTAAGTCTTCCACACTACATGAAATTTTGCTCAGAAAGTCACTGTGGCAACAGGAACTTCTGCCACAAAGCCTCAGTTTTAAGCCCTTTTTTGCCTATCATACGAGTGTCTTTAAATACTCACAACTGTCTCCATATGGACAATATGGCTGTGCCTGTAAGTAGTACATTTGTTGTACTGGAAGTGCTTTGGATGACCACTTTATGGTATTTTGCAGGTGAGCATGGGAAGTGGCTGAAAAGATGGCTTCCTATTGCCTTCCAGTCCTGAAAGCTGCTTATGACATATTGCTTTATTTGCACATGAGGACTATTGGGTTCTATCAGGTGATCTCTCTCACTGCTGCCTGCTTAGCCTCACCAAAGGTCTTCAATTATGAGCTCCTTTACTTAAAATTCTTACCTCTGAACAAAGGGTACAAAAAATCCTGCCGTCCCTTAAATCACTGAATGCACAGGATGATATTCATAATTCATGTACATTTGGCTGATTTTTAAAAACACTATGCTTCTTATTTTGAGATAACTAAATATTCACAGAATTGTAAGAAACAATACAAAGTAATTCTATGTCCCCACTTCCTTCCTGCTTTCCCCCATTCTTATGTTCTGGCCATCACACATTTGTTCTCTTTCTGTAATTTTGTTGTCTCAAGAGTATTATATAAATGAAATCATATGTCTGTAATATTAGGAATTAGTTTTTTTCAATCTCAGAAGATTCATAGAAGATGTTTCATGTATCAATAGTTAAATATGTTTGTTGCTAAATAGTATTTTTGGGTATAATGTATCACCGCTTGTTTAACCATTCACCTATTGAAGGATTTTTAGGTTGTTTCTAGATTTTTGTCTATTATGAATAGTACAAATATTCATGTACAGGTTTTTGTGTGAACATAATTTTTCATTCTTCTGGATAGCTGTACCATTTTACATTTCCTACTGGCAATCCACAAGAGATCTAGTTTATCCTCTTTTCTACCTGCATTTGGTATTCTCTCTACTATAACAATTTTTAGTTTCTAAAATGTATTTTTTATGTTTATTAGCATATATTAGTTGTACAGGAGGGTTTTACTGTGACATTTACATATATGTATTGTAAGTAGATTCACTCCCTCCATCATTCTTCCTCATTCTCCCTCTTCCCCCTTCTTAGAACAATTTCAACAGATTTCATTGTTCAGTTTTCATACACATATACAAAGTAAATAAACTATATTTGCCCTCTTATACTCTCTCTGTTTATCCCCTTCCCCCTCTCACTGGTACCTTGCCTCAGACAGGGACCTGTTTTACCTCCCTGATTTTTTTAAAGGGTTTTGCCTTAGTATTTCATATGTTTATATCATACTTCAATCAGATTAAATCCCCTTTATTACTAAGTCTCTCTACTGCCCTGTTACCTTATTAAAAAACAGCTTATAATACATTTCATTATATTATCTTCAAATACAGATACAGTATATTTTAATATTATTCACTCTCTCTTATTCTCTTTTCCTCTCCCGCTTCTCTGTAGTCCCCTTGGACAGACCCCCTTCATTATAATATTTTTTCTCTCTCTTGCATATATATATGTATATATATGTACATGTAGATAAGATATTATATGTATTTATGTGTACATTTATCTTTTAGGTCTAGCTTCCACATATGAAGGAAAATATGTGACTCTTGTGTTTCCGATGATCTCCAATTCCATCTATTTACATGTGAGCAATATAACTTCATTCTTCTTTATGGCTGAATAATACTCCATTGTGTATATAAAACACATTTTCTTAATCTATTCATTGCTTGTAGTGCATCTGGGCTCTTTCCAAAGCTGGCTGTTGTGAACAGTGCTACAATAAACATGGGTGTGCAAGTAGCTCTATTACATCTTGGTGCACATTCCTTCAGGCATATGCCCAGGAGTGGTATTGCTGGATCATATGGTAGGTGTTTTTTTGGTTTCCTGAGTCACCTCCTTCTGCTTTCCATACACAGTACAGCCCATATCCCTAGAGTAAGGCATTCACCTACATATTCACATAACTATTACCATACCCAAAATGTTTCACAGTGGTTCACTGTTCCCTAATATCACAAAATATCTAGTTCATATTCAAACATCTCCAGTTGTCCTAAACATGTCTTTGTTTTTTGTGGTATTGGGGTCTGAACTCAGGACTTTACACATGCTTGCCAGGTTCTCTATCACTTGAACCACATCTCCAGCCCTACCTTGTCTTTTTTTTTTTTTTTTTGTACAATTCATTCATTTCTGAATCAACAAGCTGTCCTTTAGAGACCATTCTCGTGTTACAAATCCATAAGAATAATTAATAAGTGAATTATATACAAAAATAAATCACAGGTTTTTTAACAAAAGCAAAATTGGGTAAAGAGTACATCAAAGTTGTACTTTGCTTTTTAAACAGATGGATTAAGATATCATTTACATATGTACTAACAGTCACACATTTAAAGTATACAATTCAATGGTTTTTAACTGATTCACAGATAAGCTATGAAATTGTCAATAGATTTCATTTTAAAACATCCTCATTATCCCAAAAAGTAACCCCACAGCCAGTGGCCAATCATTCTTTGTTTTTTTTTTTTTTCATTTTTCTTTTATTATTCATATGTGCATACAAGGCTTGGTTTATTTCTCCCCCCTGCCCCCACCCCCTCCCTTACCACCCACTCCACCCCCTCCCGCTCCCCCCCTCAATACCCAGCAGAAACTATTTTGCCCTTATCTCTAATTTTGTTGTAGAGAGAGTATAAGCAATAATAGGAAGGAACAAGGGGTTTTGCTGGTTGAGATAAAGATAGCTATACAGGGCATTGACTCACATTGATTTCCTGTGCGTGGGTGTTACCTTCTAGGTTAATTCTTTTTGATCTAACCTTTTCTCTAGTACCTGGTCCCCTTTTCCTATTGGCCTCAGTTGCTTTAAGGTATCTGCTTTAGTTTCTCTGCATTAAGGGCAACAAATGCTAGCTAGTTTTTTAGGTGTCTTACCTATCCTCACCCTTCCCTTGTGTGCTCTCGCTTTTATCATGTGCTCATAGTCCAATCCCATTGTTGTGTTTGCCCTTGATCTAATGTCCACATATGAGGGAGAACATACGATTTTTGGTTTTTTGAGCCAGGCTAACCTCACTCAGAATGATGTTCTCCAATTCCATCCATTTACCAGCGAATGATAACATTTCGTTCTTCTTCATGGCTGCATAAAATTCCATTGTGTATAGATACCACATTTTCTTAATCCATTCGTCAGTGGTGGGGCATCTTGGCTGTTTCCATAACTTGGCTATTGTGAATAGTGCCGCAATAAACATGGATGTGCAGGTGCCTCTGGAGTAACAGTCTTTTGGGTATATCCCCAAGAGTGGCCTACCTTGTCTTTTTAAAAATTCTGTGGTACTAAGGAAAGAACTGAGGGCTTGGCAAATGCTCTGCATATGTTTACCACTGAGCTGATTCTCCATCCCTACTAATAACTTTCATACTGGGTTTGTTCAGGCCAGGGCCCATTAGGTACTACATACTGCTTTTGGTTGGTATGCTCCTTAAGGACATTTAACCTACCACCTGTCTTTCCACCCATTTGTTTCATTTTTTTCCTATGACATTTACTTGCTGAAGAGACAGTGTTTGTATAAAGTACTACATATGAGATTTGTCAGACTGTTTACTTTTGAGTCATTCAAAGTATTCCTTTATCCCCCATATTTTCTATACACCAGTTAGATCTCAAAGTTTGAACAGATTCAGAGTAAACATTTTTGGTTGGAATATTTTACAGGTTATCCTGGGCTCTTCAAGGTACATAACATGTTATTTGGAAGCACATAATATCTCTTTTGCTCACTCTTTAGTGAGGCAAAGTTTGATGTCTAGTTTAATGTGATGATGACCATATTTTAAAGTTATATTTTGAAAAGAAATATAGTTAAGAGCAACATCCCACTGGGAAAAAACCCCTAAATTATAAAGCTATTGTAATTTAGTGTTCATAATTAGAATGTAGAGCCAGCTACCAATGAGAATTATACATATGAAAGGGTAATATTTCAAATTAATGATGAGCTGGGCATGGCAACACATGCTTCTAGTCCCAGCTACTGAGGTAGGAGGATCACTTGATCCCAGGATTTCAAGACTAGTCTGGGAAACCCCTTCTCAAAAAAGAATTTGTCAAACTAGTAGGGAAAAGGTAGGTCATGTGATTAAAAGCACTGGGATAAAAAATAGATCATTATATTATCCTGTATCTCAAAAAAGAGCTAATTATAAAAAAACTCTAAAAGAAATCAGAGAAAGCAAACAATACTTTAAACATATTGGGGTGGGAACATAAGATACAAAGCTTAGACGCCTTTATAAAAAGATTGATGGGGTTGGAGTAGAGTGACAGAACACTTACCAAGCATGAATGAGAACCTATGTTTGATCCCTCGCACCAAAAATGGGTTGACATTAAAATACATAAAATGTTCGTGAAGCAACATGAATAGGTTATATGTCAAATAATAGATAAAGAAGCATCATGTGCAGAGGTTGAGAGGTTGATATGCATAGTATATAAAAAGTTCCCACAAATACAAAAGAAAATGAAAACAACAAAGAGAAAAACAAGCAGAAGATACCTGAAATTACTAGACATAAATAAAGCAAACCTCTAATTGCAAGTTAAAATACACTCAACATCTGTAGTGAGTTTGCTATGGTGCTATGAAAATAGTTTGGATATAATTTTTATTCTTAATTTAAGCATATTTATTAATGCATGACATTCTGAGGTTCCCTTCAGCACCACACACACTTCTGCACACACACACATGAATATTTAGTGATATAAAGGGTGTGGGGAAACAAGTACCTTTAATGTTGTTGATATCAATGAAAATTGAAAAAGTTTATAACTTTGATCCTTAATTCCACCTCCTGCACATAATTATATGCTAGGATACTCATTGCAACATTGCGTACAATAGCACATCTTGCCTCGCCACCACTCCCACCCAGCATAAATGCCTGCCCACAGAAAAAGAAATTATGGGAAACATACAAGGGAAAATTATGTACATATTAGAATGAATGAGGTTGGTTACAAGAGCTGAGAAGAAAACATTTCAGGGTGCAGACTTAATAAAACTGGAGAGGCATCAGAAGTGTTAAATCAGCTTTCTGTAACTCCAATAAATACCTGAGATAATCAACTTATAAAGAGAAAAGGGTTTATTTTGGCTCACGATTTTGGAGGTTTCATTCCATGATCCATTGGCTCTGTTGCTTTGGGCTTGTGGAAGTACATCAAGGCAGTAGAGCCATTCTCATCATGGCCAGGACATAAAAACAGAGACAGAGTGGCTGAGGTTGCACAATCCCCTTCAAGAGCATACCCCAAATAGTTTAACTTCCACCCACTAGACTCTTGCTTAAAGGTTGCACCAACTGTCAATAGCATGAAGCTGGAAACCAAGCCTTTATGACATGGACCTTTGGGAGACATATATCCAAACTATGTCCTATGTCACCATATTAAGTGAAAAGAAAAGCAACTCATAGGATGATATGCACAGTATGAACTTGTTTATTTTTTTGAATGTATGTTTTTAATCTAAATACTGTTTACAGTGGTTGCCTATGAGAGTAGGAGGATTGGGATATAAATGTTAAGGAAAACTCATATATAAATTTTGTTTGTTCAGTTTTTAAAAAAGATATAACCTTTTGTTCCTATATTATTTTATCATTTGGGATACAACCAAAGAGGAAGGACAATTCCTTACTCAAAAATGTTTAACGTAAAAAGTTGCTAATGGAAGAGAAGTATATTTAAGTAGCTAATAATGAAGGTGATGAGGATGAATATTCAGTGTTGTAAAAGCCTCCAGCCAAGGTCAGCAACTTGTGGACATTCATGTATCATTTTCCATTTCTCCCATCTGATTATGTTCTACTCTGCGGACATGTGGTCTGACCTTATGTCAAATGCATGCCAGCATTTTTCAAAAGCCAATGTGTGAGAAAGTTTGAGGGAATAACCTCTCGAGGCATAGGCCTCTTTTGGTGAAGGCATCTTCAGTCATACTTTTATCACAGACATAAAATAACCAGAAGTCTCACTCATTCCTCTTTATTTCCATTTTATTTATCTTATTTTATTGTTATCAAGAGGACACCCATAGTCAAGAAAAAATTGGCAACAGTAATAGGCTTCAAAACTCTACAACAATAAAGGGTGGGTTTATATGTCAGTGGTAGAGTACTTGCTTAACTTGTGTGAAACAATGACTTGATCCCCAGAAGCATAAACCAGACAAACCAAACCTACATTAATTGTCCAAAGTTCAAAGGAGCTAATCCACCTTTCTGACATTTATACAATTGTAGAGGTTATTCAATTTCAGAAACCCATCTGCAAGTCCACCATTACTCTAATCTGTGATCAAGGGTGCCACGCTGACTTTTGCTCTTTGCTCCAGTTTCGAACAAAACTCATTCAGTGACCTTAGGTAACGGCCTTGACCTCTGAAATGAGGGTTTCTCAGCAATAGAAGGTAAAAACCAACTTAAACAGGCAGCACCAAACAACAGGAAAAGAAAAAGCAAGAAAGTAGAGAGTAACCTCAACTTAGGTACACACAATCAAACCTTCAAACAACTAAAACAACTAAATGACAGGAATCACCACATACCTATCAGTACTAACACTTAATGTTAACAGACTTAATTCACCTGTCAAAAGGCACCGCTTGATGAAATGGATTAAAAAGGAAGATCCAACAATTTGTTGCTTATAGGAGACCCATCTCACCGGCAGAAATAAGCATAGGCTTAGGATGAAAGGCTGGAAGAAGATTTACCAAGCCAATGGCCCCCGAAAACAGGTAGGAGTAGCAATACTTATCTCTAACAAAGTAGACTTCAAACCTACATTGATCAAATGAGATAAAGAAGGACATTCTATACTAATAAAAGGGGAAATAGACCAAAAGGAAATAATAATCATCAATCTGTACGCCCCCAATTCAATGCACCCAATTTCATCAAACATACCCTGAAAGACCTAAAAGCATATATAAATGCCAACACAGTGGTTGTGGGAGACTTTAACACCTCATTATCATCAATAGATAGGTCATCCAAACAAAAAATCAATAAAGATATCCTAGATCTAAAATATACAATAGATCAAATGGACCTACTTGATGTCTACAGAACATTTCATCCAACTTCTACACAATATACATTCTTCTCAGCAGCCCAGGGAACCTTCTCCAAAATAGATCATATCCTAGGGCACAAAGCAAGTCTCAGCAAATATAAGAAAATAGAAATTATGCCGTGCATACTATCTGATCACAATGCAGTAAAAGTAGAACTCAACAACAAAAGTAAAGACAAAAAACATGCAAACAGCTGGAAAGTAAATAACTCACTACTTAATGAACAATGGATCATCGATGAAATAAAAGGGGAAATTAAAAAGTTCCTGGAAGTCAATGAAAATGAAAACACAACCTACTGGAACCTATGGGACACAGCAAAGGCAGTCCTGAGAGGAAAGTTTATAGCCATGAGTGCATATATTAAAAAGACTGAAAGATCCCAAATCAATGACCTAATGATACATCTCAAAGTCCTAGAAAAACAAGAACAAGCAAATCCCAAAACAAATAGAAGGAGACAAATAATAAAAATAAGAGCTGAAATCAACGAAATAGAAACCAAAAAAACCCTACAAAGAATTAATGAAACAAAAAGTTGGTTCTTTGAAAAAATAAACAAGATCGATAGACTCCCAGCAAACCTGACTAAAATGAGGAGAGAAAAAACCCAAATTAGTAGAATCAGGAATGCAAAAGGGGAGATAACAACAAACACCATGGAAGTCCAAGAAATCATCAGAGACTACTTCGAGAACCTATATTCAAATAAATTTGAAAATCTTAACAAAATGGACAGATTTCTAGATACATATGATCATCTAAAACTGAACCAAGAGGAAATTAATCACCTGAATAGATCTATAACACAAAATGAAATTGAAGCAGCAATCAAGAGTCTTCCCAAAAAGAAAAGTCCAGGACCTGATGGATTCTCTGCTGAATTCTATCAGACCTTTAAAGAAGAACTGATACCAACCCTCCTTAAACTGTTCCATGAAATAGAAAGGGAAGGAAAACTGCCAAACACATTTTATGAAGCCAGTATTACACTTATCCCAAAACCAGGCAAAGACACCTCCAAAAAGGAGAACTATAGGCCAATCTCCTTAATGAACATTGATGCAAAAATCCTCAACAAAATAATGGCAAACCAAATTCAACAACACATCAAAAAGATCATTCACCATGACCAAGTAGGCTTTATCCCAGGTATGCAGGGGTGTTTCAACATACAAAAATCAATAAACATAATAAACCACATTAACAGAAGCAAAGAAAAAAACCACTTGATCATCTCAATAGATGCAGAAAAAGCCTTTGATAAGATCCAACACCATTTCATGATAAAAGCTCTAAGAAAACTAGGAATAGAAGGAAAGTACCTCAACATTACAAAAGCTATATATGACAAACCTACAGCCAGCATTATACTTAACGGAGAAAAACTGAAACCATTCCCTCTAAAATCAGGAACCAGACAAGGATGCCCACTATCTCCACTGCTATTCAACATAGTACTGGAATTCCTAGCCAGAGCAAATAGGCAAGAAGAAGGAATAAAAGGAATACACATAGGTAAAGAAACTGTCAAAATATCCCTATTTGCAGACGATATGATCCTATACCTTAAAGACCCAAAAAACTCTACTCAGAAGCTTCTAGACATCATCAATAGCTATAGCAAGGTAACAGGATATAAAATCAACATAGAAAAATCATTAGCATTTCTATACACTAATAATGAACAAACTGAGAAAGAATATATGAAAACAATTCCATTTACAATAGCCTCAAAAAAATCAAATACCTAGGTGTAAACCTAACAAAGGATGTGAATGACCTCTACAAGGAAAACTATACACTTCTGAAGAAAGAGACTGAGGAAGACTATAGAAAGTGGAGAGATCTCCCATGCTCATGGATTGGTAGAATCAACATAGTAAAAATGTCTATACTCCCAAAAGTAATCTACATGTTTAATGCAATTCCCATCAAAATTCCAATGACATTCATTAAAGAGATTGAAAAATCTACTGTGAAATTTATATGGAAACACAAGAGGCCATGAATAGCCAAGGCAATACTCAGTCAAAAGAACAATGCTGGAGGTCTCACGATACCTGACTTCAAACTATATCCAATAAAACAAAACCAAATATTCTTAAATATGCTACTGATGATGTAGTGTGTATTCATATTCCTATAAGCTTGCCATTTAAACCATCTAGTGTTCATATAAAGTTGACCTTATACAAATTATTTACGTTCATGTAACTAAAGCTGTAATCACTGAATCTGAAATTTATGTTATTTGACATTCACATTACACATTAACCACGTTCAACTAATTTAAATTGAAAATTTCAACTTTTCAGAGAATGTGTTCCCTAAAATACAAACACATGAAAATGTGTAATTATTTTCCTTTTAGGATGAATTACCTATAAAAGATAGAATTTATTTTTGTAGTGCTGCTGTAGGAATGTTTGAGAGAACTCCTTTTTTCTTTTTTCCTTTTTAGTATATTGCCCATAATGTTGAGAATCATAACCAGTCCCCTAAGTTCTCTAAGACCATACAGCTCAGGGGTAGACAATCCAGAAACTTGGAGAACATCTTAAGTTCTCACCTCAGCTTGGGATGTGCCACTTATCTGTGTTCCCTGGTCTCATTGTGAAAGGATAGGTTTAGAGCAGAATCTTGTCTAAGGTGCTTCCAAATTCTAAAATTCTATGATCAATGCTTTAAAAAATGAGCAAACGACTGCCCGAGCAAGCAAACTGAAGTATGTTTCCCATGGCCAAATTCACAGAGCCTAGAGATCAACTTATTGCATAGGGGAGAAATCAAATTATTCAAAGGAACGGTCACACACAAGACAAATATCAGCTAAGGTAGTTTATACAACTATGTAAACATGACATTAAAGCAAAATATACAGAGGGAGAGGGTTTAAAACTTAAATATGTATACTTGGGAGTCCCAAGAATGGAAGATATGTCTATATAATTACAAAGTGTAAACATATGCCTTGTTTCTTTATATTATACCAAGAAAACAATATAATTATATATTTCCAAAATATGAAAATGCTTAAATAGTAAAATTATCTGTGAGAAAAAATGAACTGGCACATAGTTTTTGTTTGACACTTAGGTTAAGTCTTTCTCAAAAATAATATGGTGGCCATGCCTAGCACTTGCAAGACAGAGGTAGGAAGTTTATAAGTTGGAAGCCAGCCTGGGCTACATAGGTAGTTCCGGGCCAACTTGCAATAAATTACATAGACAAACTAACACTAAGTTATACTTGGATTTTGGTAATTCTGGGGACATCTTCCATTCAATGTCTGTTCAAAACAAGACCTACTCTTTTAAACATTCTGATTGTGTGGGACACTTTGTGGCCTTCTTGCCATATAGCCTTAAAATTGTGTGAAAGGATTCCTCCTCCATTCAGAACAGGGGACTTATGACCCCAAGGTTTCAGCTCACGAAAACTCCCTTGCATAGAACAAACTCCCAAGTTTCTGACTGTTTTGCTATCTCTACAAGCATGTAGACCACTTTCTTAAAAAACAATTTATTAGCATATATTAATTGTACAGGGAGATTCATTTTGAAATTTACATATGTGCTTACCTTGTATCTTGATCAGATTTACCTACTCCATCATTTTCCCTCATCTCCCTTCTCTCCTTCTTAGAACAATTTCAACAGGTTTCATTGTTCAATTTTCATGCACATATATAAATTACATAGAACATATTTGTCATCCTTTACCCTTTGCATTTCACCCCTCCCCGAGACTGGTACCCACTGCAGTCCAGGACCTGTTTTCCTTCCTGCTCTTCATTTTTTAAGTGTATATTGATTGTAGGCCAGTTTTAATTTAAGGTGTTCTTTTATTTCCTCATGGGAAAAAATGGAAGAATGAATAAGCATAAGAAAAAGCTTTTACAAAGTTGTGATCTCTAGTTAGATCCAAGAAAGACCACTACCCAACACCCTCCTTTATTTAGCAGTGCTTAGGAGAAAGTTCACAAAACAGTAGAAGCCAAATTGCTCCTCTGGAAGGAATGCCATCAAAATTTCCATTTCTGACAGGTTTCTGTGGAGAAGGACTCAAGTTCATTTTTCTCTTCTCCAGTCTGCAATAATTATTAAACTGCAGGATAAGATGCTGATATGCTGGGGGGGAAAGGATTTGATTTAATTAATTAATTAATTAATTAATCTTTGTTGATGTAGAATTTGGGGCCATGAAATATATAAAGACTGCTTCCAATCTTCTCACCTTTTTCCATGCTGCTATCAACATTTGTTTAAAGGTCCTCCAAAATAACAGTTGTGGTTGCATTCCAGAAAGATCAGACATGATTGCCACCCTTTAGAAAAAGAAAGGGATGATCCTACAGTTTTCAAGATAAAAATTTAAGTACTAAAATTGTCACTGACTTCAATACTTAATAATTTAAAGGGACCCATTGACATCTCAGTTGGGCACAGCAACAGCATATAAAATTATTGACTAAATGCAAATACTGGATTCCAAGGGTAAGGAACTTTGGAGCAAATTATTATAGCAAATGTTTCCAAGATCATTTTTACCAACTTCTCATTAAGCCCTTGCTTGTTTTTGAATGCTGGGCATATGTAGATAAATAGAACACAGCTGATGTTAATGGTTGTCAAATTTTGAAATCAACTCTACCTTATGGCTCTCTAGTCCTGAGCAATGTAACCAGTCTGTACTCTTTGTCCAAGCAGGCAGCCATGGGACAAATTACAAGGAAAACCAAAAAATACTCCTAAGCTAAAGTAAATACCAGATATGTGGATTTAATTACTTAAGTGGGCCTGTGTAAGGGTTTGGTGACTCACTAAAGGAAGTTGAAAACTGGGGTAACGCCAGCTTGAGGACACAGAAAAGAGAACAGTTCATAAAGTGGCAGAGGAGACAAGAGCACATTTTGTCTCTCATTGGTGGAACCACTCAGAATTTTCTATATGGCATCATGAGAGAACCTGCAGGTAGAAAGGCCCCATCTCCATGTTGTCATGACTCACTGACCAATTAAAGGCCTAGCTCAGCACTCAAGGAGGGGTGTAGACTACCCTTTTTTGTGAGTGAAGCTCCAGGGAACAGCCCTTCTGTGGTCCCTGGAAGTAGCAGCTGGTTGTGCTTCTGTACCTCTTAGCAGCAGCAGCTGTAGATGGACTGAATTACCCCCTGAAGCCCCAGCTGCAGACAATAAATAGTACCATCACCTCTTTTATGCTGGGAGGCAGATAGCACCTACAGGTGAGCTGGGGTGCCAGAGGTGGCAGGAGGCACTGTGGCTGGGGCTATGGTTTAGGGTCCCTAAACCAAACCTATAGTCCATAAACCCTAAAACTAACCATAACTCTAGACCTCAGCTTAACTCTTGAGCTATCTCTAAGCCTACCCCTAGCCATAACCCTAACCCTAATTCTAACACTAAAGCTAGTTGTAACCATAAACCTAGCCCTAGCCTAAGCCTAACACAAACCCTAACCCTAGCCCTAATAATATCCCTTATGCTAACCTAAGAAATCCAAATCCTAAACCTAAACAACCATAACCATAAACTTAAATCTAGCCTTAGACCTCAACCTAACTTTACCTCTAACCCTGGTCATAACCATAATCCTTGCATAGCCCTTACACTAAATCTAACCTTAGCCCTAACCCTAAAAATAACCCTAACCCTAACTCTACACCTAACCGTACATTAGGCCTAAACTTAATTAGGAATTCTAACCCTAACCCTAAGGAACTCAAACACCTACACCCAACATAACCTTAAGCCCTAGTCCCTAACCCCAACCAGAACCAGAACCCAAACTATACCCTTTAACCTAACACTAAGCCTAAACTTTAGTCCACAAATCATAAACCTAATGCTAGCCAAACTCTAGCCCCAGCCCTAAGCCTAACCCCAAATTTAGCTTCTAACCCTCCCCATAACACTACAGAACCCAAAGAAACCCTAATGCTCACACTATCCAAATGAACACTAAACCTAATACTAATCCTAGCACAAGAACATGAACCATAATACTAAATTCCCAGAACACAAACCATAATCCTAAACATAAACCTAAACTTAAACAAAACCCTAACCATAACCCTGAGGAAAAATAACCCTAAGTATAACACTACTCATAGCCTTAACCCTAACACAAACCCTAACCCTAAACATAATCCTACTACTACCCCTAAACCTAACTCTAACTCTAACCCTAAACCTAGGGCTAACCTAAATCTTAGCCATAATCCTAAACATAACCCTAACCCTAGCCCTAAGCCTCATGATAAACATAAACCTAGCTATAGCCCTAAGGTTAACCCTAACTCTAACCTGAGCCCTAGTGCTAACACTTACCTAGCACCAAACCTAACCCAACTATAACATGTACCTTAAAAACAGAAACCTAGCCTGATCCCTAAGCCTAAACCTAGGCTTTAACCTAAACCTAACTATAATCCTGAACAAAACACTACACCAAAACCTTACCCTAACCCTAACTGTCACTCTAGGCCTAAAACTAACACTAATCCAGGCCCAACCCTGAAACTAACATTAACTCTTAAACTAAACCCAACCCTTATCCTAACCCTAGCCCTAAGCCTTACTCTAACAATAGACCTAACCCTCACCCTAATCCTAATGCTAGCCTAGCCCTAGCCCAACCCTAATCCTAAACCTAGCCCAAACCCTAACCCAAGGGAAACTTAAACCTAACTCTATCCCTAACCCAAACCCTTGAGATAGGCCTAGGCCTAACACTTTGCCTAGCCCTAAATTTAACAATAACCCTAGCTTTTTCCCTAAGCCTAACCCTAAGGAACCATACACTTACCCTAACCATAAAGAACCCTAACCCTAATACACCCTAACACTAACCCTAGCCCTGGTCCATCCCTACTCCTAAACTTGACCCTAACCTTAGTACTAAAACTAGTCCTACACATATGGTACCTCACTCTAATGCTATCCTAATTCTAACCCTACACTAACACTCATAACCCTTAAACCTGACACTAACCCTAACCCTAACCATAACCTTAAGAAACCCTAACCCTAACCCTAAGGAAAATATCCCTAACTCTAACATTACCACTAGCCCTAACTCTAAATGTAACCCTAGCAATAGTCCTAAACCTAACTGTAACTCTACCTCTAAACCTAGCTGTAGGGTTAACCCAAATCTTAACCCTAACCTAAGCTTAACACTAGCCCTAGCCCTAACCCTGTAAATAACCATAAACCTAATGCTAGCCCTAAGGTAAAACTAAACATAACCTTAGCCCTTGACCTAACACTTGACCTAGCCTTAACACTAACCCTAGGATTAACTCTGACCCTAGTAATAAATATAAACCTAGTCCTAGTCCTTAATCTAACTCCAACCCTAACTCTAAACTTAACCCTAATTCTAACCATAAGGAATCCTACCCTAACCCTAATACTAACCATAAGCCCAGCCCTAACATTAATTCTAACCCTAACTCTAGCCTTAAGCCTACTCCTAACACTTACCCAAGCCCTAAACCTTACAATAACCTTAGCCTTTACCCTAAACCTAGCTATGACCCAAGTCAAAACCATTACCCTAGAGCTAGCCCTAAGCCTAAACTTAAACATAGTCCAAAACATAACACTACACTTCACCCTAAACCAAATGAAACCTAACCCTAAACCTAAACCTAACCAAAACCCAAACCCTGAACCTACACATAGTCATAAACATAACCTAGCCATAAACCTATCCCTAAACCAAACACTAGCCCTAAACCTAACTTTAATTGTAATCCCTAACTCTTAACCTAAATGAAACCGTAGCTTTAAACCTAACCCTAACCCTATGGGACACTAACACTAACCCTAAGGACTCTAAACATCACCCTAACCAAATGAACACTAAACTAATCTTAACCCTAACCCTAAAGCTAGCACTAAACTTAAAACTAATCATTGGCCTAATCCTAACCCTAGCACTATCTGTAACCCTAATTCTAACCTCAACCTTTGCCTGATCTAACCTTGACTTACTTTACCCTAGCCCAAGCCCTAACCCCAACCCTAATCTGAACCCTAGACTGAATCCTAACACTAACACTATAACTAAACCTAATGTTTGTCCTAACCCTAACTGGAACCAGAAACAAAACCCTAAACCTTAACTCTAACCCTAAACCCTAAACCTTAAACCTAACCCTACAGTAAATGTAGCTCTACCCATAAAGTTAACCTTAGTACATGAACCCTAACCTTAACCCTTATCCTAACCATAGACCTAACCCCAAACCTTGCCCTAGCCCTAAGCCTAATGCTTGAACTAACCCTTATCCTGACACTAATCTTAAATCTTTCCCTGTCCTTAATCATCACCTTAGCCCTAACCCTAACCTTAACCATAACCCTAAACTTAGACCTCATCCTAACACTAACATTAACCCTAACATTTAACCATAGACCTAAACCTAACCCTAATCCTAATGCTAACCTCAGCCCTAAACCTAACCCTAACCATATCCCTACCCATATCACTAACACAAACACTTACACTAAGGAACACTCACCATAACCCAATGGCATGCTAACCCTAACCCTAACCCTAGCACCAGGAATAGGCTTAACACTAACCCTAGTAAAAACCTAACACTAATTTAGTCCTTTCCCTCGACCTAACAGTAAGGAACACTAAATCTAACCTTAAATCCAAACAACTCTAATCAAAACTGCAACCCTAAACCTACCAAAACCTAACCCTACCTCTAGACCTAAACCCACCATTGTCCTAACCCTAGCCTTATATCTAACCCTAGCCCTAACACTAATCCTAACCTAACCCAGAACCAAAACTTGAACACTAATCCTTAACCTAACATTAACACTAATTCTGAGCCCTAGTCCCTAAACCCTAACCCTAACCCCAACTATACCTCCAAACCTAACCATAGCCATAATCACCATCTTAACCTTAACACTAACCCAAACCTGAATCATAACCCTAACCCTAACTTGAACCCTAAATCTAAACCTTATTCTAAAAACCCTGACCCTATCCATAACCATACATCTAAACCTAACCATTGTTCTAACTGTAAACCTAACACTAGGCCTAACCCTTTATTCTAACTCTAACACTAACCCTAGTCTTAACCTTAATCTTAGCCCTGTCCCTATCTTAAGCCTCAATTTAGCTCTAACCGTAACACTAAACCTAACCTTAGCCTTTACTGTAATCCTAACCATAACATTAACCCAAACGATAATCCCAACCCTCACCCAAGACTAACCCTAACATTAACCCTAAACTCAGCCCTAAGCCTAAACATAACCATAGCCATAACTGTTACAATAACCCAAACCCTTACACTAAGAAACTCTAACCTATCCAATAACACACTAAACCTAACTCTAGTTCTAACCCCAACCCTAGCCTAAACCTAACACCAACTCTATCCTTTACCCTAAGCCTAACCCTAAGGAACACTAACACTAACTCTAACCCTAAATCAAGTCAACCCTAACACTTACCATAACCCTGAACCTAATGCAAAATCCAACCATAGCTCCAGACCTAACCCTACCCTAACTGTAGGGAACCCAAATCTTCATCTTAATCCCACCACTAACCCTAACCCTAACCCTATACCTAGCTCTAGTCCTAGCTCTAATGCTAACTCTACTCTTAACCCTAATACTACGACTAACCTGAGTCCTAGACATACCCCTAACCTTAATTCTACCACTAAAACTCAATCTAAAGCTAACCCTAACCTTAATCCTAAGGAAACCTAACTCTAATATTAGTTCTAAAACTAATCTTAGCCCTATCCCTACCCCTCACTCTAGCCAAAACCCTAACCCTAACCCTAACCCAAGCTTAACCCTACTCTAACTCTAATCCTAACCATAAACATAACTCCAACCCTTACCCTACCCTTGCCATATTCCTAACCCTAACCCTAAACTTAAAACTAATTTTAGGCCTAACCGAAACCATAGCCCTAGCTCTAACTCTAGACCTAAATTTAACTCTCTCACTAGCATTAACCCTAAATCTGAGTCCCTAAACCCTAACTCAAACCCTAACCATATCACTGGCCATAGCCCTAATCCTAACCACTGTCCTAGCAATACTATCAATAACCCAAACCCTAACCTATCCCTACCCTAGTCACATCCATTACTCTAGTTCTCACCCTACCCATTACCTTACTCTTAACCATATTCTAGACCTAGGCCTAAAAATAACCCTAACCCTAAGAGGAACCCTAAATATAATCCTGACACTAGCCCTAACTCTAATACTAACACTAGACCTAATCATAACTCTAACCCTAACCCTAACCTTACCCCTAAACCTAACCCTACACTTAGACTTAAAAATAAACCTCACCTTACTTCTAAACCTATCTCTAATCCTAAATATAGCACTAAACCTAATACTAGACATAAACCTAAATATAACCCTAACCCCAAACCTAAGAAACCCTAACACTAATTATAAGGAACCCAAAATCTAACTGTAAATATAATGTTAAGCCTAACCTAACCCTAACACTGACCTTTACCCTAAACCTAGCACTAACACTCACAATAGCTCTAATCATAAACCAATTCTCACCCTAACCCTAGCACTACACCTAATACTAATCCAAACCCTAACCTAAGCCTAACCATAACCTGTGGACCTAAACCTAATGCTAGTCCTAATACTAACAGTAACTCAAACCTAACCCTACCCTATCCCAATCTAACACTAAACCTAACCCTACCCTTATGCCTAAAACGAACCCAAACTCTATCCCTACACTTAGCCCTAGAGCCAACCCTAACCCTTGCCCTAGCTCTGAACCTTGCCCCAACCCTGGCCCTAATCCTAATCATAGCCCTAACTCTAACTCTAACCCTCAAGCTAAGAAACTCTACCCCTAAACTTAAGGAACCCTAATGCTAACCCTAAACCTAACCTTAACCCTAATGCTAAACCTAGCCCTAGCCTTAACATGAATGTTAAACTAAACACAAGCCCTAGGCCTAACTTGAAACTTAGTCTGAACTCTAAACTTAATCCCATCCCTAACCCTATCCCTACCCTAACCTTATCCCCAGCCCTGACTCTAACATTAATGTGAAGAAACCCTAACCTAAGAAATCCTAACTCTTCTCCTAAAACTAGCCCTAATGCTAACCCTAGCCCTAACTCTAACACTACTTCTAGCCCTAACTTTAAATCTCTCTACCATTAATCCTAGCCCTAGGCCTAAACCAAGTCCTAGCCTAACCTTAAATCAAATCCTTCCTCAACCCTAACCTTAAACTTAAAGAACCCTAATCCTAAACCTAACACTAACCCTAACCATAGCACTAACACTAACCCTCACCCTAGACCTAAGTCTAACCAAAACCCAGCCTTCACCTTAATGCTAACCATGACCATAACCAAAACCCTAACCCTAAACTTAGTCTTTACACTAACCCTCAGCCTAAACCTAGCACTAACCCTAACCTGTAACCCTAGTACTAAATGTAATTCTAGTCCTAATCTTAACACTACCCTTAATCCTAACCAATCCCTAATGTTAACCTTTATGCTAACACTAACCATAAGGAATCCTAATTCTAGCCCCAACATGAACCTTAACTCCTAATCCTTAAACATAACACTAACCTTAGCCCTAACAATAATCCAACCTACCCCTAAACCTTAACTGTACCCCTAACCCTACTACTAGCCCTCAACACTAACATTAATCCTAGCCCAAACCCTAACCCTAAATCTAACCATAAGGAATCATAGCCCTTAATCCTAGGGAAACTTAACCTAAATCTAACCCTATCACTAAAACTAGCCCTAACATTAGATCCAGTCCTAACCCTTTTCTTAACCTAACTCTAACCCCAATGTAAACTAATCTAATCTAAACTTAACCCTATCTTAAACCTCATACTAGCTTTAACCATAACTTAATCAAGGTTTAAATCTTACCCTAAAATTAACCCTTACCCAATACCTAGCCCTAACACTACACTCTATTCCCTAAACCCTTACTCTGTCCACAACCTTAACCTAAATCCTAGCCCTAGCACGAACACTACCCTGAGCAGTAACACTAACCCTGTTGCTAGCCCTAACACTAAACCCTAATCCCAACCAAGATTAGGATTAAAGAACTAATCCTAATTCTAACACTAACAATAACAAATACACTACCCCTAATGACTGCAAATCCTTATCCTAAACCAAAGCCTAACCCTAATGAACCATAAGCCTAACATTAGCCATAACCCTAACCTTAACCTAACCCTACTAAGCCCTTCACCCTAACCCTGAATATAATTCTAAACTTAACCCCTAACCCTACCCTAGCCTCAACCCTAGTCCTAGCTCAACCCTAGCCCTACCACGAACCTTAATTGTAGCCTTACCCATAAACCTAACCCTAACAATAACCCTAACACTAATCCTAACCCTATCCCTTATCCACCATGACTAAGACATAAAACATAATCCTAAAACTATCCCTAACACTAACCTTAATCCTTATTTTACCCCTAACACTACCCCTAACCATAACCCTAGACCTAACCTAACTGTAACCATAGGCCTAATGCTAACACTAGCCTTAATCCTAACTGCAGGGAAACATAACCCTAACACTAAGGAATGCTAGCCCAATCCTAAACCAACCCTAACCTTAACACTAGCACTAACCCCAACCAATGTCCAAACCCTAACCCTAACCTTAACCTTAACTCTAAGGAAACCTAACAGTAATCCTATGGAACCATAAACCTAAACCTTACCCTTATCCTACCCTAATTCTAACGCTATTATTTTCCTTAGCCCCAGCCCAAGCCATGACACTAACACTATATCTGAACCTAGCCCACCTAACCCAAGCCCTAGGCCTAAGCCAAAACATATCCCTAAACCTTAATCTAAATCTAACACTAACCCTAAACCTTACCCTAGACATAACCCTACCTCTAACTCTACTCTATACATAACCATAACCCTAACTCCCAAACTGAACCTAAACTTAATCCTAACACTAAACCTAACCTGAGACCTAACCCTAAGGAACCATAAACCTAACTGTAAGGAACCTTAAACATAACCTTATCCCAACTTCTAACATTAACCCTAACCATAATCCACACCTATACCTAATCCTAACCTTAATCCTAAACCTAAACCTAATCCCTCCCTCAATCTAACCCTAGACCTAGGTGTAACACTTGCCCTAACCCTAAAACCACAGCCGTAGGCCTGAACCTAACACTAGCCCTATACTAACATTAACCCTAATCCTAGCCTTAATTCCAACTGAAACTGTGCTCTAACCCTAACCCAAACCATAGATTTAGGCAAAAACTTAATCCTAAAAATAGCACTAACACTAATTCATCTTAACCATAACTCTAGCTCTAGATCTAATTCTAACCTGAGTGGTCACCCAAACACTAACCATAACCCTTAGGAATCCTAACTCTTACCAAAAGGAAACCTTTTCCTAACCCTAACTCTAACCCTAACCCTAACCTCAACCCTACTCTTAACCTAAGTCTAGCCCTAAACTGAACCCTAGTCCTAAGCTTAACACAAACCCTGTTCCTAACCCTAGCCCTAGGTCTAACACTAAACCAAACTCTAATCATAGCCCAAGGCCTAAACCTAACACTAGCTCTATAACTAACAGCAACCCTAACATAACACTCGCTCTAAATTTAACCTTAACCCCTGCCCATATCTAACCCTAAATCTAACCCTAGCTTTAGGACTAAACTTAATCCTAATCATATAACCCTAACTGTAACTAATCTTAACCGTAACCCTACAACTACCTAAACTCTAACTGTAGCTATGACCCAAACCCTAACACTAATCCAAAGAATTAACCATAACCCTAACTGCAACTATGCCCTAATTCTAACCCTAGCCCTAACCCAAACCATAACTCTAAGTCTAAACCAACCCCTAGTCATAACCATAAACATTGCCCTAAACCTAACTTTAACTCTAACACTAACCATAGGCCTAATGTTAACACTAACCATAACCCTAACCATAAAGAACCTTATCCCTAAATCTAAAGAAGTTTAACCAAACCCTAATCTTAATACTAACTCTTGTGCTAACCCTAATATTAGTCCTAACCCTAACCAATGTCATAAAGCTAACACTAAACCTAACCCTAACATTAACTCTCAACCTAAGGAAACCTAATGCTAACCCTATGGAACCATAAACCTAACCCTAAACCTAACCCTACCCTAAAACTAACCTAGCACTTACTGTAAACTTACCCTTAGCCCAAGAACTAAACTAATCCTAACTCTACACCTAAATCAAACTGTAGGCCTAACCTCACTCCTACACCTAAACCTGAATTTAAACCTAACCCTAAAGCTAACCCTAACTCTAAACCTTATACAAAACCTAACCCTACCCTAACCTAACCCTAACCCAAACCCCTACATTAAACCTAAACTAAATCCTAACACTAATCCTAAACCTAACACTATTCCTATCCCTAACCATACTTTAAAGAACATTAACCTGAACCCTTACCCTACCATAAACCTAACCCTGAGGAACACTAACAATAACGTTAACCCTAACCTAAAACCTAACCAGAACCAGAACTCAAACCTTAGCTCTAACCTTAAACTTAACCTTAAATCTCACTGTAACACTAACCCTAGCCCTAACCCTAACACTAAACCTAAACCTAACTCTAACTCTAAATCTAACCAATGCCCTATGCCTAACATATCCCTAGCCCTCAATCTAAGCATAATCCTAGGCCTAATCCTAAACCTCAACCAATGGAACTCTAACTCTAATGAAATCAACCCCCAAATCTAACAATAGTAGTAATCATAACACTAAACCAACCATTACCCTAACACTAATCTTAACCTTAAGGAACCCTAACATTAAGGAAGTCTAATCCTAACTGTAGCCTTAACTACTAACCCTTAAGCTTAAAACTAACCCTAAACCCAACAGTAACCCTAACTCTAAACCTAACTGTAATCCCAAGAAACTCTAAACCATAACCATAACACTTAATCTAGCTTTAATCCTAAACCTCATCATAGGCCTAACACTAACCCTAATAGTATGGACCCCTAATCGTAACTCTAAAGAACCCTAACTCTAAAGAACACTAACTCTATCCCTAAGCCTAGCCCTAACCCTAACACTAGCCTGAACCAATGCCCTAGGCATAAAAGTAACCTTAGCACTAACCAAAAATAACCCTAGGCCTAACCCTAATCATGACCCTAAGGAGCCGTAACCCTAAACCAAACCATATGCTAATGAACTCTTACTCTTGTCCTAACACAAACCACAAACCTAAACCTAATTCCAAACCAAACCATAACCCTATCCATGACACCAACCCATTTTCTAACCCATTACTCTAACATAAACCTGAACCCTACCCCATCCAATGCTAACCATAACCCTAACTATAAGGAACCCTAACCCTAAGGATCGCTAACCCTAACCTCTTTCCCTTAATTTAACACTAATCCTAGACCTAACACTAATCCTAACCCTGGACCTAAATTTACAGACCACTACCCTAATTCTAAGGAATTGTAAATAAAATCCTATCCTAATCTCTAACCCTATCACTAACTTTTATCCATCCTTAACCCTCATACTAACCCTAATCTGACCTAAACCTAATCCTAACTCTAGCCCTACCAACATATTAACTCTATCTCTAACCCTAGTACTAGCTCTAGCTATGACCTTAACCCTAACCATAGTCATAGTCCTAAAACTAACACTATTTGTAACTAACAGTAACCCTAACCCTAACCCTGGTCCTATTTCTAACCCTAATCCCTGTCCTACTCTAACCCTAACCACAGACTTTTGCCTTAATTTATCCCAACTGTAACCCTATCCCTAACTATAACCCTATCCCTAACTTGTTTTAACCATAACCCTAGCCCTAGCTCAATCTCTAACCCTAGCCATGACCAAACACTATCCTAACCCTTAGAAGACCAAACCACAATCCAAAAGAACCCTAGCCCTAACTTTAGCACTACCCCCTAGTCATAGCAATAACCCTTGAGCTAACTCTAACCCTAACCTTAATATAGGCCTAATGCTAACATATAATGTAATACTAACCATAAGAAGCCCTAACCATAATTCTAAGGAATTATAAACCTAACCCCAAATGAACCTCTTACTTTAACCCTAATCATTATCTATGCCTAGCCCTAATCCTAAACATAAAACTAACCCTAACCCTAAGCCTAGCTCTACCCCTAAAACTGAACCTACACCTAATCCTAGCCCTAGGCCTAACACTAATTGTAACCCTAATCATAGCCCTAGGCATAAAATTAACACATTGTAGTCTACCAGTAATCTTTTTTAAAATTTTTTATTTTATTCATATGTGCATAATATGTTTGGGTCATTTCTCTCCCCTTCCCCCACCCCCTACTTTACCCCACGCCCCCACCCTCTCCCCCCATACCCCCTTGCTACCCGGCAGAAACTATTTTGCCCTTATCTCTAATTTTGTTGAAGAGAGAGTATAAGCAATAATAGAAGGACCAAGGGTTTTTGCTAGTTGAGATAAGGATAGCTATACAGGGAACTGACTCACATTGATTTCCTGTGCATGTGTGTTGCCTTCTAGGTTAATTCTTCTTCTTTTCTTTTTTTTAAAATTTTTATTGTTTTATTATTCATATGTGCATACAATGCTTGGGTCATTTCTCCCTGCTGCCCCCACCCCTCCCTTACCATCCACCCCACCCCCTCCCTTTCCCCCCCACCCCCTCAATACCTGGCAGAAACTATTTTGCCCTTATCTCTAATTTTGTTGAAGAGAGAGTATAAGCAATAATAGGAAGGAACAAGGGTTTTTGCTAGTTGAGATAAGGATAGCTATACAGGGAGTTGACTCACATTAATTTTCTGTGCATGTATGTTACCTTCTAGGTTAATTCTTTTTGATCTAACCTTTTCTCTAGTTTCTGGTCCCCTTCTCCTATTGGCCTCAGTTGCTTTTAAGGTATCTGCTGAGGTGTCTTACCTATCCTCATACCTCCCTTTTGTGCTCTCGCTTTATCATGTGACTAAAGTCCAATTCCCTTGTTGTGTTTGCCCTTGATCTAATGTCCACATATGAGGGAGAACACATGATTTTTGGTCTTTTGGGCCAGGCTAACCTCACTCAGAATGATGTTCTCCAATTCCACCATTTGCCAGCGAATGATAACATTTCGTTCTTCTTCATGGCTGCATAAAATTCCATTGTGTATAAATACCACATTTTCTTAATCCATTCATCAGTAGTGGGGCATCTTGGCTGTTTCCATAACTTGGCTATTGTGAATAGTGCAGCAAAAAACATGGATGTGCAGGTGCCTCTGGAGTCACCTGTGTCACATTCTTTTGGGTATATCCCCAAGACTGGTATTGCTGGATCAAATGGTAGATCAATGTTTAGCTTTTTAAGTAGTCTCCAAATTTTTTTCCAGAGTGGTTGTACTAGTTTACATTCCCACCAGCAGTGTAATAGGGCTTCTTCTCCCTGCATCCCCACCAACACCTGTTGTTAGTGGTGTTGCTAATGATGGCTATTCTAACAGGGGTGAGGTGGAATCTTAGTGTGGTTTTAATTTGCATTTCCTTTATTGCTAGAGATGGTGAGCATTTTTTCATGTGTTTTTTGGCCATTTGAATTTCTTCTTTTGAGAAAGTTCTGTTTAGTTCAATTGCCCATGTTTTATTGGTTCATTAATTTTGGGAGAATTTAGTTTGTTAAGTTCCCAATATATTCTGGTTATCAGTCCTTTGTCTAATGTGTAGCTGGCAAATATTTTCTCACACTCTGTGGGTGGTCTCTTCAGTTTAGAGACCACTTCCTTTGTTGAGCAGAAGCTTTTTAGTTTTATAAAGTCCCATTTATCTATGCTATCTCTTAGTTGCTGTGCTGCTGGGGTTCCATTGAGAAAGTTCTTGCCTATACCTATTAATTTTAGAGTATTTCCTACTCTTTCCTGTACCAACTTTAGAGTTTGTGGTCTGATATTAAGATGCTTGATCCACTTTGAGTTAACATTGGTATAGGGTGATATACATAGATCTAGTTTCAGTTTTTTGCAGACTGCTAACAAGTTTTCCCAGCAGTTTTTGTTGAAGAGGCTGTCTTTTCTCCATCATACATTTTTAGCACCTTTGTCAAAGACAAGTTGGTTATAGTTGTGTGGCTTCATATCTGGGTCTTCTATTCTGTTCCACTGGTCTTCATGTCTGGTTTTGTGCCAGTACCATGCTGTTTTTTTTTATTGTTATTGCTTTGTAATATAGTTTGAAGTCAGGTATCGTGATACCTCCAGCATTGTTCTCTTGACTGAGTATTGCCTTGGCTATTTGTGGCCTCTCGTGTTTCCATATAAATGTAACGGTAGTTTTTTCAATGTCTTTAATGAATGTGATTGGAATTTTGATGGGAATTGCATTAAACATGTAGATTACTTTTGGGAGTATAGACATTTTTACTATGTTGATTCTACCAATCCATGAGCATGGGAGATCTCTCCACTTTCTATAGTCTTCCTCAATCTCTTTCTTCAGAAGTTTATAGTTTTCCTTGTAGAGGTCATTCACATCCTTTGTTAGGTTTACACCTAGGTATTTGATTTTTTTGAGGCTATTGTAAATGGAATTGTTTTCATATATTCTTTCTCAGTTTGTTCATTATTAGTGTATAGAAATGCTAATGATTTTTCTATGTTGATTTTATATCCTGCTACCTTGCTGTAGCTATTAATGGTGTCTAGGAGTTTTTGAGTAGAGTTTTTTGGGTCTTTAAGTTATAGGATCATACTTCCTGCAAATAGGGATATTTTGGCAGTTTCTTTACCTATGTGTATTCCTTTTATTCCTTCTTCTTGCCTAATTGCTCTGGCTAGGAATTCAAGTACTATTTTGACTAGGAGTGGAAATAGTGGACATTCTTGTCTCATTCCTGATATTAGAGGTAATGGGTTCAGTTTTTCTCTGTTAAGATAATGCTGGCTGTAGGTTTGTCATCATATATAGCTTTTATAATGTTGAGGTACTTTTCTTCTATTCCTAATTTTCTCAGAGCTTTTGTCATAAAATGGTGTTGGATCTTATCAAAGGCTTTTTTCTGCATCTATTGAGATGATCAAGTGTTTTTTGCCTTTGCTTCTGTTAATGTGGTGTATTACATTTATTGATGAAGCCTACTTGGTCGTGGTGAATGATCTTTTTGATGTGTTGTTGAATTCAGTTTGCAATTATTTTATTGAGGATTTTTGCATCAATGTTCATTAAGGAGATTGGCCTATAGTTCTCCTTTTTGGAGGTGTCTTTGCCTGGTTTTGAGATAGTGTAATATTGGCTTCATGATATGTGTTAGGTGGTTTTCCTTCCCTTTCTATTTCATGGAACTGTTTAAGAAGGGTTGGTATTAGTTCTTCTTTAAAGGTCTGATAGAATTCAGCAAAGACTCCTCAGGTCCTGGACTTTCCTTTTTTGGGAGACTTGTGATTGCTGCTTCAATTTCATTTTGTATTATAGATCTATTCAGGTGATTAATGTCCTTTTGGTTCAGTTTTGGATGATCATATGTGTCTAGAAATCTGTCCGTTTCTTTAAGATTTTTGAATTTATTTGAATATAGGTTCTAGAAGTAGTCTCTGATTATTTCCTGGACTTCCATGGTGTTTGTTGTTATCTCCGCTTTTGCATTCCTGATTCTACTAGTCTTGGTTTCTTCTCTCCTCATTTTAGTCAGGTTTGCCAGAGGTCTGTCAATTTTATTTTTTCAAAGAATCAACTTTTTGTTTCATTAATTCTTTGTGTTTTTTTTTTTTTTTTGGTTTCTATTTCATTGATTTCAGCTCTTATTTTTATTATTTCTCTCCTTCTATTTGTTTTGGGATTTGCTTGTTCTTGTTTTTCTAGGACTTTGAGATGTATCATTAGGTCATTGATTTGGGATATTTCAGTCTTTTTCATATATGCACTCATGGCTATAAACTTTCCTCTCAGAACTGCCTTAGCTGTGTCCCATAGGTTCTGGTAGGTTGTGTTTTCATTTTCATTGACTTCTAGGAACTTTTTAATTTCTTCTTTTATTTCATCAATGAGCCATTGTTCATTAAGCAAGCAATGAGTTATTCAGTTTCCAGCTGTTTGCATGTTTTTTGTCTTTACTTTTGTTGTTGAGTTCTACTTTTACTGCATTGTGATCAGATAGAATGCATGGTATAATTTCTATTTTCTTATATTTGTTGAGACTTGCTTTGTGCCCTAGGATACGATCTATTTTGGAGAAGATTCCATTAGCTGCTGAGAAGAATGTATATTGTGTAGAAGTTGGATGAAATGTTCTGTAGACATCAACTAGGTCCATTTGATCTATTGTATATTTTAGATCTAAGATATCTTTATTGATTTTTTGTTTGGATGACCTATCTATTGATGATAGTGGGGTGTTAAAGTCTCCCACAACCACTGTGTTAGAGTTATTATATGCTTTTAGGTCCCTCAGGGTAGGTTTGTTGAAATTGGGTGCGTTGACATTGGGTGCATATAGGTTGATAATTGTTATTTCCTTTTGGTCTATTTCCCCTTTTATTAGTATGGAATGTCCTTCTTTATCTCATTTGATCAATGTAGGTTTGAAGTCTACTTTGTCAGAGATAAGTATTGCTACTCCTGCCTGTTTTTGGGGGCTATTGGCTTGGTAAATCTTCTTCCAACCTTTCATTCTAAGCCTATGTTTATTTCTATCAATGAGATGGGTCTATTGTAAGCAAAACATTGTTGGATCTTCCTTTTTAATCCAGTTTGTCTTATGGTGCCTTTTGATGGGGGAGTTAAGTCCATTAACATTAAGTGTTAATACTGATAGGTATGTGGTGATTCCTGTCATTTAGTTGTCTTAGTTGTTTGAGGGTTTGATTGTGTGTAGGTAAATTGATTTTACTCTCTACTTTCTTGCTTTTTCTTTTCCTGTAGTTTGGTACTGCCTGCCCTTTCATGGTTATGTTGGGTTTCACTTTCTGTGTGCAGAATTCCTTGAAGAATCTTTTACATTGATGGCTTTGTGGTTATATGTTGTTTTAGTTTCTGCTTACCATGGAAGACTTTTATTGCTCCATCTATTTTGAATGATAGTTTTGCTGGGTAGAGTATCCTAGGGTTGAAGTTATTTTCGTTCAGTGTCTGGAAGACCTCACCCCAAGCTCTTCTTGCTTTTAATGTTTTGTTAAGAAGTCTGCTATGATTTTGATGGGTTTATCTTTGTATGTTATTTGTTTTTTCTGTTACAGCCTTCAATATTCTATCTCTAGTCTCTGTACTTGTTGTTTTTATGATGATATGTCATGAGGTAGTTCTATTTTGGTCAGTTCTGTTTGGTGTTCTGGAGGCCTCTTGTACCCATATGGGCATAGTTTTCTCTAGAATTGGGACATTTTCTGTTATTATTTTGTTGAATATATTATAAATTCCTTTTGCTTCAGCTCTTCTCCTTCTTCAATGCCCATGATTCTCAGGTTTGGTCTTTTGATGGAGTCAGTAAGTTCTTGCATTTTCTTTTCACAGGTCTTGAGTTGTTTAACTAATAGATCTTCGGTATTTCCTTTAATTACCATTTCATCTTCCAGTTCTGAGATTCTGTCTTCTGCTTGTTCTAGTCTGCCAGATTGGACTTCCATTTTGTTTTGCATTTCTGTTTCATTCTTTTTTCTGAGGTTTTCCATATCCTGCATCACTTCCTCTTTAATATTGTCTTTTTTCAACCTGAGTTCATTTATCTCTTTATTTATCATGTTCTTTGTTTCACTTTGGTGTTTACACAATGTTTCTATAATTTCTTTTATTTGTTCTTGTGCTTTCTCAAGTTCTCTGTTTTTGTTGTCTTGGAATTTCTTGAGTGTCTCCAGCACATTTTGGTTTACCATATCCAGTATCATCTCTATAAAATTCTCATTGAATACTTGCAGGGATTTTTCTTTCAGTTTGTTCTTGTGGGCTTCATTGGGTTGTTTGGCATAGTTTATCTTAGTTTTGTTGGAGTCTGGATCTGGGCATCTGTTTTCTTCATTTCCCTCTGGTTCCTGTACTAATTTATTGTTGGTGGGAAATTGGTTTCCCTCTTTTTTCCATCTCCCCATCATTGCCCTTGCTACTGTTACTGTCCCTGTACTGTGTATAATTCAGTATTGTCTAGCTTATAATAATAACGATGATGATATCTAGAATGGAAGGGTGAGAGGAGAGGGAAAGAAAAGAAGGCAAAGAAAAAGGGAACAAAACAAAACAAAACAAAAAACAGAGCCAAAGAAATAAACAGGGAGAGATAGTGTACTAATCAACAGTCAGCTGGTGGTCTCCTAAGCAGGGTACCAGCTGGTGTCTGGCAGCACGGGAGCCCTCCTTGTTTCTCCACTTAATGTGGCGTGAGGATGCTGTGCGAGGGCTGGGGGTGTGGAGGTGTTGGAATTTTGCCTTTTCTTGGTGGTTTTTCCTGCCAGGTGTATCTCTAGCGTCTCTCCAAAAGTTTACTTTAGGAAGCATACTTTCTGCTTCCTCCCTCTAGTCGCCATCTTGGAATCTTGGTCTTAGTTTTTAATTGGCAGAATGAGACTAGGCTAATTGGTAATCACTGTGAACTATGGTGGAGGCCTTGTGCCATTTGGTATCACTTTGACCTTGAGAAAGACTGAGGACAGGGTAACTAAGGTCTTAAATCCATGTATTCCAAACCTATGGTGACCAATCCCCAATAAAACCCTGAACACCAAGGTGTGGGTGAACTTCTGTGATTGGTAATACAATGTGCATGCTGTCACCCATTGTTGCTGCAAAACTTAATACTGCTCATGTGACACCATACGGAAAGGACAACCAAAGGTTTGTTCCTGGTCTCTCCTGGACTCTGCCCTATGAGCCTCTTGCCTCCACTGATTTTAATCTTTATCTTTTTGCTCTAATAAGCCATAATTGTTAGTACAAGAGTTTTTCTGAATTTTGTGAACACTACTATCAAATCATTGAAACTGAAGGCAGCTTTGGGAACCCTCAAAGATGGAAGTGTTTTTGCAGATTTACATGAATGAAAGATGTGATTAACGACTTCTTACCTGACTGTATGTGTGGTAACTATACCTTCCTCTCCTGTCCATTGCATTGATCTAAGGATAAAATGTATGGGAAATTCTCCCAAGTCCATGTGTAAATTAGGAAGTTACTGAAATTGGTGAGAACCTGACTTAGGTCCTACCATTTTGATAAAAGGATATTAGAGTTACCATTTGCTCATCTGATCTTCAGAGGACATGATTTTCCCTTACACACTTACACAGAAATCTTACCCTCCAGATTGAAAGACCAAGGTTCACAATTCTAGCTGAGCCATTTGCTATCTATGAGACACTGAACAAATTTCACAAACTCTCTGAACCTCAGTTTCCAAATTGAAAGCAGGAAAACAGTAACTACCACACCGAATTATTGTGAAGTTTGACAAAGATAATGTTTATGCAATTGAGTAAAAATGACTAATAGAGAGTGGTTCTTAGCCACTAATCTCCTGGCAGAGAAGAATCTTACCTTTCCAAATCATCTTTTTTTTTCCCATTCTCCACCTTCCAAGGAGGATTCTGCTTTACCATGCCAATTATTTAGGAAGATGGTGATGCAGAATCCGAAAAGAAGAAAGAATAGGAAAACAAGAGGTAAATATAGTGTTTATGAAACAAGACTTTTTGTCTTCAAAGAGCTTCTTCCAGCCCAGAATATTCACATTAAGTCTTATTTGTCTTTACTTTTATTCTGTAAGTATCTATTCTACCCACAGAGTAAGTGGGTCAAACTTTAATACAATAAAACAGTATGTTAAAGGAAAGATGCAGAACAGAATCAGAGATATATAGAAGTACAACGTACATGTTTTTAAGATCATTATTAATTCTTGTTTTGTTTACTTAAATCTGTGCACCATTTTATTTTTTAATAACATAGTATTTGTAAGCAGAGTTCTAGGCCAGAGGCCCAACTCCCGGGGTTCCATATGTCAGGGTCGCCCAATCCATCACTTAGAGACAAGGAGTGACAAAGGGCAGAGAAAAAAAGAAGAGTGAAGGCATGCCAAGGGGAGAGAGAATAGGCCTCTCAGCCCATGTTTATGGTACAGACATGATCTATAGTTTTAAATAGAGAAAGAACTGGGGTAAGGAGCAAAGGTATCCAAATTATTAAACAATCCAGGTCACAGATGTGGTCCACTTGATCATCAGTTCAGGAATGGTCATGTGGGCCTTGTGAAGATAATAAAGTCATTGGGGCCTGAGTGGTAAATTCCACTCTTGTCACAAGATGTTTAATCCATCAATTCTGTCATACCTGCAATCCAACGTGACCTCAGAAGACAATGGTTCAGAGCAAAGGACATAGATACAAAATGGAGGCAAAGATGATGAGTTTTTATCCAGTTTTGAGTTACTGTTTGGACATTTTTTTGAGGTCCTAAGTGAAAAATCACTGCTTTTAGCAAAAGCAGTTTCTAAGTACCTGTTGTATATCCAACATCATTTTAAGAACATGGCTTCTATTATATGTTGTTTGTTGTTACTCTTTGTTTTTTGATGATAGTATTTTAATTGTACAATGGAGTTTCATTATGGCATTTTCATGCATGCATATAATGTGCTTTGATCAAATTACCCCCTCTATTATTCTTTCTTAACTTCCCCCCTTTTTGTACAATTTTTAAAGTTTCAGTATTCTAGTTTCACACATGCATACAAAGTACTTCCATCTGTCCATCCATTGCATTCACCTCATCCCATTATCCTATCCTTTTGCCCTCCTGTCTCTCACTCGTTCTCTCCCCCTTTTATCCCTTTTACCATTCACGGTATGTTTTTAAATTTGCATTCCATATATGAGAGAAACCATGTGGTATTTGTTTTTCTGAGTCTGGCTTATCTCACTTAACATTACGATCTACAGTTCTTCCATTTTCCTGCAATTGACATAATTTCATTCTTCTTCACAACTGAATAATACTTCATTTTTCTATCATAATATGGTCTAACATTTCTTCTTTGTTTTAAAAAAATGGTGCTTTTGCCATACCTTATGGAACTGACACAGAAATAACTGGACAAAATATAAAAAATTTTTGCAATGAAGACTTAATCAAAACAGGTAGTTAATTTTCTCAGGTTTAAAATTGTGGGAGACATTGTGCAAAAATTCATTCTCAAAATTTTATATGGGCTCAGATCTGCATACTTTCATCAGGTGCAGTCAGAGAAGTGAATGGTAATAATGCAGAATGGCTCTTACCCCTTCACTTATTAGCTCCTCTCTGGGAGATTTAATATATGAAGCCATTACATATCATTTTGTTTTTTAATTGTCCTCTCCTCAAATTTGTCACCATTTAAAATTCAGCAAAAGCTATAATTTAGATTATTGCTGTATTCCTTTTGCTACTAACTATAAAATCCCTCAGAAACACATTTCCTGAGACAAGACTAAATTCAGCATTAGGGGCAAGTTTAGTGTGAATTTTCAGCGATGGCAAAAGTTCATCGCAGAGCAATTCAGGGTCATTTGCCTCAAGGAAGCAGGCTCTGAGCCCAGCCCAGCACTGCCACCGCCCAAATAATCCCAGAGCTAATTTAATGCTCTGTGCTATTTTCATCCCTATTCTTTGACCACTTTTTGTATAGCATCATTTTAAGGACTTATGTCATTTTCATGTACATTCACACCCCCCCCCCATGAACTAGAAACCTGTATGTAACTATATTTTCGTGTTGTTTTATGCTTCTGGTTATTTTTGTTCTACATATATGCTTTAAGATATAAACTGTATTTTTAAACCAATTTTATTATATATTAATTTGTAATAGCAGTTAGTGAAGTATATATTCTGATAAACACTTACTGCTTCTTTTTACTGGTGTCAAAAGCAGATACTGTTTCTTTCATATTTCACGTCATTCAGAAACAGCCTAATTCTTTCCAAGATTTCTTTCCCTGCACTCAGTGATTTTCAGACTGTGGGAAATAATATTTTGTGGATATTTTGAAAGAGTTCTGCCTTAACCTTTCTCCAACCTTGGGTTTCTGGTAAATTCCTACACAAAAAGTAAACATGCCATTACCCTTTAGCAAATCAAGATTCTAAAATCTGTCTTCCCTCTTGACCATTCCTCACTTGGGTTCTGGGTTTTCACAGTATCACATGTAAAATTGACAGACATTACTTTTTTAAAATAATAAGTTTTTATCAATTATGTTAAAACATAATCTGTAATGAACATATTTTCAGATACTCTTACTCTTCTTTTTTTTTTTTTTGCAGTACTGGGGTTTGAATTCAGGGCTTACACATTGGGCCACTCCTTCAGCCCTTTTTTTATGATGGTTTTTTTTTTTTTTTTTGAGATAGGGTCTCAAGAACTAATTGTTCAGTCTGGCTTCAAACTGTAATGCTCCTGGTCTCTGCCTCCTGAGTAGCTAGGATTAGAGGCTCCAGGTTTCTAGTATTTATTGTATTATATTTCAATAAATGCTGCCAAGTAGTTCTTTGTTGTTCTTAATGCTGTTCCCCCCTGGGCCTGGGGACTGAACCCTGGGCCCTGTGCATGCCAGGCAAGCCCTCTACCACTGAGCTACATCCCCAGCCCTTCTTTGATGTTATCTTTAGTAGATCCAAGCACTCTTGGTGAGATGTGCTTAAATTCTTCTGCAAACAAGACTTCCTACATCACTGAATTTAAAAGATTATCTTCTCACTTTCCCATAACATTTGTTAAATACATTTGCTTTATGATTTTCTGGTTCTCATTTGTTTTCATGATTTTGTAATTAGCTAACGGTTTTTCCCATGACAAGACATGTTGGGTCTGTTCAGCTTTTCTTCAGTTGTTTCTTTACTTTACAGCTTATAGGAGCATCTTTAGCTCACCTGCAGTATTAACAGGTTTAGAATTGGGTTTCTTCTCCAGGTTAATGGCTTGGTTTTCCCCTTTACTATTGGCAGTACTTGCTCATGGGACATGGAGTGTGAAATGGTGTACTCAGTGTGGGAGCTTAATTTATTGGATTCTACTGTTTTCCTTTTTTAGGAGACACTATTTCTCATTGTATTTAGAAATAAGGGAGAGCCTGATGCTATGATGTTTATCCATTGTTCCATCTTTCCAGAATGTCAGACTCATAATATTCACTGCAACAATTTCTCTTTATAGTCATGCTTGATTTTTTTTCTTGTTAAACTCCTATGATGATCACCACACAGTGCATTGAAAGAGATGAACATATCATTTTTAAAGTGTTTTTCAATCCTCCAACAGACTGTCTGCTGCTTAAGGTTTGGAAACTAAATGCTAATGACATTAATTATAAGATACAATAATTCATGTTCATAGTTCTAAGTAGGATTTCTGAATCAATTACAGACAATGTTTTTCAATCTAGCAACTTTCCTACCTCGAGTACAGGACAGCTCTATTCTTTGCCTGGATGCTGGGAGCTGCAGTTACTGAAGGGAAATATGGTTCTGAACAAGTTTGAACTCAGCCTTTATGCATACCAGTGGGGACTCTTCAACCCCAGCTACCTGTCTTGTAAGCACGAATGCTTACAAGTATCTTTGTTAGTTCTCCTCTCCATTAAGACTACAGAGAAATTATAAAATATAGACCCCATTCCCAAGGCTACAATGGACCCTCCCCATGTTATGATTTGTTTTTGTAATATTTCATTTTGTCTTTTACAAAAAAAGACCTCCTGCTTCTTTTTCCTTCAAGCATTAAACAGGGCAACTCTGTCTTGGCTCTCTACATCTTTCCCTTTCTCCTCTTAAAAGCTCTGTTGATTTAGTACTCTATTTTAAGTGGCATTTTCTTTACATTTGCATAAATTAGAAGTGCCTATTTCCATAAGAAGAAAAACATTTGCCCAGAAGGTACATTGGAGTTTCCACCTTTTGCTTAATAAAAAGTTTTTCAGCTTTTAAATAATGAAAAGTGAGGGATGGAGATTGCTCTATCATCTCTGATCCTACCTTTTTACAAAATTCCTAGGGAATGGAGAGGGTGATTAGTGAAAGTAGACATATCATCTTTTCATCTGTGAGACCTGGTCCTACGTATTCACTGTGTTCAAATAGTTTCCACCCCATTCAAGAAAATGTTTCCTATGTACCTGGCTCTGTATGGGATACATTATAGAAAACAGAAACTTTCCTTATCCAGCCAATGGAACATCCAATCTGAAAAATATGAGCAAATTTAATATATATTATATTAGATAGCTATAAGCACTATGAGGAAAAATAAAAGAGGAAAAGAAGATGGGGAGGTAGGTGTAGAGATAGCTTTGAATCCACCCAGGAAAAATCTCCAAAGGAAAGGTTTTGTCCAGTGCAAACAGAACTGCAAGGAGGGGCTGGAGTTGTGAGTCATGTGGAATAGAGCCTGCCAATACCCCCCCAAAACCCCACAAAACAACAAACCTTTAAATTACACAATAGCAGGAAAAGAACAGCAAGGAGGACAAAGATAAGAACCCAGCAACTATAGCACTTAGATCTCCCATGACTGATAATCCCTGAAATCAAGAAAACTGTGGTATAAGATTAAAGGATAATGCTTCTCATTTTTCTAACCTTTCTTGACCCTATTGCACCTGGATCTCTGAGCTGTCTCAAGAGTTCCTTTGCACACACAGGGCTTTAGAAGTTTTCTTTCATGTTTCCTGAAGCTTATTCTATTTTACTCTAAGCATGATTATTTCACATCTATTACTTCTAAACCAATTAGACCCTAATAAAACACTGTGGTGATCACAGTGGAATTTTGGAATTTCTTGCCCCAGCTGTGTTCTTAATTGTTTAGCAATGGCATGTCATTGATGAATGCTGTGCTGCTGATACTATGCCAGTCTCACTGAAATGAAATGGTCTGGCACCTGCAGGGATCCTGACCTTCTGGGCTCTCCATTTCTCACTTCATTCTTATCTGTGCCCTACTTTGAGGATGAGCCCTAGGGGAAGACACTAACTTACAAGAATTCCTGCTATTTTCATTGCTTACCTCTGATGATGCCTTAGTACCACAATTCCAGCCCCCATAATCCCAAACCTCACAATTCTTTAAGGTCAGACAGAGTGAAGTTGCCATAGAGATTTCAAGATCAAGGAGCGGTTGTGTGTTCAAATGCCTACTCCATGCCCATCATGTAAAGAACAAAGTTGAATGAGAGACTCACAGTAAATTCTGATGCCTTTAAGGGGGAAGATGGTGAAAAAGTGGAGAGAGGAGGTCACTTATAAACTATTGGTGAGAATATAAATTAGTACAGCCACTATAGAAATCAGTATGACGATTCCTCCAAAAATTAAGAATAACAAATAGCAGAAGGATAGCTAGTTCAAGGCCAGCCCAGGCAAAGTTAATAATATTCTATCTGGAAAACAGAAAATATAACAAAAGGACTGGGGATATAGATTGAAAAGAGTGCTTACCTCACATGCCTGATGTCCTGGGTTCAATCCCCAGCACCACACACAAAACAAATTAAGGATAGAATTACTGTTTGATCAGCTATACCATTACTGGGTATATATTCAAAGGAAATGAAATGTGTATAGAAGAAACATCTGCACTCCCATGTTCCTTGCAGCACTATTCACAATAGACAAGAGATACAAACAACTAAGTGTCCATTAACTGATGAATGGGAAAAGACAATGTGGTTTTAGAACTATTCCATCATTGAAAAAGGAATAAAATCTTATCATTTGCAGCATCACAAATGGATTTGGAGTTTATGTTAAGTGAAATAAGCCAGGCACAGAAAGACAAGTACCACATGATCTCATTTATATGTGGAACTTTCTTAAAAAGTTGATTTTGCAGTAATGAAAGTAGAGTAGAGGGTACAAGAAGCTGAGGATAGCAGAGGAGAGAAGGGACAAGGAAAAGTTAGTCAGCAGGAACTAAATTAGTTAGATTATAGTGAGAAGTTCTGGTGTGCTATTGTACAGCAGGATGACTATAGACAGCAATTATGTTCTGTATTTCAAAAAGCTAGAAAAAAGGAATTTGAATGTTTGCACCATAAAGAAATGATAAATGTTCGAGGACTAGAAATATTTAACTAGATTTAAACATCACACAATACATACATGTATTAAAAGATCACATGGTATGCCATTGATATACACAATTTTATGTTTCATGTATCAGTTAAAAAGAAATTACATTAATAAAATGAGAAAACACAAATCCAAGTATTTATTATTTGTTTATTTATTTTTTTATTGTTGTGCTAGGTGGGGGTACACTGTAGCATTTGCAAAAGTTCTTACAATATATCATACATGAATTCAACCCTTCCAGTATGTTTTAATGATGGCAAAGTAGTTTTTTCAGAAGGCAACCACAAAAAGACACTATTGAATTGGTCCCAAAGACCTTGCTGCAGCTGGTGGAGTGGCTCAAGTGGTAGAGTGCCTGCCTAGCAAGTATGAGGTCCTGAGTTCAAACCCCAGTACCACCAAAAGAAAACAAACAACAAAGACAGAGCTGCAACCTAGATGCTGACTGGTGGCTCCCAATTCTTATCATTCTATTTAACTAGGTTTGTCTTTGCTTGTTCCATGGTGTTCACAGAAGACTAAAATTAAAGAACAAGAGGTGGAGTGAGGATGGCCAATTCTTTCTAAATTGCATGACATCTGTCACTTAGTAGTGGCTGCCCTTATGTTTAGGATTCTGAAGCAATTGCTGGGTCAGCAGGAAAAGCAGTGTTAAATCATCAGTGTGGAATAATAGTACACAAGGCATATATTTGCCATCCCTTAGCCAAATTATCACTGTGGTAGTTAGCATTGGGAATAAAATAAATGTTCTCAGTTGTTCCTATTGCTTTAATTCAAGTGCATTTCTCTCAAATTCCTGGAGCTTGGAAAATGGAGCATTGCCTTTCAGTGAGCACAGGCCTCTGTTAATCCTCAGCTGCCTTTGCTTATAAAACTCATGATGCATAACTCCAACAGACACTGAAAGCACTAATGGAGAAAGGCAAATAATCTCACCTATCACCAGGCACCTCAGATATAATTCACTCAATTTCTTGTGATGAAAAATATTAGGGCAAATTTCACCACTCTATCCCAATCAGACTTCAGATTATTAAATATTTTAATCTGGGTTGATTTTATAGCTGATTTTAATTTACCAAAATGAGTTTTACTTTAGAATAAGAATAATCTTTAATACAAAGTCTAGGTATTTTATTTTAAAGAGAAATGATGAAAAACAGACTGGAAAGCAACCTAAAAGATTTACTTATTTTCAATGTTTTAATTCTTGATAGGGAGACTAAACCCAGAAGATAATTGGAAAATGTTATCCTCAGCAAGAATATCTTATAGATAAGAACATTTGATGTGTACAGATTTCATTAATAGCTTTATTCAGATAAAATTTACATGCCATGAAATTACCACACCTTAAAATGCATCTATTTTAAATGCAATTCAATGATTTTAGTGTATTTACAAAATTGTACAATAATGAGTGCCACGATATAATTTTAGAACATGACCATGATCCCCCCAAAATCTTTCAGCTTACATACAGCCAGTCCATGTTCCCATACCGACCCCTCCACAACCACAAACCATGTTCTATATCTATAGATTTGCCTTTTCCACTGAATGAAATAACAAATCATATGGTCTTTTGTCTCTGGTTTCTTTCCCTTTGCATAGTGTTTTCAAGGTTCACTCATGTTCTGGCATGAATCAGTGTTTGAGTTTTCTTTATTGCCAAATAATATGCAATTGTAGATATGCCATATTTTGATCATCCATTCACCACTTGATGGACATTTGGGATGCCTCCATGTTTTGGCTACTGTGAATGCTATGAACCTTTATAAGTTTCACTGTATAAAAGTGTTTTAATTTGCAGAAAGGGGGCAGTAAATAGCAGGATCATAGGATGATTTATGCTCAAATGCTGAGGAACTGCTAAACTGTTTTCTAAACTGTCTGTAACACTTTATTTTACTATCAACATGTATTGAAGGTCCACTATTTTTCTCACTCTCGTCAGCACTTTTTATGACCTGTCTTTTTTATTATAACTATTCTAGTGGATGAAAAATGTATGCCATTTTGATTTTAATTTCATAGAAATATTTTTGGACATCTATTCATGTTGAACTCCAGAAGAAACTTCTTTGTAGAAAAACAGCAGCAAATAGGCAGGTTCTTACCCAAAAATTCATCTTGTTTTGTGTCTAATAATTCCTCTGCCAAAACTCTACTCAAAATAAGAAGGTCTACAAATTCCTTGTTTCCAATAAGTGCTAACTTAGTAGTAAAATAATTGACTTGAATGATGCCAATAGGTGATAAATGGATTCTAAGTGCCTTACGTACAGGATTTGGTAAGAAAAAGTCTCTTCTCACAATCTCAAGTCAACTCCCATCAATACAACATTTATGCCTGAAACTCACCAGTTAGACTTTTTCTGAACATATTTGAACAATTCAGCATTGCAATACCATTTCAGCAATGTCAACATTGCAGTGACTTTGAGACTATAAGGAAAACTGTGCTTCAATAGAAAACTATGCCTGTCGATAGCACACTGTTCCATTTATTTGAGTGTGATTTAGAAATGTCTTCCAATTCTGTAACTTGTAAGTAGCTTGCAACACTGCAAAATAAATTTTTTATACACATGCAACTGAATTCTATCAGATGGAGGGAACATCCTCCCCTATGGAAAAAGCAATTTTGTCTGTATTTGTGTATTCATTTTATTAGTCCTGATTTAGAAATGCATCTTGCATTTGTTTTTGGATTCTCTTTGAATCATTTACAATATCTGCCTGACTCCCTCTTTGGTCAATGAGTTAAGTAATATCTTTAATGCATTCTTTTTGTTTTACATCATATCAAAGTATGATTTTATCTCTTTTGAAAACTATCTTTTAAGAATTATTTCCTATTGGATTAACATTAATGTAACTATGGGTAATGTCAATATTTACCCATACTTATAAAAGTGACCCTTTGATGGAAATATTACAAAGAAACCCCTTTGTATAATTAATTTATGCAAATAATAAACACAAATAATGACTCTGAAAAAGTAAGAAACTTGGTTAACATTTTGTGATTTGATTTTATTCTACCAAAAATTTATTAATAAATTTGTTTTCAAAGAGTACATTGGAGAACTAGTAGTTTCTCACCTTGTACCCGTATTATCCTTAAAATCTTATTTTACTTTGTGTTATGGGAAAAGTAATAAAGAATATAAGCAATTCTTTTTTTTTCCTGTTTGGCAGTACTGGGGCTTGAACTCAGGACTTTGCGATTGATGGGCAGATACTCTACCATTTCAGCCAAGCCTCCAACTCTTTTTGCTCTGGTTATTTTGAAAATAGGGTCTTGCTTTTTCTCTTTTCCAATCCAGACTGGCCTAACTGTGATCCTCCTATTTTAGGTATCCTGCCCTTGCTGGGATGACAGTCTGTGTCACCATGCCCAGCATTTTCATTGAGATGTGGTCTGCCACACTTTTTTGCCTGGGCTGGCTTGCAACTGTAACTCTCCCTATGTCAGTCTCCCATGTAGCTAGGATTACAGGCATGAGCCACGGGTATCTGGCATCATTTCTTGGAAAAAAATTATTCAACAATTAATTATGGGACACTTTCCCATAATTTTATCAGCTTCTTCAGAACAAGGACCCCAGTACTTATGTATCTTGCTTTAGAAAAGCCCCTTCAAAGGTTACTCAAGAACAAATTCACCTCTCCAGCTTCCACTACCCTAGGCAAAGAGATATTCAAAGCACATGTCCCAGTCCTCAAAGAATTTCTCCAATGTTACATCAGCCATCAGCAGGATGACCCAGCCACCTCTCCAGGCTGCCATGCCTTCAGTAAACTTGTCTTCCAATTCAGCTTTACCCTTTGTCCCTTCAACCTGAGCTCTACCATGAGGGTAACTTCTCATTTGGCTCAGTTCTGCCTTCCAATGGGAACTGGAAGAAGAACTCCAGGCCCATGTCATACATAGTAAAAGGAGTGGGATAAAGCCATGTGAGAGTAAAATTGGAGGTGACGACCTTCCATTGATTAGTCAAGACCTAGTAAAGTTCTCCAGGGTAAACCAAGATTGGAATGTGGAAGACCTAGAGCAAAGTCCAGAGCACTCTCTGAATTGGGAAAGTAACTTGACAGATGATGCAGGAAATGAAAGAAAGGTTTTTTGCATGAGTGCAGAATAGTCTAGACCCAGTATCAGGAGCAGGATCTTCTGTCTTGAAGGATTACAGTTTTTATTAAAACATTGTGTGATCCATCAATGATCAGGAAACATTAAAGAAGCCTATAAATGAAGTCTCTGGGTCATTAAGTGAATTCCCAGTGGATGAAGAAGGGAAGGATTAAGGGAGACTTGGGTAGTGTTTATTTAGCAAAAGAGAGAAACAACAAACATAGCAAAGTGTACTTTCTGATCACTGGAAAAATATCTCTATAATGGAAAATAAGTGATTAATTAATCAAGCCTTTCTACAGAGTGATGAAAGCTCTCTCTGATGCTTATTAAATGGTATTCTGATCATTAGTATATCTTCCTGGCTACCCGAGTCCCAGCAAATGAATACCCCACATGGGGGATACATACATTCCTGCAACTAGAAATGAATACCTCACACTGTACATAACCTTGGCCTCTTGTGAGTAGATTGCCACAATCTTTCCTGAGGATTTCAGTTCTGAGGTATTGACAGGCCTTCGGGCCACACTGGGGGTCTTCTAAATTCACCACAGATAATGACACTTATCAGGCTTGGAGTTTTTAGTATTCCCTTGGGAACCCCCTAAGTCTATGGTTCCTTTGCAATTTTTAACAATGGGCGTGGTGATTGTGAGCTGGATGTTGCAGTCAGCTCTGTAGAAACATAAGCCTACTTGAGTTTCATGAATGTACACATTTTTCTTTGACAAACCCTGTTATTACTCAGTAGCAGAAAAAACTAACTTTGGTCCAGTCAGAAAACATGCAAAAGCCAGTAAAATATTACATTGCTTCTAGTTCAAAATTGAACATTTCTTAGGTAAATATTCAGATCAATATAGGTGTGATTATCTTTCTTCATTCTGTAGTTCAGTGCTCTCTCCACCAGCAATCCTCTCCACCTTCCCATCTAACTCTCCACAGGCTTCTGGCCTATCACCTCTGTGGTTTTAGACCTGAAATTAAGATTCAATATTATCTGCTGCATTGTATCTGGTGAAATCAGGATGGACTCCAGTGGCCTCATCCCAGGTTCCTTTCTCACTCTGCTTCTGTGAGCAAGGTCCACAGCCAAGCAGCCCTCATTATCAAAGGGACTAAGCACACTTCCTAAGCAGTAGGTTTAGTTCCTCACTACTGTATTTTGCAAACATGCCAGTCACATCCTGTCAGAGAACTAGGGATCACTTTGCCCTATTGATGCTACAAAGCCTCTCACAGTGACTGTGAGAAAACACACCTTTGTTGTAACTGTGTGGTGTGCTGTGTTATCCTTCTCTGAGCTACATGTTTATGTGACTAATAAACTGCTGTCACCTCTTCTGTCATGTTTCCAGCCATCCTCATCACTCTAGAACAGGAATTCCTCTCTTGTGAGCAGAGTAAAGAGGAGGAGATTGAAGCACCTGGCAATGGCAGGGGGGCAGAAATGAAGACTTCAGTTACATGAGTTGAATGTGGGGTGTGAGAGGCTTCTTCAGCTCCATGTAGCTGCTGGCTGGAGCCCTTACCTAGTCTGGCCCCAGCTCTGGGCTTTCATCCTTGACAGCTCTTTGGAGTGGCCTATTAGATGGTCAATAGCAGCCTAGAGAGGACTGAGGCAGCTTCCTGGTGTGGGTAACCCTATAAATGAAGTGTAAGTGATGAATCCTTAACATATACCACCCCCCCCCCCCAAACTTAGTGTAGAAAGTTTGTTCCCACTGGGAAATCTCTTGTTGGAGGTGACTGACAAACCAGCCAAGACCTCAGTTACTTCCTTCCCTAGTTGACTAATCCTACAGGAAACTTTGGGATTTCCCCAGGCTGAGCTTGACTGCAGAGGAAGCTGGAGGTTATCATAGTCTCCTACTCATACTGCCCTCTCCTCCAGTCCTTCATGCTCCAAAGACAACAAAGGACCCTGAAAATTCTGTTGCTCAGCAAACTAGAAATGGTGTGTCAGATTCTTACTTATTTGCCTACAGCTGCAAAACTAACAATGATGGTTCAGAATGTTTCCCCTGTGTAGATATGTGGTCAGAATAAACCTTCTGCTCACCCAAATGGCCCATTTTCCGCTTTCTGTGCCCTCTCCTGATGTCTTCCCTTCAGTCAAGCTTTCCAAAGACTGGTTCTATGTTTGCGTTCTCTGCTTTCTAAGTTTTCATTCTTGGTTGCAATTTGACTCCAGTGTCTGAGACGCCTTTCATAAAACCATCATTGATCTTCAAGCTGTGAAATTCAGTGACAGTGTCCTGTCTTTTTGGATCACAAAATGGCAATTGACACTGCTATCCCCTTCCATTTTAAAACTCACTTTAATATCAGTGACACCACTCTTGCCACTCTTAACACTTCCTTCTGTCATTATTTGCCTGTCTCCTGCATGGAGATTCTCCCAATTGTCCCTCAGTTATTTTGCTGCCTCTGCTAGGGGCCTGATTCTTTTCTTTTCCCTGTTCTTTTCTGCGTACATGTTCTCATTGAGTGAAAACATTTGTCTCTTCTTTCCTTCTAGTACCACTTATGAATGACCCAGCTCAAGCATCTCTCTTGGGCTCTGAACCTACAGAATATACTGTTTTTAATATTTTTACCTGAAAGTTGCATGGATCATAGTCAACATGAACTTAAGCCTCTTTCCTTTGTACTTTCCTGGTTGAAAGCACAGGCTTTCATCCAGTGACCTAGTATTTCAGTCATTCTAAACTTTGTCTGTTATTTCTCTGTCTCTTCAGTATTTAATTTCACTTCTTAAAGGAATCTTTGGGCCCTTTTCCTATCCTATTGCACAGCCACAATCATAATTTAGGATCTTATTGCTTTTTGCTGGATTATTGTTCTCTCAGCTTTTATAGCCTTTTCTCTTGCCTGGCCTCAACCAGAGTGATGTTTCTCAAATGGTAAATCTGCTTGTCAGGTCACCTTTCTTCTTAGAACCCTTTAGGATCCTATCACTTTCAGGATGAAGGTCAAGGTCCTCAGCCTGGCCCACAAGGCCCATTATTATATTCTGATATCACATTCTTCTGTGTATATGGGAACACAGACAAGTTCCTAAATCTTTACATGCCCCAGTTTCCTCTGCTTATAAAGCAGATATACAAATAGTGCATATGTGGTCAGAATGCATTGAAAAGAGAAGGAGCATATAAAATACTTAATGGCCCCTAAAATATATGAACCAATTTGTTTTTATTTTTAAATAATGACCAGCACATAGGTAGCACTAGGCTATTATTATTATCATCACCATCATCATTCTTTTACTCTCATCTCCATTCTCTGCTGCCTTTGGCATACTGGTTCACTTGATATTTCTGAATATAATCTATGGTTTCAGTCTTTTGGGCTTCCTTTTCCCTTTTCTTAATCTGGCTGACAGGCACTTAGTTTTTAATGACTGTTCCTATGTCACTTCCTCCAGGAAGCCTTCTTTGGCCTTTCTAGTCCAATCTTTTCAGCTTCCCTGCTCTCCTTGTTGATAAATGCATCCCAGCACTTCATAAACAGCACAGTGCTTGATTACATATCTGCCTCCCCTAGAGGCAGGATACAGTTTTGTATCCTCAGTTCCAAAAAAAGGACTCGACACTGTTGAACTATGTATTCAATAAACAATTGTTGGCTTGGTGTAGGTGGCTCATGCCTATAATCCTAGCTATTCAGAGGCAGAGATCAAGAGGATCATGGTTTGATGCCAGCCTCAGGCAATTAGTTTTCAAGACCCTCCCTCAAAAATACCCAACACAGAGAATGGCTGGCAAAGTAGCTCAAGCAGTAGCACACCTTCCTAGCAAGCACAAGGCCCTCAGTTCAAACCCCAGTACTGCTGAAAATAAAATAAATGACTATTATGTGAATTAAAAATGAGTCGTTTTCCTTCATCAGGCTCTGAGAGATTCTAGGCCATCAGTACTGCAGAAAAACACCTGATCTTACAATTATTCTTACTTCATTTCTTCCTCTATTAAAAGCCCCAATTTTTATATTGGAAAATTTAGCACGATTACTTTACTATCTGTGATGAAGCCAAGCTAATCAACTAAAAGTTATTTATACTTTTTAAAGTATGATTTCTATTTCCAAACAAAGCACCTGTTAAGACAATAGGAGTGGGCCATGTAGTAGGGGGTATACTATGATAAGGTAGGGAAATAAACTTCATGGGGGAGTTTCTTAGGATTCTTCAAATAAACAGTAAGTGGATGTTAAGTCTCTGTAGGTGAATAAAGCCCACTGTATGAGAGGATCCAATGGGAAATCATCCAGGAGTTTTTCATAATTAAGCTCGTTACTGAGAGACTAGAGCAACATCAGTAATGAAAACTATAGACAGCCATAAAGTCCTGGTACATGCTATAACATGTGAAGTGAAAGATGAGACATAAAGCCACATATTACATGACTCCATTTGTATGAAATGTCTAGCACAGGCTGTTCCATAGAGACAGAAAGTAGACCAGGGGCTGGGGGGATGGAGAGTGGCTTCTAATACATTTTCTAGAATGAGATAATGGTAATGCATGCACAACCTTGTGAATATACTAAAAAATCACTGGATTGTACATCCTAGAAGGGTCATTTTATGGTATGTTGAATTATATCACAACAAAGTATATGAGAAACAAAAACTAGTAATGATGGAAAAAGTAGTATGAGTCCAATTTTCATTGCTATTAGAGGTCCACAAATTTTCAAGCTATGAAGGATTATATTAGCAGTCAATTTAATTGCTTTATAAAGCATTTTTATATTTCATTTCCTCTAGTTTCCCAGAAGTCTGCTGTGTTGTGTTACTCATTCATACGCTCTAAAGACCACAATTGTCAGTTAGTTGGTGTTTTCTTTCTGTTTTAAACTTTCAATTGTTTTTCAACAATTTCTTTTAGTTTTCTAATGCTCTCAATTTAGCACATTTTTATAAAAACGGAAACTTACATTTTAGTTAGATTCAAATGTTTCTTTTGATAATTCTACTTCTATGGATTTGTAACTATGTACCCTGATACCACAGATAAACTGTAATTAATAATATTTTATGTTTCTCTTTACTTATCATAGTGATATAGCTTCCTATTATTGTTCACTATAACTGTCAGTTATACAGAGGCAGAAATTGAAACATTCTTCAACAGAAAAATATAGTGACATTATGCTTGTAATCTCTTTCTCAATGATGATACAAAGTTGAGAGGTCACTGAAAGGGTGTAAGTTGTGGTTCTCAACATTTTTATGCTTGAATATATTAGGAAAAACAACTATTTTGAGTCATATACTTGAAGAATTTAAATGTACCACAGAAACCAGCCATAATTTTACTGCAATCCCAGAATCTAGTGTTTGTAAATTAACCAGTATCCAATTGGTTGCCCTTCTGTACTGGGGCCTTGATGAAGAGAAATAGTTACTGCCTTGGCCATGCTCTTCTACATACTCAAAGTCAAGGTTTACTTTGTGTGATAGTAAACACACATGTGCCTCCAAAATTGTCTAAACTGTTGGTGCCATACTTTTGAAAATATCTAAATAAAATAGCTCCTCTTCTCTTTTTCATACCCTCTCACAAGCCTTCTCTCCATCAATACTCTCTTCCTTCTTACAGTCCTGGGGTTTGAACTCAGGACCTTGCATACCCCTAGCCCTCCATCAGTACTTTCTTTCACTTCCAGAAGGTGCACATTTTCTTAGTTGTCCCCATTGCAGCTGCTTTCCAAGTGTTGCTTAATTTTGACCAATTATAGATGGTTTCTCTGTTAATTTCTACCCAATCCAAAACTAGAAGCCAGTCTAGGTTTCAGTAGTAGTCAGCCTGGGCTGTCATAGTAAAATAGCACAGACTGAGTGGCTTAAGCAACAAGGATTTATGTTCCTACTGTTCTGGAGGCTGAGGATTCCAAGACCAAGATTCTGGACAATTCATTGTGGTCAGAGTTCTCCTCCTGGTTTGCATATACCTGCTTCTGCTTGTGATCTCACACATAGGAAAGACAGAGCTCTGATGGCTCTTCTCTAAGACTACCAGCCCTGTTGGATAAACGTCACATTCTTGTGACTTTATTTAGCCTTCATTGCCTCCGCATGCAGTCACATTGGGAGTAGTGCTTCAATATATGAATTTTGAGGTTAACTCAGTCTATAACTTTTTTCTCCTTGCTCTCCAAAATTCATGTCTTTCTCACAAGCAAAAACATCCATTTCACCCCAACAGTCCCAAAGATACTAACTCATTCCAACATCAACTGTAAATTCCAATGTTTTTAAATATCATCTAAATCAGGTATGAGTGAGACTAAGAGGTGCAATCCATCCTGAAGGAAATTTGCTTCCAAAATACAATGATGAGATAGGTATAGGATTAGACACTACCATTCCAAAAGGGAGAAATTGCATGTCAAGATAGAGAAAGCATGCCAGTTTTTCTCTTTATCCCTTCCTTCCTTCCTTCCTTTCTTTTTCTTTCTCTCTGTCTCTGTCTCTGTTTTTCGTCTCTCTCCTTGTAAAGCCACTATTGCCATTGTGAGGGTTCATGAACTCATGCAATCCTAACTAACTCCTAAGGTCCCACCTCCAAATATTATCAACAGATAAATGTGGGGATTAAATTTCCAGCACATGAACTTCTGGGGACACAGTACTCAGGAATGCAGAAATTCACATGTAGATCCCAAAACTGATGTCTTGCCTACTCTGCATGCTGTTTTCCTCACAGGCATTTTGCAAGTTGTCTTTCTTCATCATCAACCTGCTTCCTTCCTGCCCTACTGTTTCCCTTGTCATAAAAGGTGCGGAAAGAGTTCCAAACTGAAACAACAAAACTATCATCTTATTGATGGCTGAAGAAATGCCTGATACATCAAGGAGAGCATTTTTTTCAGAAGCTTGAATGGGAGATTAAGGTTTATATTAGGTGGCCTATTCTGAGCTTTCTATCCTACTCAAACTACATCCTCACCTACTATATATCCCCATACACACTCATAAACACAGATACAACTTTCCAAGTGGCTGGGGTCAGGAAGAAAGTGAAATTGAGGAGAAAGAGGGAGAGAGAGAGAGAGAGAGAGAGAGAGAGAGAGAGAGAGAGAGAGAGAGAGAGAGAATGACTAAGTAGAGACAGCCTTAGTTTAATTTATCAAGTTGATCTTATTAGCCAAGAGACAAGTATAGAAGGAAACAGAAATGGAAAAGGAGAGATATTTGACTATGTTCCCCCAAAGACACAGGTCTTATTGAATTTATATCCTAATACAGTCATGCTATGGTTCAGACATGGTTTGAGGGTCTCCCAAGTCTCATGTGTTTAAATTTAACTACCAATGTAAGACATTACTAGGGTGGAAACTTAATCCATAAACTACAATCGCTGTCTTTGGGAAATGATTAGGGCTACATAAGGTCAGAAGAGTGGAGCCCTTTTGACTGAATCCTGGTGCTTTTATAAGAAGAGGAGCGAGGACACATAGACAGACATGTACACTCCCTGTTTCTTTCCATGTGATAACATGTACCACCTTGGGACTCTGCCACCAAGAAGGCCATCACCAGATATGGCCTCCCAACCTTGCACCTCCAGAGCCATGAGACAGAATAAGTTTCTTTTATTTATAAAGTTCACTTGCCTCAAATATTTCATTATAGTAATGAAAAACTAATACAGAAAATTGACAATGAGGAAAAATATGGAGGCAACATTGGAATTGGGTAATGTGGCAGAGGTTGGCATTGTTTGGAGGGTCAGGCTAGAAATAGCCTAGAATGTTGTAAGCAGAGCATCATGGGTGATTCTGGTGAGGGCTCAGAAGATGAGAAAAGTGGGAATGCTCTTAGAAATCTTGACAATCAAGGCCATGAGGATAAGTTATCAGATGTAAATGAAGAACTATTAAACATTAACTAGAGGCCACCCTTGTCATAACACTGAAAAATACTTGACTGCACTATGTCCATGTCCTAGAGCTTTATGAAAGCTGAATTTTAAAGTTATGAACTGATATATCATAAGAAATATCAAACAAAAAACATCACTCAGGTTGTTGCTTGGTTACTTTTAATTGCATGTAGGAGGATTTGGGAGTCATGTCAGGACCTGAAGACAGAATGGATAACTGAAGAGAACCAAGATGCAAAGATTTGGAAAATTCACAGCCTGATCAGGGGAGGAGCAAAGAAAAAGTGTGTTGAGAAACTGCTTGCTAAAGACATTAGGAGCACAAAAGGGAGCCAGTTACTTTGCATCACAGCAATTGGAAACGACTTAGAGCATCTCAGTTCCCTTCACAGGCCCAGACACCTTTCAGGGAAGAGTTTTTCCCAGGAACCCCAAGGTGCTCAAAATGGGCTTGCTATCCAAGTCTAGTACTGCCTGAGGATAAGGGATTTTTGGTAAAGTGTTCCAAGGCCACTGCAACCTTCATTCAAGTATGTCCAGATGCTGCTCATACTGGTGGAAACCTTGGTGCCTTCTCCCTAATTCTGGTTCTGCAGATATGCAAAATGCAACTTATGGGGTCATGACAAATTCCACTGATAATTCAAAGGAGGACTGGGAGGCTAGGCAAAAGTTTGCCACAGTGTTGGAGCCCCTGGTAGGATGATGCCTGGTGGACTTGTGAGAGTGGAGCCAAGGTGGAGACTCCAGGAAAATAAACACACCAGCAAACTGAAATAAATGCTCTGGAAAATCGCCATTATCAACATGCAGCCTAAGACAGCAGCCATGAGGACAGTGACCAAAAAAGCCACAGGGGTAGGGCTGCCCAAGGGCTTGTGGGCCCAGCTGCTCCCTTCCCCCACATCCCTCATGTGCACAAGATACTGAATTAGAACTTTAGGATTTAATGTCTGACCTGCTGTTTTTCAGTCTTGCTTTAGGCTGATTACTCCTTTCTACTTGCCTATTTCTCCCTTTTGGAAGAAGAATATTTGTCCTATGCTTCTCCTGCCATTGTGTCTTTCAAGTATGTAACTTGTTTTTTGAATATATAGGGGCCCACAGATGAAAAAGTTTGCCTTGAGTCTCAGAGGAGAGTTTGGTTTTGTGCTTTTGAGTGATGCTGCAGCAGTTAAGATATGGGGACTTCTGGGGATGGAATAAAGATATTTTGCATTGTGAGAAGGTCATAAATCTTGGGGAGCAGTGGGGAGGGGAAGAAGGTTGGATGTTACTTGTTTCCACAAATGTTCATGTCCTACCAGGACCCTGGTAGCCAAGAAGTGGTACTGGGAGGTGCTATCTTTAAGAGGGGGATGTTCTAAGTGGAATATTCTAGGTCCATTGATGGCATGCTCTTGAAAAAAATGAAGGTATTTCTTGGTATCCCAGTTAGTTCTCATGAGAGGATTGTTAGAGTATTTTTTCACTTATCTTTACCAGGGAACCTTATGTATTTCAAGTGTAAATTTGTTGCTATGTAATTTGAATAAAGTGGGTTAAACATGAAAAAAAAAAATCTCAAGCTTGGTCCCACAGCATCTATCTCTGTGTTCCTATGTGGGGAGTCATAAAATTGGGCCATGAGGCCCTCCCAAGTACCTGTGCTATGCTGTTTAGACTTTGAGCCTCCAAAACTGAGCTAAAGAAGCCTTTTTTCATCACAGGTATCCTGCCTCATGTATCTATTATGGTAATGAAGAACAGAGCAAAGCAAGAGCCAAATAAGTGTGGTTGCTTGTATGTGTGCTAGTAAAATAGCCATCCCATTCTTTTGGTATACATAAGCCTCACCAAAGGTTGATGGTAGTTTGTCCCTAATTATGGTTGCTTTTGGAATATTCTCCACAGTTGGCTTATGAGGACAAATGTGTATATAGCCAAAACTGGAACTAGGGCCATGTGAGTTGAACCATGGTTGGTTTCAAATAAGGAACTAAAGCAGGTGAACATATGTTATAAGAAATGTAGGTGGGAATTTTTGGTTTTTTTTTTTTTTTTTTTTTTACCCCTACTGTTTTCTGAGCAGGCAAGAGGTAGCCCTAGAAATAGTTTTGGAAACTTCATAGTTTTCAGATAATAAAATAACCACAGTCTGCTCCAACTAAGAACAATAGTGAATGTGACAATGGGAAAGATTGTTAATTTTGGTTAAGTTGTGTGAGTAAGGTGTTAGAGTATTTTTTCACTTATCTTTACCAGGGAACCTTATGTATTTCAAGTGTAAATTTGTTGCTATGTAATTTGAATAAAATGGGTTAAACATGAAAAAAATAAATAAATAAAATCTCAAGCTTGGTCCCACAGCCTCTATCTCTGTGTTCCTATGTGGGGAGTCATAAAATTGGGCCATGAGGCCCTCCCAAGTACCTGTGCTATGCTGTTTAGACTTTGAGCCTCCAAAACTGAGCTAAAGAAGCCTTTTTTCATCATAGGTATCCTGCCTCATGTATCTATTATGGTAATGAAGAACAGAGCAAAGCAAGAGCCAAGAGACAGAATGTACAAGAATGCAAACAAGGCTGGGCTTCCCAACTCTAAGTATAGAATTTTTAATGATACAGTAATCCTGCTCAGTAGAAAACCACATCCTAAAGAATGACTTTGTCTCTGACCTTTCATTTCCTTTCTTCCATCCAGGAGATTGAGAAATGGAGAATCAAGAAGGCCTTGGAAACCGGCCTTTGAAGATGAATGGAAGTACACTCATGTCCAAGACCTTAAGGCTTGAGTAGTTTTTTTTCTTTCTCTTTTTTTGTAGTTCTGGGTTTTGACCTCAGGCCTTGTGCTACATAGGTGCTTTGCCTCAACCCTTTTTTGCTTTACTTTTTGTTATATACTTGTATATATATATATAATTATGTATATAATATACATATATATTTATATAGATAACATATATATGTATATTATATACATAATTTTTGATTTACCATAAACAATACGAGGAAATTTTACTGGAATTCCATTACTTGTGCATAGAGTACCTTGAACAAGTCACTATCTCCATTATATTCCCTTTTTGTCTTTCCTTCTTTCCCCATCTTTCAAACAGTGTTTAGTGGGTTTTGTTACACTGTTATCATATGCATATATGCAGTGTACTTCCATCCTATTCACCCCTCAGTATTCTTTCCTTTCTCCCACTCCTCTCCTGCTGGTACTCCCCCAATAAACATTCATGTCCCATTATTATTATCATCATCATCATTCTTATTGGCATCATCATTTTAGGACTAGGTTCCACAAATGTGAGAGAACATGTGATATTTGACCTTCTGAGCTTGGCTTATGTTGCTCAGCGTGATGATCTCTGGTTCCATCTGTAGTTCTTTTTTGAATAGGGTCTTGCCTTTTTGCCTAGGGCTGGCCTTAGACCATGATCCTCCTAACTACAGTCTCTTTCCCAAGTAGCTGGGAGAACAGGCATGCTCTATCACAGCCAGCTTACTTGTTGAGCTGGAGCCTCACTTAACTTGAGCCTGGCTGACCTTAAACTGTGATCTTCCCAGTATGTCTTCTGATTAGCTGAGATTAGAGGCATGAGCCATAGTGCCTATCCCTTAAGTACTTTTTGATTGAAGGTGACTATAGGGTTTCAGAGTGTCTTAAACTGAAATTTGGGTATGAAATGAATTTCAGAAAGAAAGGCAAAAACAAATGGAAAATATAAGAGGCAGGCAGAGTAAACAGGGAAAAGATTAGCTACCTAAGGGTAGAATTGGCAATAGCTGGTGATAAAGTGGATATGGAACTGGAGAAATGAATCAAGTTAATTACCGGTTTCCAGAGTATAATGCAAAATATAGAATGACGAACATGTTTGGGGCAGGGAAGTAAGGAAGTAGGGAAGTTTTTTTTTTTTTTGCATCATGTTAAATCTAGTGAATGACATATCCAGATGAAGTTGCTCAGGAGGCAGTTGGTACATGGGTCAAGTTTTCATTAAGAAAATCTAGATATAAGCTGTTGATGGTGGGGGAGCAGAGTGATAGAGAAAGAATAAGTGATGGTGGGTTGTTGATCTGAGTAAAGCATGATATATACATGTCTAAAATGCTGGGGTGAAACCTTTTGGACTATTAACATACAGTTTAAATAATGAGGGATAAAAAAGCAAAACAAGTCTTTTCTGGTGGGTAGGTATCAATAGGAGGGGGGAAGGCATAAGGTAAGGGTGAATGAGTATGAATATGGTAGATGTATTTTGTATTCATATATGGAAATAGAAGAATGAAAGAAACCTGATGAAATTATTCTAAGAAAGGGGGAAGGGGGTTAGGAGAAAGAATGATGGAAGGGGTAAATCTCACTAAGTTATATTGTAAACACATATGTAAATATCAATGTATCCCACTGTACAACTATTGCATGCTAATGAAACATAAAAATAAAAGTAAAAAAGAAAGAAATCTAGACCATTTATTTCCTTGTCTTACCCCAAACTCCTACTTATTTTTCATGACTCACCTCCAACATGTACATTTACTGACCTAAATGGGAAGAATTATATATAATTGTTGTTACTAACACATTTTATACTACATATGATAAAGCACTTACATATTTTGTTACTCTGAACTGTTTTCATGTATGTGAAATTCTAAATCACCACATATCCTGTAGTAGTTAGCACAGTTTATGATGCTTACTAAAATAAAATTAATGCATATGATTGTTAAGTGGGTGATAGAATGTTCAGGGAAATTTGGTAATATGTATGACTCTTAAATTCCTGGCAAGTGGTAGTTCATTGATTTTCTTGAACAGGCAAACTGACTCCCATTTTATTTGTTTATTTTTATTTTTATTTAATTGATGAAGTTATTTATTTTTCATTTTTAGAAACAGGGTCTCATATGTAGTCCAGGCTGGCCTGGAATTCACTATTTAGAAGAAGCTGGTCATGAACTCATGATCCTCCTGCTTAGCCTTCTGAATACTGAGATTACAGGAATGCATCACCATGCTTATCACATGACTCCTACTTTAGATCATGGTATTTACTGTTCCCTCTGCCTAGATCTTTGTTGCTTCATATATTTCTCTTGTTGTTCTTTGTTTTCATGTGCATGTGCTCGCCTCAGAGAGGCACTCCAACCTAAAGGAATGCCATACCACCCAGAATTCTGCATCTGATCACCGTGTTTTGTTTTCTTTGTTGCACACATCACCCCCTGATTTACCTACTTGCTTATTGTGTGTCTGCCCCAAAAGAGAGAACTCCTGTCTTATGAACTGCTAGATCCCTAATGGCTAGAACAAGTAGGGCCTCAGTAAATCTCTGTTGACTGAATCAATGAAGCAGATTATCCCAAAGGGAAAAGAAGACATTGCTATGAACATTTGCAGAAAATGTATTTACTCTAATTTGGATTTGCACACCAAGAAATATAGATAGATATGATCATTTACCACATCCTCATGATTGTCCTCCATACCCAGAGGTTTCTCACTTGAGCATACACTCAGGAATCCTGCTGTGCTTTATTTTCATGGCTGAGTCACTGTGATTACAACTTCAGAGATGACAGACAGGATTCTTTCTAGGATCTCTCTGTAGGAGATTTTATATAATACAGTTCAGCCCATGAATATGAATTAAAAAATAAGGATGCCATTATTGCAGGTGCAAGAATCTCTTGTACAACAACAGGAAAAGAGTCAAACTTCTGAAGGAACCGTATGTGGAACAATTATTGCTGCCTCAAGAAAGATATGACCAAGACTCTGTAATGCCCTAACTGCACAGTTTGTAAATTGCCGAGTTAAGTCTGGACTCAACTGTGTTACTCACTTTTAAACTGTGTTAAATTTCTTAGTACCTTATAGACTTGATAGGGTGAGTCCACTTACTGTGACAAAAGGAATACCTTTAAGTTTGTCTTTTACTTTAAGTAGTATTTTTCTCCTCTAATGTGTTTAACAAGAGAGAGTTATAGTTTATTACCAATGTGTGAGATTAAAGAAAAACAGGACTCTGCACTAGATGGGATATCAGGAGTATATTTGGGAGAATTGGTTTAGGTACCCTGATGATATGATCTATGGATCCTCAAGTCCCTTATATAAAATGGTACAGTGTTTGATATAACCTATACTTCTGTATACCTTAAATCATCTCTAGATTATTTATAATACTTAATATAATGTAAGTCCTATGTAAATTGTTGCTACACTGGATTGCTTAGGGACTAATAATAATAAGACTGTACATGCAGTACAGGCACAATGTATTTAAAAGAATATTTTGAACCAAGGTTTGTTGAATCCACAGATATACCTGTAAATATAGAAGGTCAACTGTTCAGGTGGTTTTGAGAACATTGTAGGTGTTGAGGGTTGTTTAAATAAATCATTAGATCATGGAGAAACCAATCTTGGGTCATGAATACACATTCAAAAGTACATTAGAATACTTAATAAACTTAAATTGACAACATTTTTCTGCTAATTTACACAAGTCTAAATATTTGCCTTTTTTTACTAATAATAAATTTTGAAATTAGCACTCATTTAAAGGTGTTACAATCGTGGTAGTAGCTATTAAAGACTGATGTTTAAAAATTAATATTAAAATGATATTCTTCTTCAAAGTATGTTCATTTATACAGTCTTTAAACCCTTCAATATTTCCTTACTCTTTTTTTGAGACAGTGCTAATAACCTCTTCTTTCATTTATTTCTGTGTATAATATTCCCTTCTTAGATTCCTCTAAAAGTTAAGATTTATGCTAACAAGAATTCTCTAGATTTGTTTCCATATTTCATGTTCAATTCTGTAAAGATCTCTTGAGATTTGCAGCATCTCTGTGCCACTGAATTTTGCTGAAGAATTTTTAACAAGTGGTCAAATCCTAAGAGACCCATTAAACTTCACATATGTTCACTGACAAGTAGACATTGGATATCTCATTGATTTTACTAATCTCTTGGGAGCTATGCTCCCTGAAGGCAGCACCTTATTTTAACTGAAAAAGGAAGAGTTGAATGATATGGGAAAGGCATTTCTGAACTATAAGACTAGATCAAAATTTGAGAAAGTCAGTAAGTCAATTCTCTTTGAGGAAAATACTGTATTTTATTTAAAAGTGAAATAATTTTATTTACATTAAGTCTCCTACCCTATGTCAAATAATTAACATTTGGGGAAAGGGATCTTGGCAATGAACTTCTTCTGAATCATGGATAGAGACTAGGATTTCTCTGGAGGCCCTATAATTACTTCTTTGGATCCCCTTTAGTTCCATCTCCCAAAGAAATATGAGAAACGATAGTTAAGTTTTTTTAAAACTTGTCAATTGTCCTCTCTTTTAACTGATCTTGATATTTCTCTGTGCTTTAGTTGTAAATCAAGCATCTTTTCCTTGCAAACCATTATAGTGTGACTTCATAAAAGTTCTTAATAGGGCAATCATTCACTACTTTGCTTTAATTAAAATCCAGCTTTCTCAATAGGGATATTGCTTACTCTGAAAGACACAACTTGTTGTTTTCCCAGAATTTAGAAGTGAGTCGGTATGCTTTTATTTCCACATTGCCTATACCAAATCATTGCCCTGTACTATAAAAACTCCTAAAGCTCTACCTATCCAACCAATTACAGAATTTTCTAAGTACTACCATAATTATTCCAGAACTTTCTCTTCACCCAAGTCCTATTATTGTCATTTGACTTCCCTTTCACACCTATGTAGTTGGTTCATCTAACAACTTAACCTCATAGGTTCTTGATTTCCTCAGCTCTGAGACCTATACTTTTTCTTGAACTCAATCACCTACTGTCTATATCCTACACATTTTTTTTGTCTCAGCCATTTCATATAAAAAATCATGCTTCAATATCTATAACAAAATACCCTCAAATAAAGATTCCTAGGTTGATCTTCAAAAATTTCTCATTCTTTTACATCTACTTTTCTTATTCTCTGATTGCACAGTGATCTAGACGACTTACCTATTTTCTAAATTTATCAGTTGCTCCTGTCTTAAATTTTTATTTCTTTAGATGAAATCACATGATTTCAATACACTATAACATAAGATACAACTACATTCAAGCTAATATCCTTAGCTTCTTTTATCACTCTTTCATGTGGTGCTATTTCACTTCCTGTTCTAACTTCTACTATTGGATTATAATTTTACACCACTTAGGGCCCCAATTATATCACACATACCTTTACTCTCAATAAACCACCTCTTCTACTGTAGGGCAAAAGTAAAAGACCTCAGAAAAAAATGATACAAATAGATTAAACAAACATATTTTTAGCTTCTTAATACCAATGAATTATTATCAGTGCTATGACAAGTGCTTAGAATCTATTGTTATTATTATTATTATATAAGGAGCTTAGATAAAAATCATGGCATGTATTTAATAAAATGTAGAAATTATTTGAAGCATTAAAATCCCTCTCAATTTTACCTCGTAATGAACAACACTCCTTTCTATAAACCTTGGGGTCATTCTCAGGAGAACAATATAAAAATAGATGACACAAAAAGGCTATTCCTACATTCTTAGTTCTTCATTACTCAATTTACATGGGCTTAAGAGTGGAATATTATCTTTATTTTATCAAGTCCAAAAGACCTACATGTGTATTTATGTATACTTTTATATCCACATGGATATTCCTTTGAAAGAAATTCAATTTTAGAAGTAAGCCTTTAAACTGGGAGACACATGATTGTGTGTTCTCAATTTCCTAGTATGACTTTAAGTGCAGAATGAAATCCCCCCAAAAATAAAATAATGAGCAACTTGATATGAGAACCCTGTGCTTTGCAGTTGTCTTTGCAATGACTTCTGCCACTTTTAATAGAATGTTTAATTAAGGCAGTTGTATTAGTTAAGATATAGCTTTGACTGATGTATTAAGTGTCTAAGTTAACAGAAGTTTTCCAAGATGGAATTTTGTTCCTTTCCCACTTCACAGTCCAAGTTGGTATTGTGGTATTCCATAAAGTCAGCAGAGGGTGAGGCTCCTTATTTCCTCTATTACTAGGGTAGTGTCCTCACCTGTATGGTCTCAGGTGTTTTGCTAACACACCCAGCAATCAGTGGAAAGGGAAGCAGTATGGTTTTAAATGATTCCTTAGAAGGTGTCTTCACTTCTGCTTTTATTGGCTGTACTTGGGCACAATAATTGTAAGGAGCCTAAGCAATGTAACTTTTTTTCTGACAGCCAGTTGCCCACCTAAGATCTGGAGATTCTATTACTATGAAGAGATTGAACAGACAATGAGAGACACTTAGCTGTTTTCACATTACCTCTTTAGCCACTCAAACATCCATATTCACCTTTTTTTCTACAAATGCAATACGTTTATGCCTTTCACAGTGATATGTAGTCTCTCCATGAAGTCCAGGTATAGCTCCTCAAAATTAAAGGACAATTTACCAACTTTCTCCCCATTAAATCATGCCATAGGAATAGGACACCTGCAATAAAACAGTTTTGGAGAAGAAAGACTAGAAAAATAGAGATACCGCTAGTTTTTATTAATTACAAAATCCTGGAAATGACCAAACCCTCAAATTTCCTGCCCTAGAAATGGAGTTGAGTTGCTTATTTAGTTAGGATCTATTTTTTGGAGGAACTCTCTCATTTGTTACCTCTGTGTTCAGTTTCTGGACCTGATCCCCTACCTATGCTATATGCGAGTAGGCATAGAGAATGGATCTTTCTGGTGTGTTCAGGGGAAGGGTGCACAGGGTTGTAGCTGTCTCCTGGTAGTGCAAGTTTGGGGCCCAGGGTTTGTTTTAGGAGTATAATTATCACTCTAGTTTTTTAAAGCTGGCAGTATAATTCTTAGAAAATTGCAGTAGACTCCTAACATATTTTCTTTTGTTCAACTTAATAAGCAAATTGACTCCAGCAGAGATCTTATTTAGGTGAGATTAAGCCTGAGAACTCCCTGACTTTTATTCACTGGTCTTTGGGTCAATTTCACAGCAGCATCTTGAGTCCAAGTGTCTTGGTGGGACAGCCACTCTTAGGCTGATGCTGCCACTGAGTTGGACTCATTATTTGGCTGTCATGATTTGGACCACAATTCTCTTTTTCCAGGAATGAAATTTTATATCTGGATACAGTTCTGGTGGCTATGATAGAGTGCAAGTAAGAGTGGCTTAACCAAGATAAAAGATTATTTCCCTGGCACATAGCAAAACAAGTTGGTACCAAAGTTCAGATTTACATGGCTGTCAGTGCTCAGGCTCCTTCTAGTTTTCTTTTGTCTCATTACTGTCTGGAGACCCTTGTGGTCAAACTCTCTGCCACATCTGCATGCTAGCCAGGAGAAAGAGGAATAGGATCAACCTCACACATGCAAAACAGTCACTAAAGTTGGTCACATGGTTATTGAGCAGTTGCAAGGGTAGCTGGGGAACAAATGTATTTCGGGCCTCCAGAATTCAGAAGGGGGTGGCAGCAACTAAAACTCACTACTTTGATATTGAGGCACATGTGATGGCTTTTAGTTTGCATTTATACTTATGAGTTGAGAAAACAAAGAAAATAATTGCTTTTTTATTCTTCTTTATGGAAATACACATTACATTCCCATTATAAACTTGGAACTAAGTTAAAAGTAAATTTCCTTTTTTCCTCCTTCAGTATCCCCTGCTGTCTAGTCCTAGGAGGTTAAAAATACTCAGAAAAACCCCATCTTTACTTCTCTAACATATCCGCAGGATGACTACTGTAGACACGTTAATTTTTTAAATTACAAGACTTTTAAATTTCTGTGTCTATGCAGACATCAAGACTTTACTCTTCTAACAGAATAAGGTTGACAGTGGGGATTGCCCATATTTTCAGATAATCTCAAAAATCCTCTGCCCCGTTCACTCATATGAAAAAGCGAGGCATCACTAATTGACATCATACCTGAGGATCGTTAGGGATTTTTAAAAGTGTGAGATTTGTTGCTCCCACCAAACTACTGCCCGGTGTCACAGAGGGCCGCCTTTAGACTGGGAGGCGAGTTGGGATCACGGTTTGACAAGTTCTATTTTAGGTCGCGCTGTGTGCAGGTGCCAGCCTCTTTCATGACTGTAGAAAAAGCAAAAAACAAGCAACAAACACACAAAAAACATTGCTGTCCATTTGTTTCCTTCTGGGCAATGCAGGATCGTCAGCCCTCCCGGGGCGTCTGTTTCTACTTTGCCAGCCACTTTCCCTTGTGTTGGGGGGGGGGAGGGGGAAGGAGGGGAGTAACAGGCGGACTGAATGCGAGGAAGGGCAAAGAACAGCAGAGAGAAGTCTTCGGCCATTCCCCTACCTTAAGGCACGTGGCAGTAGAGGCAGGTGGCTGCAACAAGGAGGATGGAGGATGAACCTCCTCCCAGTGAGAGGATCTAGAAGACAGGAGGAGGAGGTGGCGGCCGTGAGGAAAAGACACGCACTCAGTGTCCCTCCCCCTAGGGAGAGTCCACCCTTAAGGGGGCAGCCACAAGGAAGCCACCACCCGCCCCGCCTCTGCTAGTGGGCTGTAGGGTCTGGCAGAGGTCCCCATGCACCTGCTCACCTGTCAATCCGCTCAGGGTGGCCTTGGGGGAGGGCCAGAGGTGCGGGGTGGGTAGGGGAAGAGAAGGTGGGCAGGGCAAAGAGAAGCGGAGAAGCCAGGACTCCGCCCCGCACGCTCTGCGCAGGCGCAATGGCCGCTGCCGCAGGAGGGGGTGGCTCCACGGCTGAGTGAGCGACGGCGTCGGGGCTTCGCAAGGCTGTGGAGCTCAGAGCAGCATCGGCGGCAGCCTGCGTTTCCGCACGGGCCAGCGCCGTGGCCAGCTGCTCCTCCCTAGGGCTTTTCAGCTCCGGGGCAGCATCTCTGCCGGGCGGACAGACCTGGAGGTGGAGAGCAAGAGAGAGAAGAGACGGAAGAGAGAGGAGGCAGCGGCTCAGCTGAGCGGACACCGCCTCCCCTCAGGAAGAAGGCTGCGAATTCCCCGCCGCCGCCTCTGCCACCAACACCAGCGCCGCCGCCAACGCCACCGCCGCCACTGCTGCCGCCGACCTCACCGCCGCCACTGCCGCCGCCGCCTCCACCACCAGCGAGCCTGGGCCGGGCAGGGCGCCGAGCGGGCCGTCTGAGGCGCAGGCCGGAGCGGGCCCGGCACCGCAGCGCTGGTGGAGGCCGGGTCTCCGAGGCGACGGCCGAGGCAGGTACAACCGTACCGGAGGAGGCGGCGCCGCCGCTCGTCCCTTGTCCTCAGGAGGGGGCCAATGGCGAGCGACAAGCCGGTCCCGCCCGGGACTCGAGCCTCAGCCCGTGGAGCCCATCGCCGTCTGGGCCGGCAGCGGAGGCGGTGGCGATGGCGGCGGCAGCGGGATGGCGGGGCTGATGGGGCGTCCGGCTCCGGCTCCGGCTCCGGTTCCGCTCTCCGCGGGGACGAGTTACCTTTGGGTGCCGATCCGCACCATCCGGATGAAATTCGCAGTTTGGACTCCTGCAGGTCGGACAGATCAGCAGCAGGGACATCGTGGAGACGGTGCTCAACCTGGTAAGGGAAAAGGCGTCCCCAGTGTCCCCCACCCCATCCTTGGTCCCCAGCGCCCCCTGCACCCGGGGTCACCTGGGGTCAGCCACGCCGCGCGTCCCCGGGAGCACGGCTCGCCCCGCGGGTGCTGCCCAGCGGGTGACCTGCCCGCGCTGCAAAGCCAGGCCACCGTGCGTCCTCTGCTTGGTCCTCTCCTGCACCTGAGCAGTGCCCAGCTCCACAGCGCTGCTCATCCCTTCTCCTCCTCCTTGGCTTGTAGAACCTGAAGAAGTTTAATCTTTATACTGTACGCAGAGGATTGGGGATTTTTGGCGGTATTGGGATTTGAACTTAGGGCCTGTGCTTGCTAGGCAGGTCCTCTACACTTGAGCTACACCCCAGCACTGCAGAGGATTTCTGTTACGTAAGCTACTTGTTCAATTTTGGAAAGGTAATTATTAACGATAAACGAAGGATGAGTTTGGAGAAAGGTCAATCATACAATCATACTGGGAATCTTAAGTGAAGGATTTTAGATTTGTTCTAGGAAGATAAATCAAGCAAGTCAAGTAATCGATCATTTTTCTCATACCTTAGAATGGCTAGATTTCATTTTACTATTAATACGAGTTAAGTCCTGTATTATTACTTTTCTACCTGTAAATGGATCTCAGTACTTTTTTTTAGTCATAAATTTCAATGGTTAAGCTTCTGAAGAACAAATCCCATGCTTTCCCCTCCTTGTTTCAGTGATGTGAGCATAAGGAATGTTGTCAATTACGTTTGTATTCCAATACTGATTCCATTATCATTCTCTGGCATAGTTCTGGGCTGCAAAGATTCAACCTCATTTAATGAAATATTTGTGAAAACTAGCATAAAACATAGAAAATTGAAATTCTGAGGCATATGTGTAAGGGACTGTGTGTTAGTGAGGTTAGAGGGGAATTTTTTTTCTTTCTTTTCTGTCTGCCCCTAGAGGGGAAGTTAGAACAGTCTACAACCCACTGTAATGTAGATACGAAATTTAATTCACTATTTGAAAATATAATACTGGTATAGACAACAAACAGTATGTATTAGATTATTTAAGTAACATAATTGTTTCTGTTTTTTATAGCTGTTCATGATTTTCTGATGTTTTTTTAAATCTGTGAAGGCCGGGTTTCTCCTTAGTGACTCAATATTTTCTTTAGCTGATACTTTACCTTTTCTCATTGCCTTGTAGGCAATTTCATTGCCTCCTTTTGCAAAGTGTCCTTATCACAATGGCTTCACCCTGAACACTTGGCTTCCTGTGGATCCATTAAATAACATTAATGTTGATAAGGATAAGCCTAATCTTTATTGGTGAGTAATATGCTTTACTTTAGGATTTTTTTCCTTTAAGTAATTAAAATTTGAACTTATATAATATAGTATTAAGTCTATTTTAGATAGAGTATATGTATGTTAAAACTAAGCATTCAGATAAATAAATTTTATTTACTTATCATTTTACTATTATGTCTAGGTGACTTTTTTTAACTTACTTTTCCTCACAGTTTAAGACTCAGTGGTTCAGACCTTCCTGCCCATCAGTTGTGAGGGTGCTTCATGTTGCTGGTGCCTCATCCAGGAGAGGGAAAAAAAAAGCCAGATTCTATATAGATTTTATTTGCTTTGACTTTTTACTTATTTTATTTATGAACATAATTGCTACATGATTAAAAAAAACCATGTATGCTATCATAATTAAATGAGTCCCTTTTCTTATTTTGATTAAAATATACTCTTTGTTAATCAGCTATATTATTAATCAAAATTGGCTTTTTTTAAATTTGTAAGCTATTTTCTAATGTATATGTGACTTAGAGAGCAAGTTGTTTTGTTTCCTAATTGTAGATGGTCCTTAAAGGTAGATGAAATCTACTTGGTAGACTTTGTTGACTGTTAGTTCTTATGTATCCTGATATTTTAAACTGAAATATTAAAAGCTGCAGTAGTCCTTTATTTCCTAGCTTGAATTCCTTGTGTTTTAGTTACTATAGCTCTCTTATGTTTTAGTTTTTATTTGATCCATGTTAAACTTCTACTTTTCAAGGAATTAAGTTTTATTTTTATATGAAATAATATTTAATGGACATTAGGTATATTTTTCCTTTTATCTGATTACTATATCATTGCACATTCATTACAGTTTTGTACTAGCAAAGAAGTTGGCTATTTTGCACAGTTTGTTGGCTCAATAGTTACATCAGCAAAGTCCAAAGGAAAAGGTTTTCAGCACTGTGGGAAATATGATCTTCAACCATGCAAGGTAGGTAAAAAGTAAGTATTCAGTCAGTTGAGTCTTATAAAGTCACTGTTTTCTTTGTCATGAGACTTACCCACTGTGATTTCTATAATAGTCTCTTTATCTGGTTTTCCTGATTATTAATGCTGTTCTCATATTCTTGTCTGAATTCCCTTTGTACTTTTATGTTTGACCTTTGTCATTTATAAGGTCAGTCTTTTGAATCCTTGTATTGTATTGACAAGAAAGAACCCTTGTCTCAGATTCTTTCATTCTCTCTCAGTTTGGTTGGTTCTGTGGCATTCTTTGAGGAAATAGTTACTGAATATATGTTGAGTACCAGACACTCTTGTAACACTTGGGATATGACAGTGAACAAAGCAGAAAACATCTCTGCTTTCATAGCATTTACATTTTATTAGGGATTTTTACTCAATTTCATGAAAGTCTTCTATTCTCATTCTTATATTCTTAGCTACTAAGAGATGTGGTCATATGGAGGTTTTTTTGTTCCCTGAACCTCAGAATATATAACACTGAAATACTGTCTCCAGTCCCATAGCCACCAGTGTTCTGAAGTCTTCTGATTAAGAGCGCTACCATCTTCATAATAGTTGGGACTTACATTAGCTGGACTCTTTACTCTGTTTAATCATTGTAATAGTTCAGTTTTTGAGTCCCACATATTGTTTTGCAGAAATATGTCTATCTCCTTTAAATATTCCCTTACTTACTGATTTAATTATTCATATTGCTGTCTCTTTGTCTTGGATGAATTATCTCTTCTTCTATACTAATATTGGACTTACCTTTCTGATGATATTCTACCACTCAGACTACAGATTTACTTATCACTAGCTACAGAATAAATTGAAAGTAGTAATCAAGCAGTTTATGACTTGTATGTTCTGTTTTTATTTTTTACCTTTTCCTTTTTCAGTTTGCATAAAATGCCTACCATGAATGTTTGTACTTGTTTCTCTCCTCCACAGCTGTTGGTGTTCAAATCCCATCACATTGGTATGTCTTCTTTTATATAACAGTATTTCCATGGAATCCTTCCTTGATTTATAATGTTATCATATGTAATTAATCCTTGCAGAGCATTTATTTTAGTATTTCTAATGGCAGTTATTTCACTTAACCCTTCATTATTCATGCATGTGGAAATTACTTAGGACTGCTGGACTAAAATCTGTGTTGGATTCATCTTTGTTTCTGTCAAATATGTGGCAGAAAGCATTGAACTTGTTAGACTGTCAAAAGGATATATTAGATAAATGTATAAAATATGACTTTAACAACAAAAATCCCCTTGCTTCCTAAAGGAGTAAGTAACATATATTTGGAACAGTTATTTCTCAGTAGCATGAGATTGATAGGGTGTTACATGTTAATAAAGTGAAGGAAGGAGGCCTGGGCTTTACTGTGGGCAGTGCTTTTTTTGCTAGGGAATGATACTAAGAACCTTTTCCACATAGCAAAAAGAAGAAAAGTAGTCAGGGCAATAAAGACCAAATGGCTGAGGTTGTAGCCTTTTTTTTTTCTTGGTACGATAATGTATATTGCAAAAATAAATTAATTTTTGGTATTATAATAGAAAATTAGAGTATTACCTATGAATATTAAAAGAGATTTTATGCTTTTTGAGAAATATTAAAGGGGATTTTATGCTTTTGTATAGTTTTGATGGTGAATACAGTTACTTAGAATGTCAAGAGCTAATCCTTTTTTATCTTCATTTTGATCCTAGTTTTGATAGTGTATATTATTTATTGATAATATAACTTTAATATTGCATAATTTGTAAATTTGATGCATATTATGAAGAAATTTTAGTGTCTTTCATAATTTTGTACCTATTAAAATAATAAAAAAGTGTTTTAGGAATTATATATTCAAAGATCTTCTTAAAGGTAAACTTTTAATGTGAAATATATGTCTTACTTTGTAGTTTCAAACTTGTAATGTTCTTTGAACAAATGTTACTTTTATTACAATTTTTATCACAGTTCTGCTTTCTCATGCTTTCTTTCCCTCCACTATTTACTCCTCCTTTCTTTGCCTCTTTCTTCTCCTCCTGTCCATTTTTCCATCTTATTTCTTCCTCTTTTCTTCTCCTTCTGTCCCATTTTCTTACTCTTCTCCATCATCCTTTACTTAATAAAACTATTAGACCAGCCTCTCTCTCTCTCTCTCTCTCTCTCTCTCTCTCTCTCTCTCTCATACACACACACACACACACACACACAGACACCCATACCTACCCACCCCTCCCCATTCCCCTCAGATTTCTACCTCTTTCTGATGTGGAATTATGAATAATTAGCTCTTTTGTAGAAGTTAAAATTAAAATTGGGAGAGATTAATCTAATTCTAGTAGTTCTGAATCCTGTTTCCTGAGATTGAAGGTTTTGCCAATTTCTGCTTCTTCTGTAATCCTGGCTTTAAGGAGACAAATGTTACTCTACTGTTAATGTTTTGTCCCATGAAATATGTCCTTATTTAATAACCAGTTAAGGATACTTCATAATACTTTTACTTAATGTTTTTTATTTTGGTGGAGGAGAGGTTGAAACATAGTTGAAAAAGTGCTATAAAGCTGCTGTAAAGCTAAATGATAAAAAGAAAAGCACAAAGAAATGTGCAACTATATTAACTATATATATGTGTATATATATATATATAATATATATGATATATTTCATTCACCATCAGCTGGGGTTTCTGGAGAAATGTTTCTGCCTGTTCACCAGACTGCATCTTTGTGTCAGAGTAACCAACCACTTGAAAAGCCAAACAAGAATAGAAGTATAGGAGTTTGTCTTCCCTTCTGGTCCTCCTTCTAAGGTTCAAACTTTGTTCTTATATATATGATAGTGTGATTGTCAACCTTTACCAGAGCAGTTTACCCTCTTCCCACAGACATATTGTCTTATCCTTGTGACAATAAAATAACCATCATAGAGATGATGATCCAATGTGGTGGGAGGGGTGTCTTTCTTTTACTTTTTTGTTTGATTTATTTTATGATATCCTTTGTATGCATTGTCACATAGTGAAAAATTATTTTCCTTGGAATTCTAAAATATTTTAGAAAATTTACATGATGGTAGCAAAAACTTCATATTTAAGGAGTAGTAACATTTTTTCTATTAAAGAATGTCAATTTAATAATCAGTCATTAATACATTCTCAGAAAATTGTTTAAAAAAATTGATTCTGAATAAATATATTTGTTCATTAGAATAGTGTTTTTTTCATGTGGGGGAAGGACAGTTCAGATCTTAATTATTAGCATGAAAATCTGACTGCCTGTTTGCCAGGAGTTGATTTGTTATAATTGAGGTGAGATGCAAATAGAGTTTGCTAAATGTGCAAAAATTATTTAGAGTTTTAGTGGAGCTCATTATAAATACAGATTCTTGGAATTATTTTCATGTTAGGAATATGTATTCTTAACAAATATTATGGATAAATTGATCTCATTTGTAAAGTTTAAGAAAGTTGCCTAAAGTACATAAAAATTAGAATTTACAAACCAAATGAGATTGTTGTTAACCAAGAAGAGCAGTTTAAACCAGATATTCTCATTCATTTTGTACTTTTACTCTTTTCTTATGAAAAACACATTCCCATTGGTAAGAGCTCTCTTTAAATACAACAATTTTAAGAAGTCTTGATAGGGACAGGATGTAGGGAATGACTCAGGTTCAAAAAAAGCTTTCAGAAAAGATTCTCATAAACTTTGAAAATCATAATTATTTGATTTTACTGTTTTTCAGTATTCAAGACAAAATTCACTTAATTCAAAATTCATTCATTCCTTTAATTTTCTAGGACATGCCCTAGTTAAATTGGTACTGTCTTCCAAGTAGGAATAATTAACTACAATAAAGTGGTTAGACATTTTGAAAACAAATGAATCTGTACAGTAAAACTTTTGCTTTCCCAGCTGCACCCACTTACTGGCTCATGAAAATGAATGTACACAATGAATACATAACCTAGTTTGTAGAAAGTGTTCAATACATGTTTGCTACTATTGATATTTGTGTATCATGTTGTATTTTTATTGTCTTCAATTTACTTATTTTAAAGTTGCAATATGTACCTCAGGAATTCTTAATTTCAATATTTTTTCTAATATCTGGCTGGTTGTGTATAACATCAAGTTTTGGACCTCAAATGTAGACTTTAGGACATCTATTTATTGTTAGTATGTACACTTAGTCTTCTGATTTATTCTTATTTTTTTAATCAAAATGTCTTACCAAAAGTTGGAGTCTTTTGAAACATTGAAAAACTCACTTGTGCCTCTTCTCTGTAGCATACATTTTGATGTTCCAAGATAAGAGAACAGAAAAATAAATTTTCATATAAATAAATACTGTGACCTTCACTGAGATTAATTCCTTCATCAATCTATGCATTCATTTATTCACTCCTTTTATCTTAAAAGTAGTTGTAACCTAAATGACTATTTTGTGTTTTTTGGTCCTCTTTTATTAGCTATCATAGCTTAATCCTAGCAGCTCATTTAAGTGAAAAATTGTAGACCATCATAGACTCCCCTTTTCTATAGGAAGGTTTCCAGTCAGTTCCATTAGGTTCTCCTCCACCCTCACTTAACCTACCAGTGTCTTTGTGCTGGCTGTTATGGCTTCTTTCTTGAAGCTTTGCAGTAGATTTTATGTTTTTCCTTATCTGTATTTGACTAATATAGCACTTCAACATTGCCACTAATTCTACACTATGATGATGATCATTTCACTTTTCTGCTCAAAATTCTTTAGTGATATCACATTATGCAAAAGACACAGGTCATATTCCTAAATGTGTCCTAAAAGCCTGTTTACAATCTGATATTTACCTTTGTTTCCTGGAACATCTAAACACCGAGATGAATTTCATCAAGTCTTTGCTGAACCTTAAGATTCCTCTGTCTGGAATGTTTGTTTCACCTTTGTTTATTCAACAATTCCCTTTAATCCTGCAAGATTAGTATCATTTCATTTTATTCATAGTGAATTCTTCTATAATATTTTACCTATGCTATTTGACTTTCCCTGTTACCATATTTTAGTCACTACATCTTTTGTTCCCTGTTGTATCCAAAGATAATCTCCATTGCTTCCATGTTTGTTTCTCCACTGAAACCTTCTTGAGGATGTACATGTTGTCTTTCTTTTTGTACCTATACATAAACCATGTATGTGAGAGGGGAGTAGGGGGTAGAAACTTGATGTGAAATAAGCTCTCAGTAAATATTTTGAATGAAGCAATGAATGAAGGTCAATGTTAATTTTAGCAGAGACAAATCTCATGAGGATATAGTTGATAAAAAGTAATTGGAAATTTATTTAAATGATGATTTATTTATAGGTGCTTAATATGTTTTAGAAACTGTTCTCCATAGTTTTTATATGGTAGGCATTATTCCCCCATTTGCAGAGATGGTAATAGATTTAAAGATGCTATATAATTTGCCAAAAGTCATAGAAGTAGTTAACCTAGGAATCCAGTTGTCTGTGTGAATTTAAAATTCATCATGCATAGTACAATAAACTTTCTGTAGTAGTAAGAACCTAGTAAATATGTTTGAATGAGCACTTTTTTTGTATTAGGTACATCAGCTAATATAAGAATATGTCTAATATTGTATCATAACACTGCCTTTGGGCAGGAAATTTTTTCCTATACATAGGCATTTTTTATGCATCTTCTACTTAGAAATTAAAAGATTTTTACTCTAAAATATAAAGATTGTGTGTTCTGAATTACCTTGATAGCATTCTTGTTCAATTTTTTTTAAACTCGAAGATGATATAGGTAAATGTTGATTCTTACATATGTAGAAGTCTATGAGAATGTTGCCAATTTATTTGAAGCTAAGTTTTTATGGTTTCTTCTTGATAAATTTGTAATATTTAGACAGTTGTGAAGTTACAACTTTAGATATTTTCCTCTTCTGATTTTAATCAGAACCAACATGTCTGTCATTTTCTGATCAGTAAATGAAAGAATGAGAACTTTACAAAGGAGATGTGTTTCAGGCATTTTAATAGTTAAATCTTACTTTTTAATGCTTGAAGACCACCGTTGTTTTTTATTGCTGTCTTCTCTGAGCTGTTCAGTGCATTATTACTATTTTCTAAATAGAAATGAATGTGACACATTTAAAAAAACTTTCAGATATCTTGAAATAACTAATATTTTAGAAATATGCCCATGATTTGTAGGCTTTGGTTTTTAATAATACCCCAGATTTCTTAGATGTTCCATGCATAGTTTTTCATTTTTTCCCTTTGTATGACTGTTGTCATACATGTAACTTGTCACTGAGCCCTGATATTTGATCCACTCCCTTGATTTTTATTTTAGTTTATTTATTGTGCTTTTCTTTGCCTTAGTTTCAGTTTGAGTCTTTTTCAGGATTTCTACATCTTTCCTCTTTCATATCCTGTACTATTTTCTTAATTTCTTTGGTCAATTTAGTTATATATTTGAGTTCTTTCAAGCTCTTTATTTTTATCATCTTTAAATTTATTCAGCATTTTTTGCATGTCCTCTTTGACTTTGCTGATTATTCTTATAATCATTCTTTTACATTCTTTGTCTGGAGTTTTCTTCCTTTTCACTGTCCTTCATGTCTGTTACTGTAGGGTTGTTAGCCTTTGGAGATGTCATATTGCCTTGATTTTTTTCATATCCCTTGTGTGTCTGCATTGAGGTTTACGTGTGTAAGGTCAAATTCTTTCTTTGGAAGTTTTAATTATAAGTGGCCTTTCAGTTGAAGCATTCTTAGTGTTCAGGCAGGACAATGTAGTGGTAGTGTTGCAGTATAGTTTCTCACCACCGGACTGTGGAATAGCTCTGAAAGAAAACTTTTGTCCACATGACCAATACACCTGTCCTGGTCCCAGCACCACTCAGATAGAGTCTCTTGTGTATAGGTTGGTGTTATATGTGGGTTGAGGGCAGGGCTTGTAAAGGGCTAGTTGTCCACTTCCATGCTGTTTCCACCTTAGAAGCTTCTCTTCTTTCTATATTGGCAGCCACTTCTGGCCACATGGAGATTTTCATTCTATGGGCTAGGAAAGTTCCCACTTGCTACTCTAGTCATTCCCAATTGTGTCCTATGGGTAAACACATGTGTAAACCCTAGTGTTCCTGTATTGAGGGGAACAAATAGCACACTGAACATTGCACTGGTGGTGGAGAACTGAGGGACTCAGGTGCTCTGTCTGTAGGTCTTAGTTCTTTCAGAGCCCACCCATCAGCTTGACACTCTTGTGGAGGGCTTGGCTTCCCCTCCTTCCAGGAGGTAAGGGACTGGAGCTGCAAATTGTTTCTTAATTTGCCCTATTACCTTTCTGTTTCACTGTATTTTTCACCATCCTGATCCTCTTTATATTTCTCAGTACTCTTTCTTTCTTTTGCTCTTCTGAATGTTGTCTCTCCTTTGTTTCCAAGGACTCTTCTCATTCATGCAACCTGATAGCGAAAACTTCTGCTCCTCTGCCATCTTTCAGAGCTCTATGAGTTAATTTTTAATGTGCAGCACACTAGACTAGGGAAATATGTATGGATTTTATTTAAATCAAATTGGGAATTGTGACATTATGAAATATTTGGAGGTGTAAGAGAATTATAAATTATAAGTCATTAAAGTGTTTGTAAATTTTAATAAGTACTTGTCTTGGGTTGCAATGCTGTTGTTACTTTCCTTTTGTTAGGTTTGAGTTCTGATTCTGCCATGTGTTGACACTGGATGGAAATCATTTTATACTTCATATTTTATTTTAATGTGCAGGCAGCTTTCCTTTTTTAGATATTTACTTTGTCCATATAAAATATTTGAAGTAGTTTTTTTCCAAGCACAAAAAGAACATACTAAGTAAAAAATAGATAATAGTATGAGAAATAACAATATAAATGAAGGTAAAAAGTCAAGAAATAGAGATATGGGAAGTAAACATCCAATATTATTACTATCCTTAAATTTCAGATGTGATGGGAGCTTCCTACATCCCATCCCTTGTTTCAAATCATAGGTAACACATATTCAGTTGCAAAGAGGAACAAAATAAGTACAGTTAACTAGTTGGGATAAGGCAAACTAAAAATGAATGTGAAGCTTTTACTGTTTCATCCAATCACTCTTTTAGTAAGTATTATTACTGTCTATTATTCAAGTTGGACACTTGTCATACATGTAGGGATGCAACACTGAACAAAATGGACAAACATTCTTCTATTTATTAGGGGTGACTGTAAATCAGAGTCTGTACTACCATGGGAGAAGACATATAAGAAACAAAAGGATAAAGAATAGCATAGGAGGTAAAGTTGATGCTAGTCAAGTTGGGTATCTGGGGAAGAGTTTTCAAGGTAAATGGGAGAGGAAAGGCACAGGGTGTTATTTGCAGCTTGCTTGGTAGATTGAATAACACAGAGACTGTGTTTTCCTGTGATTTAGATAAAAGAAACAATGTGGAGAGTACTATGAGATTAATTCAGAGAGTAACTGATGACTTGTAGTGACTTTGATTTTTACTCCTGAATTAGAGGGAAAGTCATTGCATAGTCTGGAGTGCCCTGGCCTGATATCAAAAGGATCACTCTGGCTGCTATGTTAAATAGGTGACAAAGTTGGCAAGTTAGAGGTTATTGCAACCGTTTTGGTGAAACATGATTATAGTCTAGCCATTGATGATAATAGTGGAAAGTGTTGTGACTTAATTGGAGTTTTGATAAATTATGTCTATATAAACCAAGATCCGCATCTGGGAACATTTTGCAGGTAGGATATTCTATCACTGGCAATATGGGATAAGGGATCAAGAGAGCATTTAGAGGACTAAGACTTGTATCTTCTGTATTATAAAGCACTTGTTCTTTTGACATGTTCAAAGAATTTGTTTTCATATCCCTTAAATCCAGAATCTTTCTAGATATGTCTTGGTGTTGGTCATTCTGGCTTAATTTCTCAGATATGTTGTGTGCACTTTTGTAGTAGTTTTGCAACTTTTTATATTTCAGGAAAGTGGGTTTTTTACACTGTTTAGTATTTTATTTTTTTGCTTTGATTTTCTTTAGAGACTTGACTATACATGTCTGATCTACTTGTCTTCTTTTTTCCTATTTGTTACTTTTTCTTAAATCTTTATCTCCATTTCTCTGTCAAACCCTACTCTAGATCCAGTTCTGTCATCTGCCACTTCCATGGGAAGATGCCCTCCTTATCCTAATGGGGCTTTGAGTCTCAGTTTAGAGAAGGTCTCTGTTGTGGGAACCCTCCTTAACTTTCATGTATTTGGAAACTTTATTCCAGATAACAACCCACTTCCCTAGTTCTTGTCCTTTCAGATGGATGTATTATCACTTAGAATTCTGATTTTCTGAACTGGGTAGCTTTCCCTTATAAGGATGCCAGATTCTTCTTACTGTGCTTATGCTGTGACATATTGTAGGAAGCTGCCTTGTTTTCTGTCCCTTTTCCTAATGCTGGTGTGATTATCTTCAACTTCCTTTTCATCTTTGGCTTGTCAGGCAAAGGAGCTCTCTTACGTGGATACCTTTTGCTTGGGCTCTGTCTCTTCTTTGTAGAGATCCCATTTTCCTGACTTTTAGACCATGTTGGAATCCCTATGTGGATATAGTTTTCAGTTAGCTCAGGGATTTGCCATTCCTACTGGCCTCTGCAACTTCTCCCCAGTACTGTTAGTGTGGGCTTCTACCTTGCTTAGTCCTGTCAGGTAGCTTTGTGAATTGTTATAAAGGGACTAGGGATAGGAAGAGAAAGAAGGCTTCATTTACTTGTTAACAAATTAATAGCTTTATTGATATGTAACCTACTCACATACAATTGATGTGTTTAAAGTGTATGAAAATAAAAATAGCTGGATTTTTATAGAGCATGCTGAATCTATAGATCACTGAACAATGTGAAGTCTTCCAGTCCACGTGTATTGAATGCCATCACTGGGATTTTGTAATTTTGTTTTGTAGTTTTTTATTATAATTTCTAGGCTTTTGTTAAATTTGTTTCTTAGTACTTTATTACTTTTGTTGCTGATGTAAATATAATATTTATTATCATATACTAAAATATTATGCAAGGGATTTCATTGTGATATTTCCATTCATGCAAGTATTGACTTAGATCATATTCACCCCCTCTATTACTCTTTCATATCTTGCTTTTGAAATTTCCTAAAAATTTTTATGTGGGTTTATATATGTCCTTTTTTGGGGGGTTATTACTGGTGTTTGAACTTAGTACTTTGCATTTGCAAGACAGAAATCCTACTGCTTGAGCCATCCCTCCAGCTCTTCTTTTTTGGACTTATGGTCTCGCTTTTTGCTCAAGCTAGCATGGGCCATGATTACCACCAGGTGGAAAATACCACCTGATATGACAGGTGTGTACCACCATGTCCAGCTTTTTTCTTTTGACATGAGATCTTGGAAACATTTTTGCCTGGGCTGATCTGGAACCAGGATCCTCCTAACCTGAGCCTCCCATGTAGTTAGGATTACAGGTATGAGGCACTGGTGTCCGGCTTCATTATGATCTTTTCATTCCTATATACATACATACATACATATATACATACACATGATGTATTTTGATTATATTCTTCTTCCCCACCCTCTCTTTTCACCCTCCTACCTCTTGCTGGTTCCCCATTCCAAATAGTCTACTGTATATGTTTATGTCCTTCATTTATTGATTTGTTTACATTTAGATTCTGCAAGAGAGAAATCAGGTAATTGTCCTCATGAGTCTGGCTTGTTTTGCATAACATGATATTCTCTAGTTCCTGCAAATGACATAATTTCATTCTTTTTGACTGGATAATCCTCAAGTGTGTATATATACCACATTTTCTTTATGTAGTTATCTGTTGATGGGTAACTAGGCTGATGCCTTAACTTGGCTATTGTGAATAATTTTGTAATAAACATGGGTGTGAAGGTATATCCATTGTATGCTGACTTATTTTCCTTTGGGTAATATGCCCAAGAGTGGTATAAAGAATCATATGGTTGTTTTATTTATAGTTTTTTAAGGAACTTCCATGTTACTTTCCATAGTGGATGCTTTGATACACATTCTCACCAACAGTATGTAAGGGTTCATTTTTTCTGACATCCTGGACAGTGTTTGTTGTTTTCTTAATGATCCCCCCTCTTGACTTGGGGGAGAAAGACTCTCAATGTTGTTGCTTTAAAAAAATAATTAGCATATATTTATTGTACATAGGGTTTTCCTTGTGATATTTCCAGACATGTATATGCGGTACTTTGGTCAGGTTTCACCCCCTCTGCTACTGTTTCTTATATCCCCCACCCCCATTTTAAAACAATTTTAGCGGTTTTCATTATTTTGTTTTCATACATGTGTATGAAGCATTTCAATCATATTCATCTCTTCCCATCCTGTCTCTTCACCTTCCTCCACCCCCTCACTGGTACCCACTCTGAAATGGTCCCCTTTTTTTTTATAGTTCTAGATTCCACACATGAAAGAAAACATGTGACATTGGTATTTTTCAGTCTGCCTTATTTCACTTAACATCATGACCTCTAGTTCAATCCATGTTCCTGCATATGATATAATTTCATTCTTCCTTATGACTGAATAATAATACTCCATTATGTACCAATAGTACATTTTCCTTTTCTTTTTTGATGGTTGAAGTTTTATTTCTTGCAGTATGTAGAACAGTGTTCATTTCTCAGTAAATCAATTTTAATAGGTACCTAGACTGATTCTGTAATTTGGCTGTTTTGAATTGTGACATACACATACATATATGCAGCCTTTTGTATGCTGGCTTACATTTCTTTGGATATATGCCCAGGAGTGGTATAGTAGAATTAAATATAGTTCTGTTTTTAGTATTTTGAGGAACTTGCATACTGATTGACATAGTGGCTTCACTAATTTACATTTCCATCAACAGCATATAAGTGTCCTCCCCCCTATTCTCATCCGCATTTTATGTTTTTTGTCTTGATGATGGCCATTCTGACTGGGGTGAAATAGAATCCTACTGTCCTCAGGATTTACATTTACTTTATGGCTAGGGTTGCCATAAACCGTAGTTCTTAATGTTATTTATTGGTCATTTGTGCCTCTTCTTTTGAGAACTGGCTCTAAAATTCATTTTCATTCTTAGTAATTGTATTGCTTGTACTTTTGATGTTTAATTTTTATATGTATTTTGGCTATTAATCCTTTGTCAGCTGAATTGAAAAGATTTTCTCCCTTTCTGTTGTCTGTCTCTTTACTCTGATCATTATCTCCTTTGATGTGCAGAAGTCTTTAATCTGATGCAATCCCATTTGTCAGTTCTTGTTCTTACTTCCTTACTGTGTATGCTTGTATCTTGAAATGTTTCCCTTAGGTGTTTCACAGTTTTAAGTCTTACATTAAATTAAAGTGTTTGATCCATTTTGACATGATTGCTGCACAGGGGAGAGATAAGGGTGTAGTTTTGGCCTTCTACATGTGTGGATATCTAGTTTTCCCAAAACCATTTGTTAAAAAGGCTGTCTTTTTCTCCAGTGGGATCTTATCCTTTTTCCAAAATTAGATGGCCACAGCTGTGTGGGTTTATTACTAGATTTACTATTCTGTTTCATTCATCTTCATGTCTGTTTTTTGTGTCAGAACCATGCTGTTTTTGTTATTGTGGCTCTGTAGTATAATTTGATTTCTGCCATTTCATACTTGAGCATTGCAAGTTCAGAATTCCTTTAGCTATTTGGGGGTCTTTTATGGTTCCATATGAATTTTAGGATTGTTGTTTTCCGTTTCTGTGAAGAATGACATAATTTTGATGGGAATTACCTTGAATCTGTAGAATGCTTTTTGTAATATAACCATTTTCACAGTATTAGTTTTGCTTGTCATGAACAACGGAAGGTCCTTCCATCTTCAGGTCTCATTTCTTTTTTAGCATGTTCATTGTTAGTATATAGAAGTGCTACTGAATTTTTTATAGTGAATTTTCATCTTATTTTCTGAAAATACTTACCAGATCTGAGTTTTCTGAATATATGTGTGTATATATATAAACTTTTTTTTAAGTACTGATGATTGAACCCAGGGCCTCACAATTGCTAAGCAAGTACTCTGTCACTTGAGCTATGCTTCCAGTACATATTGATTATGTGTGGAGAGAGTGGGCACCCTTGTCCTGTTCCTGATTTTAGAGGAAATGCTTTCAGTTTTATGTAAATGAAGTTCAATGTTCAGAGTTTTCTTTGCTAGTGAATAGAAATACAGGTGATTTTTAAAAAAGTCATTTTTATGCTCATTTTTAACTTTTGCAAATATATTTGAACAAATACCTAAAACCACAAAAAGTATGCACATACTAACGGGCTGATGTGTAGAGTTTGATGTATGTATGCATTGCATAATATTTAGATCAGATTAAACATTTATCTCCTTGAACATTGAAAACTTTCAAAATTCTTCCCTGTATATTTTTTAAATGTACAGTATTTTATTTTCATCTATAGTCTCTGTACTGTGCAATAGCACACCTGAGAATCTTGTTCCTGTGTTACTGTGACCTAGTACCCAAATTTTATGTAGAGGGTTTTAAAAAATTGCTTTGAAATCAATCAAGAGACTAAAAAAATATGTTTTAATTCCATCTTTAAAATTGCATAATTAACATTGAGCATGCTCTTTGGTTTTCATGAGGATTTACATTATTTTCTGAAGTGACTTGCTCTTATCATGAAGGAATTCTTTTTTTTTCCCCTTTGAAGTGGGTGAGGCACTAAGATTCCACCTCACCCCTGTTAGAATAGCTATCATCAAAAACACAACCAACAACAGGTATTGGCGAGGATGTGGGGAAAAAAGAACCCTTGTACACTGGTAGTGGGAATGAATGCTAGTGCAACCACTCTGGAAAAAAATTTGGAGGCTTCTTAAAAATCTAAACTTAGATCTGCCATATCATTCAGCAGTCCCACTCCTGGGGATATACCAAAAGGAATGTGACACATGCTACTCCAAAGTCACCTGCACACCCATGTTTATTTCAGTGCTATTCACAATAGCCAAGTTACGGAAACAACCAAGATGCCCCACTACTGATGAATGGATCAAGAAAATGTGTATTTAACATAATGGAATTTTACTCAGCCATGAAGAAGAATGAAATGTTATCATTTGCAGGTAAATGGATGAAACTGGAGAACATTATTCTGAGCAAGGTTAACCAGGCTTAGAAGTCAAAAAATCATATGTTCTCCCTCATATGGTGGACTTTAGATCTAGGGCAAATACAGCAATGTTGTTGGACTTGGGTCACATGACAAGGGGAGAGCACATACAGGGGATGAGTAGAAAACCCAAAACATGAAAGCGTTTGATGTCCCCACTCCAGAGGAACTAATACAGAAACCTTAAAGTGACAGAGGTCAACAAGGGGATCAGGAACCAGTGTAAAGATCAGTTAGAGATGAATCAACTTGAGGTGTAACACATTTGTACATGGAAGCAATGCTAGGAATCTCTCTGTATAGCTACCCTTAACTCAACTAGCAAAAATGCTTTGTTTTTCTTATTATGCTTATGTCTTCTCTTCAACAAAATTAGAGATAAGAACAGAAGAGATTCTGCCTGGAAGTGAGGGGCGGGGGGGATGACCCAAACAGTGTGTGCACATGTGAATAAATACATTTTTAAAAATGTTGCAAAAAATGGGTGAGGTACCAATTGATTATTTCAGAATCAGTTTATTTATGAAGGAGTTTTATAATCCTTTTGGATTTGAAGCATAACTTTTATGAATATAAACTCTTGGTTGAATTGGGTTTTTTTTAGCAATACTGGGGATTGAGCTCAGTTTGTACTTTCTAGGTAATGGTATTGATTGAGTTTTTCAGCACTTTCTTTCTTAAAAACATTTTTATAAGTATATGATGGTTATACAAGGGATTTCATTATGACTTTTCCACATATCCATGTATTATACCCCAATTTGTTTCATCTAAATGGGTAATGGAGGATTAATCTCCCGGCTACCACATTCCCCTTCTTAAAATGACTTGAATAGGTTTCAGTGTCCATTATTCATACCTGTGTAGAAAGTACATCAAAAATATTCACCCTCCTTTACCTTCTTCATTTACCCTTCCCCTTCCACTCTCCCTTCCTCTTAACATGACCTATTTTATATTCCTGTCCTTCATTGTTCCTTATTCAGTGGAGGTTTTCCCTTAGTATTTTGACTGTAAGTATATGGTGTTTAAGGCAGTCTAATCCCCTCCACTACTGTTATTGCCTATGCCAATATGTTCCAGTGTATTTATTACTCTTTCTTGCACTTGTTTCAAAGTTTCAGGCCTTATATTAAGGTGTTTGATCCATTCTGGATTGATAGTTTTATGTGGTGAAAGACATAAACCAGTTTCAGTCTTGTACATACATATATCCAGTTTCCTCAGCAACGTTCATTGAAGAAATTGTGTTTTCTCCATTGTAGTTGGGCACCTTTGTCAAAAATCAAGTGGTATAGCTGCTTGGATTTATATCTGGATGTTCTATATGGTTCCACTGGTCTTCATGTCTGTTTTTGTGCCAGTACCATGCTGTTTTTAATGCTATGCTTCTGTAGTATAGTTTAAAGTTGGGTATTGTGATACCCCCAGTGTTTGCTCTTTTTGCTCAGTATTGCCTTGCTAGTTACAGTCATTTGTGTTTCCTTATGAACTTTAGGGTTTTTTCAATCACTGTGATTAATGTCATTGGAATTTTGATGTGAATTGCCTTGAATGTGTAGATTCTGTTTGGTAATATAGCCATTTTCACAGTGTTAATTTTGCTTATCCATGAATATGGGAGATCTTTCCATCTTCTGATGTCTTCAATTTATTTCTAAAATGGTTTAAAGTTTTGATTGAAGAGGACTTTCACATCCTTTGTTAAGTTTATTCATAGGTTTTTTATTTTCTGAGGCTACTGTAAGTTGAGTTGTTTTCATAAATTGCTTTTCAGTCTGTTCATTGATGATATATAGAAAAGATTCTGATTTTTATTGACTTTTTTATCCTGCTACTTTGCTAAAGGTTTTTGAGTATTTTTTAGTGCAGTTTTTTGGGTCTTTTAGGTATAAGATCGTGTCATTTGCAAATAGGGATAAATTGACTTCTTCTTTTCTAATTTGAATCTCTTTTATTTCTTCTTCCTATCTTATTGCTCTAGCTGGGAATTCCAAAACTATGTTGAATGGTGAGAGTGTTGAAAGAACACACCCTTGTCTCATTGCTCACTTTAGAGGAAATGGTTACAGTTTTTCCTTACCTAATATGCTGTTGGCTATTGGTGTCCTAATTAGCCTTTATTATGTTGAAGTAAATTCCTCCTATATCTAGTTTTGTCACAGCTTTTATCAAGAAAGGATACTGAATTTTGTTTTCTGTATCTATTCAGATGATCATGTGATTTTTGTCCTCACTTCTGTTTATATGCCATATTACATTTGTTGACTTGGATATGATGAGCCATTCCTGCATCTCTGGAATGAATCTGACTTGATCATGGTATATGATCTTTCTGATTTGCTGTTCAATTCTGTTTGCCAGTATTTTATGAAGAACTTTTGCATCTACGTTCATTAAAGAGATTGGCCTATAATTCTCTTTTCTTTTTTTTTTTTTTTTTTGTCTTTTCTTTTTTGGTGCTGGGATCGAACCCAGGGCCTCACGCATGCTAGGCAAGCGCTGTACCACCGAGCTACATCCCAGCCCTCTTTTCTTTTTTTTGAATGGTTCTTTTTCTGGTCTTGGGATGAGTGTAATACTGTCTTCATAGAATGAGTGTGATAGTGTTCTTTCCCTTTCTATTTCATTGAAATATTTGAGAAATGTTGGCAGTCATTCTTCTTTAAAAGTCTGGTAGAATTCTGGAGCAAATCCAAGAGGTCCTGTGATTCTCATTTTTAGGAGATTCTTTGTTGCTGTTTCAATTTTATTACTTGCAATCGATCTATTTAGCTGATTTATAAACCTCTTGGTTCAGTTAAGTTGATTGTGTGTGTCTAGAAATATATCTACTTCAAACTTGTTTGTTTGATTTTCAAATTTGTTTGAATCTAGATTTTTGAAGTATTCTAATTGATGCTTTGGTTTTCATTGGTGTTGGTTGTGATATCCCCCTTTTCATTTCTAATTTTATTACTTTGGATTGTTTGACTTCTCATTTTAGTCAAGTTTGCTAAGGATTTATCAATCTTGCTTATCTTTTCAAAGAACCAACCTTTTGTTTCATTAATTCTTTGATTTTTTTGGTCTTTATTTCATTGATTTCGGTCCTTATTTGTAATTTTTCTCTTTTTCTTCTGCTTTTGGATTTAGTTTGATCTTTTTAGTCTAGGAATTTGAGATGCAGTAGTAGGTCATTTTTACATAGGCATTCATAGCTATTAACTTTCCCCTTAGCACTGCCTTTGCCGTATCCCATAGTTTCTGTTAGGTTGCATTTTCATTTTTAGTTTCCAGGAATGTTTTAATTCCTTGTTCTTCAGTAACTCACTGGTCATTCAACCCTGTGTTAAGTCTCCAGGTGTTTGTGTATTTTTGCTGTTACTTTTATTGTTGTGTTCTACTTTTATTCTATTGTGGTCAGACAGTATTCCGGGGGTTTATTTCAATTTTCTTGTATTTGTTTGTCTTACTTTGTATCCTAAAATGTGATCTATTTTGGAGAAGGTTCCATGGGCTGCTGAGAAAAATGTGTATTGTACTGTTACTAGATAAAATACTACATAGATATGTATTAAGTCCATTTGCTCTAATGTCATTTAATTCTGATGTTGATTTTTTTGTTTGGATGACCTGTCTATCGGTGACAGTGGAATATTGTCCCCACTATCATTGTTTTGGGGGGTCTATCTGTGCTATTAAGTCCAGTAGTGTTTGATTAATGAAGATGGGTACACCTCCATTGAGTGCATATAAGTTAATAATTGTCATTTCCTCTTGATGTATTGTTCCTTTCATAGTATGAAGTGACCTTCTTTGTCTCTTCTGATGAAGAGAAGGTTTGAAGTCTACTTTGTCTGATTTATGTACAGTTACTTCTGCCTGTTTTCAGAGGCCATTTACTTGGAAAATCTTTCTGAACCCTTTCACCCTAAGCCAATGTTTGTTTCTGTCTGTAAGATGGGTTTCTTTTAAACAACGAATCCTTAGGTCTTCCTTTGTAATGCAGCTTGCTGATCTATGTTTTTTGATGGGGGAGTTCAGACCATTAACATTCAGTCTTTATTGAGAGGTATGTGGTAATTCCTGCCACTTTGGGTTTTTTTTTTTTTTTGGTGTGTTTCTGTGTGGGTGCACAATTACTTATGTACTCATCTCCCAAGATTTAATTATTGCCATCTTTCTTGGCTGTGTTTATCTTTATCTTCCTTGTCTAAGATTCCTTTCAGTGATTATCTTCTGGATGCTGGTTTAGAAGTTATGTATTATTTTAGTTTCTATTTAACATGAAAGGTTTTTTATTTCCATTTCAATTATGAGTGAAAGCTTTGCTGGGTATTCTCAGTTTGAAATTGTTTTCTTTCAGTGACTGAAATACCTCATTTCATGCCCTTCTTTCAAGTTTCAAGAAACCTGCTGTTATTTTGATGGATTTCCCTTTATAGGTTATTGGCAGTTCTCCCTTATAGCCATCAGTATTCTTTCTTTGTTCTCTGTGCTTATTGTTTTAACTATAATACTCCATGGTGGTTCTGTTTTTGTCATGTCTGTTTGGTGTCCTATACCTGAATGGGTGTCTCTTTCTTAAGATTTGGGATCTGTTTTTTGGCTGTTATTTTGTTGAATACAATTCTTATGCATTTATCTTGTACTTCTTTTACTTCTTTACTGCTCATGATTTGCAGGTTTGATCTTTTAATGAAGGTGCAGAGTTCTTGCATATTTCTTTCATAATTTCTTCATGTTTTCTTTATATGTGTGTATTTACCATTATATCTGTTTTGTCTTCAACTTTGGAAATTTTGTCACTGACCTGGGGGTGTAACTTAGCAAAAACAAGTCCATAGATTAAGTGCACAGTTACTTACATGAAATATAAAGCCCTTGGCATTATTACCTATATACAGAGGGTTATTGTGGAAATAAAAGTTGCTTGCATAGAGATTAATACTTAGGTAGTTAAAATAATGGGTGTAAAAGAGATTAGGAATAGCAGGAATAGGGAGGAGCAAGAAGAAGTTTAGGGTATGGGAGCTACAGGGTAATAACAATAATGTGTGTAAAGGTATAGTTAGTTGTTTTGGTGGGGTTTCTATTGTCAGGGCTTGCAGCAGGATAGAAAGCACTGCAGTAATATCTAAAGATGGTAGAATAAAGTACTCATTGAGTGATTTGTAAGGAGAAGACAGGGAAAGTGGGGGAAAAGGGAGGAGGAGAAGGAAAAGAAAGAAAAAAGAAAAATTTAGAATTAAAAGTTAGACAAAGTGAAAATTCAAGAAAATGAAAAAGAAAAAAAATTGTCAGAATTTCTTCCTCCTTGTGGAGAGTAGATTTCCTCTGTGCTCAATGAGTACACTGGAAGCCTCCCTCTTTAATTTTTGGTCCTCAAGTTTGTTCTGTGCTCTTAAGTGTTCCCTCTGGGTGCTTTTCCTGCCCTACTGTGTAAGCCTGCATTCCTTTAGAAAGGGGCTTTTTCTGGGGCCCTGCCCCTCTGTAGGATAAATATGCAGGACTGGGTGGCAATTCTTGGTGCTCTCCCTACCAGGCTGGTTTGAGGTTGCTCCACTCAGGCTATTTAATATGCAGGATAAATATGCAGGACTGGGTGGCAATTCTTGGTGCTCTCCCAACCATGCTGGTTTGAGGTTGCTCCACTGAGGCTATTTAGCCACAGGTTCCTCTTTGGTGAGGCAGTCAGGTTCAGCTTGCTTGGATAGGCGGGTTCTCCAAAGTGGTTGTAGGGTCTGATCATAGAGCAGTGACCAGGATCTCTCAATGGACAAACCTGGGAGTTGTAAATCGGTTTGTTTGGGCAAAAGCTCTTCTCTGGAAAGGCCTTTAGTTTCAGTTGACTACTAGGCTTCCTGGAGGTGGTTTACTGAGGTATTATTTCCCAAAAGCTGGACTTGGGCTCGGCTAACCTGTATCCATGCTATCTTTCTTTGTATAGAAAAGTACAGGGACTGAGCCACTAGTCACAATACCAATCCCCTAACATGTAGGGTAGGAGATGTCACTCCGTTTATTAGGTCATAAAGCTTTCTCCTGGAGGGGTGCAATCAGATGCCCACAAGCTGATCTGGACTATGCAGTATCCTCCAGGACTGAAAGTAGCAAACTCACCCGAATGGATTGGAGGTATCTAAGGGACTTAGGTTGGCAAGCAGCCAGGGATTCAGTACCAGGGTGGCAAACATTCTTTTTCTGGGTAGTCCAGGACTTCCGAGACTCTTGCAGTCTTTGTGTTGATTTTTAGAACTACAGATGATCTTTCTTGCACTGATGGCTACTTTAGTTCAAAAACAAATGAAACAAAACAAAAAGGAGAAGCCATACAGTGGCTTAGAGTCTTGCTGGCTGTGCCTGTGTGTCTGGGGCAGGTGTTCCTTTTAAAAGGTTTATTTAAAGTTTGGTCATTATAGATATGGTTTGCCTAAATCACTATATACCTATGTATTAGATTTAGCAAACTAGCCAGACCACCTACCCTTGCTTCAATGATCCTAAAGTTAGCTTCCAGAATTGTGGGACCTCAGTGTTCTGGGATCTATCAGAAATCTGCTGTCTTGGTCTCTGGTTAGAAGTCTTAAGCTATCAAGAATTCCCAGGTCAAACTGATCAGAAATATAGCCACAGGTCTGCCAGACTTCCTCACTGTGACAGTCTAAGGGGTAAGGGGCTCAGCCAGTGCCAATCAATAAACCGTTTGAGTCTGTGGATTAATCTGAAAGTAATGTCTTATCAAATGTATTCTGTATGCTTATTATATGTAATGTTCTGGATGATAATGGAGTAGTCTATGTTAAAAAAATCTGTGTTCTACTACTCTTCTAAGTATAATTAGGACAGAATATATCTTTACCTTGTTTTGTCTTTCAAAATAATTGGAATAACTTTATTGAAGTATAATTTCCATACCATAGGATTCATTTTTTTCAACATACCATTTATTTTTTGTGAATTTACCAGTTATTCAAAGATAGCTATAATCCAATGTTAGAACACTTCTGTAACCACAGAAAGATCTTTCATGCCTAGTTGTAATTCCTCATGATTGTCATCCCAATCCTGTTTATCTATTTTATGTAGCAATTTGTCTTCTGAAAATCCAAGAGAAACAATCAAACGAATATGGAAATTTATGTACAAACATGCTTATTTTTACCTTTATTATAATTTTAAAGTCTTAGAAATAACCTAAGTACCACAAGTAGGAAAATGATAAGAATTTATTACATTTATTCAATGGATTATATGTTTATGGTCCTCTAATTACATTATAAATTTTTTCAATCTAGAAGTGCTAGAATACTTTCTCCTACAAACCAAAGGAAGGCATTATAGCCTTTGAATCATGGACTCCAAATTAATACCAGTTTTTCCTCCAGATAATGTTTTATTATATTATATTCCCATAAAATCTTCAGAAGAATATATTCAAATTCATCATTCCAGTGTAAGCATTCTGAAGAAAGTGAAAACAAAGGTTTTGCTCCAGACAGTGGAATGCACAAGCATTTCAGGAGTGATAAAATGAATATATAGAAAAGATGTATTTGTTGTGTTTTTTAGCCCATTTTGTAGTATTTCATTTTAGTGCCTAGTTTTAGAAATGAGGTACCCAGAGTTCTTAAACATAATAGTACTAACACTATCTTCCCCATTCAAAGGAAAGAAAGAAAGGAAGAATGAGAGAGAGAGAGAGAGAGAGAGAGAGAGAGAGAGAGAGAGAGAGAGAGAGAGAGAGATGGGAGAGGGGAGGAGGAGAGGGGAGAGGGGAACAGAGGAAGGGAGGAAGGAAGGAAATTAATTAATTTAGACTAATTGGGGTCAAAGGATAGTAACCAGCTGCCAAAGTGGAGAGACACATGCAGTGTTTTACAGAGTACTGTCTATGTATAGGAAGCAATAATTTTCTTTCTTTCATTTTTATTAGCATATATTCATTGCACCATGGGGATTCATTGTGTCAGTATCCAATAGTGTGACATTGTACATTGATTGGATTGCCCCATACACCCCACTGAAAGCAAATGCAAGAGCTTTCATTGTTCTATTTCATGTATGTATATGAAGTTCATTAACTACATTCCTTCACCTGCATCTCCTTTATCCCCCTTCCCCCTCCCACAAGTACCTCCCATTACTGTACCTATTTTACAGTCCTCTTTTATTTTTAGTTCAAAGTCAGTGCCCAAAGAGGTTTCTCAGTGTATCCCAGCTGTGAATATACTTAACTTGTCTGCTTAGTACCCTCTGTTGCTCTCCCTTACCACTTCCCTCTCACACCCACATTGTTCAACAGATTTCAGTACATATTGTTATGTCCTCTACCCACAAAGATGTAATGCATTTCACTATTTTTGACTGTTTTTCTTTTTTCAATTCCCTGCTCGCCAAAGTATAGAGTACTTCTACTGTTACAAACATGTTCTACATATAAGTATGTATATGATCATGTTTACTTTTGTGTATACGTGAATCTTTTGGATGTGTCTTCCACATATGAGAGAAAACACACAGCCTTTTTCTTTCTGAACCTCTCTTATGTCACTTAACATGATGTTCTCAAATGCCATCCATTTACCTTCAAACCACATAGTTTCATTCTTCCTTCTGGCTGAATAATACTCCATTATGTCTATCTATATCTATATCTATATCACATTTTCTTCATCCATTTTGAGTTGAAGAGCATTTGGGTTGTTTCCATAGTTTAGCAATAAACATCTGTGTTCAAGTGTCTCCATTGTATCCTCACTTATATTCCTTTGGATGTATGCCTAAGAGTGGTATCACTGAATCAGATGGCATTTCTATTTTTAGTTTTTAAAGGAATCTCCATACTTATTTCCATACTGGTTGTACTAATTTACATTTCCAGCAACAGTATATAAGGGTTCCTGTTTTGCCACATCTTGGACAACATTCGTTGTGCGTGCTTGATGATAATCATTCTAACTGGAGTGAGATGAAATGTTAGTGTAGTTTTGATTTGCATTTCTTTTATTCTCAGGGTAATTGAGCACTTCTTCATGTATTTATTAGCCATCTGTACCTGTTCCTTTGAAAAGTCCCTATTCAATTCATGTGCCCATTTCTTTACTGGGTTGTTCATTGTTAGGGAGTTGAGGTTTTTGAGCTCTCTTTAGATTCTGGATTGTCCCTTGTCAGAAGAGTAGTTGGCAAAGATTTTCTCCCATCCTGTGGGCAGTCCCTTGAGTCTAGTGACTGTTTCTTTTGCAGAAGCATTTTAGTTTGTTGCAGTCCCATTTGTTCATCTTTTCTCTTATTTGCTAAGCCATTGGAGTTCTATTTAGGAAGTTATTGCCTGTGTCTGTACGTTCCAGTGTATTTCCTACTACTTTCAGTAGTTGTTTCAAAGTTTCAGACCTTATATTAAGGTCCTTTTTTTTTCATTTTTCTTTTATTATTCTTATGTGCATACAAGGCTTGGTTCACTTCTCCCCCCTGCCCCCACCCCCTCACTTACCACCCACTCCACCCCCTCCCTCTCCCCCCACCTCAATACCCAGCAGAAACTATTTTGCCCTTATTTCTAATTTTGTTGTAGAGAGAGTACAAGGAAGGAACAAGGGTTTTTGCTGGTTGAGATAAGGATAGCTATACAGGGCATTGACTCACATTGATTTCCTGTGTGTGGGTGTTACCTTCTAGGTTAATTCTTTTTGATCTAACCTTTTCTCTGGTACCTGTTCCCCTTTTCCTATTGGCCTCAGTTGCTTTAAGGTATCTGCTTTAGTTTCTCTGCGTTAAGGGCAACAAATGCTAGCTAGTTTTTTAGGTGTCTTACCTATCCTCACCCCTCCCTTGTGTGCTCTCGCTTTTATCATGTGCTCATAGTCCAATCCCCTTGTTGTGTTTGCCCTTGATCTAATGTCCACATATGAGGGAGAACATACGATTTTTGGTTTTTTGAGCCAGGCTAACCTCACTCAGAATGATGTTCTCTAATTCCATCCATTTACCAGCGAATGATAACATTTCGTTCTTCATGGCTGCATAAAATTCCATTGTGTATAGATACCACATTTTCTTAATCCCCAGCAGCACAGCAACTAAGAGATAGCATAGATAAATGGGACCTCATAAAACTAAAAAGCTTTTGTTCATCAAAAGAAATGGTCTCTAAACTGAAGAGAACACCCACAGAGTGGGAGAAAATATTTGCCAACTATACATCAGACAAAGGACTGATAACCAGAATATTAAGGTCCTTAATCCACTTTGAATTGATATTTGAGTAGGGTGAGAGACATGGATCTAGTTTCAGTTCTCTGCTTGCAGATACCCAGTTTTCATAGCAACATTTGTTGATGAAGTATCTTTTCCCCATCATGTGCTTTGGGTGCGTTTGCCAAAAATCAGGTGAGCCTACCTTCATGGATTCATATCTGGTTCTTGTATTCTGTTCCATTGCTCTTCATGTCTGTTTTTGTGCCAGAACCATGCTATTTTTATTGCTATAGCTCTGTAGTAAAATTTGAAGTCAGCATTGCTCCTTTTTACTCAGTGTTGCCTTGGCTATTTGAGGTCTTTTGTTCTTCCATATGAATTTTAGGACTCATTTTTCAATCTCTGTGATTAATGCCATTGGAATTTTGATGGGGATTGCATTGAACATGTAGGTTGCTTTTGGTGACATAGCCATTTTCACAATATTGGTTCTTTTAATTTAAGACCATTGGAGATCTTTCCATCTTCTGCAGTCTTCCTCAATTTCTTTCTTCAGTGGTTTATAATTTTCATTGTAGAGGTCTTTCACTTCCTTTGTAAAGTTTATTCTCAGGGTTTTTTTTTTGGTGGGGGCATCATAAATGGAATTGCTTTCCTATATTCTTTCTCAGTCTGTTCATTGTTCATGTATAGAAAAACTACTGATTTTTGTATATTGACTTTGTATCCTGCTACTTTAATGAAGGTATTTATATCTGTGGATTTTTGATGCAGTTTTTTGGGTATTTTTTTTTAATATCATGTCATGTACAAATAGAGATAATTCAACTTGTTCTTTTTTTATTTGAATTCCTTTTATTTCTTCTTCCTGTCTTACTGCTCTGGGTTGGAATCTGAAAACCATGTTGAATAACAGTGGTGAGAGTGAACACCCTTGTGTCATTGCTAACTTACAAGGAAATAGTTTCAATTTTTCCCCATTTACAGTCCACTCAAAATAATAAAAGTATTTTGGTAATCATTAGTACAAGACTTTCAGTTCCAAATTGATTCTATGTATTTTTAGTTCAGTGTGAGGCAAAGGTATATTTTTATTTACATATTCGTACTTAGTGGTTGCTGAGTTTCTCAAGACAGCCTTATATTTGCAATGAATAAAGAGCTCAGCCTCTCTGAACAAATACAAAGAAAAATATTTCAGGAGGCAAAGACTGTAAAGCAGGAGATTTTACCAGTAGTAGAAACAAAGAGTTTTATCATTAAACTGAGTCCACAGGAAGACAAAAATCAAGGAAAATGAAAGAGAGTAGTATATCTTAATATTAGGATTGATTAGGACTATATTGTTATGAATTCTGAATTTTCCTTCAGTAAGGAGAAGTAGTTTAAAATGACTAGAGGAAAAACCAAAGTGATTCTGTTAGGATTAATTTTCTCATACAGTTTTATAATTCTGAGAACACTTATTGGATCATTTCTGTGCTTAGAAAGCTATTGTAAGCATTATGAAAGATGCAAGACTGTAAATTACCTGTAATGAATTTATACTCATGAAAGGACAAAACCCATATGAAACCTGAACAAAGTGAAATTAACTGATCTTCTAATACTGATATAATCCATAATCACTATATCTTGTGGGATCATGGTGGGCGGTGGGGTGGGGTAAGTATTGTCATTGTAGTAATGCACCAGGAAATGCTTCATAGAGAAGATAGTGTTAAAGCCAGGCTCATTTAGTTTTTAAGTTTATTTTGGAAGTCTTTATATGATATTTTTCCCTTCATTGGATAAGAATCTGGTTTCCTCAGTTACCTCTCATGAATTCATATAAGTGATAGTAATGTGCTTTTTAAAATTGATTCACTGGTGCCCTTTAATTGGTTTCTTTTTCCTAAGGGGATGGTAACTATAATTTGCAAAAAAACAAAACAAAACCAAACTCTTTTAAAACCCACTATTCACTCACAGACTTTCTGCTTGGTTCAGTTTAGAAGCACTTTATATGACTTCTGATTTTGGCAATTGATGGAGTAACTGATATGGTCTATATTCCTACCCTTATAAATAATTATAAACCTGGGGAAAATGTGTAAAATAGCACTGATCAATGCAGTTAGTACAGGTCTGAGATTCTTGAGAGCAAGAAAACATTTAAGATGAGCCCATGTTTATTTGGCTGTCTGACTGGAACTAGTATTTTTATTGAGGTACCAGGAGTTGACCTGACACAGCAGGGTAATCTTGCTGAGTTTAGGAGCTTGAGGTCAGAATTCAGTATTATTGAAACAGCAAGAACTTGTGGACATGGTATTGTGGAGGAGCGAGCTGTTGGGGAAGGAGAGGTCTTTGTGAAGGTTCATTGTGTGTCCTTGTCAAGGACCTGTAGATGTACAGGGTGAAAATCTATGAGTCCTAGGAGAAAGCATCTATTGTCAGTGTTGATTGTGAACTTTCAGCCCAGTGAGAATAGTTTTAGAATAGCCACATTCACAAGTGTTGTGTAGTTATTGTAAAAATGAATGACAGTAATGGGACAGAATTTGCAGGATATTCCTTTATAGCTAAGTCACTTTGTCTAATCAAATTCTTTCAATAAACTACATTTTTTCTCTCTATATAATATTGGTTGATTTTATAGTTTAATTTTTATGAGCTCCAAACTACTAACTTTCTAGATATGGTGGTTTAGAATTGGCGTGTGTGTTAACTCAAGTGTAGAAATCGGCACCAAGTCAGAGAAACTTGAAGGGTTTAAGACAATTTCTCTTTGGGTGGTTATTGGATTTGATTTCCCCTACAGAATTTAAATCTCCAGGAGTAATGCTGTTTATTGCTTTTTAAAAAAAATAGCCTTTACCATGACACAAAATTAGTAAGCAACAAATTATTAAGTAAATACTGCTGAGCTGAGTGAAATAACTTGTGGCAACACATACAGTATTTTTTTAAGTGATATGTTTTTCAATAAGTAAAGGCCAAAGTGTAGTATGGTTGGAATCCCATCCTGTTTATAATTACTCTTGGTCATCTTTAGTAATTCTCTGAAATGATTCATTCTATTTAGATGCTCTATTATTCTTTGGAGACCAATATTATTTTATATTACATTGGCTGATCCTACTCAGTCCCATGAATATTGATGGCAAAGATAAACTAGACATTTGATAGTTAATGACTAAAAATGATGAAGTAATTAATTAACTTATTCAAGAAGCTTAAGTTCAATCCTAAAGTGACACTTTATTTTATATTTTTATCTGGGAATGACACCATAAGTTAAATAGAAACTTCATTTTCCATTGAATTGGACAAACACATATACATTGTTTGCAAGTAATATAACCTTTTTACCTTGAACTTTTTAAAAAAAAACATACACAGTTAAATTTTGTAGGCAGTACCAAACAAAACAAGCATTCCTCATTGTGTGTCTTAGGAAAACTTTCTTTGGAAAAAACACATGTTCTCTGGAGTAATATAGAAATTGTTTTTTGTATATCAAGCAAAAGTGTACTGAGAGACGTTATCAGAAACAGTATGGTGCAGTAGGTAAGTGGTCTTTTAGTTCAAACACTGTCCCATTATGAAGTATCTGATCTTAGATGTTGGGGATGTAGAAGCAGTACATGAATGCCCAGTGCCATGGCTCATGCCTGTAATTGTAGCTACTTGGGAGAGTAGCAGAGATTAGGATTAGGATTGCAGTTTGAGGCCCGCCCAGGCAGAGTTCATGGAAACACCTTCACAGCCCAATGGCTGGTTATGGTGGCATGCATTCCCATCAATGCTGGGAAGCACAGATAGGTGGATTGTGATCTAGGCCAGCCCAGTAAAGCCAAACCTTATATCAAAAGTAATAACCAACACAAAAAGGGCTGGGAGAGAGGCTCTAGTGTTGGAGCACCTGCCTAGCCAGTGTGAGGCCCTGAGTTCAAAGTCCAATACCTCCCAAGAAGAAAAAAGTAGTAGTACATATTAACTGAGTACTTATGATTATATCTAGATTCCACTTTTAAAAAGATACTTTCATTAACAACTTAGTCATTTTTTAAAAAAGCCCCATAACCTTATGTGACTGTTCAGTGTCAGCACTTCATTCTCCCTGAAAAATATAAAGGAAATGTCAGTGATAAGTTATATTCTAGTAAAAATATTTAAAGTATGCTAGCTGATTTAATTATATTCTGCTGCTGATGAGGATGAAAGAAATTGATTACCTTTCTCTAGATCGTAGTGTTAATAAGGAGATGAAAAAAGAGTTCTAATCCTAAAAACCTGACTGCAGAGTTCTCACTCTGAACTATAATGGAATGCTTTAGAATCACTTTATTTTTGGTGTCATCCTGAGCTATGGTAAATTTTATAAACTAAAAGTAAATTTCAAGTGATCACTTAAGTGATTTTTTGTAAGTATCTAAATATTTTTTCTAGGGAAGAGATCTTTTAATTTTTTTTGTGACCCTAATGCAATTTGAACATTCATTTATAATTGTGATTGATAAGGTTGTTTGGTAGACTGATGGAATATAAGTTATAAAAATTTAGGGAATTTGATAAATCACGTATGCCAACAATCCTATCATGCTTTAAATCTCCTCATGTCATTAATTGTGTCCTATTTTAAGGTTCATCTTATACTATGAAAGTTTATGACTACTTAGTAAACATAATTCATGTTTTTTTTCTTAACACTTAGTTTGGCTAACTGCAAATATTCCAGTAATTAACTTGAATTTTATAGCCCCTTGATAATTGATCAGTTCCCTTATGGTTAAATGGTACATGGTAGAGTCTTAATTAATACTATTATCATAAAGCAACAAAATTACCTAGAAAATTTGAATATTTCATTGTTCATATTTCCCCACATAATTGTTCAAATATTGTCCATATTTCCCCACACAATTACAAGTGGAGTAAAGTCCTTTGACTAATGTGTATTTTCTGATTTTTTCTTCTTTTGGTGGTACTGGGATTTGAACTCAGGGCTTTGCACTTGCTAGGCAGGTATCTACCACTTCAGTCATGCCTTCAGCCCTTTTTATTTTGTTATTTTTGAGATAGGTTCTCACTCTGCCTAGGCCAGCCTGGGTTGTGATCCTCCTCTTTATGCTTCCTCCAGTAGCTGTCATGACAAGTGTTTGCTACTGTGCCCAGCTTTTTCTGTTGAATCAGGGACTTGTGGATTTTTCTGGGCTGATCTGGATCATTGACGCCTCTGATTTCAGCCTCTCACATATCTAGACACTCCCATGTCCAGTTGTTGGTTGAGATGGAGTCTCTCAACCTTTTTGTCCATGTTGATCTCAAGCAATGATCCTCCTGATCTTAGCCTCCTGAGTAGCTAGGATTTCAAGTGTGAGCCACCAGTGCCTGACTCTTTATGATTGTTAATTCAGAAGAAGATGCCCATTGTACATAGATTATTTAAATTTTATTACATCCTTTTAATGCACCTGGCTTAAAAATAACATGATTGTGCTAACTTGGCAAAAGAAGTCAAATCAATACCTGCTAATACTGATTGCTTCTCTTGTGAAGGTTGCTGAATGGATAGAATTTTATTAACAATTAGGTTTTGAATGTCATTTAAAATATTTTATTAGATTACAGCATATTCAGTTATATTTCCTTTACTTAGAAAATTTTTTTCCTGAAAGAATGTACCACAGTACTTTGCATTGATAGTTGCTTATTTGCCTTTTCTTAATGATAAATTAATAATGAAACCATCTTTGCAGTGAAACTACTTAGGCAAACCAAACAGAAATAATAGAAAGTAGACTATCATTTTTGTTATATTTTATCTAGAAAGATGGTTGGGTCATCATTAACTCTGAAAAGTGGAGTATGAGAAGCCTATGAGAATTTGACATAAGCACAGCCATGTCTGCAGCCTGGGTTTGGTACAGCCTCCAGCTGCAGAAGGGATTGAGCACAGCTATGTCCAATAATCTACAAGCTGGGAGTGGCACAGCCCCCATCTGCAGAAGGGGGCAAGGGCAAAATGCATCACAGCTGCTTTCATAAGGTGTTTATGGGCAGAGAATAGCTATCACAGGTTCCCCCATCCCCAATAACTACCTCCATGTTTGCCGCTGTATATAATAAACTTGCTGCAGGTGATGGAGGTTGTTGTGTGTCTCCACCAGAGCACCCAGCCCACCTGATCCCAGCTTTTTTGCATGTTTGTCTCTTGTCTTTTCTCAATCTCCTGTCACTCCCAGTTAGGTTCCTAGGATGAGGTCATGCCGGCCGCAAGAATTAACCTTTTCTAAAATATTCCCTCAGGATTTTTTTTACTCATTTCACTTAATTATGTTTGTTTTATACTTTTCCTCTAGAAAGAGTCCAGACCTGCTGCATGATTAGAGTAATTAAATTTTCTATAGCATCATTTTTACAGACTCTTTGTTAGTAAGTTTATTAGTTGTAATGATGACGCTTGAGTATATTTTGAGCTGTGGGTGCAGATACTTGTTTCTGTCTTCACTACAAATTTCAGAACAACAAAATGCTTGATTTTTGGTGATTGCCTTATGCAGAGGTGGAATTTTCAAATTATTTTCTCAGTTGTTTAGGGATCAAATACTACATAAAGTTAAGTATTGCTTAGTTCCATATCCAAAACGTACACATATTTTTGTTCCTTATGATTCAAGTGTCATATGTATTATTTCAGGTGACACCATTGTGGATTGCATCCTTGGTGACTCAGCATTTAGAATCATGGAAGGCCTTTGCAGAATCACTATCTATTACTTTGTTGGGAATACTAATTAGAGGCTTATGTGGGGTTTCACTGATCTGATGGATAAGGGAGGTTAGCAGCTTCTTGTGCAGGTAATCAGCAACATCTCTATTTATACCTGATTTTCTTCTATTACTAGGTAACTCAAGCAGAAATTGGAGGACAGGTCACAGTAAGACCGTGTTGGAAGATGAAACACTTGCTAGGATGGGAGGTGGATAATGTGTTTTTAGAGGGTTGAGTTAACCCAAAGCTGTTGGGGTGTATGACATGTGCCCCTTGGAACTCTGAAAGCCAAATGCACTAATTTTATTTTTATTTTTTTATTTTATCGCCTTTACATTTACTTGTTTGTGTACACATTGTTTAGCCACCCCCCACCCTGCTTCCAGCCAGAACCTGTTCTGCCTCTTGTCCTCTGATTTTCTTGAAGAGATAACATAAGCAGTAATAAGAAAGACATAGCATTTTTGCTAGCTATAGATAAAGATAGGTATACAAAGAGATTCTTAGCTTTGCTTCCATGCACATGTGTGTTATAACACACATTCATTCATCTCTACTAGACCTGTTCAGTATTTCCTAGTCCCCTTCCCATAGTGGCCTCTGCCAATTTAAGATTACTATATTCACTCCTCTGCAGTGAGCACATATGCCACATTCAAGTTTTAGGTTTCCTTTCCTTTCTCTATTCCTTTTCTCCATCATATGTTTTTGGCACCTTTGGCATAGCTGTGTTGATTCACATCTGGATCCTCTATTCTGTTCCACTGGTCTTCATATCTGTTTTTCTGCCAGTACCACGCTGTTTTTATTGCTATGGCTCGGTAATATAGTTTGAAGTCTTGTATTGTGATACCTCCAGCCTTGCTCTTTTTGCTTTGGTTATTTGCGATCTTTTCTGTTTCCAAATGAACTTTAGGGTAGATTTTTCCATCTCTGTGATGAATGTCACTGAGATTTTGATGGGAATTGTGTTGAATGTGTAGATTGCTTTTGGTAGTATAGACATTTTTACTATGTTGATTCTGCCAGTGCATGAGCACGGGGGATCTTTCCACCTTCTATAATCTTGTTAAATCTCTCTCTCCAGTGGTTTGTAGTTCTCCTTGTAGAGGTCATTTACATCCTTTGCTATGTTTATTCCTAGGTATTTGATTTTTTTTGAGGCTATCATAAATGGACTAGTTTTCCTATATCCTTTATCAGTTTGCTCATTGTTGGTGTATAGAAAGGCTACTGATTTTTGTAAGTTGATTTTGTATCCTGCCACCTTGCTGTTACGGTGTCTAAGAGTTTTTGGGTAGAGTTTTTTGGGTCTTTGAGGTATAGGATCATGTCGTCTGCAAATAGGGATACATTGACTATTTTTTTACCTATTTGTATTCCTTTTATTTCTTCTTCTTGCCTTACTGCTGTAGCTAGGACTTCCAGAACTATGTTGAATAGGAGTGGGGAGAGTGAGCACCCTTTTCTCATTCCTGATTTTGGGGGAATGGTTTCAGTTTTTCTCCATTAAGTATGATGTTGGCTATAGGTTTGTCATATATAGCCTTTATAATGTTGTGGTACATTCCTTCTGTTCCTAGTTTGCTTAGAGCTTTTATCATGAAATGGTGTTGGATCTTATCCAAGTCTTTTTCTACATCTATTGAGATGATCAAGTGATTGTTGTCTTTGCTTCTGTTAATGTGCTGTATTACATTTATTGGTTTGCATATGTTGAACCATCCCTACATTCCTGGGATGAAGCCGACTTGGTCATGGTGAACAATCTTTCTGATATGTTGTTGAATTCAGTTTCCCATTATTTTATTGAGGATTTTTGCATCGTTGTTCATTAAGTTCTCCTTTTTGGATGTGCCCTTATCCAGTTTTAGGATGAGTGTAATGATGGCTTCATAGAATGAGTTAGTCAGTGTTCCTCCCCCTTGTATTTTGTGGAAATGTTTAAGGACTGTGGGTATTAGTTCTTCTTTAAAGGTATGGTAGAATTTAGTACAGTCTGTCAGGTCCTAGACTTTTTTTGAGGGGGACTCTTTTTTGCTGCTTCAATTTCATTCCATGTTATAGATCTGTTTAGGTAGTTAACATCCTCTTGGTTCAGTTTTGGATGGTTATACATATCAGAAATTTGTCCATTTCTTCAAGATTTTCCTATTTATTGGAATATAAAATTTCAAAGTAGTCTCTAATGATGCCATGGATTACCTTGGTGTTTGTTGTTATTTCCCCATTTCTGTTTCTGATTTTACTAATTTGGGTCTTTTCCCTCCTCATTTTAGTCAGATTTTCCAGGAGCTTATCAATCTTATTTATTTTTTCAATGAATGAGACTTTTGTTTTGTTGGTTCTCTCTATTTTTTTTGTCTCTATTTCATTAATTTCAGACCTTATTATTTCTCTCCTTCTGCTTGTTTTGGGCTTTGCTTGTTCTTGTTTATCTAGGAGTTTGTGATGTAGCATTAGGTCATTTATTTGAAATCTTTCTGTCCTTTTAATGTATGCATTCATGGGTATAAACAGGACTGCTTTTGCTGTGTTCCATAGGTTCTGGTAAGTGGTGTTTTCATTTTCATTAACTTCCGGGAACCTTTTGACTTCCTCTTATTTCTCTGTGACCCACTTATCCTTGAGCAATGTGTTAGTTAGCCTCCAGTTATTTGTGTATTTTCTGCTGTTGTTTTTGTTGTTGAGTTGTAGTTTTACTTTACTGTGATCTGATAGAGTCCAAGGGATTATTTTTATTTTCTTATATTTGTTAAAATTTCCTTTGTGCCCTAAGATATGATGTATTTTGGAAAAAGGTTCATGGGCTGCTGAGAAGAATGTATATTGTGGTGTTTTTGTATGAAATATTTTGTAGACATCAGTTAGGTCAATTTAATCTATGGTGTTGTTTAGTTCTAGTATTTCTTTGTTGATTTTTTTGTTTTGGTGACCTACCTGTTGGTGATTGAGGGGTATTAAAATCTCCCACTCCCACTGTGTTGGAGTGTATGTGTGCTTTTAAGTCCTTAAGTGTGTGTGGTGAAATTGGGTGCATGTAGGTTGATAATTGTTACTTCCTTTTCATGTACTGCCCATTTTAGTAATATGAAGTGTTTGTCTTTGTCTTGTTTGATCAATGTAAGTTTGAAGTCTGCTTTGTCTGATACAAATATTGGTACTTCTGCCTGTTTTCAGGGACATTGGCTGGGTAAATCTTCTGCCAGCCTTTCACCCCTAAGCCCATTTTTATTTCTGTCAATAAGATGGGTCTCTTGTAAATAACAGATTATCGGTTCTGCCCTTTTAATCCAGTTTGCCAAATGATGTCTTTTGATGGGAGAGTTGTGTCCATTGACATACAGTGCTAATATTCATAGGTATTGTGATTCCTGCCATTTAGGTTTTGTTGTTTAGTGATTTGATTGTGTGCAGCCGAATCAGTGCTACTGTCTGATTACTTGTCTTTTCTTCTCCTGTGGTTTAACACTTCCTGTCCTCCTGTGATTTTGTTTGCTTTCATCTTCTGTGTGCAGAATTCCTTGTAGAATGTGCTGTTGTGGTGACTTGGTGGTCATGTTTTGTTTTACTTTCTGTTTTTCATGGAAGATTGTTATTGCTCTTGTCATTTCAAATAATAGTTTTGTTGGGTAGAGTGTCCTAGGGCTACAATTATCTTCATTCCATACCTAAAATACAATTAATGTAGTGGAAGACCAGACTGCTAAATAGGTTGAAGAATACAAGGAGTTCTAGTAGGCTAATATCCATAGCCAGGAAACCAAGATTGAAAGTTTAGCATTGATTAGTTCCTATGAAATGAATGTGTAAGAGAATTATCAGATGTATATATGTATTTGGTGCCAGGTACTTTTGTATTTGTCTTGTAGTGATTAAGACAAGATGCAGTCCCTTTCAGAAAGTCTCAGTGGAACTTTGATGAGAATGTAATATCTGAGTGCAGATCCTAGCACTGATCACCTGTGTTTATAAATTGAGTTCCTTTTCAAAGGAGGCCTTATAAAAGAATTGACTTGACACAATTAATTTATGAATTAAAACGTTAAATGAAACATATGCACATAGATGTCTAGCAGATAGGTATTTCATGGGGACCTAGAAAAGGTCTTTTGTGCCTAGTCCTCAGTAATTCATTGGGTAATAGCAGAAGTTCTGTTTTTCTGCTGAGTTTGTATCTCATTGTAAACATTTGTCTGTTAGAATCCAATTTTATAATGTTATAAATATTTGCTTGTTGCAATGTAATTTTTATATAAACTGAACATATTTATTAATTTTGGGTTCCATTTTTGGGATTTTCTGTGATATTTAGGATGAACATATAATTGAATTTGTTGCACTTTAGATGCTTCCTTTGTAGTTTTTTGTTGTTGTTAATGAATAAGGTTACTCTAAATCTGGGTATTAAAGATCTTTTTTGCATCATTTGTGGATGGATATCCGCAAATACATACATACATAATTGAGAACATACATACATAATTTTTTGAATATTTGTTTGTGGAAATAAATTTAAACTTGATATTTATTTGTTTTTCAAGAAGACGAGCAAGCTTCCTTTGTACCATACTTGCCTTCATTGTGCATCTGGCAAATATGGCAGAAATGACAACATACTTGAGGGATTAAAAAAAATTTGGAGTATACCAAGAGCTTGTATTAAATTTTCTTTTTCTTAAGCCAGCTCATATGCATAATAAGGCAGAAGGTTTTAAATATCATTTAGTAGCAGTTTATGAAGTATCAAACATGAACCTTTTAAGAATACTTTTTAAAGTCCAGACATGTAGAACAGATACTGTAACCAGAAAATGTTAGTGGTTTAAATCTATTTATATAAAGACAGGATGAAGATTTTGAAACAGGATAATTGTACAGTAATTTCAATTTTTATCAAGTGGTCAGGTTCTTCTGTAGCTGCAGTGAAGTTGATAATGGGCACTGAATAAGGGTCATGTAACCCTGAGAAGAATAAGAATTTATATTGCCAGGTGTTAGAAAGGTACAGTATTTTGACCTGTAGGATGAGTGCTCTGGTTACACCTCATTATTACAGGCATAGTTAGTGAAGGCAGTTCTAGAGGTAAACAAGCTATTAGGAAATAGTGAGGGAAAACAATAATAAGCATTTGAACATTGTTTATTCTCATGCATTATTACACATTAATTAGTTGCTTTGCTCTCCATTCGCAGGAAGGTAACAGGAACTTAATATGATCAGGTAACCTCAATACAGGGACACCAGACAGACCTCATTTAGGAGAGGCCCTCTTTATTTCCTAGGTCTGTGGGGATAGCCTACTATTTGTGTTGGGTGTTGAACTTTTTTGTTATATGCCAAGTTTCCACTGTCAGTCATAGCTGTTCCTAAGTAAGTATGTACATTTGTCAAACTACTTAGTCCCTGGGGCATTCCAGGTAGATTCTCCTTTGGAATATGCAAAGGAGTATTCAATGTAAAATTTTAGAATAATTTGTTATTTCCAGTGTATCATGGGCAGATGTACTTGAATATCTACTATGAAAGATCAGTAGGAATTAGAAATTAGGTAAAGATGATCCAGTGAAAAAAACCTCTGAAATACATAGTAGTGTGTATGCTTGTTTTTCTTAAGTCTGGTTGTGTTGTCAGGATAGGCAATGAAATAATAAATTAATTCTTAAGTTTGGTATCTTTCCACAATAAAAACTTACATATTGCTCACATGGCCAAATATAGTTCACTTAGGGATTTCAGGTTTTTGGTTTCACTCACATCTTTCAAAGTAGCTAGTATTTATTATAAGAGGGTAAAAGAAAGACTAGAGAATTATGCATGGTCTTTTCACTGTTGCAGCCCATAAGGATTATGTGTCAGGAAGAGCAATGGGATCTTGGTGTCTGCTTCTTGTGGAGCAAGCTTTCTCTCACTTCTGGGTACTACTAAATCTGATGGGGTGACAGGAAATGCAGAAGCAGAAACACACATACAATAAGTTTGTAAAGGATACAGGATAGACAGAGAGACAGAAAGTTGGGGCCAGGTGTGTTGGGGGCTTGGGTGGAGAGCCTCATTGCTTCTTATCTCTATTAATCTCTTCTCTTTACTCTACTTTTCTCTATCTTTATTCTTTAAAGCCTCACTCCTTTACATTTCTTTAAAACCTTGCTTCTAAAGACTTCTTTAAAACCTTGCTTCACTATTCTTTAAAATCTCTTTTCTTAGACTCACTCTGTCCCATGTTTTCTCTTAGTTCTTCTTTAACATAATCTCTCTTAAAGTCTTTGCCCTCAGACTTGCACTGTCCATCAGTCTTGCACTGTCCTATGTTCTCTTTAGCTTTTCTTTAGCTTAGCTTTCTGAAAGCCTATGTGTAAAGCTCTCGGTGCATACTTGCACTGTCCCATACTAGCTTTAGCAGTTTCCCTTCAGCAATTCTTTTCCCTTCAGCTGCCCTCCCTTCAGCAATTCTTCCTTTAGCAATTCCTTTCCCTTCAGCAATCCTCCATTCAGCAATTCATTACCCCCCAGCAATTTCTCTTTAGCCAAAAAACCCCCATCCAAAAGCCTCCCTTCATCCAAAAACCCTTCCTTCATCAGAAAACCTCTTTTCATCCAAAAGCCCACCTTCATCCAAAAAGCCTCGCATCCTCCTTCAGGGAGTCTTTTATACCCAGTGGTAAACCAGGAGGTGAAGCAGCAGTTCTTGGGGATGTGTGTGACATTGTAACAAGAGGAACCTGAGTTCCTGCTTCTAAACAACTTAGGAAAAGCAGCTGAGTTGCATCTCGCCTTCTTGCTTTCTTCTGCTGTTGGAGCTGTGCCAAATCCCAGCCTACAGATTATTTGACATAAACATCTTAGGAAAAGCAGCTGCTCTGCATCTTATGTCCTCATAGGCTTCCCCTACTCTGCTCTCCACAATGTGGGATTGTTGATAATGATGGGTTAAAAGGAAAATGAGAAACAAAAGTCCACTCCTTAGTCCTGGTGTAGATTGCCCTTCCCCAAGGCATCAGCAGGATGCCCAAGCTGAAAAGGGTGAGGTAGTCAGCCTCACCTCCCTGGTGCAGCCTTTATCCTTGATCACTGATGATGCTATGTAGGAGTTTGGCTGCACCACAGGAAATGTATAGAGACAAAAGTAGTTTGAATGCTAATCAGGAAATGAGAGGACTCTGCAGAAAGGTACATTAACCATCCTATTCACCACCACCAAGCCAAAAGCAAGACACAGCAGTGCAAAGCAAATTTGTGTCTGGACAGGGGACACTTGGGGGCGAAGGCATCCCCAGGCATCAGTTTTTCTTAGGCATTTTTGTGACTATACACTTTTGAAGGGCATGGTCCTTTCAGAAATCAGAATTTGAAGTGAGCATAGGTACCAAACTTACTATCCTCACTCTACTCACAATGGGTAGACACAAACAACAACAAATGCTGAGTCACTTCAGCCTTATAGTTTTGCACGTTATTAGTGTTTAAAATACCATAAATTGTGACTATTTGTTCCTGCAGTTTCCACACTGTTGGTGGGAATGTAAATTAGTGCAATTGCTATGGAAATCTGTATGGCGGTTCCTCCAGAATGTAAAAGTGGAGCTACCATACCTGAAAGAATGTGCACCAGGATATGATAGAGCACTGTTTACAGTAGCCAAGCTTTGGAAACAGCACAGATGGCCCAAAAACTGGTGAATGGGTTAAGAAAATGTGCTATATATACACAGTGGAGTACTATTCAGCTGTAAAGAAAGATGACATTATGTTTTGCAGGTAAATGGATGGAACTGGAGAACATCATGTTAAGTAAAGTAAACCAGGCTCAGAGGTCAAAGGTTGCATGTTTCTCCTCATATGTAGAAGCCAGACCTATAAGGTAAATGTGCACCTGAATATATATATGTATATATATGATACTCTATACATATAAATACACACACACACACACACACACCACATATATAGAGAGAGACAGAGACAGAGAAAGACAGATGAAAGAGAACAAATGAACATAATTATATTAATGGGTCTGACTGAGGGAACTACAGGAGGTGAATGAATCTTAAGAAAGTGACAAATTTTGAAGTATTGCATCTATGAATGATGTTAATATAACACAATTGTAAGCTATTGGAAGATATGGGAGCAGGACAATAGAGTAAGTAATGGAAGAGTTATTCTGATCAGAGCTTGATATACACATGTCTGAAATGCCAAAGTGAAACCCCCTTGGACTACCTATATACACTTTTAAAAAATGAAAGATTGGAAGGTCAAACAGGTCCTTTCCAGGGATGGATACCAATGGCAGGAGGAAGGCCATAAGAAAAGGATGAAGGATGGTGAATATGGTAGATGTATTTTGTACCTATGTATGAAAAGGGAATAATAAAATCTGTTGCAATTGTTTTAAGAACTCCCAGAAGGAGGATGACAGTGAACAGTGCAAGGGGTGAATCTAACTAGCATATATTCTGAGTACATATGTAAAAGTTACAATGTAGCTGGGCACCTGTGGCTCACTCCTGTAATCCCAGGTAGTCAGGAAGTAGAGATCAGGAGGACCATGGTTCAAAATCAGCCCGGGCAAATAGTACATGAGACCCTGTCTTGAAAAACCCATCACAAAACAGGGCTGGTAGACTGGTTCAAGGTGTAGGCCCCAAGTTCAAACCCTAATACTACCTAAAAAAAGTTTGTGTATCATTGCTGTGTAATTATTGTATGCTAATAAAAAATGTTATGAGAAATTACCAAGAGGGTGGTTGATAGAGAATCTGGTGGAGATAGAGTGTTATTGCAAGACCCTGTAAGCCAGGCTGAGGTGGTTCCAGTGCACTGTGGGAACCATCAGAAAAACCCAAGAGACTCAGCTGCATGCTTTACAGCACCAACAAGGGCAGCACCATTTGCTCCCAAGCCTACCAAGTGACCCTGTTCCACGTTAGCACTCAGAATGCTGCTAGAAGTTGGTCCTCACTTGGTTCCACTACTGGGCTCAAGCAGTGATTATTGCAGCTAGATTCTCCCATTGGTTCCTTTTGGTTTCATCTTCCACTAGCCTTTTTTTGTTTATTAATTGCTGCAGTGTTACATATAGAGTTGGACATTATAAACTCATGGAAAGCTGTGCACTTGCTGTGCTCCAAGAAGGAACTAAGAATAAATGCAGCCTTAATTCTTTTTTTTCTTCCTGCTTCATCTCCTAATGCAAACTATGTTTCATTTGAATGATCCTTGGGCAATGGAGGTCATAGGGCTGCTAACAGATGGGATCCTTTTAACTGGCAAAATGCTAATTGTTTTTGGATACTGAATTCTAATCTCCTCATCTTAAAAAATTAATCATGTGCTGTATTATGTGAATAATTTGTGGGTTAAATACTTGATTACCTTCAAATTTATCATGTTTTTCTCTTTTTTTTTTGCCTGAACATTTTTTAGGAGAAACTAAACAAAGTTATTCTTTATATTTTCACAGAACTTCTCCCAAACAAAGATTATTGAAGCTGTTTTCCAAAAATCTTTTTACCTTTTAACATTTTCAGGTTTCTGGCAGAATGTTATACAGCTAGTATACTCAAATATATGACAATTATGGTAATTTCTGACAGCATATTCATCTGCAAGAATCTTGTTTAGTCATGCACTGCAGAATGACCAAAATGGTCAATGATAGGTCATGTATATGACAGTGGTCCCATAAGATCGTAATGGAGCTGAAAAGTAGCACAACACATTATCCACTTGTTTTTGTCAATAGTGTTGTAACAAATAAGTTTTATAAATACATAGTGATGTACTTATGTACAGTACATACATGATAATAAATGACTTAGTGGTTTATGTATTTACTGTGTTTTCATTTTTACTATAGAGTATGCTCCTACTCATTATTTTAGATAAAGAGTATGCTGTTTCTTAAAAAATTATTAGCATATAATAATTGTACAAAGTGAGGTGTTTCATTGTGATATTTCCACATATACAGATAATGTACTTTGATCCTATTTACCCCTCTATCACTCTTTATTACCCTACAACCCTTCCTTGTTTTTAAAGTTTCTTACAAATCTTTGCTGTGTTAGGCCTGGAACAGCTCCATACATTCCATATTTACTGTGTCTCTTTATTACATCAAGAAGCAATATGGAATGTTTGACCTACACTATTGAGGTTTGTATTTGCACAATGATTACATTGCCTAAGGATGACATCACCTAATGATGTTCTCAGAATGTTTCCCCATCATTAAGCAATGCATGACTGTACTTAGTAAACTTACTGAAATTAGTCCTTTATGATTTAGTCCTTTATGGACAGCTATTATAACATCTTAGTGTTAAAATCATATTTGACAGGTTATTTGGTCCATTCATCTGGGACACAGATTTTTCTTAGCTATCTGATTTCAGAGTTAATTTTAGTGCTTATATGTTAATAATTAAGTTGTTTTTCTTTCATCAAGAAGATAAAGGTCTGTGAGAAGTCCACATGTCAAATTTACTTTGTTATGCTTTTAGTTCTTTAAAAAGATCATTCACTAAAATTTTTCCTGTAATTATGAATTCCAGCTTTGTCAGTGATGTTTATTGTGTTCTTAGTTGGTGGCTAATAGTGGACATATTTGGAAAATTTCTGCTCTTTACTAACAGTGTGTATCTAATTCTCAGCTACTCTATGATTATGATTGTTTCTCTTCTGAAGGTTGGTGTGTAGATAGAATTTTATTAATAATTTGGTTTTAAATGTCATTTGAAATATCATATTTTAGCTTACCCAGTTATATTTCCTTCATTTAAAAATTTTTCCTGAAAGAATGTACCACTGGTACTTAGCAGCCATACTTGTTTTCTTGCCTTTTTTTACTGCTAAATTGATAATGAAACTGTCTTTGAAGTGAAACCATTGAGGTAAACCACAGAGAAATAATAGAAAGTAGTCTGTCATTATTTTTATATTTTATCTAGAAAGAGGGTTGTGTCATCATTAACCTGTTCTAAAATATTCCCTAAGGATTCTTTTTTTTATCACATTTTCACTTAATTCTTTCCACCAGAAAGACTCAGGTCCTGCTGCATGATTAGAATAATTAAATTTTCTATACCATCCCTTTTACAGTCTGTGTTCATAAGGTTATTAGTCTACAATAATGATTCTTGAGTATACTTTAAACTATGGGTTCAGATACTGTTTCTGTCTTCACTGTGCCATTTCAGAGCAGCAAAATGCTCAGTCTTTGATGAGAATGGACTATCTGAGTGCAGATCCTGGCATTGATCATCTGAGTTTATAAATAAATTTCTTATCAATGGGGGCCTTGTAAAAGGATTGCCTTGACACAAGTAATTTATGAATTAAAACATTAAATGAAACATATGCACATAGATAGTTCATGGGGACATAGAAAAAGTTTATGTGCCTAGTCCTCAGTAATTCATTGGGTAATAACAGATGTCCTATTTTTCTGGTGACTATATATCTCATTATAAACATTTGCCTGTTAGAATCTAATTTTATAATGCTATAAACATTTGCCTGTTGGAATCTAATTTTTATATGAACTCTACATATTTATTATTTTTGAATTCCATTTTGACATTTTCTGTGATATTTGTGATGAAAGTATTATTGAATTTAGTGCAATCTAGATGTGTTCTTTGTAGTTTGTTTCTGTTAATGAGTAAGGTTACTCCAAATCTGGGTATTAAAGATTTTTTTATTTACAACTTTTTGTGGATGAATATACTTAAGTATCTTGAGAACATGCATACATTATTTTTGGAATATTTCCTCATGGAAATAAATTCAAACTCAGTATTTATTGATTTTTCAAGAAGATGGGCAAGCATTCTTTGTAACATACTTGCCCCATTATGCTTCTGTCAATATGGCAGAAATGACAACATATTTCAGGGATTGAAGAAAAAAATTGGAGTATACCAACGGTTTGTATTAAAATATCTTTTCTTCTTAAGCCAGTTTATATGAAGAATAAGGCAAAAGATCTTAAATATCAGTTGGTAGCAGTCTGTGGAGTATCAGACATGAACCTTGATTTTAACAATATTTTTTAAACTTCAGACACAGAGAATAGATGTCATAACCAATGAATTGTACAGGTTTTAATCTATTTACATAAAGACAAGATGAAGATTTTGGAACAGGAAGTTTGTACAATAATTTTAACTTTTATCAAGTGGTCAGGTTCTTTTGTAGCTGCATGTCATTTAAGTCACTGTTTTTTTGTTTGTTTTTTGTTGGTACTGGGATTTGAACTCAGGTCCTCGTGGTTGCTAGGCACGCACTCTACCACTTGAGCCATGCTCTCAGCCTGTTTATACCCTTTTTTAAGATTTTCTATTTTTTATTATTCATATGTGCATACAATGATTGGGTCATTTCTGCCCCTTGCCCCCACCCCCTCCCTTACCACCCACTCCACCCCCTCCCTCTCCCCCTCACCCCCTCGATACCTGGCAGAAACTATTTTGCCCTTATCTCTAATTTTGTTGAAGAGAGAGTATAAGCAATAATAGGAAGGAACAAGGGTTTTTGCTAGTTGAGATAAGGATAGCTATACAGGGAGTTGACTCACATTAATTTCCTGTGCATGTGTGTTACCTTCTAGGTTAATTCTTTCTGATCTAACCTTTTCTCTAGTTCCTGGTCCCCTTCTCCTATTGGCCTCAGTTGCTTTTAAGGTATCTGCTTTAGTTTCTCTGCGTTGAGGGCAACAAATGCTAGCTAATTTTTTAGGTGTCTTACCTATCCTCATATCTCCCTTGTTTGCACTCGCTTTTATCTTGTGATCAAAGTTCAATCCCCTTGTTGTGTTTGCCCTTGATCTAATGTCCACATATGAGGGAGAACATACAATTTTTGGTCTTTTGGGCCAGGCTAACCACACTCAGAATAATGTTCTCCAATTCCATCCATTTACCAGCAAATGATAACATTTCATTCTTCATGGCTGCATAAAATTCCATTGTGTATAGATACCACATTTTCTTGATCCATTTGTGGGTAGTGGGGCATCTTGGCTGTTTCCATAACTTGGCTGTTGTGAATTGTGCTGCAGTAAACATCGGTGTGCAGGTGCCTCTGGAGTCACCTGTGTCACAGTCTTTTGGGTATATCCCCAAGAGTGGTATTGCTGGATCAAATGGTAGATCAATGTTTAGCTTTTCTTTTTTCCTTTATTATTCATATGTGCATACAAGGCTTGGTTCATTTCTCCCCCCTGCCCCCACCCCCTCACTTACCACCCACTCCACCCCCTTCCTCTCCCCCCCCTCAATACCCAGCAGAAACTATTTTGCCCTTATTTCTAATTTTGTTGTAGAGAGAGTATAATCAATAACAGGAAGGAACAAGGGTTTTTGCTGGTTGAGATAAGGAGAGCTATACAGGGCATTGACTCACATTGATTTCCTGTGAGTGGGTGTTACCTTCTAGGTTAATTCTTTTTGATCTAACCTTTTCTCTAGTACCTGTTCCCCTTTTCCTATTGGCCTCAGTTGATTTTAAGGTATCTGCTTTAGTTTTTCTCCATTAAGGGCAACAAATGCTAGCTAGTTTTTTAGGTGTCTTACCTATCCTCACCCCTCCCTTGTGTGCTCTCACTTTGATCATGTGCTCATAGTCTAATCCCATTGTTGTGTTTGCCCTTGATCTAATGTCCACATATGAGGGAGAACATACGATTTTTGGTCTTTTGGGCCAGGCTAACCTCACTCAGAATGATGTTCTCCAATTCCGTCCATTTACCAGCGAATGATAACATTTCATTCCTCTTCATGGCTGCATAAAATTCCATTGTGTATAGATACCACATTTTCTTAATCCATTCGTCAGTGGTGGGGCATCTTAGCTGTTTCCATCACTTGGCTATTGTGAATAGTGCCGCAATAAACATGGGTGTGCAGGTGCCTCTGGAGTAACCTGTGTCACAGTCTTTTGGGTATATCCCCAAGAGTGGTATTGCTGGATCAAATGGTAGATCGATCTCAAGCTTTTTAAGTAGCCTAAAAATTTTTTTCCAGAGTGGTTGTACTAGTCTACATTCCCACCAACAATGTAAGAGGGTTCCTTTTTCCCCTCATCCTCGCCAACACCTGTTGTTGGTGGTGTTGCTGATGATGGCTATTCTAACAGGGGTGAGGTGGAATCTTAGTGTGGTTTTAATTTGCATTTCCTTTATTGCTAGAGATGGTGAGCATTTTTTCATGTGTTTTTTGGCCATTTGAATTTCTTCTTTTGAGAAAGTTCTGTTTAGTTCATTTGCCCATTTCATTATTGGTTCATTAGTTTTGGGAGAATTTAGTTTTTTAAGTTCCCTATATATTCTGGTTATCAGTCCTTTGTCTGATGTATAGTTGGCAAACATTTTCTCCCACTCTGTGGGTGTTCTCTTCAGTTTAGAGACCATTTCTTTTGATGAACAGAAGCTTTTTAGCTTTATGAGGTCCCATTTATCTATGCTATCTCTTAGTTGCTGTGCTGCTGGGGTTTCATTGAGAAAGTTCTTACCTATACCTACTAACTCCAGAGTATTTCCTACTCTTTCCTGTATCAACTTTAGAGTTTGGGGTCTGATATTAAGGTTCCTGATCCATTTTGAGTTAATACTGGTATAGGGTGATATACATGGATCTGGTTTCAGTTTTTTGCAGACTGCTAACCAGTTTTCCCAGCATTTTTTGTTGAAGAGGCTGCTATTTCTCCATCGTATATTTTTAGCTCCCTTGTCAAAGACAAGTTGGTTATAGTTGTGTGGCTTCATATCTGGGTCCTCTATTCTGTTCCACTGGTCTTCATGTCTGTTTTTCTGCCAGTACCATGCTGTTTTTATTGTTATTGCTTTGTAATATAGTTTGAAGTCAGGTATTTTGATACCTCCTGCATTGTTCTTTAGACTGAGTATTGCCCCTGCCTATTCCTGGCCTCTTGTGTTTCCATATAAATTTAACAGTAGATTTTTCAATCTCTTTAATGAATGTCATTGGAATTTTGATGGGAATTGCATTAAACATGTAGATTACTTTTGGGAGTATCTACATTTTTACTATGTTGATTCTACCAATCCATAAGCATGGGAGATCTCTCCACTTTCTATAGTCTTCCTCAATCTCTTTCTTCAGAAGTGTATAGTTTTCCTTGTAGAGGTCTTTCACATCTTTTGTTAGGTTTACACCTATGTATTTGATTTTTTTGAGGCTATTGTAAATGGAATTGTTTTCATACATTCTTTTTCCATTTGCTCATTGTTAGTGTATAGAAATGCTAATGATTTTTCTATGTTGATTTTATATCCTGCTACCTTGCTATAGCTATTGATGATGTCTAGAAGCTTCTGAGTAGAGTTTTTTGGGTCTTTAAGGTATAGGATCATGTCATCTGCAAATAGGGATATTCTGACAGTTTCTTTACCTATTTGTATTCCTTTTATTCCTTCTTCTTGCCTAATTGCTCTGGCTAGGAATTCTAGTACTATGTTGAATACTAGTAGAACTAGTAGAACACTAGAGTGGAGATAGTGGGCATCCTTGTCTGGTTCCTGATTTTAGAGGGAATGGTTTCAGTTTTTCTCCGTTAAGTATAATGCTGGCTGTAGGTTTGTGGATATATAGCTTTTATAATGTTGAGATACTTTCCTTCTATTCCTAGTTTTCTTAGAGCTTTTATCATGAAATGATGTTGGATCTTATCAAAGGCTTTTTCTGCATCTATTGAGATGATCAAGTGGTTTTTGTCTTTGCTTCTGTTAATGTGGTTTATTACATTTATTGATTTTCGTATGTTGAACCACCCTTGCATCCCTGGGATGAAGCCTACTTGGTCGTGGTGAATAATCTTTTTGAAGTGTTGTTGAATTCAGTTTTCCATTATTTTGTTGAGGATTTTTGCATCAATGTTCATTAAGGAGATTGGCCTATAGTTTCCTTTTTGGAGGTGGTGTTTCCTGGTTTTGGGATAAGTATAATACTGGCTTCATAAAATGTGTTTGGCAGTTTTCCTTCACTTTCTATTTCATGGACCAGTTTAAGGAGGGTTGGTATCAGTTCTTCTTTAAAGGTCTGATAGAATTCAGCAGAGAATCCATCAGGTCCTGGACTTTTCTTTTTGGGGAGACTCTTGATTGCTGCTTCAATTTCATTTTGTGTTATAGGTCTATTCAGGTGATTAATTTCCTCTTGGTTCAGTTTTGGATGATCATATGTATCTAGAAATCTGTCCATTTCTTTTAGATTTTCAAATTTATTTGTATATTGGTTCTCAAAGTAGTCTCTGATGATTTCCTGGACTTCCATGGTGTTTATTGTTATCTCCCCTTTTGCATTCCTAATTCTACTAATTTGGGTTTTTTCTCTCCTCATTTTAGTCAGGTTTGCCAGGGGTCTATCGATCTTGTTTATTTTTTCAAAGAACCAACTTTTTGTTTCATTAATTCCTTGTATGGTTTTTTTGGTTTCTATTTCGTTGATTTCAGCTCTTATTTTTATTATTTTTCTCCTTCTATTTGTTTTGGGATTTGCTTGTTCTTGTTTTTCTAGGAGTTTGAGATGTATCATTAGGGCGTTGATTTGGGATCTTTCAATCTTTTTAATATATGCACTTATGGCTATAAACTTTCCTCTCAAGACTGCCTTAGCTGTGTCCCATAGGTTCCGGTAGGTTGTGTTTTCATTTTCATTGACTTCCAAGAACTTTTTAATTTCCTCTTTTATTTCATTGATGATCAATTCTTCATTAAGTAATGAGTTATTTAGTTTCCAGCTGTTTGCATATTTTTTGTCTTTACTTTTGTTGTTGAGTTCTACTTTTATTGCATTGTGATCAGGTAGTATGCACGGTATTAATTCTATTTTCTTCTATTTGCTAAGGCTTGCTTTGTGCCCTAGGATATGATCTATTTTGGAGAAGGTTCCATGGGCTGCTGAGAAGAATGTATATTGTGTAGAGGTTCGATGAAATGTTCTGTAGATATCTACTAGGTCCATTTGATCTATTGCATATTTTAGATCTTGGATTTCTTTATTGATTTTTTGTTTGGATGACCTATCTATTGATGATAATGGGGTGTTAAAGTCTCCCACAACCACTGTGTTGGCATTTATATATGCTTTTAGGTCTTTCAGGGTATGTTTGATGAAATTGGGTGTGTTGACATTGGGTGCATACAGGTTGATGATTATTATTTCCTTTTGGTCTATTTCCCCTTTTATAAGTATGGAATGTCCTTCTGTATCTCGTTTGACCAATGTAGGTTTGAAGTCTACTTTGTCCAAGATAAGTATTGCTACTCCTGCCTGTTTTCAGGGGCCATTGGCTTGGTAAATCTTCTTCCAGCCTTTCATCCTAAGCCTATGCTTATTTCTGTCGGTTAGTTGAGTCTCCTGTAAGCAACAAATTGTTGGATCTTCTTTTTTAATCCATTTTGTCAAACGGTGCCTTTTGATGGGTGTATTAAGTCTGTTAACATTAAGCGTTAGTACTGATAGGTATGTGGTGATTCCTGCCATTTTTGTCTTAGTTGTTTGAAGGTTTGATTGTGTGTGCCTAACTTGATGTTACTCTCTACTGTCTTGCTTTTTCTTTTCCTGTAGTTTGGTGCTGCCTGCCTTTTAATGGTTAAGTTGGATGTCACTTTCTGTGTGCAGAATGCATTGCAGAATCTTTTGTAATGGTGGCTTTGTGGTCACATATTGTTTTAGTTTCTGCTTATCATGGAAGACTTTTATTGCTCCATCTATTTTGAATGATAGTTTTGCTTGGTAGAGTATACTGGGGTTGAAGTTATTTTCATTCAATGCCTGGAAGATCTTACCCCACACTCTTCTTGCTTTTAATGTTTCTGTTGAGAAGTCTGCTGTGATTTTGATGGGTTTACCTTTGTATATTACTTGTTTTTTCTGTCTTACAGCCTTCAATATTCTTTCCTTAGTTTCTGAACTTGTTTTAATGATGATATGTCGTGGAGTAGTTCTATTTTGATCTGGTCTGTTTGGTGTCCTGGAGGCCTCTTGCTTCTGTATGGGAATATCTTTCTCTAGATTTGGGAAATTTTCCGTGATTATTTCGTTGAATATATTACGCATTCCCTTCCCTTGCACCTCTTCTCCTTCTTCGATGCCCATGATTCTCAAGTTTGGTCTTTTGATGGAGTCAGTGAGTTCTTGCATTTTCTTTTCACAGGTCTTGAGTTGTTTAATTAATTGTTCTTCGGGTTTTCCTTTAATTACTATTTCATCTTCAAGTTCTGAGATTCTGTCTTCTTTTTGTTCTATTCTGCTGGATTGGCCTTCCGTTTTGTTTTGCAGTTCTGTTTCGTTCTTTTTTCTGAGGTTTTCCATACCCTGGCAGTTTTCCTCTTTAATGTTGTCTATTTTTGTCCTGAGTTCATTTATCCGTTTATTCATCGTGTTCTCTGTTTCACTTTGGTGTTTATACAGTGCTTCTATGGTTTCCTTTATTTCTTCTTTTGCTTTTCAAATTCTCTATTTTTGTTGTCTTGGAATTTCTTGAGTTTCTCCTGTACATTTTGATTGACCTATCCAGTATCATCTGTATAAAATTATCATTGAATACCTGTAGTATGTCTTCTTTTAAATTATTCTTGTGGGCTTCATTGGTCCTTTGGCATAGTTTATCCTCATTTTGTTGGAATCTGGATCTGAGTACCTGTTTTCTTCATTCTCCTCTGGTTCCTGTACTAATTTTTTGCTGTGGGGAAACTGGTTTCCCTGTTTTTTCTGTCTTCCCGTCATTGTCTTTGGTGTTGTTACTGTCCCTGTACTGTGTGCAATTAAGTATTTTCTAGCTTGTAATAATAACAATGGTAATATTTAGAATGGAAGGGTGAGCTGAGATGGAAAGCAAGAAGTTAATGAAATGGGAAAAACAATTACACAAACTGGAGGGAAAACAGAACAAGGTATCAGACAAGAATATTTCAAAGGTATAAACTGGGAGCTTTAGTGTATTAATCGACAGTAAGCTGAACAGACATTAGAGAGACAGAGAGGATTGAAAATCAAAAAGAAAAAAGATAAGAATAAAAATAAAAAATAAGTAAATGAAAGAAAAATCTATTTATAAAAATGTATTAAAATAAAATGAATAAATAGTAAATTAAAAAAAAAACAAAAAACAAAAAATCCTCCAAGTTCAAATGCAGTGCAATCTCAGTCTCCAATCCTGGAGATGGTGCCTCAGATGTTGTTCTGTAGTTGTCTCATCAAAGGGGATGCATAAAGTAGAACAAAACTACACACACCCACACAAAAAAAACCCCACCACGTGTCCCAAGTTCAAATGCAATACAGTTTCAGTAAGTTTTTCAGCTTGCAGGTGTAATTCGGTTGTTCTCTTATCAAAGGTAGGGAGACAAAGAAAAAAAAAGAGTCTGGAGACAGTTCTGAGAATGGTATCTGCTACTGTGGCTTGCCTGCCTGCTGCTGTCAGCCTGTTGTTGCTGGAGGTATTATTTATGCAGATCTCTGGGGTGAGCTTAGCACTCACCTGGCCCTGTAGGCTTTGTTTGTTCAGAGTTCTCCTGTGCGGGAGCCTCTGCTACAAGCTTTCCCCTTTCCAAGCACTGGGAAAAGTGACACTGTGTCTGTGTTCTCAGGCCTGCGTGTTTATTTACAGTTCATGTGGGAGGTGGGTCTTCCCCCCTCTCCTGTGCAGTTCTCCTTCCACCACCACTTTCACAAGCTTTCCTGCTCCTGATTACTGGGCGGTGCTGCTGTTCCTGCCAGCCACCATGTTTGTTTACAGCTCATGTGGGAAGGGGTCTTCCCTCCTCTCCTGTGGAGTTTTCCTCCCTCTGCCACTCTCACAAGCTTTCCCGCTCCTGGTTGCTGGGCGCACACCCCTGCTCCCACCAGAGGCTCTCCAGCCCGCCCGGCTTGTTTATTTACAGTCCCAGGAAGGATTCCCTTCCCCCAATCTTTGGTGCTCAGTGCACCCCACACTCTTTCCTGCGTGTCTTATTTGTTCTTATTGCTTATTACTCAGTTTCTCTTTTTTTCCCTGGCTGGAGGTCAGTCTGTCCAGGGGGGCTATGCTGCTCTGGCCCAGGCTTGTCTGTGGGAGTACCGCGGTACTGTGAAGCTCACCTGTTTCACGTCTTCCCAAGCCATCTGGGCGCCAGTGACTGGTGGCCCGGGGGCCCTCCTGGTTTCTCCGTTTAACGTGAAGTGGAGATTCTCTGTGCCGGCTGGAGATGTGGAGGGGTCAAAGTTATGCCTTTTCTCAGTGATTATGCCTGCAAAATGTGTCTCCAGCGTCTCTCCAAGATTTCACTATAGGAGGCTCGCTTTCTGCTTCCTCCCTCTAGCTGCCATCTTGGAATCCTCTAGTATGTTATTTTATATCACCTTTTGGTATATCTTGCTATCTGGCCTTATGTCATCTACCTTTATTGTTACTCTTTAAGATTGCTTTCACTGTTCTTCATCTTTTGCATTTCTATATATATCAGCTTGTCCATTTTTACAACAAAATGGTAGCATTTTTATTTCATTATATTGACATCTTTATTATATTAAATTTTTATATTCATATAGTTGGTATATCTATTTAGGATTAGTTTTGTAATTTTCTGCATAGAAAATTAGCTGTATTTTTATTTATTCTCAAACTGTTATTTGATATTCTTATATTTTCTATTTTCATGTACATAGAAATATTGATGTTTATATTGAACTTTTAAATATTAATCTTGCTATTTGTCTATTAATGCTAGTAGTTTATAGATTTTTAAACAAATTTTCTTTTAGTTAGTAATATCATCTGAGACTGAGAGTTGTAGTTAATATTTCCTTTGCTTTATTGTTTGGTTTTGGTGGCTCTGGAGTTTGAACTTCGGGCCTATACCTTGAGCCACTCCACCAGCCCTTTTTTGGTTGGTTTTTTGAAATAGGAAATTGCGAACTATTTGCCCAGGCTGATTTTGAACCACAGTCCTCCACAGTCCTTTCTTCCTCCTGTGTAGATAGGATTATAAGCATGAGACACTTGCATCTGGCTACTTTGTAAAATTTTTAAAATCAAATTAAAGAACTACTTCTGGTTTGCTGAGAGTTTTCTTTGTCATAAACTTATGCTGAATTTTTCATCCTTTTTTGACAGTATGATGTATTTATTTGTTTCCTAATTTACAGGATTACATTAATTAATATGTGAATGTTAAAATCCCTTTTACTCTTCAATCTACTCCTATTCCCTTCTTGCTTTCATTTTTTTTACTTCCCCCACTATGGTTCATGTCATTGTCACCAGTGGATTTTTAATTTTAGCCTTGATTATTTCTTCTTCTCTTATTTGGCCATTTAACAACATTTCATTTGAACATTTTCTCCTTGAAATGATCCACTGAGTTTATGTTGGCTTTCTTTGTTTTCTTTCTACTTCTTTATTCTTTCTGTTAGTAGTTCTTCCTTCCCTTCTAAATTTTAAAGACTCTCTTTCTGATGCTCAAAGGCAAAGATGAATGCAAAATGAAGGCCAACATGCCAAACTTTTCTCCTTCTTTTAGGTAATCATGTACCCAAGTAAGGAGTTGATGCTTTTCAGCAAAAACAGTTCAAACACCTGCTACACCTGAAGACCCTCGGGTTCTGCAAGGCTTCCCAGTACCTGCCAAGGACAGAGATATTGAACCACTGCCTGATTGAGAAAAATGTGATGGTTCCCTGCCTAACCCTCTTGTGACTATGTGGGCATGGTGTCCAAACCCCCTCCCCCCCCCGGGCTGCCAAGAGCATCAAAACAAAAGTTTTAAGAAAATGTCACAGCCAAGAGGAGCTTAAGTAGGGCCATGATAACCAAATGTAATGTGCTAGTGAAAAGCCACTAGGAAAAGCTAACTAAATATAAATAAAGCATGAACTTATCTATACTGGTTCACTGACTAAGAAAAATGCAGCACAACAATTTAAGATGTTAATAAAGAGGAAGTAGACATAGGATCTGTGGGAGGTCTGCACTATGTTCCTGATAATTTCCATGAATCCAACTGTTCTAAAACTGAAAGTTTATTTAAACGTGTTTTGTACATGAGGATTTTTAAATTAAATTGATAATGGCAGAGTTGTTCTGGAATTAATATGTTTGAGTGGCACATCCCTAACTTCTAAATTTTATTTCATTCATTCAACAGATATTTCTGAAGTCCCTCTGTAATAAAACAGTATATTAGGTGCTGACTGAACTGAATTGCACATCGCTCCTCTATGACAATAGCACACATTTCAATTCTTTTTCAAGTCATTAAAGTGTCAACCAAAACCTTCCATTCCTTCCTGCCTCTTCATTGGATTTATCACTGTATCAATGCACTGCTTTACCAAAGAGTGTGAGGGTTGGGGAAGCATGACTCCAGTGTAGAGCACCTTTCTAGAAAACAGATGCAGTCAGAATTGCTTCATAATCCATGGAAAAGATGGAAGAAATTAGGGTAGGGGAGGGGAAAGGTAAGGCTCATCAAAGGACACACCCAGAAAGTCAAGAAATTCCAGGGGTAAGCCAGAATTTGCCACTAAATTCCATGTTTTTTCTGTAAACTGAGGTGTCATCCATATGCCTTCTGGCATGTCTTGTTAGAAAGCTAACATCACTCTGAAAACTTTTCTGTTCTAGCTCTCAAAGCAGACCTCACAGATTAATGTAAATTCATTAAAATGCAGATTTTAATTCTGTACAGAAAGGATGGTTTGGGGTGCTCAGATTCTGTATTCCTGACAAGCTTCCAGGTGACATGAATGATGCCCTCTTTAGCACATGCTGGGTGACAAAGGTTTCTAGTGGGACCTAGGCATACATATAATACAAAGTATAAACTTGTAAATAGCTTAGTAGTTCCAGTAATTTTCACAAAATCCTGGATCCTTGCTAACCCTAGAATTGCCTTGTCCATTTTATAACTCTTTTCTGTTCTTTCAGATGCTTTTGTTGTTGCCTTGTTTCTTGAATTTGATTTTGAGTTGCTCATTGCAAGTGCAATTTCTTAGCCTAGAAGACCATTGTCCTCCTTCTGTGAGACTAACATTTAGTCAATTTGTGGAAGTCTATCTAATTAAGTCATCTCCATTGTTCCCTGGGACCCATTCTGCCTGCTCCTTCCTTTGTCCCAAGGCAAGGTTTTAACCTATAGCAGGACAGTATTCCTTTGTCCTGCAGCAGGCTGTCCATTTATTCCCTTCATTTATTAACCTCCCTCTCTGGGTCTCCCATCACAGTCTTGGCCCTGAAAGCATTTTGACATTCCTGAGGTGGCCCAGGAAACCAGGAGACAGGGGCAGGTGCTCTGGGAATCTTACCTGGGGCCATGTAGCCAAGATGCGCAAGTGCCACCTCCAACACAAAGTGGCAGTGCCTAGAGAGGCAGGCCGTGGTGGCATGCATCCAAGGGTCTAGAGAGTCACATCAGGGGACAGCCAAAATGTAACATCTGGGGCTCAATGGGGCAGGCTTTGTGTTGACCTTGTGACCTTGTTGGTTGAACAGCCATGGTGCCAGTGTCCCAGGGAGGTTGGAGTGCATGGGCTGAGCTGAGAAGGGCACAGGGATCCCTGGAGCTGTCTCCCTGAGCAGGGCAGTGGGGCAGTCTGGTGCTCTGAGCACCTCTGCAGGCCAAGAGGAAGGGAAGGAGGGCAGGAGAGGACCCAGGTAGCTGTCTGCAGTGGGGATTCCCTTCCTGATGTAGCCCCATAGTCTCCTGCCAATGTCATTCCTGTGATGGTGACCACAGAGCCACTGGTGGGAAAAACCACCAGTGAGCACTTCCAGGGAGTGCCATGGTAACAAGGCTGCTAGCTCAGGGGGCAGTGGTGGCCATGCCAAGGGCAAGGAGCACAAGACCATGGTGGGGACCAGAAATGACCCCAGCATCTTCAGCCTGCCAAATGTCAGGGTAATGTCTCCCCTCCCATGTCTAGGGAAATCCATCCAAGACTCAGTCCCTGCCCCAGCTACTAGGTCCTCATGCCATGAAGGGGTCCTGGCACCCACAAAGGTCTTCACCCTGAATGTCCCTAAAGTGGTTTCTGGGATGAAGGTATCAGGTGGCATGTGCCCTCCTCTTGCCACCTCAAAATAGGACCTAGAGAGGTGGAGTTCTTGATTTTCCAGGCTCTGACTACTCCAGAGCCACAGTTGAGAACATGTGCACTGGACACATCCTGGCCACCAGCCCAGCCTGGGTTCTGATCTTGTGCAGGGTGCCCTCTGTGACCCTGGCTCATTTCTTCGTCTCTGCCTCTGGTGGCTTGGTGCATGTCTTTGCTGACAACGTCTTACCTGTACATCGTCTTTGATCTTCCAAATGGGCCACACATGGATCCTCATTTTGCATGAAAGCAAAATGAAGGCCAAGATGCCAACCTTTTCTCCTGTTTTAGGTAATTCATGTGCCCAAGTAAGTCAATGCTTTTCAGCAAAAGCTGTTCAAGCACCTGTTACAGGATGACTCTGAAGACCTTTGGGTTCCACAAGGCTTTCTACTATCTGACAAGGAGGGAGATATTGAACCACTGCCTGATTGAGAAAACTATTACTACATGGGCATGGTGTCCAATACACCCTGGGCTGCTGGAGCCAGAGATACCAAGCAGAGAGCATGGGAAGAACACAAGGAAATAGTCACCACCATGAAGTTAAGTCCACAGGAAGAAACAGGTATGCTCCTCTATCCTGCCTACAAGTGGTTGAGAAAGCAGCTTAGGATTCAGAATGTGGATACTGTAGTCTCAAATATGGGTGCAGAGATAATTGAAAGGTGGAAGAAAACCTGAGTCATAGACCCTCAACCTTCAGCAGCTACTCCTTTGGTCTGGAAATTTCTGGGCACCATATAGCCTCCCAAATCCACCTGCACACATCTCAGTATCAGAGTATTCAGACACTTCTAACTCCTGAGTGGAGAGTAGACATGGTTTCCCCTTAGACATTAGATTGTTACACTATACATGTTCACTGGATGTTGTGGTTGGATATGAGGTACAACTCTCTCAAATGTTATGTGCTGAAGGCTTGGTCCCCAGCTGGTGGCACTATTGAGAGGTGATAGCATCATAAGGACAACTGAGAGAATGAGGAGGTGGCTCAGGGCATCACTCCCTCTCTGCCTACCCCTCTTACCCCAATCTCAGCTTCTCTGTCACCAGACCCTGTTGTACCCTAGACTCATGCCCTTGATCATCTATTACTGGAATTCAACCACAAGTCAACAGCATTAAGTTAATTCACTCACACGACCTATTGAGCAATGATGGGCCCTGTTTGGTCCAATATGTGGGACCAATGAAATAGGATAGTTATAGGTCTTCCCAAAATAGATGCTCACAGCATGTACTCAAGGTTATATAGATAACCATTTTAATCACTCTGTAAGCTTGGTGAGAGCTCTTGTGGAGCTAGGATGTAATTCATAAGTAACACATTAACTGGTGTTCAGTAACATTAAAAAACAAAAATAGCTGGTGTGTGGTTGCATATGGAAGGTGGAGACAGAAGGATCATGAGTTTGAGGTCAGCCTGGACTACAGAGGGAGACCCTGTGTCAAAAATCTAGAAAACAGCTGGGTGCTGGCGGCTCATGCCTTGTTATCCTAGCTACTTGAGAGTCTGAGATCAGAAGGCTCATGGTTTGAAGCTATCCTAAACCAATATTTCCAGAAACTCCATCTCCAAATAAGCAGAGAAAATGAGCTGCAGGTGTAGCCCAAGCATTAGAGCTGTCCTACTTTGCAACAATCTATCAATAAATAAAACAAAAACAAAGACGCAAAACAAAACAAAACAAAACAAAACAAAACAAAAAAACAAGGAAAAAAATATAAATGAAACCAAAACAGCCCAACATAGAAAAGTAGATTAAGAAGTAGAAATGGCACACTTGGCTTGGGTTTGATGAAAAACCAAGATCTGCCCCAACGAGAGAAAAGAAACCAACATAGAAATGCAATGTATGGAGATGTGACTCATGCAGTAGAGCTAAACCAAAGCCCAGAGTTCAAATCTCTATTCGTATGTATATTATATATATATATATATACATAATATAAATATGTAATATATATATATGTATATGTATATTTTTCAAAAGCAGACTATGGAGAAAAAATAGGGTGGTTGATATGCTCACAGTACATGAATGAATATAGATATCTTAAACTGGCCAGGACACCATGGGAAGGGGACAAAGGGAGGAGTGAAGAAGACAGGTATAGATGAACCAATTGGGGATGTAATACATATATGCATGGAAATAATAAAAGGAAACTCCCCATGTAGCTATCCTTATCTCAAACTAGCAAAAATGTCATGTTTCTCTTTTCATCTACTGTGGATTTTCTTCTACAAAATCTGAGAATAGGAGGGTGGAAAGGTTTTCCCTGGGGGTGGGTGTTGGCACAAGTGAGAAGGGGTGAGGTGGCAGAGAATGTATACAATGTAAATACTGTATACACATGTGTAAATGCAAAAACAATACCTGTTGAAATTGTTCCAGGAATCAGAAACAGAGCAGTGAGGGGGTGAATTCAAGTATGATATATCTGTTACATTGTAAGAACCTTTATAATGTACCCCTACCCCTCGCAATATAAAAATAATAAATAAATAAGTGAAACCTGGAGTGATAAAGCACAGAAAAATTTTAATCACTAGTAATTTATTCTCTTAGCATCATACATAGCTCTGTGTTCTACATGTTTTAACCCAGTTAGGTATAAGGGGAGAATATTCACATAATACATGACACTTGTACATCAGCAAAGTTTTACAGTTTTCATTTGACAAAAAGCCTTGTAATACATGCTCTAATGTTAAAGAAATGGACTTCTGGGTAGATGTGAAGAAAGTGTAATTTCTTGCAAGCCATTTCTTTGATGATTTTGGCCATACATAAGAATAAGCAATGAGGCTTAGTTTCTTAGGAAAGAGAGGTGGCACAAGAGCGCACAGCTATTGAAACTAGCAGATGACCAGAAAGCACTCAATAGTAACTCCCACTGGGATCAGATACCTGTTATGTTTCAAACTAGGTTGACAGTTGGGAGGCAGGAGACATTCCATGACAGCCTCCACATTCTAATTCTGTTACTGCTGCTCCAGGACATTGCCTGGCAGTCTGGGCCCTACCTCCCTCACTCCTTGTGGAGTCTGAGCTATAGGTAGTGCCTTTGGATCTTAATTCTGGCATCCTGACCCTTCTTTACAGGGTTAAGGACTCTCAAGTGGGGTGTTGGTCAACTTTCTCTCAACAGTAAGTTAATAGTTACAGTTACTGTCATCCTTTAGACCTGATGACACCAGTCTGAGTTCATGTGTTTTGGTTTTTTTCTCCACAGTCCCTGGCTTGGATTCTTTTGCCACAAACACCATCATGGAAGATTCTTCCAGCCCTTTTTCTGCTTCAAGGACAGAAATGAACAACCTAGAAATCAACAAGAAATTGTGTTTTCAGCTTGAGGAGGCAAAACAGCAGCTCCGAGACCTCAAAGAGAAGCTTCTTATATCTGAAGCTACTGTGTATTCCTTGGCCAACCAGCTGTGGAAATACAGTAAGTTTTGTAGGTTGGTAGTCACTCAAGTGGTGAATGAGTGAGTCATTGGTGAATTTGCTTACATTTGAGCCTGATTTCTCCTATGGGACAATTAAATGTAATCTAGTAAAGACACTGGGAAATTAAAATGTGAAATCTCTAGACAAAGCTTGGCGTTGGGGCAATATTTGTCTTAGGGAAGACACTGCAATGTGTTCAGCTATCCACTGGGACAGATGTGTCTGTCTTAGAGTGTGGAGACTTCAAAGTCATTGAGCCTGTACTGGGAGAGAAGCTGCAGCCTGAGGAGGGGGAGCTGACAGAGACACTGATGCTCACTGAGAAGCTGAGGTAAGGGGGCTCTGTGCAGGGCAGGAGGTTGGCCCATGTGTGACTCTGAGATAAATGTCAGCTGGGGGAACTAAGAGCTAGCCTGAAGTAGGAGACAGTAGAAAGTCACCCCCCCCAAAAAAAGTTCATGTCCAAAAAAATGTCCATTGCCAAACAAGGAGGTGAAGGGACATGTTTATTATGGAGATTTAGGACTGTAGCTGGTTTTGGTCACAGAGTGGACCTGAACACTACGGAGGAATCTTACAGCAGAAATATTTTCTGACATAGGGGAAGCTTTTTTTCTACCTGCCTTTTTCTTTTGCCTCCGACAGATCACCAAACACATGCTGGAATTCTTCCAAGGGCTCATGAGGGATATTCTCACAGACATCTCTGTCAAAGCCTATACAATCTATGGTGTAACTCTTTGCAAGTTTCCATTTTCTGTCTGTTCTACCTCAGGGAATCCAACATCCTCCTCAAAGACCTGGCCCAGAAGCTGTTCCAGTCAGAGCAGAAGTTACAACAGGGGAGAGATGTGTCATTTCTCCTCAGTCAACATCTCAAGGACCTCCTCACCCAGGATGACAGCAGTGATGAGCAGGCACCGGGCTTCCAAGAGCAGCTGGCCAAGGGATGCTGGCTAGCTGAGTGCCTTGTCCTCAAGCTCAGTCCAGGTGAGATGATCACAGGCCCTGATTTCACCCAGCTATGTGAGATCCCCAGCTCACAGACACTCCACTTACAAAATGACTGTTACCAGCTGTTTTGGTTTCCGGGTTAATTTTTAGGTGAGGGCAAGAGCAGGACTATCTGCATGGGAACACAAAAGATAAATGCACAGTGTGGAGGTCATAGTGTCTACCTCCTCTATCATCCTCTCTCTGATGGATCATGGCCTTTGATGAGGAGGGCAGTATCTCTCCAGTGTTAAAGCAGAAGGGGGACATGACAGGAGAGAGCTTCTTAGAGTTAAAGTTGTTCCAGACTAAGAATAAAAGCTTCCCAGGCTCAGCCTATTTGTTTTCTTTCTAATTCTGGGCAATTGATCATTTTGTGTTTCCTAAAATTCAATCTGATCTAAAGAAAATGGATCACATAGTAGCTGTAGTCATCATAGATAGGAATGGAATTTTCCTGAATGCGTTTATAAAAGTAAAGACCCTCATTCTTTGGGGCTTCTTAGGTACTTTTGGAAGACACAGAATTGTATATACACTCCATAGCAGTGACATGGGAGAGTTCTATGGTCCTAAAAGTCCACCTTACTCCACCTATTAATTCCTACCTCCCTTACCTAGAACTCCAAAGAATCATATCTTTTTTCTTTTCTCTTTTTTTTTTTGTTGGAATGGGGGTTTGAACTCAGGGCCTACACCTTGAGTCACTCCACCAGCCCTTTTTTCTGATGGGTTTTTTAAAGATAGGGTCTCATGAACTGTTTGCCTAGGCTGGCCTAGAACTGTGATTCTTCTGATGTCTGCTTCCTGAGTAGCTAGGATTACAGTTGCAAGCCAGCAGTGCCAGGCAAAAATCATCTCTTTATATATTACCAGCCACATTTATAAAGATTTTTTTCTCCCAGTGTGTCCTTTCTCTTTTAGTTACCTTAACCATGTATATCACAGAACAGAGGTCAATTTTAACAAAGTGACTTATCCATTCTTTCTTTTGTGAATTGTGCTTTTGGCAATGTGTCTAAACACAAACTCACAATCACCTAGATTTTGTTCATCATCTTTGAGCATTGTATAAAAAGATGGTAGGCTGGAGGTGTAGAAAGAGGGTTTGCCAAGAATGTGCAAGGCCCCAGCACTGGGGCAAAAGACAGTTTATGGTTTACACTTGAGGTCTGTGATCCACTCTGATTTAATATTTGTGAAAGTTATAAGGACTATATTTAAATCTATTTTTGTGGCTTCTGAATGTCCATTTGTTCCAGTATCACTTGTTCAAAAGATTCCTTTTGCCATTGCATAGTCTTTTCTTTGATAAGTGTCTTTGTGAGGATCTCTTTCTGAGTGTATGTTTAATGGATTCTCTCAGGAGTACCACCATTTCTAGGTTACTGAAGCTATGTAAGAACTCTTGAATTTGGGCAGTGTCTGTTTGTTGACTTTGCTCTCTTTCAACATTGTCTTTTCTGGGTCTTTTGACATTCCCCAGACACTTGAGATTTTGTGTTTGCTATCTTCAGAATAATCTCTTGATGTTTTCATTGGAAGTGCACTGCATTGATAGGTCGAGTTAGGAAGAAGTGACATCTTGACAGCATTAAGACTTCTCCATATACATGGAAAATCACTTTATATAGGTAATCACTGAGGCATTTGGTCTATTTGTCCTTATCCTTACCCTTTTTCATTTGGATTCTCTACTCCTTTTTTAAAATGAATGTTGCAGGTATAGAATCCACAGGCAGCTAGATAATGTGATGCACTGGGTAACACAAGATACTTTTAATAATCTTTCCATTTTCAGCACTGTTTGCAATGTGGGTGGTACATCAATCTGAGAAGTGTTAGCTGAAGAGTAATAAAACCAAGGCAGGCCATTCATGGGAATACAATATATGAGATATACACTACCATTTTCTCTTTGGATCTTGACATCCTCCATGGATATTTATGTCTTTCTGCCCAGAGAGGCCACTGTGTTTTTATAATGAGTAATATGAGACTACTCAATGCTTAACTAGCCATTTCTGACTTTGATTGCAGGAAATCATGAAGATGAGGGAAATGATAATGATTGCAAGTGGCTGTCCACCAGGTAACAATAAATATTCAGAGTTTGGGGTAGGATGGGTACAATACAAAAAGAGTCTGCAAATGAACAGTCCCAGGTCAAGAGCAGCCACAGATTTCACAAAGTGTCCATTGTCTTGGCAGTATTCATCTGTACAATAGATGGAACTAATAAGCCCATGAAGTCCTTGAACTCACAGAGTCTACCTGTTTTCTTTTGTTTGGATAAATTGTGGATGAGGTGCTTATCTGGTTTCTGTATAGTTGGTCTCACCTTCTTGGCAGAGATTTCATAGCAAAAAACCTAACCAGACCAAAAAGAAAATCTGTATCATGTCTCTCTATACATAAAGAGTCCTAAAATGCCTAAGACTCTAGAACTCTGCAGTGTCTCCACAACATTGACTGTTCTGCTTGATGTAAAACTCAGCATGACTTGTAGGAAAGGTTAAGTCACTCTTACAGCTTTCTGTGTGTGCTGCACAACATACAGTATATAGGGTGGGTGGGCACAGAGGGAGTTGAAAATCCTTCATCAGCTCACTTTCCTGTCAGTACACTGAGCTCCCCCTCTTGTCTGGTGCCACCAAAGCAGCTACACCTCATCCTGATCCTGGGTTTTTTTTTTTCTCTTTGAAGGGAGTGTCACTACCATATGTTACCATTCCTTTATGGCTCTATCAGGAGAACCTGGGAAACTTGTATCTCATTCTCTTGATTTAATCACATTCTATCCCAGCAGGCTGAGTAAAGAGGGACAGGAAGAGACACTTAAAGAAACTCTTGAGAACTCATTGGATGAAGATCTTAGGTCTTCCTCCAATTACATTGACCTTTCCAAAACCCACCATCCTCCCAGCATCACTGATATTCTGTTGGATGACCGTGAAGAATCTTCTCTGGATGCAGCTAGTAAGTACTCCTTTTAAAAGAGAACTGCACTTATACCAACCATATTTCTGGAGGTCCGAAGGAAATTTCATAGTGGTGAACACCAACGAACCAGAGAGGTAAGGCTGAAAAGACTTTAAATAGACACAACCACCACTGATGCCTGAGCTTATTCTGTAAGCTGGACAGTTAATCTCTCCTCAACTGTTCTTGCTAATTGTTGATACTGAACAACATTAATGACCATCCAAACAGGTTGGTACTCTTGACTACATCATTGGAAATACTGTTGTCATGGCTCCTCAACTCCAAGCCTCAGTCTCTCCTGTAAATTGTCTTCTCAATGATAAGGTGCCATATACCTACTGACATACACACACTTCTTGGATATGTTTGGAATTATTCTGGGAGGCATGGCATGTGCTGTGGCTCTCTCCATCCTCTTGAATGTAAAGTATCTTGTTTTTTGTAGCATAAGAAGTCTTTTCTCCTAAGGCGCCATAGATTGTATACATCAGTTTAGTCTCATATATAATCTCAACTTGACCAAGAACAACCAGAGTGTCTGACAGAGTAAGGGCTGAATCTTGCAGAAACATTTCTAGAAAGTCACTTTTAAAGATTTCCTGCTGACTGGGAAAAAAGCATAGTTCTAACTGATCACCAGATTCAGGACAGAGGCCACTGTCATATTAATTGAGCAAGTCAGGAACATCTTACCCTGTGGTTGAGGAAAAGAAACCTTTCCATTTCTCTAAGAACAAAATCTGGAGACTTTTGAGTATTTCTCTCAAGGTATTCTGTTCTCACAACAAGAATATTTAAATCCATGTGCCTAATTAGCACAATGTAATGAGTCATAACAAAAGTCTTCATTGTGATTGTTTCTGTCTGAATGTGTTTTGCAGGGACCCCAGATGATAAGAGGCAAGAAGAAGGGGAAAAGTCTATGATATTCAGGTGATGTGAAATCATGGTTTATTAAGCAGTGATGTCATCTAGACACCTCAGGTTCAAGGAAAACCAGAACAGGCTGAATATATCTTGTTTCATCTTTTCTGCCAGATTGGAATGGGGTCTCATTCTTGATGGCTGTTCTGTTAGTTTCCTTCCATTATTTTGTCACATTTATTAACCTAGACTCAGGGAAACCCCAGTTCAATGATACTCAGGTTTTCTAGAAATCAGGGTGAACTTCTGCACTGACTTTTGTGAGGAAAGTGGGAGGAGAGGCACATGCTCTTTCATAACATTTGTTCATCTGGGATTCCAACCAAGAAAAGGCAACTGGAATCAAAATCCAGACTGAATGCAATAGTGAAAGAACAAAGTGTGGAATGCTCATATCAGCATTCCAAACAGATATGGTTTCTTCACTGAAACCCTGCAAGTAAAGTGGAGCAAAATGCAACTTCTGTGGTTCTCATGATGTGTATGCAATGCCTGTACCACACAGGGAGGTTGCATCTCCTTGCTCATCAGCATGTTATCTGAACAGTGCATTGGGGAATAGCTGCTCTCCAACCCACCTCCCACTGAAAACACAAATGTACTGTTCTCTACCTCCAACAACAATCAACTTCTAACCAAATTTCTTCTCCAAATGGAAAACCACTCTGCCTTCTCTGGCCCCTAATTTTGGCTCCTTTCAGAAAGAGTGAGAAGTTGTCAAGTGTAAACTTTCACTATTTAACGTGCTCTTCTCCTAACGTATTTGGTTTCAGCAGGGAACTGCAAGAGGTGGAGGAAATTACTGCAATGCTGCAGTACTCAGTGGAAGAGGTGTATTTGACTCTTTCCAGTTGGCATGACTTGTCTGATTTCCACCAGCCTTCCAACAGTCCCCTGTCTCCACCTGAAGAACAGGTTGTGTGCTCTAATCTGGATGCAAATGGTAAATACACCCATTGAAAAGAGAATAAGTCACCCAATGGTCTCCCATGTAGCCTCCCTATTCTTTAGCTTAGATGTCTGTGTGGTTCAATGCTCTGTACTGCAAGCCCTGCAGATACATCTCAGTTTGAGTCAAACTCTAGGACTGCTTTCATGCACAAAGATAGTACAATCAGTTTTCCTGCTTCCTACTCTCAGGCACACCTGTCTGACTTAGTGCACATTAGCAAATGCAGGATATGGAATCAATGTGTGCCAGGGTGAGGAGAGTGAGAGAATGCTAGTCTGTTTTTTTTAATGGGTTATCTCATCTCCCTGTTAAATGTCATTTCTGAACAGTGTTCCTTCAACATCAGCCATTTTCTAAAGAGGATGGTAATTTTGCTCATATTTTTGGAGGTGCTACTATGATTGCTCAGATCTGATCTCCAGTTCCTCTCCTCCTGGATTGTCCTAAATAAGTATAACTCAGAATACTTAAACATCCAACCAGTATCATTGCCTATGGGTTGAGTTTTCCTTGAAGGAAAGATCAAACCCTGGCACCCCCAAATTACATGAATGGCAAGGATTCCTGAAACTCTTTCATCCCTTATGTCATTTTATAGTACATAAGTCTAATCTAAGTGGCTACTGCCAACACAAGCAAGCTTTCCTACAGGGCAAGGGGAGCATAGGTCCAGAATGGAGCTAAGCAAGTCCCCCAGGATATGTGTGGGGAAAATGCATGCTCCACTGTGTTCCAATGTTCAGGCTGTGAGTTTGTGTTTGTGATTTAACAGAACAGGACTGTCTACACAATGGTTCAGGGAAACAGAGCCTGCTTCTCCTAGAACACACCCAAAGGCTTCCTGCACTGGTCCTCTCAGAATACATGAGTTCAAGAGATAATATTTATGTCCCTGTGTTTGCAGCTGGTTGAGCCATAGCAATGTAAGATGAGTCATTCCATCTGATTATATTTTCAGAAAATGAAATTGGTGGCAAAGTCACAGGAGGACAAGATGCAAAGGCTGACAGGTAAGTGATTACAAAGGACTGTTAATGAGACCTAAGATGATGTGGATCTCTCCTCTGCAGAGCCCAGGAGAAAACAGCTCTGCTGATTAATTTGCTTACCTGCATTTATTTCTGGGGTTCAAAACCAATTCGATTTTTTTCTTACATTAAAATAGAGTTCTGGTGAGCAGATAATGTTCTACACTCTCTTATGCAGGAGGAAAGACTCATATTAAAGACAATAGTGAAAGAACAAGGCCATACAAGATGTCCATATCATGAAACTTTCTTCTCTGGAAGCCTGCAAATAAAGTTGAGCAAAATGCAGCTTCTGTCATTGTCATGGTGTGCATGCCATACCTGCACCATACACGGAGGTTGAGTCTTGTTGTTCACCAGCATGTTATCTGACCAGTGCATTGAGGACCTCCTGCTCTCCAACCCCCTACCAAAACACGCACTGTTCTTCAACCCCATCAACAGTCACTCTCTGTCCTAGTCAGATGAAGATTGTATGGCTGTTCTCCAAAGGGAAAACCACTCTGCTGTCTCTGGCCCTCTCATTTAGCCTCCCTTCAAGACAAAGAGAGAAGTTGTCAAGTATAAACTTTCACTGTTTAACATTCTATCTTCTCACATGCTTGGGTTCAACAGGGAAGTGCAACAGGTGGAGGACATTACTGCAGTGTTGCAGCACTCAGTGGATGAGATATATTTGGATCATTCGAGTTGCTATGACTTGTGTGATTTCCACCAGACTCCCAACACTCCAGTATCCCAACATGAGGAACAGTTTGTGTGCTGTATTCTGGACATGGATGGTGAGGACACCCATTAAAAATAGATTGAGGCTCCCAATGCTCTTCCATGTAGTGTTCCCATTCTTTAGCTCAGCTGTCTGTGTGGTAGACAGCTGTCTGTGCTGCAACCCATGCAGATACATCTCAGTTTGAGTCAAACTCTAGAACTGCATTTATGCACACACATAAGGACAGTCAGTTTTCACCCTTCCTAGTCTCAAGGGACACCAGTCTGACTTGATGCACATTAGCAAATGCAGGATGTGGTATCAATGGACACCAGGGTGAGGAGAGTGAGTCAATAATATGGTCTGTTTCTGATTGGATTATCTCCACTCCCTGATAAATGTTATTTCTGAACAGTGCTCCTTCAGAGTCAGCCATTCTCCAAGCAGGATGGTAGTCTTGCCCATAATTTTGGAATTGCTAGTATGATTGCTCAGCTCTGATCTCCAGATCCTTATTTCCTGGGATGTCCTCAATAAACATTCCTCTGAGTACCTAAACATCCAACCACTATCATTGCCTATGTGAAGAATTTTCCTGAAGGAAACGTCACACCCTGGCACCCCTAAATTACATCCATTGCAAGGCTCCTGTACCAAAGATGGCTGATAGTAATTCACCCCTTCTGGGAGTTTATATTTCATATAAGTCTAATCTCAGCATGTGTTGTCATCTGAACCAAGACAAACAAGCTATCCTACCTCAAAGATGAGCAAAGGTCCAGAAGGCTGCTAAGCAAGTACCCCATGATGTCTGCAGGGGGAGGGGGAACTGCATGCTTGACTGCATTCCAGTGTTCAGACTCTGAATGAGTGTTGATGATTTAAAGAACAGGACTGTCTACACAATCATTCTGGAGAACAGAGCCACCTAGTCCTAGAACACATCCCAAGGCCACCTGCAGTGGTCTCTTCAGAATACCTGAGTTCAAGAGAGAATATTTATTCATGTCCTGTGTTTGCAGGAGTTTAAAAAATTAGCAATGTAAGGTGACTTGATCCATCTGACTACATTTTCAGAAAATGAAATTGGTTACAAAGCTGGAGAAAGACAGGAGGCAAAGGCTCCCAGGTAAGTGATTAGCAAGGAGTGTTAATGAGACCTAAGGTGATGTAGACTTGTCCCCTGAGAATCCCAGGAGAATACAGCTCTGGAATTGGACAATTGCAAACTAGATCCTTAAACTGTTTTGCATTCCTTTTTTTATTTTCATGGGTTTTAAACATTTAATAGTTAATTTCTAACATTAAAATAGAGTTCAGGTGAGCAAAAGTGTTCTACTGTCTCTTATGTTACATGAAAAGATTCATCTTAAACACAATAGTGAAAGAACAAGGCCTGGAATGCACATATTAGAAAGCTTTCTTCTCTGGAACCCTGTAAGTAAAGTGGAGAAAAATACAGCTTCTGTGGTCCTCGTGGTGTGCCTGCCCATTCCTTTACCATACAGGGAAGTTGAGTCTCCTTGCTCACCAGCATATTATCTGACTAGTACATTGAGGACCTCCTGCTCTCCACACCTCTGCCCACCCCCCCAAATACACTCACACTGTTCTTCAACTCCATCAACATTCACTCTCTGACCTAGTCAGAGTATTGTATGGTTCCTCTTCTCTAAAGGGAAAACCATTATTCCTTCTCTGGCCCCTCAGTTAGCCTTCTTTCAGGACCAAGTGAGAAGTTGTCAAGTCTGAACTTTCACTATTTAACATTCTCTTTTCCTTGCAAACTTGGGTTCAGCAGGGAACTGCAAGAGGTGGAGGACATTACTGCAGTGCTGCAGCACTCAGTGGATGAGATATATTTGGCTCCTTCCAGTTGCCAGGACTTGTGTGATTTCCACCAGACTCCCAACACTCCAGCATCCACACCTGAGCAGCAGGTTGTGAGCTGTATTCTGGATGCAGATGGTGAGTACACCAATAGAAAAAAGGATAGAGCTCCCCATGGACTCCTATGGAGCCTGCCTATTCTATACCTCAGATGTCTGTGTGGTAGAAATCTGTCTCTGCTGCAAGCCCTGCAGATACACCTCAGTTGAGTCAAACTCTTGGACTGCTTTCATGTGCAGACATAAGGACAGTCAGTTTTCACCATAGCATGAGGGCACACCTGTCTGACTTGATGCACATTAGACAATGAAGGATGTAGAATCAATGCATGCCAGGGTGAGGAGAGTGAGTGAATCCTACAGTCTATTTTTTTTAATGTGTCATCTCATGTTCCTGTTAAATGTCATTTCTGAACAGTGTTCCTTCAACATCACCCATTGTCTAAGGAGGGTGTTAGGCTTGCCCATACTTTTGGAGTTGGTACTGTAATTGCTCAGCTGCACAGTCCCTCTCCTCCAGTCCCTCTCCTCCTAGCTTCTTTTGAAAAAGCATTCCTCTGAGAACCAGTGTCATTACCTATATGAGGAATTTTCTTTGAAGGAAAGTTCACACCCTGGCACCCCCAAATTACATGACTGGCAAACTTCCTGTACCCTAGATTCCTGAAAGTATTTCATCCATTGTGGGAGTTTATATTTCAGATAAGTCTAATCTCAGTGTCTACTGTCATCTGAACCATGACAAGCAAGCTTTACAGGGCAAGGGGAGCAAAGGCCCTGAAGGGAGCTAAGCAAGTTCCCCAGGATATATGGGAGAAAATGTATGCTTCACTGTTTTACAGTGTTCAGGATGTAAATGTGTTGATGATTTAATAGAACAGGACTGTGTACACCCTTGTTCAGAAATGTAGAGCCAGCTACTTCTAGAATACATCCCAAGGCCATCTGCAGTGGTCCTCTCAGAATATCTGAGTTCAAGAGAGAATATTTATGTCCCTGTGTTTGCAGCTGCTTAAGTAGTAGCAATGTAAGGTGACTTGTTCCATCTGATTATATTTACAGAAAACAAAATTGGTTGCAAAGCCCAAGAAGGACAAGAGGCAAAATATCCAGTGTAAGTGATTACCAAGGACTGTTAATGAGATCTATGGTGATATGGACATGTCCCTTGCAGATCCTAGGAGAAAACAGCTCTGCAATTAGACAACCCTAAAGTAGATCCTTGAAGTAATTTGCTTACCTGCATTTATTTCAGGGGTTGAAAAACAATTTGATTTATTTCTTACTTTAAAATAGAGTTCAGGTGAGCAGATAATATTCTACACTCTCTTGTGGTAGGAGAAAAGATTCATATTAAACACAACAGTGAAAGAACAAGGCCTGGAATCCCCACATCAGCAAGCTTTCTTCACTGGGACTCTGCAAGTAAATTGCAGCAAAATGCAGTTTCTATGTTTCTTATGGTGTGCATGCCATATCTACCATGCAGGGAGGTTGAGTATCCTTGCTCACCAGTATGTTATCTGGCCAGTGCATTGAGGACCTGCTGCTCTGCAACTCCCCACCCAGCACCCACACTGTTCTTCAATTCCATCAACAGTCACTCTCTGTGCTAGTCAGAGAAGGATTTTATGATTCCTCTTCTGCAAAGGGGAAACCACTCTGCCTTCTCTGGCCCCTTCTTTAGTCTCCCTTCAGGACCAACTGAGAAGTTGTCAAATCTAAACTTTCAGTGTTTAACATTCTCTTCTCCTCACACACTTGGGTTCAGCAGGGAACTGCAAGTTGTGGAAGACATTACTACAGTGCTGCAGCACTCACAGGATGAGGTGTATTTGGCTCCTTCCAGTTGCCAGGACTTGTGTGATTTCCACCAGACTACTAAAACTCCAGCATCTCCCCCTGAGGAGCAGTTTGAGTGCTGTATTCTGGACATGGATGGTGAGTGCACCCATTGAAAGTAGATTAAGGCTCCAGTGGTCTCCCCTGTAGCTTCCCTATACTTTAACTCAGCTATCTGTGTGGTGGAAAGCTGTCTCTGCTGCAAGCCCTGCAGATATATCTGAGTTTGAGTCAAACTCTAGGACTGTGTTCATGCATACACATAAGGACAGTCAGTTTTCACCTTCCTACTCTCAGGGCACACCTGTCTGACTTGATGCACATTAGCAAATTCAGATGTGGAATCAGTCATGTCAGGGTGAAGACAGTACCTGAATCCTACATATTTTTTAATGTGTCATCTTATCTCACTATTAAAAGTCATTTCTGAACAATGTTCCTTCAGCATCAGCCATTTCCAAGGAGGGTGGTACCCTTGCCCATAATTTTGGAGTTGTTTTCATCATTGCTCTGCTCTGACCTCCAGTCCATCTCCTCCTTGCTTATCCTGAGTAAGCATTCCTCTGAGTACCTAAACAATCCCCACTTTTTTTTGCCTATGTATATAATTCCTTGAAGGTAATGTCATACCCTGGCACCCCCAATTTACATGAATTGCAAAGGTTCTGTACCAGAAAATGCTGAAAATATTCCTTCCCTTATGGGAATTTATATTTCACATAAATCTAATCTCAGATGACAATCTCTGTTTTCATCTGAACCAAGATGAGTATGCTTTTCTACAAGGCAAGTTGAGCAAATGTCCAGAAAGCAGCTAAGCATGTCCCCCAGGATACCTGTGGGGAAGCTTAACTGTTTTTCAGTGTTCGGGCTGTGAACATAATGATTTAACAGAACAGGACTGTCTACTCAATGGTTATGGAAAACAGAGCTGGCTATTCCAAGAATACACCCCAAGGCCACCTGCATGGTTCAAGAGAGAATATTTATGTCCCTGTTTGCAGTTGGTAAAGAAGTATCAATGTAAGATGACACATTCCATCTGGTTATATTTTCAGAAAACAAAATTGGTCTCAACGCTGGAGAAGGACAAGATGCAAAGGTTTCCAGGTGAGTGATTACCAAGCATTATCAATGAGGCATAAGGTGATGTGGACATGTCCCCTGCAGATCCCAGGAGAAAACAGCTCTGTAATTAGACAACCACAAAGTAGATCCTTACATGGTTTTGCTTCCTTTCTTTTATTTTCTTCAGTTCATAACCATTTCTAATTAATTTATTAAATTAACACAGAGTTCAGCTGAGTAAAAAAATGCTCTACAGTCCCTTATATTTGGAGAAAAGATTAATCTTAAACACAATAGTGAAAGAATAAGGCCTGGAATGCCCATGTCAGAAAGATTTCTTCACTGGAACCCTGCAAGTAAAGTGGAGCAAGATGCAGTTTTTGTGGTTCTCATGGTGTGCATGTCATCCCTGCCCATACAGGGAGGTTGGTCTCCTTGCTCACCTGCATGTTATCTGACCTCCTTGAGCACCATTGAGCTCCACTGAGTACCCCCTTCTCTCAAATTCTACCTCCACTGCCACAACCCCCCTGACACACACACATACACACTGTTCTCAAACTCCTGTGTCTCAGTCACAGAGGATTTTTTGGAATGTCCTATTTGCATTTTGTGACCTCCCATTTAGGCTATCCATAAGGTGCAATTGAAAAATTCTCAAGTCCACAATTTTGTTGTTTAACATTCTCTTCTTCTTACACACTTGGGCTCATCAGGGAACTGCATGGGGATGCAAGCCTTAGCGCAGTGCAGAAGGACTCATTGCATGAGCAGTTTTTGGCTCCATCCTCTTGTCATGATCTATCTGAGTTCCACCAGCCTCCCAACACTCCATCCTTCCTATCTGAGGAGTACATGGTGCACAGTCCTCTGGCTGTGTCAGGTGAGTACCCCCACTGCAGAGAGAATAAGGCTCCCAATGGTCTCCCCTGTAGCCTCCCTATCTTTTACCTCAGCCTTCTATCTGTTAGACAGCTCTCTCTGCCTCAGGCCCTGCTGCTATACCTGGGTTTCAGTCAAACTCTAGGAGTGGGTTTTAAGCACAGACATAAGGTGGGTCAGGCAGCTTGTACTCTTCCTGGTTTCATGCCACACTTCTCACCTTGGTATATTGGCAAATGCAGTGTGTGGAAGCAGTGAAGAGACTGAGTGAATCCCACAGTCTGTATTGTAATGTGTCATCTCAACTCTTCTTTAATTGTCTTGTTAAATATCACTTCTGAACAGTGTTCCTTCAGCATCTGCAGTTTGAATGGTAATCTTATCTATGCTTTTGGAGATGTTATTAAGGTTGCTGAGTTCTAGGCTCCAGTCCATCTCCTCCTGACTTGTCCTCCTCTAGCATTCTTCTGAGTACCTGAACATTCTTGCACTATCATCCTTTCTTGTATATTAAATTTTCCCTGAAGGCAAGGCTACATCCTGGTACCCCAAACCTCGATGAATAGCAAGGATGCTGTGCCTGGGAGAGCAACAAGAATTCCTTATCTTGAGGTAGTTTGTATATTTCACCTAAATCTAATCTCAGTGTCTATTACCATGTAAACCAGAAAAAGGAAGATGTGTGATGGGAGAAGTTGGGCAAGAGCTCCCAAAGGCAGCTAGACAATTTCCCCAGGATATCTGTGGAGAAATTGGATGCTTAACTGTTTTCCAGTGTTCAAACAGTGGACATGTGTTGATGATTTATCAGAACAGGACTATCATCTATGCAGTGGTTCAGGAAAACAGAGCCAGATATTCCTAGAACACACCCCACATCCAAGTGGTCCTTTCCAAGGACTCCAGTTCAACAGATAATATTTAAGTCCCTGTGTTTGCAGTACATAAAATGGTAGCAATATAAGGTGACTTGTTCCATCTGATTATATTTTCAGAAAACAAAATTGGTTGCAAAGCTGGAGAAGAACAAGAGAAAAAGGCTCCCAGGTAAATAATTACCAAGGACTATAAATGGCACCTAAGATGATGTGGACATGTCCCCTGCAGCTCCAGGAGAAAATAGCTCTGCAATTAGACAACCATAAAGTTGATCCTTAAATTAATTTGCTTCTCTTCTTGTATAATCTTGAGTTCCAAACCATTTCTAATTAACTTCTTAAATAAAAATAGAGTTCAGATGAGTGATAAGTGCTCCTGGCTCTCAATAGTCACATATATATGACCACTGAATGATCAAAATAAGAGAGGGATACACACCCACTCTCTGCATTTTGTGCCTTAGCTGTTTGACAGGTTTTCCATAGCAGGGAAAGTTACTTCATACATGCAAGGAAAAAATTCACACAGACATTAGATCTAGATGTACAATGGCTCAGGAATTTAACTATTTTTACTATGAATATTCAAAAAATTTTGCTTTAATTACTAACCATGTGACACAATGCTTCAGTAAGGCTACTATGGGATGAATTCTGTCTCAAAGACCTTATCACTTCTCATTACCCCATGTCCACTCTGACATTTCCTTGCTACCTACTTTAGGAAATACTGCGCCCTTATTCATGATCAAGCACGAGAGCTGACCCAATTACGCCAGCAATTACGGGAAGGGAGAGAGGCCTCCTTGTCTCTCAACCAATATCTCAAGGACCTCCTCACCCAAAAAGATCTTGACTTCTACCATGGACAGGGCTGTCAAGAACAGCTGGATGAGGGGCACAGGCTGCTGGATTGCCTTGTTTGCAAACTCAGTGCAGGGGAGGTGGCCATGGTCCTGATTACTACAAGCTGCTACAAGGTCTTCAGCTCACAGGGTACTCCACATCTCCACTAGTGACCTTTATACAAGGCTTATCCTTTTACATCACTCTTGTGCTTGTCAGAAGGACAGGTCTGCCAAGGTGGGAAGGCAAAGAAAAAACACACCAGTGCAGAGGACATGTTAGAGGATGGGTGGCAGTGTTTTGGAGAGAAGGAAACTCTGGAGGAAAAGTGTTTTCCTCAGAGGCATATGATCAGTTTATACCTCCTCCAGTTCTGTTTCTTCATGTATATGTGATGACAGATGTTTTGTAAGGTAGCTGTTGCAATGAACATGGGAATGTTTATTAATGCACTTCAAAAAGGATAAAGCCACTGAGAGTGGGGTTGTGCAAGGAACTTGATGCAGGGGAACTTGGTGGTGGGAATGTTGGTCCACGGTGAAATACTTTCCACACAGAGAACTTTCCAGGGTCACACAGCAGAGGCTTACCTGGCAGTCCTCTGTGGTGCTGAGATGGATGAGGGGCTTGGGGCAGGCTTGCCTGTGGCCTTTTCTATGATAGGAGTTGGCTCTCTATAAGAACTATGACAATACATAGTGTCTGTGCCAGGCACCAGCTTTGTAGCCCAAGGTTGGGTACAGATGGAGAAACCTGGGAGGAAGCTGGAGGAGGATCTGGTGACCAAGGGAGCAAAAGGCATTTTAAACTTCTCCCCAGTTTTAGACAGAACATGTTGATTCATCAGGTAACAGATGGTTTTTCTAAAGGATCATGAAAGTAAGCTAGCCAATTTCTTGAAAGACAAAATGTGGGACAATTCAGAGCAATTCTCTCACTGTATCTCAAAATCATCCATAAATATTTATGTCACCATGGCCAGGAGGACAGGGAGACACAGAACTACTTCTTGTCTGACTTGTTATTTCTAAATGTGCAGAAAATCGTGAAAATGAGGAAGAAGAAAAAAAAAAGGAGCCACTGTCAAAAATGAATGATCACAACAGGTAAAATATGAAGAGGGTCCTAGAAAGGAAAAAGAATAATATGGCCCCATTCATGATGCCAGGTTAAACATACACTGCTCATTTGAACCAATTTCATTCACTCAGCCAACAATGTATATTTTCCTTCTGTTTCTTGTAGAGTTGTTTGAATCAGTCTCAGGAAATGTCCTGTCCTCTCAGACCCCTTTCTCTTGTGTACAGTAATAAGACAGGGTGAAATGCATGTCTGGTTCCACATACTGCATCTAGGTTACTGAGAGGCAGTTCACAGCAAGGAAGGGAATTAGATGTGTGTGTGTGTGTGTGTGTGTGTGTGTGTGTGTAGGATTTATATCCGTCTGCCTATATATAAAGAACATACATACATATATACACACATCTACATATATAAGTACATATATAATGCATACACTAAACAAACATATATAGTATGCATATATACATACATATTTATATACATAAATTTAATTACATACATAAAACTGTACATATTTATATGTATGTAGAAAAAAGCATATTCAAAGAAACCTACAAAGTAGAAGCCCTGCAGGGGTTTCTAAGTCTTCAGTAGTTGCCCTGGATAGCGTGTTTAACCTTCAAAAACTTATGTATAGTTGCCCAAAATGTACCAGAATTCTAACTTTAAGAGGATATTCTCATATAAATCTCTGTCAAAGCCCTAACAATCTGATATTCATTTAGTTCTAACTGTTAATTTTCCCTGCTGTATCTACCTTAGGGAATTCAATTTTCTAATTCAAGTTCAGGCATGAGAGTTGACCCTGTTAAGGCAGAAGTTACAGGAAGGTAGAGAGGCCTCCTTGTTTCTCAGTCAGCATGTCAACGACCTTTTCACCCAGGATAACTTTGCCAGCCATCACGGTCAGGGCCACCAAGAGCAGCTGGCTGAGGGGTGCAGGCTGGTGGAGCACCTAGCCCACAGGCTCTGCCCAGGTGAGGAGAGCACAGGCCCTATATCCACTGAGCTGCTCCACAGTGCTCAACTCACACAAGACTCCATTAGACAAGCAATCTTTTTCTGGCTCTCCTGCTATCTACATTTCATTTGGGGCCTTGACAGAGCAGCACTGTGTCAGTTTGAGGAGAGAAGAAATGCAGTGGGTAGGGGCCACAGCATTCCAACACTGCCTGTGCTCCCTGATGGGCCATGGCATTTGGACACCAGGCAGCATCTACCAGCAACCCCAGAGAAAGGAGGGTATGACAGGCAGAAGCTGGTTGGATTGAAAAGACTCTGGGCTAGGAATGGCAGCTTCCCAGGTATCCTCACCCTGAAATATTGAGGGCAAGAGGTGATTTATCCTTCCTGGAATTGTTTCCTCATGTCTAACATGATTAAAATATGTGCTGAATGGTAGTTGTAGCATTCAAGGAAGTCACATTCATAGGTATACTTAGAGTAGGACAAAGTCACTCACAGGGGTTGGTGTAGGGACCTGAAGTAGTAGAATCTGGCAGTGGGGTACAGGAGTATCTAATAGGTACCATGTCTGATTAAATAACAGAAGCAGGCATGAAGGACCCAGTGAAATTACTATATGTATGGAGATTTATGAGATAGGGCTATTTTTCCTTGTCCTAGAGAAGGTAGTTGGTTTGCTGAGAGAGCCAGGGTAGAACCACTGAGCCTGGGGACCAGCTTTGCAACAGTGGGAGGTACAGCTGGAAAGTCCTGAGGGCAGCTGGATTCTCAAGAATGTATGGATCTAGATAACAAAAGATTTTTTTCTTTGTCCAATTAAATGTAGGGCATGCCATTATGGAGATCCCTTGGATTGGGGCCATTCATTTCATGTGTTAGAATGTCATGCCAGGCATTTCTTCATGGACAAACATGAGGCCTTTCTGAATTCACACACAGATAATATATGTCTTTGTGCCAATCTTTGCACTTCTAATGGCTGAGTCAAACTGCCTAATGTCTAAGTGAGCTTGTTTGAAATTGATTGTAGAAAATCTCAAGGATGAAGAGGCTGATAATGAAGAACAAGTACTATCAGAACTGGATCCAAGGTAACAACCAGTGATAGTGGAAGGTAACAATCATGAGAATTATGGAGAATGGCCCCAAAAGATCATACAAAGAAGCCAAAGGTAGCCACATTCATGATGCAGAGGTCAAGAAAAGCTGCTCTTACTCTGGCTTCATTTACTCAGCCAATAGCATTGTCTGTTCTGAGTGGCACTTTGCAGTCTCTCCCTTTCATAGAGTCTCTCTCATTCATAGAGTGAATGAACCAGGACAAGGAATATCCTGCACTCAGAGAAGACCTGTTTTCTTCTGCCTGCTTAAGATCCAGAGGTGCATCTATTTTCTGCATGGTTCACATTCACTTGTCTACAGGCATTTCACAGAAAAACAAACAAACCAAATGACCCCACAAAAGAAAAGCTTTATCCTGCCGTAACATTAAGAGAAAGATGCCTAGAAGTCACAAGACTTCTGGGAATCTATAAATACCTCAAGAGCAGTTTCCTCTGAACCACTGAATTCAGAATATAATAAAAGAAAAAGTCACAGTTCACCAAGCAATGCCCCAGAATTGTACTTGGATGGTATTTTGGGATTATTTTCATGGAAATCTCTCTCAAAATCTTAGCACATATGATTATGCGATTTCTACTCTAACAATTTCTCTATCCCACCTTAGGAAAGATGATGGCCTGATTCAAGTTCAGGTGGGGGAGGTGACTCAATTGCTCCAGCAGTTACAGGAAAAAAATGAGGTCTCCTTCTCCCTCAGTCAGCATCTCAAGGACCTTCACACTCAGGAAAACCCTGACAACCAGCAGGACCATGGAGAGCAACTGGCTGAGGCACACAGGGTGGTGGAGCCCTTTGTCTACATGATAAGTGCAGGTAAGTTGACCACAGCCCTGATTATACACAGCTTATGGGACATTCCACACCTCCAGTAGTAACACTTACCAGATGTCCTGGTTTCCAATCACAAGTGAGGTCACAGCAGGATGCATGCAGCCTCAGTGGGAACAGAGCGGAGAAATGCACAGGATTAGAGGTCAAAATATTCCAAATTTCTCTCTCATACATGATGGATGGCACGTGGTCTTGGGGCTGGAGGTGTATCCATCCAGTGCTTAAGGACAGGAGGCAGATTCTTAGAGTGCTAAGAGCCTGGAATAAGAATGAAAGTTTCCCATATTTTCCTGAACACTCACTTCCTGACTGTAGGCAAGTAGCTGATTTATCCTTTCTAGATTTCAGGTTTCTCATCTGTAAAGTGGCACAAATCATGTTTTGCTTCCAAGCTGTAAAAATCGAATGAGGGAGTGCCCATCAATGCACATTAGTGAGAATAAAACCCCTTAGTGTCCCTAAAGCCTGGATATCAGCATTTGAGAAGGAGGAAAGACATAGCTAGACAAATCCAGAAGAAATTGGAGAAGTATCTAGTGATCAGGAGAACAAAATACAGTTTAACTTTGCCCTTTAAACACAAGATACCATAATAGTAATCCACTAAATCAGGGTATTCTGGAAAAAGGGTCTGCATATTGTCATAGAATATTTCTTTCTTTTACTTTTGATGCTACATGTATTTTTATTAGTATATATTAATTTTACAAAAGAGTGTTTTTTCTCATTTATTCATATGTGTATACATTGTTTGGGACATTTCTCTCCCCTATCCCTCATCCCCTCTCTCTACACCCCCATCCCCTCCCTTGCTTTCAGGCAGAATCTGTTCTGCCCTTATCTCCAATTTTGTTGAAGACAGAGCATAAACAATACAACTAGCATTTTTGCTAGTTGAGATAAAGATAGCTATACAGGGAGATTCCTAGCATTGCATCCATGTATAAATGTGTTACATTCTAAGTTGATTCATCTCTAACTGACCTTTTCTCTAGTTCCTGATCCCCTTTCTCATATTGACCTCTGTCACTTTAAAGGTTTTGTATTAGTTCCTCTGCAGTGAGGACCTCAAATACTATCATGTTTTCTGGGTTTCTTACCTATCCCCATACCTCCCGTGTGTGCTCTCACCTTATCATGTGACCCAAGCCCAATCACATTGCTGTATTTGACCCAGATCTAAAGTCTGTATATGAGGGAGAACATATGATTTTTGGTCTTCTGAGCCTGGCTAACCTCACTTAGAATGATGTTCTCCAGTTCCATCCATTTACTTGCAAATGCTAAGATTTCATTCTTCTTCATGGCTGAGTAGAATTCCATTGTGCATAAATACCACATTTTCTTGATCCACTCATCAGTAGTGGGACATCTTGGCTGTTTGCATAACTTGGCTATTGTGAATAGTTCTGCAATAAACATGGGTGTGCAAGTGCCTCTGGAGTAACCTGTGTCACATTCCTTTGGGTAGATCCCCAGGAGTGGGATTGCTGGATCATATGTCAGATCTATGTTTAGATTTTTTTTTATGTTTAGATTTTTAAGAAGCCAAAGAGTATGCTTTGTTATGAATTTTTTCTACTTGTCTATAAGGTGCTTTGATTGTATTAATCCCTTGCCCCACTACCAAAGTCAACATAGGAGATCATTGAGTATAGCTTTCCCAGTGCATCCTGAACTCATACATACATGATTTATGTCTGCATGCTCAGATAGGACACTCTGTTGAAATGGGTCAGGTAGAATTACTTAAAAACTCTGACTTTCCTGAATTTATTTGCAGAAAACAATGATGATGATGATGATGATGATGATGATGATGATGATGATGAAAACTCACTGAACTCCAGGTAATGAAGAAAGATTGAGGACTAGAAAACAAGGTTAATCTATGAGGGAGGGGCTCTGAAAGTATGAATCATGAGGTGAAAATAGTTACCAATTTCCTCATTGAGTGTAAAGAAAGACTGCTGCAGGTAGCAATGTCACTCACTCAACCAATGATGACATAAGCCATTTAGCAAAGTTAACTACTTTTAGATTGAGTGACAGGTGAATGATCCAGTCTCAGGACTTCTCCCCATTAAAGAAATCACTGTTCCCTTTGTGCACATCTCTTTCTGCACTCTTGGCTCCAGGTTTTGGACAGATATGCCATAAAATGTAAATAGGCTAAAAAAATCCTATTATGTCCCACTATTGATAGAAAAGAGTCTAGAAGTGACAAGTTCACTGGGAGTCTACAATGATGGATCCATTAGTCACTGCATAGCTGTATGTAAAATCAATGTCATTTATGAAGAAATTCTACATACCACTATTGTCCATACGTGTCCTCTCTATTGACTGCACTTTACAGGTGGCACTGAGTCTACTTCCCTCTATCAGCTTGTTAGCTGGCCAGTGAATTGATCTGAAGCACACTCAATCCCTCTGTCTCTCTGCCTCTCTATCAGCTCCATGACAATCAAGCTGTGCCCATGTCAGAGAATGGTTTCCTTTGTCTTTTTGAAAGGATATGGTATTGGACCTCACCTATAAGCATCTCATCAGGATCAGCTGGGTTGCTGTGGCATGTAATCCATCTTGACATCATCTTTTGTTCCTCCTGATCTCACTAGACTCAACAGTCAGCTGCAAGAGGAGAAAGTGAAAGAACTCTTCACAGGTTCATCAGGCGAAGAGTATTTCCACACTTTTCCTCATCCTGATCAATTAGACTCAGAAGAATGTCTCAGAGGCACTGCCCTCCCCTTGGATGGGCCTAAAGTCAGCCCTACTTTGAATCAAAACTGTGAGTACTCTCCACACAATGCAATAAACCCAGCTGGTCTCCCAAGGGAACCCCCAATCCTGTACTGCCATCCTGAGGGGTGAAGTTTGTCTGCAGACCACCTATGAGGCCCATGTTTGTTCAGTGAAGATTAGAGGTAAGGTGGCTCTAGAGCTTTGCTGACTTCCTAGTGCCAGGCCATGCTCTTGTCAGCCAAGTCCTCTGTGGAGGCCACAGATCCACATCCAGCAGGTTGAAGAGGGGATAATGAGCTATGTAGAGCCACCCATGAGCATGTGAGCAATAAGGGTGTGTTGGACCTCTGTCTTCAGGAGCCATGTTATCCTTGGACTGTGATACGTCCCAGTCTACTCTGTTACCTTGATGACCCTCTTGTATCCCAATAAGGTCATAGATAACAATGGCTGTGCTTGAAAAATCTATAACAAACATTTTTTGGCATTACTGGCATTTGAACTCAGGGCCTCTTTTGACTTAATGCAACAGGCCCTTTTAACTGGGATGATAGGTACACTCCAAGCCCTGCTTATTTGTTGAGATTGGTTCTCACTACCATTTTGTTCCAGCTCACCTCAGAACACCATCCTCCCAGTCTCAGTCTCCCAAGTAGCTCATGTAACAGGATTAGGCCACCTCACCTGGCTTGCTCTAGATGTTCTTATGACAATAAATTCAACCCTTCACATCCACATGTAGCTTGGGTCATGCTCATCTTTACCCTGTGTCACGCTCAGTGTCAATTCCTGGAGCCTCTGATGTTGCATGGTGGTATTGCAGGAAGTAAAATCAGGTGGGTTAAGGGCCCTCAGTCTCCCACTGCAGGAGTCCCTTGAGAAGTGTTCCTGAGCCTTCGGAGACCTGATGTCCTGATCCATGTGAATAACATGTAGTATATAACTGTCTCCCTGTCCATCTGGTCTCTCTTTTCCTTTACATTGGCTTCCCAGAAGCCCAGCCATTAATCAGCACCTGAGATCAGTCACTCTGTCTCTTGCTCATCTTCACAGATGAGCAGTTTTTGCCTGAGCAAAACCCAGCTCAAGAGAGTTTTGGGGAACAGGGAGTGTGTGAATCATCAATTTTTACTCCATGCTCTGACTTCATCCTGATGTCTAACAGGTTACTTGCTTTTCACAGCATCTTCACATCCAGAGTGCCTGCTGTGGCCTCCATTGATGCCTTCCTCACTCTTCCTCAATGTTGATGGAACAGGTATGCTCTAGATTTTAAGAGGTCATGTGTTTCATTTAAAGTTCAGCCCCAAGTTATCATTGTTACTTTAGTAAAAAGTGGGACTGGACTTGGATCTTGGGTCTTGTGCCAGTGGCTCCTTTCAATACTTCTCACACAGTGCTTGACAATTTCTTTGACAATAAATTGGAAGTGCCATTGCTTTTTGACAATCTTATTATTACTGAATATTGTCAGAAATATCAACAAAAATGCAAGTATCAGAGTATATAGGATTCATCTTAGTGCTTGCACTTATTTGTCTCACCCTACTCTCTTTTCTTGGTGGCTGTGTTATATCACAATAAGGGCATGGATAACAATGGTTCTGGGTTTATTTTCAGAGTCAAGTTTGGATGCTTCCATTGAAGTGAAGAAGCCTGAAATGCTGGAGTGTGATACTGCTGAAGGCTCAGTTGACAACATACATGAGTTTCAATGTGGCTTCACTGATGCCACAAATTTCTTGAAACCGAAGATTATTCAAAGAATACTATGGTTCAGCAAGTGGAGAAATGAGTGCAGATTCCCAGCATCAACATGCAGAGGTAATCAAACATGTGACTCTTGGTTGCACTTATTCTTTATGATGGACTCTCTATGTAGTATTGATCTCATTTTCCTACTGTGCTTTGTCTTCAAGGTTGGTTCTATCCAACAACTGATGTAACTTCTGCATTTTCTTACCTTGAATTTCCATGGGCTGTGACCATGTCAGTTCCTGTATCCATCGTCTCCTATTTGTATTCTGAACTCTGCTCCTAAGCATCCCTGCTCTCATAATACTTTAACTAGCACAGGTAAGACCAGCTATTTGTTATCTATGTTGTACAAAGTACATCTCTTTTTTTCTGAGTACATACAATTTCTAAGAAACCACCTTTTCTTGACTTTTACTTGTCTTTCCAGCACCCCCAGCTCCATTGCCTCTTTCTTCTGGGACCATGCCCTTTATGAATCAGTTTCTCTTGTGCTTGTGCAAGGGAACCCAGACCAAGTCAATTGCTAAGTCTTAAATTGGACATGCACATGATAATATTTAAAATTAATGAGAAGGCACCCTGATTACAGAAAACTAAATTGCAAACTAGGCTATTGGTGGGAGAAAGACAGGTCCGGGAGTTAGTGTTGTGTTCATCCCCAAGCCTCCAGCCCTTTCCAATGTGCATGGTTTGATCAGAACTCAGTATCTGTACCTCATGGACACTAACATTACCTGGAGGATATTAAATGGTACTGTAAAGTGATGTCATTCCAAAAGTAGACCCCAACTACACTTCAAAGTTGCATAGGTCATGAGCTTCTGAGGCAGTCTATGTTCTCTCCTTATTTCCTGTTCCACTTGACATGTATAGCCAAGAGGCTAAAATTCAACTACATTGAATCTGGAGGTCTGAGAATATGAGAGATTTTTATTTGACTAACTTAATGGAAAGTGATTCCAAGGCCAGGTATATCAATGGGCAATATGATTGAGAATACAAGGCAAGCTTGACACCAATTGCAACTGACAAGAGAGTGATTTGCTTCAACTGTCAAAATGAAGAGGGAGATCCAGTCAGTAGATCAGAAACCAGCCATGAAAGAGATGCGGAGATGAATTAAGAGTGATGGATATTGGTGGTCCATTCACTGTCTGCAGATCACACTGCACTGATACAAGCACCTGGGTTGATGAATACCTTGAACACACACAGGAGAGTCTCACTTTAATAGTCATCCCAGACTATTAAAGCTCCCAGGTGGTTCTAATATGTGGCAAAAACAATTAGGAGCACTGGTTCATTATGTTCTCAAGTTTTCAACGCAGAATTTTCCCATATGTGTGGCTTACTCCATACAATGAGCTGAACACCATTAACTGTCGATTGAATTTGTTTTTCCCCTCAACAAAACCTTTTTCTGTCACAAAAAAACCTGGTGATGAATGGATTTGACCTTTAGCCTTCATTCTTGAAGGACATGTGCACAAACTGTTGGGAGATGAAATAAGAATTAGTACCTACACTAAAATTCAGTGTACTAAAAGATAATTCTTCCAATTACACATAATGGAATTTAGTATTTTCTTGTTCATTTTTATTGTAAATCTGGCAGTTTTCATTGTACCATGTTAACTTCCCAGTCCTCCAATGAGATCAGTAGTGTTGGTCAGAGAATTTCATGAAATAAAATACTCACATAAAACTTTTCAGACTCCCTTCCTTAAAGAAAATATAATAATGCATGACAACTGAAACTCAGGAAAATTTTTTATATTTACACTTATTTGCCACATTTTTTCCTTCTTTTTATCTTTTTTTTTTTTTGGTGAAACTGAGTTTGCATTCTGGGCCTCACAATTGCTACACAGGCACTCTACCATTTGAGTCAGTGTGAAATCCTCTTTTTTGTTGTTTAGTATTTTCAAGATAGGGTCTTGAGAAGTATTTACCCTTGCTCGATTAGAATCAGATCCTTCTGTTCTCTGCCTCCTGAGCATCTGGGATTGCAGGTGTGGGACACTGGCACCAGTCTTCTATGCCATTCTTGATCACCATGAAATACTAAAAGGAATCTCGTCTAAATGAGCACTTTGGGAAAAGAGAAATACAAAGAGTGGAGAGTATAGTAAAACACAGTGTAGTCCTTTTTACTCTAGAGATTTATTTTTCTACATATTGAGAATATTCCCACAAATGCTTTATGGTGTAACCTAGTATGGAATTGCCTTCATAAAATTAGAGTAAAAGTGTTGGGCTGTGGTTGTTCTCACTGCTCTCCCTTCACTCTTACAATTTTAAATGAATCTTGTTAAGGTCTTTAAAATACTCTGAACTTTTCAATTATTTTCCCTGTTTAGGCAGTGACTCAACATCCATTGTGCCTGTTATGTCCTCCATTTACTGTTCTTTCTCAACATTTATGGAGATGGTCAGCTTCAGGGTTGTCAGAGTGTCATGTGGCTTCAGTTAAACCTGAGCCCTAAGGCATCAGTCTCCTCTTTAGTAAAAGGTGGGACTGGACTTGGGTGCTGTCTGAAGCCTACTGGCTCTCTTTCCTATGCTCTGCCAATTGCAACCCAACTATTCCCTTTTCATAGTCATAATAATTGTGTTTCTCCCTCCCACATTAGTGTGTTTATGAATATGCATCCTGGGTGCTAAGAACACACAGCACTGAGAATTGGGAAAAGCTCTCAATTTGGTCAGGAAGTGGCTGATACCACTAGTTGGTTGGTGGGACTTGGAAGGGGTCCTGAATGCTGCACCACAAACTGGACTGAAAGTTCAGGAGGGTTTTCTCTAAATCACTGTGAATGCCACATTCCACTTCATGCAGCCTTTGTCCCAGCAATTGGCTCCTCCTCCCATAGGAGCTCAGGTGTTCTCTGCCCCCAGGTCTTAACAAAGACTCTCATTTTATTTCTTTCTCCCTCTCTCAGATACCAAGTGTTTCTGGAACTAAGAAGAGATATTGCTAATTTGAACAAGATTTCATCATAGAAATTACCTTTTCCATGTGAAGAAATAGGAAACAGACTATGTGGATGGCCAAATAGAACACTGAAGAGATCCTCATGATCATGGGATTTCAGAATCATGAATGGACATTGACAATTTTCACTCCAAAAGATCAGTTTTTTCTGGAGAAATCACTGTTCCTTAGCCTCTGTCACTAATACCCAAGACCAAGGCCAAGGTCCATAGAACTATTGAGAGACCTTAATCTCAGCCCTTGCAATCCCCACCCTGCAAAAGCCCAATTGTAGAAACAGTGGGAGAAGACAGCAGATCAAACTGAACCCTGTTTCAGTATTAGCACTGCAGTGTTTTTGCTAAAGATGTTTAGCCTGTATTCAAGAACAGGAAATTAGCACGTGAAGAATGTAGACTAGTAAACAAGACAAATAATCTGTCTTCTTCACTCAAGGTCACCATAAATGTTGTAACAAAAAGGAGAGGAGATATTTTGGTGGAAAAAGATTTAAAAGATAAATATTTTAGTCTTTTTCAATTTAAAATCTCTCCTCACTTTTTTGTTGTTAGAGTCTGTGATGACTTTGACCTGTTTCTAGGGGACACATCAGATGGCTGGCAGCATGACCCACATTCTTCAGTTGTCTGATAATTTACTCAGGATTAAATTCAGTCTAAACTTTTAGCCAAACCCTTGTATAGTTAATGCTGTATGCTTCCTGTCTCATCCCACCTGAATGCCAAGACCTTCCAGTTTGTCCATCACTCATGTCTCTATCTTGGACTGTCACTTGGGGAAGGAAGCATCCACTCTGTGAGTCCATTTAAATGGGATATTGTAAGCAATTTGGAGAGGGAAACTTTGAGAATGTATAAATATATTTTTCTCCACTGATCTTCCTCCAGAAAAATTACTATTTATTATTCCACCTTGTCCATATCCTGGTTTTTTTTTTTAACATCAAAATTTATCATCTATGTTTGTATTCCTTAAATTCTAAAATTCGGTTCTTCACATATACTTCTTTTGCTGGCATTTTGTTTTAAAAGGACATTTTCTCTCTGAATTTTAATTTTAACTCGAAGTTAATATTATTCACAATGATCAAAACATTTGTGTTAATGAGTGGAGTCATGTTTTTAATAAAGTTCTTTATTATAATCTTTTATTACTGTAATCAATTTTGAGGGGTAAGGATTTAAATTAGCACAAGCATTCTTATTTTCCTGTTTGTATTATAAATTCTCCAATATAATTTAGGCTATGTTTACCACAGGTAGTAGATGGGATTTTTAAAATTCTTTTTCCATGGTGTGTGTGTGTGTGTGTGTGTGTGTGTGTGTGTGTGTGTGTGTGTTGTGTGTGTTTGTATATATTGTGTGGCATTATATAGCTTTGTGTTTAGCTTTACCCTAACAAAGTTTTTGACACCTTTAGCATCCTTTAATGGACAAACATATAATATTTGGTTTATAAGTTTTCCATGAAACCGTCCCACTTCAATTGGGACAGTCAGTGATGTTATTTACTTTTTAAAATTCTACCTACTGTGCCTTCCATTTATAGAGTTATTTCAATCCATACAATTTCTCCCTCCTTTTTTCAACCTATGGATTTTGAATTAGATAAAAATAGAATCTGTTAAAGCTCACCAAAACTTGAGTGTAATCATTTACCAATTGGGTGGGATTCATGCTTGACAAATCTCAGGGTGGAGTTGGAAGGCTGAGTTTTGCATGCTTAAAACTCCTTTTCTACTGACTTGATAAGCAGGTAGCCTAGAGTTTAGAAGGTGCTTGAGTATTTAGATGTATTGCCTTGCTTTTTGAGATATGCGTATTATATATTTGGATTCTGGTTTTCAGTTTGTTGTCCTACCAGCTGCTTCATTCCTTCTTTTCACTACACTCTTCAGTGGATGCTTCCTAAACTTGAGTCTCCCCCTTTCCTCAGCAATTCTGAATTCCCAAGGTTGAGCCCTCTGCCCCTTCCTTTCTATTCCCCAGTGGCTAGTGTTCTAATGAAAAGGTCCCCTAAGTGTTCTGAGTGTCCACACTCTCCCTCTGGTAGTGAGACTTCCTGTTATCTTCCATGAAGAGGACTTTCCTGCTGCCCTCTGTTTGCATAGTCTACGTTGCTCCTTCTCTGTTACATGGCTCCTAGGCCTTGCTAAACAGAATAATTTGAGGCTATGCTATTGCCTGGTTGCTGGTTGTTTGGGGACAGAGTTAACAGTTAACAGTGGTGTTTTTGCATTTGTGTTATTCCCTAGGTCTTTGAACTCATTTTGAGAGATTCAGCTGCTATTATCCTAGGGGGGACCAGTACTCACCCATTATGTGCTTCTTCAAATGCAGAATTTCAGTGGTACTCAAAAGTAGACAGAATCCCATAGTACAACATTTGTTGGCCAGGTTCAAAGTTTATTATCTGTGTGAATCCTTTTAATGTAATGCCTACAAAATTACCTTTGTAAAAATTATTAAAAGAAAATCCAGACATCATTTTTCATTACAGGAGTATATTTCTGTAAATGGTGATGTTTTGGTAAGTATTATTACAAATGTATTACAACAATTCTTTAAAAAAATTTAGCAGTAGTGTGAACTGAACTCACAACTTTGTGCTTGCTAGTCAGGCAGTTTACCCCTTGACCCAGGCTCCTAGCCTGAAGCGAGCTTTTTCTTGCTCCTGGTTATTACTACTGAACATAACTGGGGCTAACTGGGGTGAGGAGAGATGCAGAAAGGACACAGGATAGACAGACAGAAAGTTGGGGCCAGGTGTGTTGGGTGCTTGGGTGGCTACGCACAACAGCCTCATTGCTTTTTATCTCTATTAATCTCTTCTCTTTACTCTGCTTCTTTTCTCTATCTTTTCTTTAAGGCCTTCCTCCTTTATAATTCTTTAAAATTTTGCTTCTAAAAGTCTTCTTTTCTATTTCTTAAAGTCTCTTTCCTTAGACTCACTCTGTCCCATGTTTTCTCTTAGCTTTTCATTAGCATAGTCTTTCTTAAGTCTTTGCTCTGAGACCTGCACTGTCCCATGTTCTCTCTTTAGGTTCCTTAAAGCCTTGGTGCTCAGATTGCACTGTCCCATGTTCTTTTCTTTTTAGCTTTCTTAAAATCTCAGCCCTCAGACTTGCTAGCAATTCCCCTTATGCAATTCTCCTTCAGCAATTCCTTTCCCTTCAGCAATCCTCCCTTCAGCCAGCAATTCATTTTCCCCCTTCAGCAATCTCCATCCAGCAATTTCCCTTCAGCCAAAACCCCCCGATCCAAAAGCCTCCTACATCCAAAAATCCTCCTTTCATCCAAAAGCCTTGAGTCCTCCTTCAGCAAGTCTTTTATACCCAGTGGTAAACAAGGAGGTGGAGCATCAGTTCTCAGGGAGGGGTGTGACATTGTAACAAGAGGAACCTGCATTCCTGCTTCTCTGGACTTAACAACTTAGGAAAATCAGCTGAGCTGCATCTTGCCTTATGCACTCATAGGCTTCTTCTACTCTGCTCTCCACACCAGTCCTACACAACTTTAAATTATAGAGTGTAAGGGGTTTCACTATAACATTTCCACACATGAATATCATCTTTTTTGATTATACTCACCCCTTCTATTACCCTTTCTCATCCCACATACCTTTCCCCCTTCAACATCTGTAATAGTGCCCTCCCTTGAACTTTAGTTTGCACAAATAAGAGAAAATATGCAATATTTGTCTTTCTGAAACTAGTTTATGCCACTTAACATGACAGTTTCTAGTTCCATACATTTTCTTGCAAAGGACATAAACTCCTTATTCATTGTGACTGAGTAAGACTCTATTGTGTAAATACATCACATTTTCTTTTTTTTGCTTTTTTCTGGAGAACCTGTGTATTGAAGTCATGGCCTGGAACTTGCTAGCCAGGGGCTCTACACCTTGGGACACAAATCCTCCCATTTTTGCTTTAGACTATTTTCCAGATAGGTCCTCAGGACTTGGCCATGGCCAGTCTTGGACCAAATAGCCTCTTGTCATCCCCCAAATCTTGGATTACCCTTTGGCTAGTTTTGTTGAGATGGGGTTGCTTTTTGCCTGGGCTGGTCTCAAACTGGGATCTTCCCTTCTGCCTGTCTCCTGTGTGAACCAAACTTTATTTTATCCATTGGCCAGCTTCCTTCCTGTCCCCATCAACCTTCCTTCCCCCTGTGTTAGAGCTGTGTGTTGGAGAGCCCTTCACACTCACCCAACCTAAGATTGGTCTCCCTTTGAAGTAGAAGAAAGCCTTTCTTTCATCCTTTTCATCTCTAAAATCCCTTATTATCATTTACCCATGCCTTACCTTGTAAGGTTGAGGGTAAAGAGTGGCTGACATTAGACTTAGGTCTTGCTTGGCTTCAATGCATCAGAAACCTGTGTTATGTGCATTCCCATCTCCTCCTCAATGAAAACCTACATTGAAACCATAACATGAATATTTTTCAAGCAACCTAAATTTTCTGTCAAGACTGGCTACATATCAACTAATCATGGTCTCTGAACATGCAACCAATTCCTCTGGGAATCCTGAAATGGTACAGGCTCTGTAGAAACCACAAAGGTCCCCAACAATGATCAGAGCTTGGTCCCTCTTCCTTGGGTCTGTTGGCATGAAAAAGAACATCTCCATGACATTTGCTTTGAGGCACGGTCTCCCTGGTCCCTCTATTTTGCCAGTAACTTTGTAGCATCTGCTTTGCCTGGGTTAACTACATCAGGCTTTAGCATTGGCTAGACTTATGAGATGCTGTGAAACTCAGTACAATCAGACTTGAGACATGGCACTGTGCTCCTTCCTCCCTGTAATTTGCCCTCAAGTGTGATTGAGCAAATTGTGAGGGAGGTTTTTCTCCCTGTCATTCCTTTCTGCATCCTTTTCCCTCCCCCATCCCTGGCACTTCTGTCCTTCTCCTTGGCCCTGTGTCTTCTTCTGTGTCCAAGGAATTGCTCATCTTGTGGCAAATGCTTCGCACTCATGCTGGAGATTCTCATGTTGCATTCTTAGAACTTCCCAGGAATAAAAAGCCATTCAATTTAACCCCTTATTTATCAAATGGAGAAATTAAGTCATAGAGACCTTAAGGGAAACTGTGATCACAAAGCTAGTCAGGACTGAGGATGGAGCTGAGCCCAGCCTTGAAGCAAGTGTTCTTTGCCAATACTTGGTTCATTCATGGACTCTGGGGAATTCCATTTTCCTTGTTGCATCATCCTACCTGGTGTCTGGTCTTCTGCTCTCCCAGTCTCACCAACCACAGCGATGCTGGTGTTGGTTCCTTCTCATTCAGTCCTCAATCACAATGTTCTGGAGCAGTCAATGAACTCCAACATGACCATAAAAGTTGTTAAGTTGCCCAGTTTTCTATTTGTTGGAATGGTAAGCAGATCCATAAAAGATGAGTTCTGAATACCTTCCAGGTGTTGTTCTTGACTCTGAAATTCTCATTTAATTCTCACAACCATTCTATGTGGCAGGTGAATAATTATGCTTCTTTTACAGAAGAGGAAGCTGAGCCTTGGAGAGGATAAGGAATTTGGCCAAGACACACCCACAGGAAGAATTGCTGGGATTTCATACAGTGATGAACCAGCTCTAGTGTCACTAAACCCACTAGACTGGGGGCACTTACTGCTTGCTTTTGTTTTTTGTTGCTCATGTGTTCTGTTTTGTTTTTGCAGTATCAGGAATGGAATTCATGGCCTCCTGCATGGTCAACAAGTGCAGTACCAGTGAGCTATTTCATTGTCCTACACTTGGTGAACTTATGGCATCATCCCACACCAGTAATTTCAAAATTACCAAGCAAAGTTGCTAGAAATGCAAATTGAGCCCTGCCCCAAGCCTACTGAACCAGAAACCCAAAAACATAGGGTGCTGGCATTCTGTTTCTACAAGCCACCTCCCCATGTGCTTCACATGTATGCTAAAGCCAAGAACCACTGTAGGAGAGTACATGGCTGCCCCTGCAGGAGGCTAACTAACCCCAAAATCATGCACTTCATCAGTTGAACAAAGCTACATGGTGGGAAAGGCACTTTCCCCTTCCTAGTTCATGATTATAAACCATTGTGAGACTTTCCAACATGTGGAGAGGTTGAGTCTGGGCCAGCCCCAGAAGTCCTCAGTGCAAGTTGTTCTTTCTACAAATTAGGTACCAGAGGCTCTTAGGCTCTGGGCCAGACCTGAAGATAAATAAACAAGGTCCTAAAATAAATGAAAGCCACACTCTCTCCAAATAGGTCAATAATGTTCTCTACTTGGGCTTGGACCTTCTCAGTAGCCTGGGCACAGGTCCCTCTCAGGACTTATTTTAGCAAAACTGTGGAATCCTCTCTGCCTGTCTTAAATAGAACAGTTTTTGTTCATTGTCTGGGCAATAGGGATCAATGACCTCATAGATACGGAGAGATGTCAGAGCTTCCCACTGCCCGAATTAGCCTGGCTTGAAGTTACAGAATTTATTGTGACATTTGTTATGCCACTGATCGTTAGCACACCTGTGGGTGAAATTCCAATCCAAGTGGATCATCTCTGCAGAGCAAATCCTAGCATCTTAACTGCAGGAAAAGAGAAACAGCTTTGGTTTCACATAACCAATCAGATTTGTTGGAAGTTTGATGAGAGCAGCATCAGTTAGTTACCGGGAGGCTGAAAACAGATTCTTTGCCAGGTGACTAAATTCCAGTTTTCTCCTTTCTCTCATCACCTCCCTCCCACCCCTTAAATGTTATAGAAATATCTTTTCCAAGGCCACAGTGGGAAACCAATATTTCTAAAAACCAATAGATTTTTAGAAAAGCTAGTTTTGGAAAACATGTCTGAACTACATGGGAGGAATCCAGTAATGTCTTTTTTTTTTTAAAAAAGGAAAACAGTATTCTATGCATATAGTAGGTGCACAATTAAGGACTCATATTTAATTTATGGCTGTGATGCCTCTGTTTTCCTGATGGACAAGGACCTCAGCTTGCTAGCTGTTTGGCTGCATAAGAAAATGCAAGAATCTCCACCCCCACTTTGCCTTCCAGGAACTCATCATCCAGAGAAAAAGGCCAGCCAGGAAACCTGGCACTGTGGGACATGGGGAGTAACCAGGGCTGTCTGCATTGCACTTCACAGTCTCTGGGAATGTCCATGTCTTTTATTTGATACTGCTGACATCTTGTGAAGGAGGCAGGCAGTCAAGACTGTGATGCAGATATGAAAGAAGAGAAAAATGGAAGGCTTCCTGATTAAAAGACAACTAATAGTGAAACTTCTACAACAGCTCTTATGACTGTGATGCTGAGTTTTGTTTCCTGAACAAATGCTCTGTGCCCTCCTGAACTGTCTGCTAAGGGGCAGGTCCTGAAGATTCAGATTGGCATCAGGTGTGTTTGCTGATGTGAATGACTAAGTGTGCCAAAAGCCTGGTAGTGGGGGGCTTTCTGCTTCCAAAATAGACCGTTAGCATGCAGCAGTGACAACACTGCTTCTGTGGGAGCAGATGAGATTGAGAAGGGCAGTGGAGAAGGAAAGTTCCCTGTGAAAGATGGAGTCTGGGGTCCTTCTCTCAGGTTCCCTCAGGGTCTCAGCGGATGCAGGAGTCAGAAATCTTGACAGCATCCTAGGAGGGATCTGTCTTCACAGGAGCCTCATGGGCAATACAACTTGCATCCACTAAGCCTGGCAAGCATGTTGGGTTTGGGAACAGATGATGAAAGACATGGGGTGGGCTGGGCAGGGGCCAATCCCCTGGTTCATTCTTCTCCAGGCATGAGTGAAATTCACACTTGCTCTTCTGCCTAGTACAACAGGGGGTCTTTTCACTGCTTCCTTCCCTCCTTCTATTTCTACATTACATAATTCCACAGAAGAGCTCCTTCTATGTGCACAGCACATCAGAGTTAGAAAGCATCACTTCCCACAGTGTCTCAGGCTTTTCAGAGTCCTGTCTGGCAGGGTCTACTATCCATATCTGGCAAAGAGAAGTGAGTGGTCCTGAGTCACACAGCTGGAGGATGGCAGAGGACAGCTTTGAGGGCAGGTTTATTGCTAATGAAACCAAACTGAGACGAGACAGCAATTTCAGAAGAACATGCCAGTGAGCGTGAAAAGTGAAAGGGCTGTGTGTTTGAAACTAAGAAATGCAAAGGAAACAATAAGGAAGGAAGCTGAATCTTATATAGTCATCCTGTTTGGTATTTTGTTTGTTTTTTCTAAAAATTTGTTTTTAATGCCTTCTTTGTTGACCCAGTTTTGTTTGAATTAAACATCTGCTGTGCTAGGCACTGTTTCATACTCAGGTTTTCTGACACCAAGTCTAGTGAATTTTTCATTTAGACAAAGCTGCCTTAACCCATTGCCTGGTTCTTACCTCTTCTGGCCTCCAACTTTTCATGCTGTAGCTCAGTCTATGCAGTAGAGGATGCAAAGTTTGCCCCAAGTTCTTGCACTGCAATTTAAGCTTGATGAAGATGTTGAAAATAGGTCCCAATTTAATCTAAATGACTTCTCATGTCTCCAAGACAGGATAAATTGTATCTTTGATCCTGAAAGAATCTGAAAGGTAGATCAGCCAACAACTCTCAAAGTTTTTTTGAGGAGTTATAGAGAAGAAGTGCCAGAGGACTAAAGTTCTAAATGGAAGTATTCCTAAAAATCCATAGGCAGTTACTTAATATCACCCAAACCAAGAATAATCAACATCTCTACATTTTCATTTAATTTTGTTCAAATACAGAGACAGACTACATTTAGCCATTAGCTAGCTGGTGTCTTTTGGACCAGTTAGAGATATATGGGCTAGTTATTAGCATAGTATGGTGTATAACCAATAGTTGGAAGATTATAAACAATGTAAATCAAACTTTTGATCATGGCTCACAGTATAAACTGAATTTTACAACATTATGTAACATATATGCAAACATATATGCATAGATATAATGTATATATGTATGTATATGTATAATTCAAACATTCAAACAATTTTTTATTAAATGGATATATCTTGATATTTCCAATTACATGTGTTTCCATTCTATCCCACTGAAAGAAAAATTTCTGGTTGTAATGCATTGCATCAATTTCAAGGCTCTGATGGGTTGGAACCCACAGTTTGAAAAAATGTGCATTGACTTCAACTAGAACATGACTTGTAAATTATGAGCTGTTTTTACTCTGTTAAAATGTTTGAAATTTTTTGAAAAAATAGAAGGAATGTTCTCAAAATTGCAGATAATAAGACAAAAAAATTGTACTATATGTTCAGGATTAACAAATTTCTAGCAGATGAAAATTTGAAATTTAAGAAGAAAATTTGAATGAAATAAATTCAAATTTAAATACCTTTGTAAAATTCTGTACTTTATATCTCAAAATATACATTAAAGATAACTATTAGAGATAGGCTGTTTTTTTCTGGTTGATAATGATTTCAACATGAGTGGGAAACAGAACCAAAATCGTTTGAGAACCTACCACATACAAACATGAATCATTGCTACATTATATGGATCATTAGTGTCATTCTGTTGAAAAATCCAAACTAACCCCCACAAACCTTAATTTGAGGTTGCACCAACAGGAGTTGTATTTTTAATGATTAAGAGACAGGTAACAGTTTCTCTGTCTTTTATTTCCATATAAAATTTAGAGTATTCTGTTCAGACAAATGCAAGAAATCTGTTCTTTAAAGAATAGGTAAAGGGAATAATAAGTTTCAAGTATTGTTTTTATCCACTGATTTTAAAACTCATCTATAAATGTAAATTACAAGCCAGACATGTGAGATGCAGAAAACACAAAAATAGCTAAAACATGGTCTTTTCCCACAGCAATGAATGGAAACATCATTGATTGTTGTTGCACATTAAATATCTTAACTGTATTAGCTGATGTGGCCCTAGGAAATAGTAGCATTAGCCCTACATTGGCTTGGGTAAGCTGAGGATTTCAAGATTAGTCACTTGCTTAACACTGCACAAAGAAGTGGGTGGTAGAAATGGAATCCAAACACAGGTTCTGTTGAATCTGGAGCATGCGTTCTTAACCACCATGCAACATTGCCTCTCAGAACTCAGATTCATGGAATCCTTAGCTTTGAAGGGTTGTCCTTTGCAAGTATGGGCATGCAAAATTGTAAATGAAGCTAATACTCACCACATAACATATGCTCTAATCTGTAGATTTTAAAATGAGGATTTTTAGTCACTTTTATTATTATACAGCTATCTTTTATTTCAAAATATTGTGAATGTAAACACTAAGTTACTTGTGCATTTGCAGGGAAATAGGTTTCGCAGGCCAAAAGGAAACAAATCTGCTGCATTTTCTAAACTTTATGCTTTTGGAGATAGTATTAAAAACATATAACTGTGAAATTATAAAGGTTTTATGTGGTTATGATTGGTTTTTCATGTGTTTATGGGCAATTGAACACACATTGTACCTACATACTAAAAATACAAAGACATTTTTACTATTTCCTAGCTGCTGAGTTGAAATTACTTAATTGAATTCTCACTTCCCCATGGGACAGGTATTGTATCTGTTAAAGCAATGATGATATTGAACTTCAAATGACTTGAGTAGACTGCACAGAGAGTAAGTTATGAGTGTGATTCAAAGCACTGTCCATTAACCACAGTGTCATACTCCCTGCAAGGAGCAGACAGTCTATAGAATACTTTAAATGGTAAGCTCTTTTAAATATCTCTGAACTTGTTTTCAGTATGCAAAAGAAGTGGATTTTTCTTACTTTGAAATAGTGACGTCCTCTGTACCCATTTCCTAATCTCCATTAAAGAAACATGAACATGAAAAACAAAGCCAAAATGCACTCATATTGCTTAAGAAACAAAACATAGAAACTTCAAACTGAAATGGTAAAATGATGTTAAGCTATTCATTCAGAAAGGAATGGAAAATTCAGGTTGTCACTTCTCACAAAGCACTTATGCAATAAGTCTAGAATATAGCAGGTAGAACCTGGTGCTCTCTATATAATACATGCTATATATATGATAAATATATAAATATGGTAAAAGCAGTGTGGTGAACTTTCAGTATGGATTTATATTTTTAAAAATGACATACTTTAGGGGGGAAATAAAAAATATGTATCATTTTAAATTTGGAAATGGAGTAGTTCTCATAGAAATAGAGGATATCAACTCACCTGACAAAGATGAAAATGCTGGAAATAGATATAAATGTCTGAACATTGAAGGATTTTTCAATTACAGTGTATCTCAAATCACACTATTAAGTTTTATGTTTTGCAAATTTCTGATAGTTACAACCACACTAGCATTTTATATTTATGTTCATTTAAATGAACGTACGAATTAACACTTCTTTAAAAATTTTGATTAACAATTCAATCACTTCAGTAGAAGTTTAGGCAAACAAACATAGAACCCAGAAGTAATCTTAACCACTTATTTTGAGGAACTTTGTTATAATCTGTGTACTTCACAATTTTTCCATGTGCTTGTATCCTGGGAGTTAAGTGTACTAGCAAATCCAATTAAACATGATTAGTAGCAAGATGGATTTTGATGGATTTGTATATTGACTTTTTTCCCACTTGAGATGACAAAATGACTTGGATATACCTTAAGATACCTAAATATTTCTGGTGGCATATAATGTTGCAGGAGGGCTCAGACTGAGAGGCCACCAAAGCTTTCCAGAAGCAAATTTATTAAGCAAGCTGGCAGTGACTCAGAGGACTGTAGTCCAAAGGCTGAGCCTGAGAACAAAGGAGGTTTTCCTTATATACCATTTAGAGCAGGTTACAGAAATGGGGGGTGGGTAACAGCTTGTCTCATAATAATCACATGTTATTTCATTGGCTGTTTTAACCTCTGAGGCAAGGTGACCCTACTTTGGTCTCCAGGTAACATTCCACATTTCAGGTTTACCCTTGTTTCACTGTAGCACTATCTCTCTTCCCTTCCCTGCCTTCCTGCCACAATAGTACATCTTTAGTAAAAGGGCAGAACTCATGAAATGTTAAAGAAAATCATTTCAGAGAAGACAGTAGAAGTCATGTTTATTTAGTTTTAATTCAATATCCACAGGAAGATTACCATGTATAATTTTTTAAATTAAAATAATTTTTTTCATTTCTATATCTATGCAGACATCAAGAATCTACTTTTCTAATGGAATAAGGCTGACAGTGAGGATAGCCCATATTTTTAGCGAATCTCAAAAATCTTCTGACCTGTTTACTCCTATGAAAAAGGGAGGCATTATTAATTGACATCATACCTGAGGATCCTCACGGATTTTTAAAAGTGTGAGATTTGTTGTTCTCACCAAACTACTGCATGGTGTCACAGAGGGCCGCCTTTAGACTGGGAGGCGAGTTGGGATCAGGATTTAGGTCACGCTGTGTGCAGCTGTCAGCTTCTTTCATGGCTGTAGCAAAAAAAAAAAAAATTGCTCTCCCTCTGTATCCTTCCCAGCAATGCAGGATCTATGGCCCTCCTGTGGTGTCTTTTTCTGCTTTGCCAGCCACTTTTCTTTTGGGAAATTTCGGCATGTGTGGTGGTGGTGGTGCTGGTGGTGGTGGTGTGACAGGCGGACTGAATGAGAGAAAGGGCAAAGAGCAGCAGAAAGAGGTCTCTGCCACTCCCCTACCTTACTGGGCACATGGCAGTAGAGGCAGCTGGATGCAATGAAGCTGGAGGATGAACCTCAAGGAAGGAGGCGGTGGTGGCAGTGAAGAAAAGACACGCACTCAGTGTCCCTCCCCCTAGGGAGAGTCCACCCTTAAGGGGGCAGCCACAAGGAAGCCACCACCCGCCCCGCCTCTGCCAGTGGGCTGCAGGGTCTGGCAGAGGTCCCCATGCACCTGCTCACCTGTCAATCCGTTCAGGGTGGCATGGGGGAGGGCCAGAGGTGCGGGGTGGGTGGGGGAAGAGAAGGAGGGCAGGGCGAAGAGAAGGGGAGCACCCAGGGCTCCGTCCCCGGGCGCTGTGCGCAGGCGCAGTGGCCGCTACCGCAGGTGGGGGCGGCAACACGGCGGAGTGAGCCGCTGTGTCCGGGCTTCGCAAGAACGGTGGTTCCCGGAGCAGCGTTGGTCGCAGCCTGAGTTTCCGCACCCGCCAGCGCTGTGGCCAGCTGCTCCTGCCTAGGGCTTTTCAGCTCGGTGGCAGAATGTCTGCGGAGGGAGGACAGACCGGCAGGTGCAGAACAAGAGAGAGAAGAGAGAGGAGGCAGCTGCGCAGCTGATGGGACATTTCCGCCCTTCAGGAAAAAGGCTGCGAATCCCCGCCGCCACCGCCAGAAACGCTGCCGCCGCCACCACCAGCGAGCCTCCGCCGGGCAGGGCGCCGAGCGGGCCGGGCTGAGGCTCAGGCGGGAGCGGGCTCTGCGCGGCGGCGCTGGTGGAGGCCGGGGCTCCGAATAGACGGCCGAGGCAGGTAGAACGGTACCGGCGGAGGCGGCGCCGCTGCTCCTCCCTTCTCCTCAGGAGGGGGCCAATGGCGAGCGACAAGCCGGTCCGGCCCGGGACTCGAGCCTCAGCCCATGGAGCCCATCACCATCCGGTCGGCAGCGAGATGACGGACCCGGGGAGGAGAGGGGGCGTCCGGCTTCGGCTCCTGGCGGGGACGAGTAACCCTTTGTGCTGATCTGCAACATCCGGATGAAATTAGCAGTTTGGACTCCTACAGGTCGGACAGGTCAGCAAAGGGACATCGTGGAGACATTGTCAACCCGGTAAGGGAAAAGGCGTCCCCAGTGTTCCCCACCCCATCCTCGGTCCCCAGCGCCCACTCTCCCCCCTGCACCCGGGGTCACCCACGCCGCGCGTCCCCGGGAGCACGGCTCGCTCCGCGGGTGCTGCCCAGCGGGTGACCTGCCCGCGCTGCAAAGCCAGGCCACCCTGCGTCCTCTGCTCGGTCCTCTCCTGCACCTGAGCAGTGCCCAGCTCCACAGCGCTGCTCATCACTTCTCCTGGCTGCGAGTAAATCGCCTGAAAAGGTTTTGGGTCAGCTTTAGTTAGGGGCTGAGGGGATAGACCTCTGGTTCCCGGGGCTCCTTCTCCCACACTATAATTGTCCTTGGTGTCGCTGTCCCGCGATGACAACCTTGTTCCTGGAACCTAAGTTCACCTGTGCTACCAAAATGTGAGAAGCACGTTAGCTCTGACCTGAGCAGCTGGGGTGTGATGTTTCCAGGGAGGAAGGAAAATGATGTAGTTTTGCATCTGTCTTTGAATATATTCCGAGGCTGTGATAAGAGTGTTGTGCAGGACCCACTCCTGACCCCCATCTCTTAGGCAGCCTTCCCTTCTGTGTAATATTACCCGGAATATGTTGGTCTCTTAGTCTTTTTTTTTTTTTTTTTTGAATGCACACAGGTGTTAAAAGTGAGGACATCAAATCATACAGGTTGGTTTCTGTGGTTGCCTTTCAATCCTGATATCTGGGCCTAAGTCCTTAAGTTTAATTTTAATTTTTTCCCCAGTAAATAAAGTAGCTGCCACTTTACAGAATACAGACTAGAGAAGGATTCAGAATTACATAAATTGTAGTTACCGGTAATGTGATTCATGAGCATTGAGCTGTAAAGACAGTGAGGAGGATAGTTCCACAAAAGTTCATATTTTAACATTTTCTATTATATGAAGCTCCTTAATTCTCTTATCCTTTCTTTTCAGTAATGGCATTAATAACACAAACATTTCACTTTTTATCATTTTATTCACAAAAATCCTGATGGTGAGAGGATATGAGAAAAGGGAATGAGAATCAGAAAAAAAAAAAAAAACCAAACAAGCAACTCTGTACCTTAGTTTTAGGAGACAATTTAAAGTTTGAATATCATACTCTGGAAGTTTCAGTAGCTACCAAAACACTACTAGGTTTTCATCTCTGAATGTCTTGTAGTCTGTTGAGTTCATAGAGGTCTTTTTATTTAATAATGTAAACTTATCACTAAAAGGTGATTAAACATTTATAGCTAATTGATAATAGAACTTCATAGTTGTAGTATAAAAAAATACTACAACTAAAAATCTTGTCCAGATAAAGTTTGCTATACTACAATTGAATCGGGCTCCTTGGTTATATTTTCATGAATAAAAAATGTATAAGGAATTAAAAAATTATAATCACATATAAATTTAATAGATCACTTTTTGTGTCACACATCCTGTATATTGCAAATATAAATATATTTTTATGTATTTGTATGTAAATATTTAAAGAATCTTTGATGATGGTTGCTATTTCAACTAGTTTCTTAAATATGGAGCATTGTAGCCTAGTGTTTTTCAGCTTCTGGATTTTTGTCCAGAATTCATTCATAGAAACAGACATTTTGATTTGTATATACTAACATTGTCATATAATTTGGTGCATAAATGATGAACCACTTTCTTTCATTAATAGATGTCATCAAAATTGGCATATCCACTGTCATAATTTTATCAGAGAGATTGTTTGTTATGGCATTAAGAAGAATCAGTTACATATTGATGAAAATCATGTATATTAAATTTCTGTTTTGAAATATACAATATTTTAATTTCTCAAATTCCAGTTTTTGATTTGTAATATTGGATAATATAAATTATATGACAGTAATTATTTAAATTTACTCTTATCTAACCTTTTTGTTAAGTAATGATAACCTTAAGAATATATGTGTGGTTTGGTTTGCATTAACATGTGTAGTATGTTTAACTCTTAGCAAGTACTTTAGAAGTTGAGAAGATGAAGCATAAGTATTTAGATGTTTAATGTTGCAAACAGCCAAAGAGTATTACAAAGAAATGTTAATAACAATGTGTATTTTAAGTAACCAATAACAAGAATTGTATTAATGTTAATTATTAGTTGTTGAGCTGGTCTGTCTGTTATATGTACATAAATACTCATATTAGTATAATTGATGTCCCTAGTATTGTGTTTAAATCACACTTCCACTTGTAGACTAACAGGTAAGAATGAGGGTTCTGGAGCCATATTGCCTGGATTTGAATAATGACTATACCATTTGCTATGTTTGTGTTTTTGCACAGTGTGAATAAGTTGTTATATATCAGGATTTGTTCATTTTTGAAAAGGTGGATAATAATTGTATTTAGCTCATGGGCTTGTTATGAGGATTTGTGATCTTAATACATACAAACCACTTACAATAATACCCAATATATTAAGGAATAATTTTGAGTAAATATTCAAAATTGCTAGTAGCCTAAGGAATATTTCAAGAGCCCATTTTATTAAGGAACAGATAATTCTGATAGAAAATATGGTCAACTGTTGGTTTTTCATTTGAAAATGACCAATTTGCAATGTTATGTATTTGTCCCATTGCATATTTTTATCTCCCTTTGTCTTCAGATCCATGTGTGTAAATTGTTAATTAGAATCGCTATTCACAAGGTTTTTGTGTTCCCTACATATGTGTATGTATAACTGACAGTTGATAACCTCAACTCTGTTTAATAGGTATATTACTTTGACAGATGGCATAGTAGAGAATAATTTATTTTTCTTTGGAGATCTGGTTGATATGTATTTGAAACTTCTGTTCAGCATGCTTCAAGGAGAAAGTGGATCTGGGTAAGCTGTGGTCAGAGGGAGAGGTATTCAGTATCAGTTCACTAAGACTTAGTGTTCAGCAATTGTCCTCAGGGAGCTATATATTTGAATTGGTACTGGGAATTGTTCTCTTCTTAACCTGATTAGTAAATAATTGAAAATTTTTTTTCTCTAGTTAGTAAATAGTCCTGTGATAAAAGAGGAGGTATATTAAATATGCTGAATTTGTACAATGATATTTTCTTCTTTTATTGATTTCTCATCCAAGACATGCAGTAAAATTATTGTCAGTTGTTAATCAGATGCCACAAAGACATGGTCCTGATACTTTTTTGAATTTCTCTGGTTGTAGTGCTGTGGTAAGTTTTAATTACATGTGTTTAATTTTTATTTATCATTATGTCACCTAGCTCCTATCCTTTGCCACCTCTGATGCATTCCTGAAGTTTTGCCTTTTCTAGATCATCGTATAAATATAATCATGCAATAACAAGGTTGTTTTTCAACCTATGTAGCCTAGCCTGGTAATGTTCCTGCCTCCTCAGTACTAGGATTACAGATGTGTACTGTCCCATGTAGCTTTGTCTTTTATGTTTGGCTTCTTTTACTTAAAATAATATTTTTGAGGTTACCCATGTTACAGCTTATATCAGTACTTTTTTCTGCAACTTTTTCTTCTGAACAATATTGTATTTTATTGATATGTTTTCTTATCTTTTGGTAAATACCTGAATGAGATTGCTAGGTTTTATGGTGAGTGTATGTTTGCACCCATGAGAAATTGTCAGATCATTCTCCCCAGTGTAAAATTTTACATTTCCATCAGCAGTGTGAGAGTCTCAGTTAATTTGCATCCTAGTCATTATTAGTTTTTTTTTAATTTGAGGCATTTTAAAGTTAATGCAATAGCATCTCACTTTAGTTTCATTTTTTTTGTTCATTTATTCACATGTGCATACATTGTTTGGGTCATTTCTCCACCTTGCCCCTCTCCTCCCACCTTCCCCCCCTACTCAGTTCCAGATAGGTGCCATTCTGACCTTATCACTGATTTTGTTGAAGAAAAGACATAAGCATAATAAGGAAGACAAAGTGTTTTTGCTAGTTGAGTTAAGGATAACTATACAGAGAGATTCCTGCTATAGCTTTCATGTACCCATGTGTTATGAACCATGTTGATTCAACTCTAACTAACCTTTACATTGGTTCCTGATCCCCTGATCATGAAACCTGTTGTTTTAAGGTTTCTGTATTCATTCCTCTGGGGTGGGGACATCAAACACTTTCATGTTTTGGGTTTTCTACCTATTCCTATATCTCCGGTATGTGCTCTCCTCTTGTCTTGTGATCCAAGTCCAACCACATTGTTGCATTTGCTGTAGATCTAAAGTCCACATATGAGGGAGAACATACGATTTTTGGTTTTCTGAGTCTGGCTGACCTCACTCAGAATGATGTTCTCCAGTTCCATCCATTTACCTGCAAATGATAAGATTTCATTTTTTTTCATGGCTGAGTAAAATTCCATTGTGTACAAGTACCACATTTTCTTGATCCATTCATCAGTAGTGGGGCATCTTGGTTGTTTCCATAACTTGGCTATTGTGAATAGTGCTGCAATAAACATGGTGTGCAGGTGCCTCTGGAGTAACTTGTGTTGCATTCCTTTGGGCATATCCCCAGGAGCAAGATTGCTGGATCATATGGCAGGTCTGTGTTTAGATTTTTAAGACGTCTCCAAATTTTTTTCCAGAGTGGTTGCACCAGCTTGCATTCCCACCAGCAGTGGATTAGGGTTCCTTTTTCCCCACATCCTCGCCAACACATGTTGTTGGTGGTGTTTTTGATGATGGCTATTCTGACAGGGGTAAGGTGGAATCAGTGTGGTTTTGATTTCCATTTCCTTTATGGCCAAAGATGGTGAGCATTTTCTCATGTGTTTTTTGGCCATTTGAATTTCTTTTGAAAAAGTTCTGTTTAGTTCAGTTGTCCATTTCTTAATTGGTTCATTGATTTTAGGAGAGTTTAGTTTCTTAAGTTCCCTGTATATTCTGGTTATCTCACTTTAGTTTCATTTTTGTATTTTTCTAGTGACATTTGTGTTATATTCATATGATGTGAGGCAAAGTTGGAATTAAGTTTATTCCTTCCATAACCACAAGGAGCGTGGTCCAGGCCATCCCAGGCATAAATGTGAGACCCTATCTCAATAATAACTAAAGTAAAATGGGCTGGGGATGTAGCTCAAGCAGTGGAGTGCCTGCTTAGCAAGTGCAAAGCTTTTGAGTCCTCACTCCAGTACCATCAATAAAAAAATACTGTTGTAGTTTTGATTGTGGTGTAGTAAGTGTACAGAACAATTTTGAGAGAATAGATTATCTTAATGATATTGAATGCTGTCTTTTCCTTTATTTAGTTTTCTTTGGTTTTCCTATTTTTTTAGTTTTCAACATAAAACTTGAAGGGTGGACTATCTCAATTGGTTTTCTGTATTTCTTGGTTTAATGCACTATTTTATCTTTAATTTAGGCTAGCCTAGTATAATGAAACTGATAATGCACTTTCAAGACAACTGGTTGTCAGTAATGAATCGAATCGGAATTTAGATAAGTGGGGAGAAGGCAATGCTTTATGACCACCCTAGTGATAGTTTTGTAACCAGCCACTTTTGTGATGCAGAAGGGTTATTGATTGTGCTGTTCCTGGCATAACATTGAAAACCACAAATCTTTTTTTTTTTAATGAGTTGGAGGACCAGTACAGAGATTTGAATTTCCACATTCTAGGCAGCTGCTCTACTGCTGGAGCCACACCTTTAGCCATTTTTGCTCTGGTTATTTTGGAGATGGGGTTTTGCTTCACGCGAAGAAGATTGCAAAGACTTTCAAAGACTTCTCTTGGAAGAACAGTCTACAACCCACTGCAATGTAGAAATTAAATTTAATTCATAATTTAAAAATGTAATACTGATACAGTCAACAAACTGTATATAATAGATTATTTTAGTAAGATAATTGTTTCTGTTTTCTATAGTCATTCATGATTTTCTGATTTTTCTTCTTAATCTGAGAAGACCAGGTTTCACCTTAGTGACTTAATATTTTCTTTAGCTGATACTTTACCTTTTCTCATTGTCCTGTAGGCAATTGCATTATCTCCTATTGCAAAGTCAGCTTATAGAATGGCTACACCCTGCACACTTGGTTTTGCATGGATCCTTTAAATAACATTAATGTTGGTAAGAGTAAACTTTATCCTTGTTGGTGAGTAATATGCTTCACTGTATGACTTTTTCCTTTAAGTAATTAAATTTTATAGTTATATATTATAGGATTAAGTCTCTTTTATATAGAATATCTATATGTTAAAACTATAAACATTCAGAAAAATATTTACTTACTCATTTTATATGATATCAAGGTGAGTTTTCTTAACTTATTTTTTCCCACATACAGTTTAAGATTCAAGGGTTTCAGGTCTTCCTGCCCATCAGTTTGGGGGTGCTTCACATTGCTGGTGCCACATCCAGGAGAGAAAATACAGACTGATTCCCACTAGATTTTGTTTTCTTTACCTTTTTACATATTTTATTTTATGAACATAATTGATATATGAGTTAAAAAATAATCATGTAAAAATTATAATTAAATAAGTCACTTTCTTATTTTAGTTAAAATATATTCTGTTGATTAGCTATATTATTTACCAAAATTGGCTTTTTTAAATTGGTAAGCTGTTTTTCAAGGTATATCAGAATTAGCAAGTTGTTATTGAAAATATCTGAGTATAAATGAGGTTTTTTTGCTAATTGAAGATGGTCCTTAAAGGTAGTTGAAGTCTACTTGGTAGACTTTGTTGACTATTAGTTTTTATGCATTCTGACATTTTAAATTGGAATATTAAAAGCTTCAGTAGTCCTTTATTTCCTAGATTGAATTCCTTGTGTTTTAGTTACTACAGTTCTCTTATGTTTTGTTTTTTATTTGATCCATGTTAAACTTCTACTCTAAGGGAATTTTTTATATAAAACAATATTTAAATGGTATCAGATATAAGTTTCTTTTTTATCTGGTTATTATATCATTCTCATATTCATTACAATTTTTGTACTAGCATAGGAGTTGGCTATTCTGCTCATTTTGCTGGCCCTGCTTAATAGTCACATCATTGAAGTCCAAAGGAAAAACTTTTCAGCACTGTGTGAAATATGACTTTTATCTCTGCAAGGTAAGTACAAGTAGATACTTAGTTGAGTCTTACAAAGTCACCATTTTTTTTCTCATGAAGCTTACTTATTTTGACTTCTGTAATATTCTCTTTCTCTGGTTTTCCTATGATTATTAGTGCTGTTCTCATATTCTTGTCTGTATTCCCTTTGCAATTTTATGTTTGACATTTGTCATTTTTAAGGTCAGCCTTTTGAACCCATGTATAGCATCTCAGATTCTTTCATTCTCTCTCAGTTTGTTTGGTTCTATGGCGCTCTTTCAGGAAATATTTACTGAATATTTGTTGAGTACCAGACACTCTTGTAGCACTTGGGATATGACAGTAAACAAAACAGAAAACATTTCTGCTTTCATAGCATTTACATTTTATTAGGGATTTTTATTCAATTTCATGTAAGTCTTTATTCTTATTCTTATATTCTTAGCCACTATGAGATGTTGTCATACAGAGGTCTTTTAGGTCCCCGAACCTCAGAATATATAACAGCAAATTACTGTCTCCAGTCCCGTATCCACTCATGTTCTGAAGGCTTCTGATTAAGAGGGCTACCATTTTCATAATAATTGGGACTTACACTAGCTTCACTCTTCACCCACTTACTGGCCTCATGAAAATGAGTTAAACTAAAAACATATATCCTAGTTTGTAGAAAGTGTTCAATACATGTTCACTACTATTGATATTTGTGTATCATGTTGTATTTTTATTGTCTTCAATTTATTTTCTTATTTTTAAGTTGCAATGTGTACCTTATGAATTCTTAATGTCAATATTTTTTCTAGTATCTGGTTGTGTATAACATCAAGTTTTGGATCTCAACTAAATGTAGACCTCAGTATACATACCTGTTGTTAGTATGCACACATAGTCTCCAAATTTATTCTTGTTTACTTTAATCAAAAATATGTCAAAAGTTGGACTCTTTTGAAACATTGAGAAACTCACTTGTGCCTCTTCTCTGTAGTGTACATTTTGATGTTGCAAGATAAGAGAACAGAAAAATAAATTTTCATATAAATAAATAAGGTGGCCTTCACTGAGATTAATTCCTTCATTAATCTGTGTGTTCATTTATTCACACATTTTAGGTTATAAGTATTTGTAACCTAAATGACAATTTTGTGTTTGTTGGGTAACTGCCAACCTGGTCATCTTCTTTTATTAACTATTTTAAATTAGTGGTACCAGCTCATTTAAGTGAATAATCACATACCTTCATAGACTCCCCTTTTCTATATGAAGGTTTCCAATCAGTTCTGCTAAGTTTTCCCCTCCCTTCCTTAACTTACCAATGCCTTTGTGCTGGCTGTTATGGTTTCTTACCTGAAGTGTTTCCATACTTTTCACATTTTTCCTCATCCATACTTGCCTAATAGAGCACTTCAGCATTGCCACCAATTATTTTTTAACTATGATGACGATCATTTCACTTTCCTTTAGTGTTATCAGAATTCTTTAGTGATATCACATTATGCAAAAAACACAAGTAACATTCCTAAATGTGTCCTACAAGCCTGGTTAGAACCTGTTATTTACCTTTGTTTACTGCTACATCTAAGCACTGGGAAGAATTTCATCAAGTCTATGCTGAACCTTAAGATTCCTCTCTGCCTGGAATGTTTCTTACATTTTTATTCACTCAACAATTCCCTTTCATCCTGCAAGCTTAATATCAAGTTTCATTTTGCTCATAGCGAATTTTTCTGTGACAGTCTTCCTATGCTATTTGACTTTTGATGTTGCTATAATTTAGTCATTACATCTTTTGTTCCATATTGTATCCAAAGATAGTCTCCATTGTGTCCATGTTTGTTTCATTCTCTTCTTGAGGATGTACATGTTGTCTTTATTTTTGTGCCCACATATAAATCATATATGTGGGAGGGGAGTGGGGGTAGAAACCTGACATGAAATAAACTCTCAGTAAACATTTCGCTGAATTAATGAATGAAGGGCAAATAATGTCAATTTTTGCAGAGACAAATTTCATCATGAGGGCATAGTAGATAAAAAATAATTAGAAATTTGTTTAATGGTGTTTTCTTTGTAAGTGCTTAATATGTTTTAGAAACTGTTCTCCACACTTTTTATACAGTATGCATTATTATTCCCCCATTTTTACAGGTGGTAATAGATTTAGAGAAGCTAAATGATTTGCCAAAAGTCATAGAAGCAGTTAACATAGGAATCCAATTGTCTGTGTGAATTTAAAATTCATCATGCCCAGTACAATAAACTTTCTGTAGTAGTAAGAACTCAGTAAATATTTTTGAATGAGCTCTTTTCTGTATTAGGTACATCAATTAATATAAGAATATCCCTAATATTTTATCATAAAACTGCCTTTAAGAAGGAATTTTTTGTGCATTCATAGCATTTTTTATGTGTGTTCTATTTTGAAATTAAAACATTTTTACTCTGAAATATAAAGATTGTATGTTCTGTATTACCTCAATAGCATTCCAGTTACACAGGTCACATTCCTAAATGTGTCCTACACATCTATTTACAATCTGATATTTTACCTTTGTTTCCTGCTACATCTCAACAATGGGAAGAATTTCATCAAGTCTGTGTGGAACCTAAAGATTCCTCTCTGCCTGGAATGTTTCTTTTGCATTTATTCACTCAACAGTTCCCTTTCATCCTGTAAGCTTAATATCAAGTTTCGTTTTGCTCATAGTGAATTTTTTTATACTCAGTGAAGATGATATATGTAAATGTTCATTCTTACATATGTAGAAGTCTATAAGAATGTTCAAGCTAAGTTTTTATGGCTTCTTCCTGATAACTTTATCATATTTACAAAAAGTTAAGTTACTGTTTTAGATATTTTTCTACTCTGATTTTCTTCAGAACCAAAATTCCTTTCATTTTCTGTCAATAAGTGAAAGAATGAGACAACTTTACAAAGAAAATGTGTTTTAGACATTTCATTACTTAAATCTGACTTCCTAATAATTGAGGAGCACTGTTTTTTATTGCTGTCTTTTCTGACCTGTTCAGTGCAATTTAAAAATTTTCTAAATAGAAATGAATGAAATCAAAATTTTAAGAGGTATTTCAGATACCTTGAAATAATAAATATTTTAGAAGTGGAGATTAACTATTGCAGCTCAATATTTCTCAAGTATATAAAATAATTGAATAGTGTATTCAAATAATCTGTAGAAGAAAGTTTTTGTTTCATTTTAATATCTGGGCAGTGAGAACTGGTTAGTTTTCCTCCTTAATGCCAGAAGGCATACTTATTCAAATATCTGCAAATTATCTTTATTTTTGATACATTGGAAATCATAATTCTAAATAGTCCTTAAGCTATTATCTCTGTAGACTGAGGCTTGGATCCAGAAATTGTTACAAAACAAACTATCTCATATCAAAATCAACAAATTATTTTTGTTGACACTAGTAACTATAAAATAGGAACTCAAGATGAACACATTCATTGATTCCTAATGATTATTCACATGAACTTTAAATATTTAATATTAGTGCATTTAATGAATCTTAAGTTGTTGAATTGTAAGTAGTAAAATCTAAAATACTGTTCTTTTGACAGGACTTTCCTGACCATGCAATCTAAAGTAGAATTATAGGTTCTTTTTTCTCAGTTTATGCTGATCTTTTTTTCCTATTGTAATCATACTGGTTTTTAATTCTGTATTTATTGTTTGTTTCCTGCATGTCCTTTTGACTAAATCATGTATTCTGTGGTCAGCCTTGGGCATCTGAAGTGCCTGGTATAATGTAAATGTTACTGAATGAACACAGATATGGTTTTAGTTGCACAGTTTTGGATCATGGTATGATGGAAGAAGATATCAATCTGGGGAGCAAGGGATTCTAGATCTATGTCTGACGTAGACTTATTCTTTTTTTTTCAATTCATTTATTAATATGTTGTACATTGTTTGGACCATTTCTCCCCCCACTCCTCACCCCCTCACTGTCCCACCTACTCCCTCTTGCTTCCAGGCAGAATCTGTTCTGCCCTTATCTCTTAATTTTGTTGAAGAGAAAATATAAGCAATAATAAGAAAGACAAAGCATTTTTGCTAGTTGAGATAAGAATAGCTATATAGAGAGATTCCTAGCATTGCTTCCATGTACAAATGTGTTACATCTCAAAGTGATTCATCCCTACCTGACCTTTGCACTAGTTCCTGATCCCCTTCTCATATTGACCTCTGTCACATTAAGGTTTCTGTATTCATTCCTCTGTGGTGGGGACATCAAATACTATCATGTTTTGGGTTTCTTACCTATCCCCATACCTCCCATGTGTGCTCTCCCTTTATCATGTGACCCAAGTCCAACTGCATTGCTGTATTTGCCCTAGATCTAAAGTCTGCATATGAGGGAGAACATATGATTTTTCATCTTCTGAGCCTGGCTATCCTTGCTCGAAATGATGTTCTCCAGTTCCAGCCATTTACTTGCAAATGATAAGATTTCATTCTTCTTTCTGCCTGAGTAAAACACCATTCTGTATAAATACCACATTTTCTTAATCCATTCATCAGTAGTGGGACATCTTGTCTGTTTCCATAACTTGGCTATTGTGAATAGCACTGCAATAAACATGGATGTGCAGGTGCCTCTGGAGTAACCTGAGTCACATTCCTTTGGGTATATCCCTAGGAGTGGGATTGCTGGATCATATGGCAGTTTTTTAAGAAGCCTCCATATTGTTTTCCAGAGTGGTTACACTAGCTTACATTCTCACCAACAGTGTATGATGGTTCTTTTTTCCCCACATCCTTGCCAACATCTGCTGTTGGTGGTGTTTTTCATGATAGCTATTCTAATAGGAGTGAGGTGGAATCTTAGTGTTGTTCTGATATGCATTTCCGTTATGACCAGAGATTGTGAGCATTTTTTCTTGTGTTTTTTTGGCCATTTGAATTTCTTCATTTGAGAAAGTTCTGTTAGGTTAAATTGCCAATTTCATTATTGGCCCATTGATTTTTGAGAGAGTTTAGTTTTTTGAGTTCCCTGTATATTCTGGTTATCAGTCCTTTGTCTGATGTATAGCTGGCAAATATTTTCTCCCACTCTGTGGGTGGTCTCTTCAGTTTAGAGACCATTTCTTTTGTTGTGAAGAAGGTTTTTAAGTTTATGTAGTCCCATTTATCCATCCTTTCTCTTAGTTGCTGAGCTACTAGGGTTCTGTTGAGGAAATCCTTGTCTATACCTATTGCTTCCAGAGTATTCCCTGCTTTTTCCTGTGCTAACTTCAGAGTTTCAGGTCTGATATTAAGGTCCTTGATCCAATTTGAATTGATACTAGTACAGGGTGATAGACATGGATCTAGTTTCAGTTTTTTGTGGACAGAAAACCACTTTTACCAGCAACATTTGTTGAAGAGGCTGTCTTTTCTGCATTATATGTTTTTGATGACTTTGTCAAAAATAAGGTTAGCATAGCTGTGTGGACTCATATCTGGGTCCTCTATTCTGTTCCACTGGTCTTCATGTCTGTTTTTGTGCCAGTACCATGCTGTTTTTAATTCCTATTGCTTTGTAATATATTTTGAAGTTAAGTATTATGATACCACCAGCATTGTTCTTTTTGCTGAGTATTCCCTTGGCTAGTCACAGTCGCTTGTGTGTCCAAATGAACTTTAGGGTAGATTTTTCAATCTCTGTGATGAATGTCATTAGGATTTTGGTGGGAATTGCATTAAACATGAGGATTGCTTTTGGTAGTATAGCCTTTTTACTATGTCGAGTCTACCAGTCCATGAGCATGGGAGATCTTTCCACCTTCTGTAGTCTTCCTCAATCTCTTTCTTCAGGAGTTTGTAGTTCTCCTTGTAGAGGTCATTTACGTCTTTTGTTAAGTTTACTCTGAGGTATTTGATTTTTTTTTAGGCTATTGTAAATGGAATTGTTTCCATATATTCTCTCTCAATTTGTTCATTGTTGGTGTATAGAAAAGCTAGTGATTTTTGTAAGTTGATTCTATATCCTGCCACCTTGCTTTAGCTGTTTATGGTGCCTAGGAATTTTTGAGTAGAGTTTTTTGGATCTTTAAGATATAGGATCATGTTGTCTGCAAATAGGGATATATTGACAGTTTCTTTACCTATTTGTATTATTGATTTAGGTGTAAACAGGATGGTGAGAGCCTGACTACATCCCATAGGGGGGCAATCTCCACAGCTCACATGATGTATGATGTTGGCTGAGCCTGGTTTATAGGTTTCCTGGATCTTGAACTTCCAGAGACATTATGGAGATAGGGAGCTGACTGGAAGGGCAATAAAGAGCCAGATTATAAGAATAAGGAAAGTACAAGAAATAGGCTGAAGAAGGTGAGATACCCAAGGCAGAGCACCGTACGATGGGGCCATCTCCACTCAGGGGGAGAAGTTGTCCACAGGCCAACACTCAGGAGAATGGGGATGAGGATAAGAATTACCCACAGGAAGTGATGGAGTGGAAGCATGAGTGGAGTGGTTTACAGTAAAGCAAAGAGTAGGTTGGAAAATAAGTAGATTTCTTCAGGAGGAAAGTCTGAGAGAGTACCCTGGAGATGAAGATTGGATAGCCAATGTATAAAGCAAGGGTAAAAGAAGTATGACAAAGGAGGGAAGTTGATTGTGTTGGGTGGGAAGTCTAAGACCTCAGAGTAGAGTGTATATATGAGAAAATAAAAGCATGGGCAGGAACTGACAGGAAAGAATGAGAGAGGAGAGGTATAAAGAGTGAATAGGCTCCTACTTATGCTTTGGGAGTCTTCGTGTGTGTGTGTGTGTGTGTGTGTGTGTATGTGTCTCTGTCTTCTGGGATCCTAGAGAGGCAGGAGATCTTTATTTTTGTTGGTCCTGTAAGAAGAGATTGATAGGTCTTTTGTGGGGCTGCCAGTTTTAGATTTTGAACATGTACCCAGGAAGAGAATCCTGCTAGCTTTGCAGCCGTAGGTGTGGTAAGGATGACCTTAAATGGACCTTTCCATTTTTGTGTTAGACAGCCAGGGGTGGCTGTGTCTTTTAGATAGACAAGATCTCCTACCTGGGAGAACTGGAGGCACTTTAGTAGTGTCAGAGGGTTGTGGCAGTTGTTCATGAGTATAAGACTAGAGGAGGGAGCAAAGAGAGGTAAGGAGAGGGTTGAGGAGAGAGGGGAGAGTATCAGGGGGCTTTGGCTGAACTGTGATAGGGAGAAGTGGATGGCCATAGAGGAATTTGAAGGGGCTGAGCATAAGTGGTCTCTTTGGCAGAGCCCGGAGGTGGAGAAGGGCTAAGGGCAGGGGCTTTGTCCGATCTAGGTGGAGTTCGAGAGAGAGTTTGGTGAGAGTATTTTTGAGTGTGTGATTGGCATGCTCAACCTTGCCTGAGGATTGGGGGTGATAGGGGATGTGAAATCTCCAGTGGGTGTTTAAGGCTTATGCCAGCTTTTGAGAAATAGAGGAAACAAACTTGGGCCCATTGTCTGATGGAATGGAGGCTGGGAGGCCAAACTGTGGGATGATATCTGTGACCAGGATTGTTACTGTGGAGGCCCTTTTATTAGTTGTGGGGAAGGCGTCCACCCATCCTGTGAAGGTGTCGACCAGTACCAGGAGGTATTTGATTTTCTTTATTGGGGGCATGTGGGTAAAATCCACCTGCCAGTCTGTGGAAGACCTCTGGCTTGGTGCATGGGAAAGGGAGGGGGCCTAACACTGGAGTTAGGATTTGTACGCTGACAGATAGAGCAAGACTGGGTGATCTGTTTAAGATATTGTAAGTCTTCTGTTGATAGGGAAAGAGACTGACAGAGAAAGGTGCAGAGAGCATGAAGATTAGGACAAAAAAGTGTATGTAAATAAGAGAGAAGAATTTTGACCTCAGAGGAAGGGAGTGAGAGCTTAGTGAGAGGAGGAAGGGAGGCCAGGATAAGGGGGTACATGATCTAGGGTGTAGGTTGGAGGGTTGCTCGTTTTGCCTCTGTATCTGCTCAGTTGTTTCCTTTGGTAACAATGGAGGAATCAGTCTGATGAGCTTTACAATGGGTGATGCCTATTTGGGAAGGGAGGCACAAGGCTTCTAGGACATGGGTTATTAAGGCAGCATTAATGATGGGGATTCCTTTTGTAGTTAAGAGTCCCCTTTCCTTCCAGATGGCAGAGTGGGACAACAAAGTGAAAGGCATATTTACAGTCATTGTAAATATGAACAGTTTTGTCTTTAGCCAAAGAGTTCTAGCCAGGGCAGTTAGTTCAGCCTTCTGGGAGGTTGCACTTAAAGGGAGAGGGTGTGCCTCAATGACAGTGGAAATAGAGACAATAGCATATCCTGCTTTTCATTGTCCATTGTGAATAAAGGAGCTGCCATCAATAAACCAAGTGTAGTCAGCCTGAGAAAGGGTGCCCTCCTGAATGTGGTCTGGGCAGGGGAGGAACTCCTCAAGGATCTCAGGGCAGGAGTGAATGAGGGGTGTTGAAGAGAGAGGAAGAAGAGTGGCTGGATTAAGTGGGAGACACAAGATGAAAGTTAGTGTGGGGTCCTCAACCAAGGCCACCAGGAGGGACAGGATATGAGAGGGGGGCATGGAGTGAAGTCCCTTATATGTAAGGAGCTCCAAGAGGCTATGAGAGGAGTAAACAGTAAGGGGGGACCCAAAGATGAGCTTTTTACTTTCTTGAATCAGGAGAGAAGCAGCTGCTAGGGCCCTGAGGCATGGGGCCCATCCCTTGGTTGTGGGGTCTAACTTTTGAGAGATATGCTGCTGGAGCAAAGGAGGGCTCTATGTTGTGTCCTGAAACTCCTAGGGCAAGGCCCTGTCTCTCAGAGACATAAAGGGAAAAAGGACGAGTGAGGTCCGGCAGGCGAAGTGCCAGGGCCTGTGCTAGGGCTTGTAGGAGGGACCAGAAATGACCTGACACAGGCCAAGAGGGCTCCAGGGGCTCTTGGATGGAGCTCTGGGATGCCTTATATAGGGGTTTGGCCATTAGACTGAAGTTAGGTACCCAGGCCCTGAGGTAGCCTGCCAGACTGAGAAAGGAGAGAATTTCAGCCTTGGTGGTGGGGGAAGGGAGAGAAACCAATAAGGCCTTAGGATCTATGGTGATAGTCTTATGAGTAGGGGAGATAGACAGGCCCAGGTAAGTTACCTGGGTGAGAGACAGTTGAGCCTTGTTAGGAGACACCCGATATCCCTTTTTCCCTAGAAAATTAAGCAGGAGGGCAGTGTGTTGTTGGCTATCCTCGAGTGAGGGACTGCAGAGCAGGAGATCATCTACATACTGGAGGAGTTTACTTGGGGAGAGATGGAGGGTAAAGAGGTCCTTAACCAGAGCTTGGCCAAAGAGGTGAGGACTGTCCCGGAACCCCTGAGGCAAATTAATTTGGTTATTTGTTAATTGTTGGGAAGTATGAGAATCTGGATCAGTCCAGGTGAAAGCAAAGTGATTTTGGGACTGTGGGTGGACAGGGATAGTGAAAAGCATCTTTTAAGTCCAGGACTGTGAAATGGGTGGTGGTTCCAGGGATGAGAGACAAGAGAGTGTAGGGGTTAGGTACCACTGGGTGTATAGGAGTCACTGCCGCATTGATTAAGCAGAGGTCCTGTACCAGCCAGTAGTACCCATTTGGCTTTTTTATAGGCAGAATAAGAGTGTTATAGGGAGAGTGAGTTGGGCAAAACAGGCCCTTAGTGAGAAGCTCCGAGATAATAGGCTTTAGTCCCTGTAGGTGAGTTAGAGAGATGTGATACTGAGATTGACTTGGGAAAGTAGAAGGATCTTTGAGACTAATAACAATTGGCTCATGATGTGAGGCAATGGAGGGGTTTTTGAAATCCCATACAATGGGGTCCACTAATGTTGCCGGTAAGGGCAAGGAGTTGGGAGCAGCTTTTGGAAGCAAGGCACCTATGACAGCGAGGAGGGACCATGAGGATGGAGATGAGGGGTTAGTGGTCCACGGCTCTTGTGGGGGTAGATGTAAGTTGAGAGTGGCCTGAATTTTTGTTAAAATGTCTCTATCTAAGAGTGGAGTGGGACAATTAGGTAGCACTAGGAAGGAATGGGTAAAGAGGGTATCTCCCAGTATGCAAGTTAAGGGAAAGGTCATTAAGGGCTGGGTAGGAGTTCCCCCCACCCCAACTATGGAGGTTGAAGAAGGCTTGGTAGGTCCCCAGAACTCCGGCAAGGCAGAAAAAGTGGCACCAGTGTCTAGGTGGAGAGAGATAGGCCTACCATCAATGATGGCCATTACCCTGGGCTCCCTTGAAGTTATGGTCACTGGGTCTGGGAGTCCTGGGCTCCGTCAGTCTTCTGCCACAGTTGTCAGTCCTAGAAAATCAGTTAGGGAGGAGTAACATTGAGGGGGGTCTAGACCCCCTGCCTTGAGAGGTGGAGGGGCAGGCAGTCCCTCGCCCAGTGGCCCTCCTGTTTGCACTTAGGACATGGTCCTGGTGGGTGACATATCTTATGACATACACGGGCCCAGTGTCCCTCAAGGCCACACCAAAAACATGGGCCGGGAGGCATTTGGGATTTTCCCTGGCCTTGTGAGTTGGGAATTGGGGGGGCGGGGGGTTGTCGGAGGGCTTGGGCCAACATCTGGAATTTGGTCTTATCTCTTCTCTTCTTATCAGCCCTTTGTTTTCCTCACGGTAATTATAAACCTTAAAAGCCACATTTAAAATTTCAGCCTATGGAGTCTGAGGGCCATTTTCCAGCCTTTTAGGTTTCTTTCTTATATCTGGGGCTGACTGGGAGATAAAGTGGGTCATAAGGATAATTATCCCATCCTTAGTTTCAGGGTCGACTTTGGTGTGGCATTGTAACACCTCTGTAAGTCAGGACAAGAAACTGGCTGGGTTTTCTTTTTGCTCTTGTTGAACTTCTCTGAGTTTGTCAAAATTAACAACCTTTTGGGCAGCCCTTTTTAACCCTGTCACTAGGCAGGTGACCATCTGGTCCCTGGAAGTTAGGTCATTAGTTTGATAGTCCCAATGGGGTTCTACCTCTGCAACTGCCAGCGTTCCCACAGGGTCGGCAGGGGTGGTGTGGTGAATCTCATCTGCATGTGTCTTAGCCATGTCCCAGACCTTTCATCTCTCCTCTGGGAGGAGGGTTGAGGAGAGGATGGTATAAATGTCATGCCAGGTGAGACTATAGGATTGAGCCAAATATTGAAATTCTTTAATATAAGAGTCAGGGTCAGTGGTGTAGGAACCGAGGCATTTTTCAATTTGAGACAGGTCTGTGAGAGAAAAGGGAACATGAACTTGCAGGATACCCTCCATGCCGGCCACCTCCTGAACAGGGTACAAGGAAGCCTGCTGGCTGGGTGTGGGGGCATGAGAGCGTGTGTGTATGTGACTCAGGGGATCCTGTGGCTTTGGGTTGGTGGAAGGGCAAGTGGAAGGGGGAGCAGAAGGAGGAGTGGAGGGAGGAGTGGAAGGAGAGGCAGGGGAAGCAGCGAGGGAAGCTGCAGGGGCAGCTGCTGAGCAATGGAGGCTCCTGTCTGATAAAGTGGAGGCTCATTAGCAAGATAGAAGAAGGGAAAGCATCAGGGTAAGGGGGGGTAATTGGGGTTTTTGTAGCCAGAAGGACTTGGGCAGGGGAGCAAGAGGTGCAGAGAGAAGGTGTAGAGTGGAGATAAGAAAACACTAGGACATAGGGAATTTCCTGTAATCTCCCAGTGCTTTCACAGAAGTTATAGAGCTCCCTGAGAATGTTAGGGTTAAGTGTGCCATCTAATGGCCATTTAGAGTTATTGTCCATTTGGTATTGTGGCCAAACCTGATTGCAAAGAAAAATGAGGTTTTTTGCCTTTAGATCAGGCAAGAGCTGTAGGGGCTCGAGGTTGGCCAGCAGACAGCCCAGACGGGTATCTGAGGGAATTTTGGAAGGTCTAGGGCCCATGGTGAGACCCAGTCTGAGGAAGAATATGGTGGGTGTCCCCGAGATATTCCTTTCCTGGATGAAATAGAGAAGTGAAGGGACCTCAAGAAAACATCTTCACCGAGAGATCTCCCACGCCTCAGGAACCCGGTTCCTGAGCTGAGTGAGTCGGGACCTAGTACTAGGATTTCCACCAACTGAGAGAGAGAGAGAACCATGACTCATGGCACGGCAGCATGAGGGAACTCACCAAGGGAGGACCGAGTAAATCAGTCAGTGGTGGGTGAGCTACAGGAAGCACACTAGCCTTGAGGAGGTTCCCTGTGAGCAAGAGTGGCAATGACGGTGCTAGTTCAGGAACAGGGGTCCTGGCAAATCAGCTCAGATCCCATTAAGTTTATCCAGGCTTAAGGAAGGCAGCTCCCACCTATGTAGCATTGGCAGGCTGATATAAACCCTCAGCCCGGCACCCCTATACAGGGGATGTCTGCCTTGTGGCCAAAGTAGGCTTGGGAGTGCAGTATATTTCTGGAGGACGTGGAGTCATAGACTGGGAGAGCAAGATTGATGCCAGAAGCTCACCTGTTCCCGGCCAATACACCAAATGTTAGGAAAACACCATACACTGCACACAAAGGAGGCTCACGAGAGTTATCTCATGTCCAAAAGTTTAATAAGCAGGGTGGTTGGCTGAGAGAAAATGGTGCAGCAGCTTCTCTTGGCCAGTCTGGTCTTAAGTAGCATTTGGGAGAAAGCAAGGACAAAGGGTGGTCTTTGATTTGCAAAGGAAGAGACCAGCTGCAGGAGCAAGGTCTCAGGCAAAGGGAGGTGGTGGGAGATAAGGAACAGTGAGCTTTGATCAGCAGAGGATGAGACCGACCGACCATCTGCTGAAGCAAGGTCTAGGGACAGATAAAGGAAGGGGGGTGGGAGATAAGGAACAGTGGGTTTTGTTTGCAAGGAGTGAAACCAGCTGTGGCTTAGGCTGCAGAAGAGACAGTTCCCATCAGTAAGAAACTGAGGGAGTGCTTATTTCCATTACAAATAATCTTGAGAAGCTAGACACCCCCAGTTGGGATTTGTCTGCATACTTCGTATCTGACAACAGGCAGAGCTCCACGAGTGGACATCATGGATAACACAGCTGGGAGGTGATTTGATTCTGGACCTGCTAGTGGGACAGGGTTCCCAGTCAGCTTCATTCTGTGTCAGATACAGGCTGGAAGCCAACTTTGCAAGAACTACTAGAAGTCATCTAGATTTTGCTGCCATACTTTGTGGACCGTTCAGGAGATCTGATAGACCCTACAGAGCAGCCGGCCAGAGGCCTGACTCATGATGAAGAGCTGCTTTGGAAGATGAATCTGTCATCTCACAGAGGCTAGCCTTGGAGAAGGTCTGCCAAGATGTAAGGTCTGGGCTGTTGGGATTATCTTGAACAAAAGTAGCAAAATGGATTCCCAGCCTTTGTATTTTGATGGAACTGATTAAGTAGACAAATACATCCTAAGAAAGGCCAATGACAAATTTCCCCTCACAATGTCAGCAAAGCAGGAAGTATGCTGAGCATTAATATTCTGTGTATTCAGCAGAGTCTAGACGGTACAAAATTACCATGCTAAATTTGCTTGCTGTTTACAAGGTGCAAAGGTGTAACAGTGAAATTACCTAACACGTTTCTCAGAACATATCCCATCATTAAGCAATACATGACTTCCATCACATAAGACACAACATTTCAATGGAATAGGCTGAGTCTAACCAGTGTGGCTTTGGAGGAGAGAGCATTACAATGCTGGGATTCTGGGATATGTCAAGGGAACATATTTCCCACAGTGGAAATTTATGGGGGATAGCATCCTAGTATAGCATCCTAGAAAGCACAGCACTTATTAAGTGCCCCGGGACCCATGGTTTATGAAAAGAAGAGGGATGAATATGAGCCACAGACTGAAGATAATGGAGTGGACATGTTGGGAAACAAGACTTTAGAGACAGAGAACAATAGGTAATTCTGCCACCCTGGTGTGGCCAGGAGTGAGGTGATGAGTGTCCTTGAACTCTCTCTCTCTCTCTCTCTCTCTTTCTCTCTCATACAAATGTGTTCTAATTATACAAAAAAGATTATTTATAATGCTGCTATCCTCATATGGAATAATTTATGCAGGATTACTAAAATAGAACAAGTAATTGTGTTTTGCTTCTCATACCTACATGAGTCTGGGAAAATTTCTTCCTTACCTCAGAAGAATTCTTCTTCCATGGAAGTTCTATAAAGTTCTATAAGTATGGAAACATCTCCCAAGTGAAAAAATGGGAGGGCATCACCCCTTTCCAGACATGCTCAATATGGGATAAGCTAATTCTACATGATGGGGCTCCCCTCCAGGAGGGCTAGGCTGGCCAGGGGTTGACAGTGCTGTCACCTTTGGTCAAGGAGAAACCATCCACCCCAGGACACTTAAGAGGAAGAGCTTCAACAGGAAGACAGGGCGTCAATTGTATGAACAAGACTACCTGTCTATTTCAGTTTTCACCATTTCAAGCTTTGGGAGTTAAAGATGATTAGTCAAAAAGAAGATTTAAAACCAATAGCACGATAAATGAAAATACTAACCATGTATTTGAAACAAATTATGGAAATAATACAGAAACTATGTGATAAATAGAAGACACAGACCAAGAATGTCTCAGAGTAAGCCCACAGGTGTTAACAGTGAGACTTACTGTCTTCCTTTCTGTCTAGTTTTAGCTTCCAGGTAACCTCAGAGGTGGGTGGGGTTTATTGTTACTGCTGTTGTTGTTATTGCACTTTTTTCTTTATTCAATTCTTTAAAATCTTCCATTCTCAAGCTTATAAAAAAGTGAGAACACAAGGAATTCAATTTCCTTAGGAATAGAACGAGTGCAGCTTTCTGTCATTGTTTTAAAGTCATAAAATGTAAGGTATTCCTTAAAGGTTGGGGGTGTGGGTGGGGCACACTACAGTGCCTGCCACAAGAAGACCTCTTCCTGAAGCCCTGGCCAGAGATGGTCAGCATTGCATCTTGGGCGGTGTTAATTCAGGTACCAGGTTCTTTATAAAAAATGTAAGCTTAGTTTCTGCTCTTGGATGGCTTTACCAAGAAGCCATCCTGGAAGTTGGTTTTCCAGACACCATGTTGGCAAAAGTGCAGGTAGAATTTTTAGGACTCTGCATGTGTTCACACCATTGTTCACTATGTGACTAATAAATGTGGACATCAATTTTTTACATGAAATGAAAACCACATAGCAACATTGATACCTGTAAGGTGGATTAAGAGAACAAGGCATTTGAAGAAACCAATGTGTTTGCAAGACATCTCTCAATAGATTAATGATACTAAAAGTATAAATAAAGCAAGGAAGGAGAAGGGCTGAGGTGGGGGAGATGTTAGTCAAAGGGTACCAAGTTTCAGACAGGAGGAACAGGTTTTGAGATCTATTGCACATACTTATCATTAATAACATATTACATATATCAAAGTAAGAATAAATTTCAAATATCTCATGATAAGAATAATAGAAAATGCATAAAGATACTTTAAATGGAATCTAAGAATGCTATTGATTGTTGTACATCTTTGGTATAATCTTTAGGAATAGCATAATGAACTTATGTGTGATCTGTATATTTCCCATTGCATTATTTGTTTCTGTTTGTAAATTTCTAGACCATAATTAAGTGCAAGACATAAAGCAGTACCTCAATATTCTAATAATAAAATGACTAAAGAAAATGCAAAAAAAAGAATAATAGAAAATGTGATTGATATGCTAATTAGCATGATTTACTCGTGCCACATTGCATGCATATATCAAAACATCATGTCATACCTCAGAAATGTAAAACATAGTTTGTCTATCAAAAATTAAACTAATTAAATGTAGAGCACTAAGAGCAATGTCTGACACATGACAAGAATTCAACTCGTGATCATTGGTGACTATTACTGGCACAATGCTAATTGCTGGTCTAGTATTCACTCATCTTCCATACACATTACTTTCTTCTTTGGGTAGAAGTTTGTATCAGATGACCTGTAATATTCTTAGATAAGTTGTTTCATGGTAACTGTCCACAAATGCTCTCATACTAGACTGTTTATTCCTTAAAGTCAGGGATCTGTGCCTAGTTTGATTCCTCAAAATATGCAGCTCAGGGCTGGGTGTAAGTCAGGTAGTCATCAGACAGTTATGAGAGAACCTGGAGATCACTGAAGTCCATGCATAAGCCCAGGACCTGACAAGGGTAAGCAGAGAGCCATGGCCAAAAAATAATTTACTGAAAATAATTCCTACCTGGGCAAGAAAAATCTCTCTCACAAGGAGCATGGTAGAACTTCACATGAATTACAACATTTAGTCCTAGCACAAACTCAGAGATTAAATATCTCTCTCCCCATTTACTAAATAAATTGAGTCAGATGAGATGATTTGTCCAAATACTACACACTGATGTGAAATGTGAAATGAAGCTGAAATCAGACATCAGGGCTATTTGATGATAGGCCCCATGTTCTCACTCACCAGTTTACACTTCATTAATTTATTATGTGGAAAAACCATAAAGATTGGTACTCTCAAATAAAAAAAACCAATTCACAGAAAGATCACTGTACTGCTTTTTTGTTAACAAAAATAAGACTGATATCTGAGGGCTCTGGTGTCTTGTTTCAGGCTGCTGATACACACGGGCATGGTAGATTTTCTCACCCATCTTGGGCAGGGCTTGGAACTGTGTGACTCTGTCCCTAAGGTCAGTGGGCACTGTGGAATTCCAGCTGTGGCTGTGGTTTCAGAGATTCTGAATAAGCTGTAAAAATATGAGCCAAGGCCAGAAAGATTCTTATTAACAGGATAATATTGACACATGAAATATAAGCAAAGAATACAATGCAATAAAATAATTTAGCACATTGTGTGACAATGACTAGAAGAAGCAAAAATTCAAGGGTGAAGGCAGGAACTTTTATTACCTTGACTTCCCAACTGGACAGATCCAGGCTATGAAGGTGAAGGCGTTTTCTTCAGTGTCTCCTGCCACTCAGCTCGGCACATGGACAGTCATCGCATACTTTGCAGTTGACTGACAGGTGTGGAAGAATAGCTCAGATCTTCTCTTGCTTGATTGGGTTAGATCTTCCAGCTCTGTGCCCAGCAGCAGAGTGATTTGATGTTGGAAAATGAAAGACAACACATTTTTTGGCACATTCTGTGTGACAGTCTTGTGTTTTAGGTGAATTTATCGGGTGGTGTGACTTCAGTCTTCTATAGAGTCTAGGATAAAATAGTTTAGTGGTTAGTGGTTTCACTTGCACTTGGCTTTCTCATGGCTAGTGCTCATTCTTGTCTTTTGATTGTTGTTCTTATTTCTGAGCTCTTAGGTTCTTTGGTCTTCTCTAATTTCCTGCCACTGGAGGAGGATGGAGCTGACACCTTGCGATAGATAGATTTCACATTCTAGGCCTCAGGATCTCTCCTGCCGTGAACATGTCTCCTGTTTCCATACAAAGTAGACTCAGAAATTTCTACTGTTTGTTCTGCTTCAAGGAGTAGAAATAAGTGTTATTTTTATTGAATTTTGATTCAACAAGTTCTTAAGGACCTATGTGCCAGGCACTAGACCAAGTGTTTTCCAGAGGTCTCCTCTCAAAATCCTAACAGTCCTGGGGCAACTGTACTATCCTAAATGTCATATGAAAAACTGGGCAGTAAATGGATTCTCTCTAAGCCTCCCAGCTAGTGTGGGGGCAAATCTGGACACTGTGCAAGTCAGGCCTTCCTGAAGGGTCAGAAAGGACTGCACTGTGCTTCCAGATACCATGTCTGCCCTCTGTTTCCATTTCAGAACTTTCAAGAGCACAGATTGACCAGAAAAGTGCCTCCACAGGACAGGAGCCAGTAGCTATTTCAGTGCGGTTCTGTTGGCCAGGCTTATTTTGGCAGGAGCACCCACATGCTCCCATCTCCCTATGTGGGGGTGATGATGAGGACACTTCCTTTGAGATGCTCTTTTGGGATCTTTGACAATCTGCTTAAATTAGTTATTTTCCATATGGTACTTAAATCCCTTTTTTGCTATGCAAAAAAACCCCAATTTTCTATGAAAAAAGTATTTTCTACTAACATAGGAGATGGTATTAAATTATTTGTTTTGTTTGACAATCTCATTGCTGATTTCCCTTTAAGTTCACTGGCATGTCTGTTTGTTCTCCCATTTATGTATCTAGACCTCTAAATGGAGAAATGGGATTGCTAGGATTGTGATCTCTGGAATCATGATGGACCTTGGAAGTAACCCATCTGGATTTTAGGGTATTTATCACTTGGCTATGGAGGAGATGGGCAGAAGTGAGCCATAATTAGGCTACTGGGGTTCAAAATATGTTTGATGTTCGATATAAATACTTAGAAATATTCCTTAGGAAGATAGCTTGGGATGGCAGGGGGCTGGTTGTATATGTGGGGGAGTCCTGCATGTATGTGTGCAACATCTAAAATGAGATGTAGAAGGAAACTCCAGAGACAGTGCAAACAGTGGCACAGTGGTTACATTGGACCACATGAAGTTCCCAAAATTCTATTATACTGATCTTCAGATATGTCACTGAAAGGGAATGGTTGGGAAGGGGGTAGAGGGAGGTGAAAGACAGGGATTATGGTGTTTTAAGCATGGAGTGTCATTCTCATCCAAAAGCTCTCAGAGTGGGCAGGGCATTAGGTATTCATAATAATGGTAAAAGCAGTTCAGACATATTTGGGATACTTATTAAAAGAAATGCCAGGGGAATAAAGATGAAGATGAGTTCTAGGTGATCCATTTTCAACTGAGATTGAAGTGTGGATCTGAGGCCCAACTGGAAAAGATCCCTATGGATCCTGTGACTTGGGGCGCCAAGAACAGGAGTAGGATGAAGAAAGAGTACCCGCCATCCCCAGTAGATCAAGGGATCAAGCACATAACTCAGATTCGCAGATAATACAAACACACAGGTGTGTTTGTGTGTGTGTGTGTGTGTGTGTATGAGAGAGAGAGAGAGACTGAGAGCACATGCAGCTTGGGCCATGAAGTTTACCCATATCTAAAGGGTACGTCAAGGTCCCCTCACTGCAATAATAGGTCTGACTGTGTGTGCTGGGTGTCAATGACAGACTAGTTCAGATGCAAGGGCAAGTGAAAGGAGACAGAACATAAATCCAGGGCTGTGGGCTCTGAAAGAGGCCTCCTTACCCCTTCTCCTCACATCCTTGCTGCCAAGATGGTAGCAGAGTGTGTCATGCCTGCAAAAAGGCCCTGCAAATTTCCATGTGCTAGAATCCAGCTCCCCACCTGACTCTGGTTGACAGATTCTGATCAAAACTGCCAGTTGGATCCTAACTCACCATTCCTGATAATTAAAGTAGAGTGCACTTCAAACTGTGAGAACAAAGAGTGCAGCCAGCCAGCCTCAGACTTGCTCAAAATATCTTCCCCAGGGTCCCTCAGTAGTTAGCAGGCTACCCTTTCCAAGAATGTGTTTATCAAAAAGGTGACTGGAAAATTCTCTTTCCTGAGAACACTGTTAACACACAACTTGAGATAGTCACATGTACCTCTATTGGAGAAGGAAGGATAAGTATTTATAATAATAATGTCTGGGACCATTGCCTCCACTCTGGGGCCTGCCCTTAGAAAGTTTAGGACATATCATGTGTCCCTGTGCCCCTCCATGCCAGGATGAGCGTCCTTTGCCTCTCAGGATGCAGAATGGGGAGATGCAGATCTAACCATAAACACTCCTGTGCAGGTGTGCACATAGCTGCTCAAACTGGGAAGACATTGTTTAATGAGCCCTGGAGAGGCAACTATTCTATCTCTACCCTCCTGGGAAATCCAGTCATGCAAATTCCTCATGCTTTCATGATCTTCCTACCTCCCAGAGGAAAGGGCAATGAACTTGGTTGACTTCTACTGCAAGATGCTGGCAGAACACAAGAGAACGGTGAAGATGTTTCTGAACTAGAATTTAAAGACTTCCAACTAAACATTCAATTGGATATTTAAACTCTCTAGTATAAGAATGGAACTTACATTTCTTGAAACAAAAGAAGTAGGCTCTCTTTTCCAGTGGATCACCCCCATTTATGATTCAGAAATTCTGGTGTGATTACTTATGAATCCTGAGTCTGGGAAACAGCATCAGATAAAATAAGATAACCTGGTAATTCAAAAATACAAAGCAATTTCAGAATGTGCAGGTTTGTCCTTGTCCTGGTATGGTTCACATGGTCTCCCATTTGTGTACTTTCCTTCTGTGAGTGAAACAAGAAATCCTGGAAAAGTTGCTAATCTCTGCACACATGCCCTGCTGCAGAGGGCCCTTCTGGGACCTGGGCCTGAAGGACTTCACACATAGCTCATCCCCTCTGAAGCCCCTCAGCAAAGCAGTCAAGTGAGAACTCCCAGGAGCCAGCTGCCAGTGAGGAGCCTAGAGTGTGGCTTGTGAACGCAGTGCTCAGCTAACAGGCAATAAAAAGCCATGGCTGTCGTAGGAGAGAGGGCAGCGTGATTCTTATTAAAACTGTGGCTTCAAATCGGAAGGGTCTGGCATTTCAGGAGATTCTACGAAGACCTGTTATTGCCTGATTGGGGCCAGAAGTCCCCAAAGTAAGATGCATAAAAACACGCTTTTCAGAGTAAGAAATCCCACCTGAAACCTCAGCTCCAATTATGATCTTTCTGAAGCTGCCTTAGAGAAAGTAATTTTCTCATCCTTGGAAGATGCTTTAGAATCCTGTCTGGAGACTGAGCAGCATTTCAGATCCTGGGTTATGGAGTCTGGCAAAACCAGGCTTGAACTCCAAATATCATTGCACACTATTCCTTCTGTAACATTAAACATTTTGCTTCACCTCACTGAACCTCAGTTTCCTCACCAGCAAAATAAGAAAGCTGCACAATAAAACTGAAGATTAAGTAAGATGATCTATGTAAAGCATGCATGTCACATGGTGCTGGACACTTGGTAAGCACCTCATGATGGCAGCCTTTAATGCATCCTACGTGGGGCATGCCTTCCAGGCCAAGTAAGCCACTTCCCTCTCCTCATCTCCAGAGCTATTTCTAGGCCTTCTTCCCTCCCCACTTATCACTCAATACTTCTCTTCCACAACAGCAAACACACTTTCTTGCAAGATGATCTCTGGAAATAAAGATTAAAATGCTTAAAAAGGGCTGGGGGTATAACAGTGGGAGGACGCTCATGTGGCACCATGTTCAAGGCCCTGCATTTGATCTCCAGCACTGAAAAAGTAATAATAATAATTTTAAATGTTATACAAAGTTCAGCCAGGAATGTTTGTTTTTAAGAACATTTTAGAGTATCACCCTAGAAATATTTGCTTCAAACTTAGAAAATGGAAGTCTTGACTCTGAGTATGTTTCCTGTGTAGTACAGGACATCTAATACTCAATGAAATGTGAAGTAAGGAAAAGCTGGAACTTGATTTTCTTTTTAAAGGCAATTTTGGCTTACATAAAATGAGGAAGAGTTTCTTGTGCTACAAGGAATAAAGGAGACAGATGTACCTAAGACTTCTGAAGCCTTAAAGCTTAAGAGTGTACAGCCAAGGATGAAGGATTTAAGAAAAATCTCTAGCTTGGAAGATGGCAAGTAAACCAAACCAACAGGAAAACACATGTGAGAAAACAGAGAAGATGAAGAAGTCAACATTAAAAAAATAACAAATGTTAATATGCTGAAAAAGGAAGATATGCTATTCATAAAATGTTGAGGACAAAATTCCTAAATTCCTCCAAAAAGGAAAAAAGCAAAGTCAACCAGGTGACATTCAGTGGATGCCAAAGAGAATGGCATTGAGTTTATCAACAGAAAACTGGTACATAGCAAACAATGGACAGCCGGGCATTGGTGGCTCATGCCTTCAAGTCAAATACTTCTTGAGACCCTATCTTGAAAAAACCCAGCCACAGATAAAGGGCTGGTGGAGTGACTCAGGCAGTAAGAGTGCCTGCCTAGCAAGCATGAGGCCCTGAGTTCAAACCCCAATGCTGCCAAAAAAAAAAAAAGAAACAAAACAATGGAGACAAAACAATAAAATCTTGAGGGAACGTTATTTCCAGGTTAGAATTCCTTACCAACTGATAATTACTCATGATGTAAACTAAAGGAATTATTTTTGGCAGTACTGGGGTTTGAACTCAAGGCTTTGCACATATGCTTTACTACCTGAGCCTGAACACCAGTGCTTTTCACACTGGCTGTTTTTGGAGCTAGGGTCCTGGGCATTTTGTCCAGACCAATCTAGACAGTGATCCTCCTATTCACTCTTCCCCCAGTTGCAGGGATAACAGGCACAATAGCTTTTGTCTGTTGAGATGGGGTTTCACAAACTTTCTTGCCAGGGTTGTCTTGGAACCTTGATCATCCTGATCTCAACCTCTGGTAGCTTGGGATGACATGCACTTGCTGCCAGGCTCAGGTATTGGTTGAGATGGGGTCTTGCAGATTATTTGTTCAGGCTGGCCTCAAACAACCATTCTCCCCATCTCAATGTGCTAAGTAACTAGGATTACAGTTGTGAGCCACTGGCACCTGGCAGTACAGACATAATTTTTAAAAATATTTTTGATTTGCAGTTACTTGAATCCACAGATTAAGAATCCAGGGTTATGAAGGGCTGACTATACTCAGGCATTTGAGGTCTTACAAATTGTATTGTCCATGAACTCTTTCTCAAGAAGCTATGTGAGAATGTGTTCCATGAAAATGAGCAGCTATTCAAAGAAAAATGAAGGCATGTGAATGGAGAGATCTGAACCAGGGGAGAGGGAAAGGAATTCTTAGAATGAGGTGGGTGGGCTTCTTTCTGCAGCTGAAAGTTAAGCAGTGCACATTGACTCAGGACAGCAGGGGCTACAGGAGGATGTTTAAAAAAAAACAGCAAGGGTAGGAATTCATCTGATAGATTACCAATCTATGAGTTATATCTTCTCAGGGAAGAATTTGAGAATGAATTAATGATAGGCAAAATAAAAACAAGCAAACAGGGAAAAATGAGGCAATTGGTAAACCCATAAAAAGCAAAAAATGTAAATAAAATCATGGGGGGAAATGGGGCTCAATGTGTTTAATATTTATGGTCATGATAGTCCACACACACACACACAAAGAATATAACTAGTAAATTAAATTAGTATAAGTTTTAGGTAGAAGGGTCTTAAACATTCATTTTAAATTCACAACTAGACAAACAGATTTGTCTTTCCAACCACATTACAGAGTTAGATCGAGCTGTGACTGACACACACTGGATGTATCACTTCCAGGGAGGTGATGGACCTACAACTCAGATACAGTCTCCATGATAAAAGTCAAAATAATAACAGTGGGACCCAGAACAATGGGACACTTGGCTCCATCCTCAGATGCACTGACATCAGAAGGTGGACTGCAGGCCACTGTGATGCAGCACAAAGTGCTGAGTAGAGGGGAGGCCCTTAGGTCAGTTTATGCTGTTTTAGTGTAACAAGCAAATAGTGTCCCTAAGGTGGCAGGTTATCACAGTCTTCTTTGAGCATCAAATGATGATTGAGAAAATACAAGTATGTCTTCATCAGTCACATTATTAGTACATCAAATTCATGGGAAATAATGGTTTGCACGATGCTCCATATACATGGGAAGTAATACATGACATTCCAAACAGAATATAATGGGGCTACTATCCTGGTATGGTTGTAACATTTCCAAAACAGCATTAGATGGTAAATTAGTTAGTGTTCAGTTGCTGTGACAAATACTTGAGAAAACAATTTAAAGAAAGAAGGAGTTTATTTGGCTCATGGTTTCAGAGGTTTCAGTTCATGGTCAGCTGGCTCCATTGCAATGGGCCTGTGGTGAGGAGAACATCATGGAGACTGGAGTGTGAGACAGAGGAGGCCGCTCACTTCATGGTGTCTGGAAAGCAGAGAAGGCACCAAGAGGGGAAGACGCCAGGTATAAGATATATCCTTCAAAACATGGCCCAGAGACCTATGTCTTCCAATCAGACCCTGCCATCCACAGTTTCCACCACCTCCCTATAGACCATCCAATTGTGAGTCCATCAATGGATTCATCCATTGATTAGGTCAGAACTCTCACGATTCAGTCTGTTTTCCCAAAGCCCTATGTCTGCACATCACATTGGGGACTAAGCCTTCAACACATGAGCCTTCAGAGAAAGTTTCATATCAAACTACAACAGATAAGAAAAGCTATTACAATTTATGGTTGAAGGCAATGAGGATAGTAAATGTGAAGACAAGAAGATAAAGTTTTGACTCTATCATTTAAAAAGTATAGACCACTAAGTATGGAGCACTAATAACTTGTCATGAGTATTTCCAAAAACCAGAAATCTCAAAATCCAGTTGCACCTGCAGAGCTCTAGGCTGGGGTAAGGCTTCTGCTGGTGACCTCTCAGCATAATGCCCACCTTCGTCATTGTGGCTGTCCCTTTGGGGAATCACCACTGACTGTGACCTTCCAGGTGGCAGCCCATGTGTCTTACCTTTGTGTCCCCTGCTGGCAGTGCCATGCCTGACACATGGCGGGCACTTGAAGTCAGGGAGTGGGGGGACTTAATATGACTTTGACTCAGAGAACATCAGATGGCAAGACAAAGTCATTAGTGGAGTGGTGCTGAGTGACTGATTCCTAAGAAATCCAGAGGAACTGGGTTTCTTTCACTGGGTAAAGGCTTGTCATAGATGACCTCGCAAATCTCTTCCAATCTAAGGAACATTCAACTGATGCTGATTTCGGCTTCATTGGTGTGAGACTCAGTAATCTCCCTGGATAGCAACTGGCCTCCACATCCTCATCTTTCTCAGATAGATGGCTAGAAGGCGATGAGCTTGGGGAGGAAGTGAAAACTCACTTTGCCAATAGCATTCAGTGAGTTCTCGAAATTCCTAGAACACCACCAATTACCTAGATCTAAGAGATTTTATAGAAACTTAAGAAAATAAATAAAGGGAGAGGGGAGAGAAGAGATGGCATGAGTGACAAGCACTGTTTGAAACAGGGCAGAAGGAAGGAACAAAAAAGCATTAATTCAAACTCCTTGTAGCTTGAAGTCCTCATCATTCCTACCTACAAAATCACCGTATCAGGATCTATAGGACAGAAATAATTAGGGAGACAAAAGAAAGAAAATGATGAATGGTAGAGCTGCCCCCAAACACAAAGCCAGAGGCCACCATCAGTACAGTAGTCTATGGGAGTGGTACCCTCTGGCCTTGATCAGTGTACAATGTGTATAGTAGGACATGATGACCCTGGTGAGACAGAAATGCTGGCTAGATGAGAAGTTCTTTTATGCTTGTCAGAAATAAGGAGGGAGAGGTCATACTAAAGTTCCAGTTAAACAACAATAGTAGCAACAACATGCTGCCTCCAAACTCGGTCAAGTTAAGGTCTTTTTACTGACTAGGCAGTTCTCAGTTACACCTGCTATCTTAATGTTGGGCTGATTGAACATGCACATCCAGCCTAAATACACACCTGTACCGTTTCTCTAAGAGAACAGATCTCCAACTTGATGTGAACAGTTTCTCAAATGTGAGGCACTGGAACCTGGATCACCATGTTTCATTGTCCCCTAACCCAGAATCTTTCAGTGGTCCTACTATGAGTAGGAGAACAACTGGGCATTAAGAGGAGACAGATAACCGGGAGTGGGAAGGACATCAGAGGGAGAGGCATTGACAGACGAGAAGAGGTGGTGAGCCTGCAGTAGGGAGGGCACAGGCAGAATGCACATTCCTGTCTGTGTATATGAACTCTGTTAGCTGACTGTGTCACCGAACATTGAGGACATCAATGCTCAGAGAATCTATTTTGAGGGACTTCACTTTAATGACTGACACTGACAACATGCAAATTCTGCCAGATGGCTATGGGAAGGGGGACTAGAAGTGGCCTTCATTATTGGAAAAGAAAGAAAAAAAAGCCTGCCTCACCTCATCTGGGGACACATCAAGAGGAGCAACTGACATGGTCATGGAAAAGAAAGAGGCTGCAGGATTCGGGCTGGCAGAGCCCTGTTGGGCATCCATTGTTTTGATTTTTCTTTTGATTTTTAAGCCTTTCTTTCCAAGTGGTTTCCTTTGGGGCAAAAATTTTATATTTACACCAAAACTAAAGACAGAGGAGAAAGCCTTGCCACCACCCTCATGTTCTCTCAGGAGAGGACAGAAAGGGTCACAGCTGGTGAGATCCAAAGACACAGGTGGTGTGGTGGTAACTTAGCCAGCATGACTGAGAGGACACTGGATTCTGCCCAGATATGGGGACACTCCACAATGTTCCTCTCTTTGTTAATATCTGCTCATGTTCCAGGCACTTCTCTTCACAAAACTGAGTTTGCCAGGATCTCCTGCACTTAGAAACTGGCTGCACTATATTGAAGACCAAATGTCACCCAGGAGAACCCCTCCTGTCCTGATGGTAGACTTCCTGTGCTCAGCAAACCAGGCCTCTCAGATAAAGATGACTTCTGATTCAGTTAACATTGAAGGCCTGGGGAGGGCCCAGGGGCTCACATGGGAAAAGAACAAGTCAGGAGATGTACTGAGCCAGGATCCTCTCTCCAGTCCTCTTCATGCCCTGTCAATCCTTGGGGTAAAGTAAGGGAGTGGCAAGGTTCTGCAGCAAGTGGCCTTGTAGTGAAGATTTGAGGCCTGAACTGGCCTCTTATCCCACAGGATAGATGTCAAACCATTCAAGAGACCCTGGTCCTAAGAGGCTTTGCTGCTGTTCACAAAACTGAAGTGACTCCAAGTGAACCCTTGGAAAGAAAAGGGAAAGGAAAATAGGGTTTGGATAATCATGGTTAGAAGAATAACTCTGGATCATTGGACTGAGTGTTTAGAAGGCTCAGAGGGCCTGAAGAATGCAGCAGATTTACAGGAAAAAGGAGAGGAACACACATTCTTTTAGAACACCCAATTACCAAGTTTTTGTTTATTTTCTTGGAATGAGTCATGTTTGGAGAGAGGTCATCCTCTTTGAGGCTGGACAGCAGAGATATGTGCTGAGGTCACAGTCAGACAAGACAAATAAGGGATGGAAGAAGGTCATTTCTAGCAAAACCTAATTCTAATGTAAAGCCAGCAAGAGGCAGGCCCTGAATGCCCTGTTAATGTGCCTCACAAGGACTCAGCCTGTGAGGGAACTTAGATGAACCCACCAGGTGTCTGCTGCTAGTATAAGTGCTGCGGTTTGAATACATGTCCCCGAAGGCTCATGTGTTGCAGACTTGATCACCACAATGGGGCACTATTGGGAAGTGTGGCACCATTAGGAAGTGGGACCTAGTGGAGGAAAGTTAGTCATTGTTCATGGGCCCTTGAAGGGGATATTGTGACATTGTGACCTCAGCCCCTTCCTCTCTCTCTTTGCCTCCAGCTGTCACAGGGTGGGCAGAGAAGGAGTTGGCTTGGTTCCAGGATGGATCAGGTATATCCGACTTCACCTACTGTACAAGGCCAACCCAAGAAAACAAGACCCAGTGCCAGTGTGTGGTCCTGTGTCACCTTCCCAGTTATTTTATCTCTCTGAGCATCAGTGCCTCTTCTGTGTCATAAGATGACTTATCCACCTCATAATCAGTGCTGGACGTGAGGGTACTCTCCCATGGGTGGCTACTGCTCTTCTTTCTGGGGACTTGGGAGGGGTGAGGGTGAGTTGGGAAGTCATGAACTCTATGCCATGGTTCCATGAATACCTGTCCTTTGGAGACTATCCTGCAGTTCCTGATATAGTTAAGACACTGTTTACCTGCAAATAGGCAGGTTTAATATAGTGTGAGTGGTACTCCCTGGAGAAGTGCCCTTAGAAGGAGGAGGGCAGATTCCATTTCCAAGGAATGCTGAGAAAGTGGGCACTCACTTCATCTTGGGATGTGGAAACCCAAACACCAGAGTCCACCATAAGCCTGGTGATGGGGCTATCTGGGAAGTTTCTTGTAGGATTACATGAAGCCAAGTGTACAGATCACTAAGTAACTTATGAGTCAATCAACTTGGGTGTTTTTTCTCTTCCTAACTGTGTTTCTCTCTTCCTTTTTCACCTACTCAGTTTTGTTCCCTTTTTTGTTGTTTATAAAATATGTTTATAAAGCTCTGTGACTTGATCTGGAAAAATGTTTCAGAACTGAGGTAAAACTTCCAGACATGTTTGCTACATATCCTGAGTTGAACTTCTTTTTAAAGCCAGAAATGGGGAGAAAATTATTCATAGTCATTAGAATGGGGCTGCTATGGCTTGTATGTGCTTTATCCCCCCAGAATTCAGGTACTGGAAGGTTGGTGCCCAGTGTGGTGATGTTGAGATGATGGTACCTCTAAGAGGATGGGCCTAGTGGGAATTGATTTAAGTCCCTGAGGGTGCTGCCTGGAGAAGAGATTAAGGTAGTTCCTGTGGGACCCCAGAAAAAGTTGTTGCAAAAAGAGTAAGAGGGGCCTCTCTCATCACTTATCCTTCCTGTCTTGTCTGTGAGGTAAAAGAAGTTGTCTTATTAAGGTTTTTTATTAAAGTATTTCATTATCATAACTAATTAACTAATACAATGGCAAGTATCAAAGATTAAAAATTACAGGTGTTGGCACAGATGCAGGGAAACTGGAACACTGTGCTGTGCTGGCATGGGTGTTAAATGGTATTGACAGTGTGGAAAACAATATAGCAGTTCCTCAAAAATGTAAACATTGACCCAACCCAATGATTCCACATTGAGTCATAGGCCCAAGAAGAAAGCAGATACTTTCAAACAGATACTTGTCTACATGTTCACAGCACCATTACTCATAAAAACCAAACATACAGGGGAATATTACTCAGCCTTTAAAAGAAGGAAGTTCCAACATGTCTACAACATGGATGAGCCTCAAGGACATTGTGCTGAGTATAAGCACTCCAATCACAAAAGCACAAGTCTGCTGTGATTGCACTGACACAAGGCTGTGAGAGTAATCAGATACAGAGACAGAAAAAGATGGCTGCTGCCAGGGGCTGGGAGGGACGAGGGCACTTGGTATTCTGTGGGGACATTGCTTCAGTTTGGGAAGATGAAAAGAGTTTTGAAGACAGAGGATGATATAGTGTTGTTAATACCACTGAATTGTATACTAAAAACAGTTAAAAGAATAAACGTTATGTTGTGTGTATTTTACCACAATTTTTAAAAAGACACAGTGGGAAATGGACTGAAGTTTCCCACTTTCTGAGTCTGTCTGACCAGATGCTAACGTGATGTCAGTGTAAATCTTGCAGGTGGTCAATGGTTGCAGAGGAGAGTGGACAACACAAATGTGTCTAAAGAAAGATATATTTCTCAAAAAAAACACTCTTTACATCAATCAAGTAATAGATAGCCACACTGGACCATCTATTTTTCTCCCAGTTAATTGAAAATAGTGACGTGAACTCAGGCCAATGTTCAGATAGTTCTGCTTGCTTTCCATATCAAAGAATTTCTTCCTGTTCAGGGAAAACTGAGGAACATTTGTGCATGCATGTCCATGTTTCCTGAGCTGAGGAACAGGACTGATGGCCAGAGTTTAAATTGCCCACAAATTATTAGGAAAGGTATGTTTTAAAACTACACACCAAAACCTACAGTCCTTTTGCTCATGCACTACAATGCCCAAGCTTAGCTACAAAGATCTAGGGCATCATGTTTAGCTTCGAGATACTTCTCACCCTACCCCAAGTCATGATTGCTAGACCCACACTCTTCAATGACAGGGTATTGAAAATGACTCGACTAAAGCATGTCTTGACAAAATTAAAATCTCCAAAACACCTCAATGAAACTGAAATCAGATGTTCTACCCCAGGGATTTGGAAAAAGTTTTTGTGACCAAATATTTTACATGATTTCATAGTCCAAATTTAACCCACATATCTTAGAAACTGTTTTCATCTTATTACATTGATTAAGTGTGAGCTTCAGGTTGCCAGTGTGAAGCAGGCACTGAGTGTGAGCTGCTGCAGTTTTTCCCACAGTGAAGGCCAGAGGAAATTTCTGAACATGGAGAATGCCCTTAGCTAGATATCCACATGTAGAAGAGTGAAACTTGTACCCTACTTCTCACCCTACACAAAAGTTAGTTCAAAGTGGATCAAAGATCTTAATGTAAAATCTGAAACTTTGAAAGTGCTACAGAAAATCCCTTGAATATATAGGCACAGGTAATGCTTTTCTGAATAGAACCTCAGTTGCTTGGGAAATAGGAAAAAGAATTGACAAATGGGATTGCATCAAACTAAAAAGCTTCTACAAAGCAAAGGGAACAATTACCAGAATCAAAAGAAAACCCACAGAATTGAGAAAATCTTTGCCAGTGATTCATTGGATAAAGGACCAATATCCAGAATATATAAAGACCTCAAGAAATTAAATGCCAAAAAAACCTCAAAGAATCCAACTAATAAATGGGCAAATGACTTGCATAGTTTTCAAAAGAAGGACACATGGTTAATAAATACAAGAAGAAATGTTCAACACCCTTAGCTATAAAGGAAACACAAATCAAAATGATAATGAGGTTCTATATCATCCAAGTCACATCGCCTGTCATTGAGAAAACAAACAGGAACAAATGCTGGCAAGGATGCTGGGGAACAGGGGAAAAGGGAGAGGACCCTTATACACTATTGGTGGGAATGTAAATTAGTGCAGCAACTATGGAAATCAAGGTGGAGGTTCTTATAAGCACTAAAAATAGAACTACTGTGTGATTCTGCTGTATCATTCCTAGGCATATATCAAAAGGAGTACAAGCCAACATATGATAGGGATACCTGCACACCCATGTTTAAAGCAGCACTTTAAATGGTCAAAATATGGAATCAGTCTAATCAACTGAGAGAGTATAGGACACATGGCATATATACATTTTAGAGTATAATTCAGCCATAAAGAAGAATAAAATTATGTCATATTCAAGAAAATGGATGGAACTGGAGGTCATCATGTTAGGTGAAATAAGCCAGACTGAGAAAGCCAAATGTCTCATGTTCTGTCCCATACAGAAATCTAGTCCTTAAAAATGAATGATAGGAATGTAAAACAGGGACTTTTGGGAAGTGGATCCCAGCGGGAGGGTGAAGAGGATGAAATGCAGCATGAATATGGTCTAAATGTTTTATATGCATGTATAACAATAAAACAATGAAACCCTTTCTAATTAATTTTATAGTGGGAGGGGAGAATAAAATAGAGGACATGGATTTGATCTAAGTACATTGTGTGCAAGTATGGAAATATCACAATGGAACCTCTTGGTACAACTAATATATGCTAATAAAAATTCTTTTGAAAAGAATGAAAAAGAAAAAAAGAGAAGCAAAAATTAAAAAACAGAGTGGAAATCTTAAAATTGATAATTTTTTTCTTATACTGCTTTCATGATATCCCTTAAAATCTAGTTTAGTAGATTTTCCTTTATTTGACAATAAAACCATGATTTTTCTTTAAGAAAAAACACAAAAGAACAATAATCAGAGTGAGCTTAAGGCAACCATGACACTAATGTGGAAAAGTTCGGTAACAATAAGACACAGAAGGAATCAGGATTAGGGAGCAACTCTGAGAACTTGAGTGACTCCAAAACATATACACCACATCCTAGAGTCAGCAAAGTTCAGTTAAATTCTTGTTCTGGCACTTGCTAAGTTTCCTTATCTGTGAAATGGGAATAATCTTTATTTTTTTAATCATCTGTTTAAAAGAGCATTTGCCATCTATCAACATGAGTTTCTCTTTCTTCCTTTAGAGACTAAAGCAACGGACAAGAAGACTTTAATACAAAAACCTAGTATGCAAAACATATACTCATGTATGAAAGGATGTTTGCATTCATACTTAAAAGGCACTGTGTTCTATGACATTGTCATACTATATCATATATTTTGTACCACATTAAAATTCATTCTGTTGTTCATTTTTGTCTCATAATCACTCTATGAAGCAAGTAGGGCAGCTATTCTTGTTCCTTGTTAAAGAAACTGGCACATGCCAAGGTAAAGTAACCCATCCTCAGGAGCCCAGCCTTAGGTGCAAAAGGTGCAGCCTGGACTGCATCAGTCCCTGGAGTTCAGTGCTTTTTTAGGAGCCTGTAATATGCAGATAGAAATTCACTGCAGTATCAGTATCATCAAGACCAACAGTAAGTAGGAAATTGTTTTGTTGCTCTTGAATTGTCAGAAACAAATATGGTACATCAGTGTAGGTTTCCTTCAACTGAATTTCATCTCATTATCTCCACAATGACTCACTAACTGGAATTGCATCCTCCTTGCTCTGAGTCTGGCCAGGTACTAGGCTTTACAGTTAAGGAGAGCTGGGAGCAGAGGGGTTTGGTCCTGACCCCAGTGAGTGCGCAAAAAAAACCAAAATACAAAGCAAAACAAACAAAAAAACCCCAAAGAACACATCAAAGTGTGACATAGCAGCAGAGAAAAAAGCTTGGGCACAACGTCCAGAAGAGAGTCTCTGGCAAAATGGAACTGCAAAAGAAGACAGATATGAACTCAAACCAAAATACTTTTATCACTACTCCCAGTAACAACAGTACAATGGAAAATTCAACCTCACTATATACCACAAAAAAGAGGAAATTTGGTAACTAATTTAAAGGAAATTTGATAATTAATTAAATTTGTCATAACAAACTACCACAGACTGACTGGCTTAAAATCAGATATTGATTTTCTCACAGTTCTGGAGATGGGAAGTCTCTGTGGAAGAGTGAGCAGATTCTCTTTCTGGTAGGGGGCCTTCCTATTTGCATGGCCACATTCTTGCCATGTCCTCACATAGCTTTTCCTCTATGCTTGGAGGACAGAGAACTCTCTGTTGTCTCTTCCTCTTCTTATAAGGACACCAGTCTTCTAAGATTATGGCCTCCACTGTCATCTCATTCAAACTTCATTACCATCTCCAAATACATCACATTTGTAGGCTTCAACATGTGACCACATAGGGCCACAATGCTGTCCACAAGAGGAGCTAAAATCTATGATTTTCACACTTCCTTTCCCTTCCCAAAAATAAATAAGTAGTATCCAAATTAATAACCTGGGGGTTAAAAGGAAGATAGTACTAAAACAAAAAGAAAAAAAATTACAAGTGACTAGAAATTATGAGAGAAAATATGAGACCATGCAGACAGATAGATCCAGAAGACATAATATGAGAATGACAGAAGTTGCAGGGGAGAAAAATTGCAGCTTGAGGAAAGCTACTAATTATGCATATAAAAGAAAAATAACAGGTCAGAGCATAGTAATACGGGCCTGTAATCCCAGCAACCCCTGAGGTAGAGGCAAGAGGATTGATGTTCAAGGTCAGCCCAAGCAAAATGCACAAGAACCACTCTGAAAAACAAACTAAAGCTGGGCATAGTGGCTCACATCTGTAATCCCAGATACTCATGAACAGAGATCAAGAGGGTTGCAGTTACAGGCCAACTTGGCAAAAAAAAAAGGGGGAACCTATCCCACAAATAACTAAAGCAAAAAGGGGCTGGAGGCATGGCTCAGGTTGTATAGTACTTGCCTAGCAAGCACAAAGCCCTGAATCAAAGCCCTAGCGCCACCAAAAAATAAAAGCAAAAGACTGGGGATGTTATTGAACTGGTAGAGCACTTGCCTAGCAATGCCCCTAGCTCAATATACAGTACCACAAGGAAAGAAAGAAAGAAAGAAAGAAAGAAAGAAAGAAAACATCCCTGAGTTGATGGAAGAGAATAGATTCAAAGTACTCACTGAGATTCATGCTGGACACACAGGTAGCATGTCCAGGCAAAATTCTTAAACTCTAAGGAAAACAGAATTAAACTCTTACAAGATTCCAAAAGAAAGAACAAATGAAAATAAAAGTGGAGCAAAGAAAATATTGAAAATTCCTGGCTTCATTTATATACCAAGAAAACCATAGAATACCAATGACTGACCTAGGGAGAATAGGGAAGCCCTCCAGGAATCCTAAAACATCCAAGATACACATCCAAAGGAAATGAAATCAGCATATCAAAGAAATAGCTGCACACATGTTCTCTACACTATTCACAGTAGCTAAGATATGGAAAAAACCTAGGTGTCCATCAGCAGTAAATGGATAAAGAAAATATGCTGTACATATAAAATGGAAGATTATTTGGGCATCACAAAAAAATGAAGTCCCATCATTTGCAGCAAAATGGATGGTACTGGAAGATAGTATGTTAAGTGAAATATCCCGACACACAAGGAGAAATACCACATTCTCTCTTATAGTTGGAAGTTAGGAAAAAGCTAACCTGAACATCAAATAGTGATTACTAGAGGTTGGACAGGTATGGGAGTTAGGGAAGTGCTGGATTAAAAGACGGTGGAGTTGGTCAGAGTATGCTATTTGCATGTCTTGAAGTGTCACATCGAATCCCATTAATATGCTACCTAAAAATAATTTTTAAAAATCCAATCTGCCATTTACCTGCCAGGTTAAAGATATTTGCCAAAAAGCAGAACTTCAAGAACTTCCATTGAGAAGACTATTGCAAAATAACTACAACCAGAGAGCAAATTAATAAGAACAGGAAAGATGAATCCAAAAGGAAACTATGATGAGTATTTAACTTGCAATGTACACATTTAAATTTAAATGGATGATAACCAGTAATCTGTAAAGTATGTCTTGAACAAGGATTCTTGCAATGAAGTAGCTATGATGTAAGAAAAAGTTTATCAAAATAAATCATACTCAGGAAGACAAATATTATGTATTTTCTTTCATATGTGAAATTTAGAAAAAAGACATGAAAGTAGAAGGGGGAATATTAGGCGAGGGGATCAGGGAGAGGGGGAGGAGGGATAAAAAAGAATAATAAAGAGGCTAAAATGATCAAAGTACATTATTTGCATGTTTGTCATAATTAACCCATATTTTACACAATTCAAATACACTAATAAAAAACAAAAAATAAATAAAATTTTTTAAAAATTTTAGAGTATTTTGGAAAGTAAAAATTACCTCAATAAAAAGGTAGCTTCTAAAAACTGATGAAAATACAAATTGCCTTGGTATTTGGGAAAGCAATTGGCAGGTCAATTAAAATTTAAAATATACATTTCTTAGACCTAGGAACAACACTCTTAGGAAACAAAAATTCCCAGTATATATTAGAATATGACATTTTTGCAGCATTTAGTGACAAATATGGAAACAAAGAAAGAACCATCCTTTCATGAATGATTCAGCAAGTTATGGCATATCAACAACATGAATTGAATCTGCAAACTTATTCAGAGAGATTTCCATGAAGTATAGCTAAATGAGAAAGGCAAGATGAACTACATATAACAGGATAACATTTCTCAAACATTGCATTGCTTTGTGTGTGTGTGTGTGTGTGTGTGTGTGTGTGTGTGTGTGTGTGTGTTCTTACAGTTTCTCTAGGCTTTTTCATATCATGTACTGTGCCTGGAGATACTCTTCCCTCTAAATCTATTCTTACACCTAGAAAAGTTGTAATCCTTCTTATAACTTCTTACTCCATTCTCAGGAATGCATTCTCCCATCCTTTACCTGAAGTTAGGACCCCTTATTTGCTCCCTTAAAACAGCTTCCCCCTCTATTTCAGTGCTCATGACATGTTATGGTAATGATTTTAATTGATCATCTTTCCCACAAAAGTATGGTTGGTATAAATAGGGACTATCTCATTGGCCTCCTAGTTCTTGCATCATTCTTATCATTAAGTGGGTGCTCTGAGCTCAAATAATGTTGAGTGAATGATTCCCTTGAAAGGATCTAAATGACCCTGGTACATCACTTATTTCACAGGTATCCTCCTTCACTCCAAAGTAGTATAGTCTAGAGTCTCAGGACTCAGCAGGAACTTACTTACTGAATGCATACATGAGTACATGGCAGGAAGTATCATAGCCATGACACATGAAAGATGTAACCATGTCCTACAATGGGCCTAAATGTCATTAAAGGTCATTTTATACCACCAAGGTTTGGTGGTATTTTAAGGAAATGGGAGGAGTGAATAGGATCTTTAGAGAATGGAACATATATTATTAACATAAATCTGATCTGACACAGATTGAGTCTATCACTTTTCCTGTGTAGATCACTGAGTGGCAAGTAATAAATACATTTATAAGTAGAGAAGTTACTGAAGACCTGGGTTTCTACAGCCCAATATAAATTGTGACAGTGCAGGCCTATCTCCATCTGTACTCACATAGATAAGGCTTGGAAACCTGAACCAAAATGTGTCTAGTTTTACTGTTTTATCAATTTGAAATTGGGGAACTGAGAGGCTCTAGAGCTAAAAGAATATACAAACTCAGGGCTGAGTCCATAGTAGGTCTGGACAAAGCCAAGGACAAGCTGAAGAGAATAGAGATGCCAATGCATAACAGAGAGAAGCAGATGAATGGAGAAGGCCAGCCAGCATGACAGACTGTCTAGTACCATAACAGAGGAAGAGAGCAGCCCCAATTACCTATCCATTCACTCATCCATTCAAACATTTGCTGAGCCTACTTGGATCCCTACATTGCTACTGGTGCTGGGGACTCAACTGTCAATATGGGCAATCAAAGTCAATGCCTTCATAGGGCTTGAAGTCCTATAAAAAGGACTGGCAGGAACCAGTTATGAGGAAGAGTCACAAAAGTTATGACAGGAAAGTTCAGGATGCTATGAGAACAGGAAACAGGAGAGCTCAACCTGGACAATCCTTCCTGCAGACTACTCAGAGCCAATCCTACATGGCTCCATTGTATCTCATTCCCATCCTTCAATACCTCCTTTATCCCTTCTACAGGCAGCCCTGTTTTCACTGACATTGGCATATTAGATATCTGATACATTTTATCTGTCCAGCACATTTTGGGGAGCTGTCTTGTTAGAAACTGTCCTCTTTCTGGTGGGGCTATTGATCAGGCTACTTCCTGCCCCTAGTCTGGTTAATCAAACTCCTCCATGTTCCAGCTACAGCAATTAGTTCAGATGTTGGCACACAACCTACTTTAAGCCTCTCAGCATCCTTTTGTGGGGACTAATGGAAATTGAGAGAAGTGTCACTGCCCTTCTGAGATCTCAAGCAAGAAGGTCTTTATAAAATTAGAGCTGTTGGACCATTATTGTTGTGTTAGTTTTGTAAATGTGACAAAATACCTGAGCAAACCCTTAAAGGAGGAGAGATTTATTTTGGCTTGCAGTTTCAATTTTTAATTAATTTATTTTGCTTTTTATTTTTTGCCAGTACTGGTGTTTGAACCCGGGGCATTGCATTTGCTAAGTAAGTACTCTGCCACTTGAGCCACACCTCCAGCTCTTTGGTTCACGGTCTTAGAGGTTTCAGTCTATCAAGGTGAGGAGGGCATGGTATAGCAGAGTAGCTCACACTATGGCAGCCAGAAGGTGGAGGGAGAGAATGCCTGCATTATCTAGCTCAGTTTCCTCCTTTTATTCCATCCACACCCCAGCTTAAGGAATGGTGCTGCCCACAGTGAGGTTACTATATTCAGCCTCCAGCTCCATTTCTACTCCCTTGGTGTGCAAACTGAAAAATGTCCATTGGAACATTATGAACTTACTTAACTATTTCTTGATGAATTAAAATCATAACATAAACTTCATTATCCAGCTATAGTTTAATTTTCATAAGCAAATTTTAATACATTAATATAGTCAGAATTTTCAGGAACCTTAAATCATACCAAGTTATTTTTCTTTAACACAGAAATAAAGTTTTTGAAGTCTAGTAAATGTGTCTGGAAATAGTCACAGCAACAATAAGACATAGGTATTCATCAGATGATCAAAAGTTCATTTTTACCCTGATTCCCTCTTCTCTTAAACATACAGCATCCCTGAGCTAAAAATAAAATACAGAAAAGTGTGACTATTTTTTAATGAAAATTCCCTGTACTGCTGAGGTCAGTCCCTAAAGATATAGGATTTGGAGGACAGAAATAATTTTTTTGCTTATACCCTAAAAGCATTCCAAACAAATATTACATTTGGATTTAAAACACTATTTATTTTTAAATTTCACTAATGACTAAATTGGTATTAAACTAAATCACTCCACTTTATTTTCTTGACAACCTAATAAGACAGAACTCTGTCTTTCAAACTCCATTATAATTTTAGTACTTAAGAATCCCATTAGACATATCTTGTTATTTGTATATCAACCTTTGAAGAATGACACTAACAGTTATGCACTAGCAACCCTATCATTAAGCCAACTGCTAAATAAACCAGAGGCCATCATCACTCAATAAATTTAAATTTTGTTGAACTACTAATTAGAGCTTTATTTAAAATATAAATACTGCTATTTTTACACAAGAACATTGGCTGAGATCATTTATTAAATATTAAATATCCATGTTTGTGTTCATGAATCTTAAATTCTTAGTTAAAATATTTCCTTATTTAATACAGTAAGCAAAAAGAAAGATGAAGAATTCTTTCCCAAGTCCATTTGAAAACCCTCTCTTGGTTGTGATAATATATTTAAGAATTTGTCTGAACTTACTTCTGTCTCACCTTCACAAAGATTAAGCAGAGGACTGGTGGAGTGGCTCATGTAGCAGAGCGCCTACCTAACAAAATGAAGCATGGAACAGTAGAGATATGCAGTAACTCAATTCTGTGTGCAGGCTAAATAACTTTCTAGGTGATATAACTGTGAAGATTCTCCATCTTTCAAAATTGACATCCTTTAATACCATCCAAGAGCAGGGACCTTTGGAACTTCTGCACTGTTAATGATCAACAAATTAACAAATCACATTTCCTATTAGCATGATATTCTAAAAGAACAGAAAAGAGAGTCAATGAGTTTTGCAGAAGAGTAGAAAGGAGGCAAAGAAGAAAGGTCCAGAATGATTTCATGAAGCTCTGGGCAGCTGGGGAGCATCAGAAAAGCCTTGGGCCACTAGACTGCTGAGAATGTGAAAGGCACTCTATAAAATGTAGAAGATGTTAAAGAAACCATACATTTCACTGTCGTCTCATTTTTAGATAGCATTAGTTTTACTTAATAACATTTGCAAAATACACTATCAGCATTATGGCAATGAAAACAGACTGAAATGAAGGTAGGAAATTTTTTCCCTTGATTAAGTCAACTCCCTGTATAGCTATCCTTATCTCAACCAGGAACACTTGTTCCTTCCTATTATTGCCTATACTCTCTCTTCAACAAAATTAGAGATAAGGGCAAAATAGTTTATGCTGGGTATTGAGGGGGTGGGGGGGAGAGGGAGGGGGCAGAGTGGGTGGTAAGGGAGGGGGCGGTGGCAGGGGGGAGAAATGACCCAAGCCTTTTATGCACATATAAATAATAAAACAATAAAAAAATTAAGTTTACAGAGATAGTTGGCTGACCTTGGCAATAAAATCTAATTTATTCTTTTTTCCATTTCCTCATATGCACACTCTGCTACACCTTACTGAATAGGCTGAAAATTCAATAAATAAATGCATTCATTAACTGCTTGGCAGAAACCAAAAGGAAAGGAATGCTTCTTGAGCCAACCCTCAGATCTCCCACTTTGCTAAAATGATTACAGTGATGTCAGGACTGGTGGTGTGAACCCAGCCTGTGGGGGGCCAGGGATGCTGGGGATGCTTCTGCTTTTGCAGTTGTTGCTGTTAGAGCAGTGCTGAAGTTGCTGCCTCTCTGGCCTTAGAATCTGAGCACCTACTGTGACTGAGAAAGGGAAGTTTGAACATGTCATGTAAACATTCTTCCTTCTTCTCCTTCAGTATTCTCCAAAGGGTCTCTGAGTAAAATTCAAGTCATCAGCTGAGAATATGTTAATGATTATAAATTATATTGCTCACAGAAGATGATCAATTTTTGATGTTTACACTCAAGATGTTCTTTTTAATTAATGCTTAGCTACATTTGTAGTCTCTGTTCATGGCAGAAAATAATCTGAACTTACAGAGAACTACAATGAGTTGTAACACATCAAACTGCAATAATATTCAAAGCTGTACCTTTTAACTAAAGAAAAAGAACATTGCTTCAGAGGTTGACATCATAAAGAGACTAAGTTTCTCTAAGGACATAGTGGGAAGTTACTCTGTATACACAGATTTTTTGGAAAGTTATTTTTCTTGTTAATATGGAGGTGGAAATTATCCATCCAAAATGTTTGTGATGTACTCTTGAGGCATGTGAAATTAAAAATGTTTTCCCAGCATAACCAGAGTTCATTAATTTACAGTCCATTGTTTTTTAATTCGTGTTACTTCTTAACTATGTAGAATTAGAAAAAAACTGGACTGTTTACTAGCTGTTACCTTGAGAAATTGACTTAACTCCTCAAAGTAAAAACCATATAATAGTTTTATGAGTATTAAATAGCATATGTGAAGTGCTTATTAGAGCTTCATGTGTATTGGATATTGAATAAATGTTAGTTCTTTCTGGTGCATTTTACCTTGTGGACTTCCATCGTGCTTTTTGGTACTTTCTCTCTAAAAAATTTAAATGAGTTTGTCTGAAAAAATGTATATATCTTACTGTGGAGAATGCTGCTTCTAGTATAGCCTAACAATTAGTTTGTTTTTAATCTAGGTATTTGTTGAGGAAATATTTATACTTTATAAATAAAAAAATTCAGACTCTATCAGCAAGAATTCTATTGACCTGGAACTTTGAGAGAGCTCATTCAGTCAGAATTAACAGCCACCATTCCTTGAAACTTTGTATTTTCATTTTGTTAGACTTTTTAAAATATTGTGTTTCTATATTGAGTCACTCATTGTAAGTCAAGCTTTGTAGTTGTGCCATCAAACCTCTAGAAGAGCAAGTAAATTCAAGTGTAAGATAACAGCACTGCTCAGTGTTTTTATATCCTGGTACACATTAGACTTGGCCGAATTGCTTTCAAAGACATACAACACCCAGATCCCATGCAGGTTGTGCCCCAGTATTAGTAATTTTAAACACTCTACCTGGTTGGGTTTAGTGTACAGATAGAGCTAAAAAAACACTGTTTCTGGTAAAGCTGTTCTCCCCTCCTGCTTCTCCTCTTCCTCCTTCATTTTCTTGTCCTTCTCTTCTTTCTTTTTCTTCAGATAGAAAAGAACCATTCCAAAGACTCTATCCATCACAACTCCCTGAATATGGAGAATGATCCACAAATATGAGATCATTTAGCATTCAAATCCATCAGGATTCAGTAAACTTTTTCTGTTATAGGGCGTAATATAAATATAGTAGGTATTGCATGTCATAAGTTCTCTGTTACAACTACTCTACTCCTCTGGTCTCTGTTACAACTACTTGGTCCTATTATCATGCACAAAAGCAGCCATAAACAATGAACTAAACAAATCTGGCTGTATTCCAACAAAACATACAAAAGCAGGCAAGATGTTCGATGTGGCTTGCTGGCCAAGTTTGTCATCCCCTGCAGTACATCACCTCTCATTTGAGACTCCTTCAATCTTTTGCAGTTTTAGCACTACAACTTTATTTTATAGTTTAAAAATATTATTTACTTCAAAATTATTCCCATAGATTAAACAACTAAGTAGATATTGCACATGGTTATTGAAGACATTTCACAAATAAGAATGACCAAAATAATAAACTATGCATTTTTGAAGAGATTATACTTCCAAAGTGAAAGTGTTGGCTATTAGTGAATGTCATTAAATGTTATCTAGGCTAGCTAATGTAACTTTTACAATTACCTCCACTGAGTATGACATGATTAAATAGAAGTTCCCTAGTGGTACCTCAGGTAAAGGACAGGAGCTGTTTAATTGTTTCACAAGAAGTACCATGTTTAACAGTATGATGCACTGGGTATATGCAAGCCTCCTTTCCACCCCAGGAAAAGCATTGCCAATCAATTATAACTGAGCCTGGATATGAATTCACAGTATTTCTTAATATTGCCTCAGGCAGTCACCATAAATAAGAGTCAGTTGCAAAATGAAATCTAGGTAATCTTAGCACAATAAGGAATGTGTATCTAGTTTGGACAAGCATGCTGATCTTACACAGACCCACTCAGTCATGTTAGAAATGTCAAGAACTGCAGCAAGCCATGTCTCCAAAACAGGTAGTCAGCATTTTACATATCATATTTAGAAGAAAGCAGACTCCCAAAAATTCAATTGACACAAAAAAATCTGTAGCTAAAGTCTCTAATTTAAACTTATGCAAAAGGAATTAGCCAAAACTTCTATCATTTATATAAAATAAACCCTGAAGCAGAGATTTTAGGGAAGCTGGTCTGGGAATAGAGTGATGTGGGGTACACAGAAGATGATCCAAATTGAACCAGAACTTTTTCCTTAACAACATTCTTTATGACTGCTGGTTGGCAGTGGCCCTCACCTGTGCAACCTCCATTTTCCTCTACATAGCTTCTCACCCCTCAGTCTACTGGACTTGCTCCCTTGAATGGTGGTGGTCTTAGGGAAAGGCCAAGGCCTCTGAGGCCTCAGTTCCAGAACTTATGCATTACTACTTTAACTACATTCTGTAGGTCAAAACAAGATTCAAGGTGTAGAAAAAGAGACTACATTTCTTTGTAGTAGGTGCTACAAAATGTTGGAGCTGTGCTTTTCAATTTGTCACTCATGGTGGAGGTGGAGCTATAGTCTCATTTAACATATTCTCTCCTACATGAAATCCTGAGCTGAACCCTTCTAATTATTATGGATGGTTAGCAGGGCCAGAAGGAACCTCTTTGACGCTAAAGATTCTGATGTTCTGATTGGCCACAGTGGATAAGCAGTTGATCTAATAAAATTCCATCAGAATGAAGCTTATTCCTCTCTAAGCAGGCTATAACTTCCATATTCACTCCCACTTTGTTTTGATTTCATGGAGTTAGAAGAAAGGGACTTAAAAATCATCTCAATCAATGACAAGCAGGAATTCAGAAAAAAATATAATTTTTATTTCTTTAAAATAGTAGATGGAGGCCAATGGAGGATTGTATTTTTCTATAAATAGGATAACTTCATTATTGAATATTACAATACAGATGTTTTTAGTCACCAAAGGTCTAATATCTGGCTATAATTATGACTACATTGGCAGCATGACTACTTTTCTGATTTTCTAGATGGGCAATAGAGATAGAGGAGCTAAGAATCTTGCTCAAGGTCACAGAGCTGCCTAACGACAAAACCGATGCCACAGGACAAACTTCCAGTTGCCAAAGCAATGTTTTTCCATTGCTCCATTAGACTAGATTGGATTCAGAATGGCTTAGAATCCACTGGATTCAGGATACATGAGAGTCTTTATTCTACAGGCATCACTGGACAGTTGTGGTGAGGTCAGGGTTCAGCAGACTATGTCCTGTAATGGGCCAGATAATTTTGACTTTGCTGTCATACAGTCTTTTGTTGCCACTATTCAAGTCTGCCATATAGCACAAAAGCAGACATAGAGAGCACAATAAGAAATGACCACATCTGTAGGCTAACAAAACTTTATTAAAACAGGCCAGATTTGTCATATAGGCCAAAAATTATTAAAAACCAGCCTTATTCTTCATCCTTTCCTGCATCCATATCTTCATTATCCTCACCATATCTTCATTATGGTACAGTTTATAGCCCTTTCATTTGGGGCCTGACCATGAGTGATGGCTTGCATTGTGTCTCACTGGAAATAATAAGTCTTAACTTTCATACCTGAGCATATGAAATTATTTGAATATAGGGTCTTCATAGAAGTGAAAAATTAAAATAAGGTCATTAGGATAGACCCTAATCCCGTATGATGGGTGTCCTTATAAAAAGGAGAAATGTGAAAATTGACACACATGGGAGAATGCCCCATGAACATGCAGAGAGCCAATAAGGGACCCTGGAACAAATCCTGCTCTCATGGCCATCAGCAAGAACCAAACCAATACCTTGATCTTGGGTTTCTAGTGTCCAGGACCATAAAGCTATAAATTTCTTTTATGGCACCCAGTGTGTAGGAACTTGGTTATGACAAGCCCAAGACACTTATACACCAAGTGACTTGCTTTGTCCGATGACACATGAATGGAAGTGGCAATATGCCAGCCACCAGTCTGGACTTTAAGAAATCTCGAACTTGTCCACTTGCTCTTTAATAAATCTTCTATCACTATGGGGAAAATATACCCTAGTGCTATCCTGACGGTCTAATAAGCATGAGACGAACCTGAAGCAGATCACTCCACCCAAGCCCAGCCACCAGATGACAGGCATATACACAAGCAATAATAAATTATTTTTGTAAAACTACTGAGTTGTGGAATATATCTTACCTAGCAATAGTTAATTGATTCAAAAGCTAAGTTTAACAATAAATAAGCAAAATAGAGTTGCTTGTATTTAATACAGAGCTATGCCTTTCTTTTCTGCATATGCTTTGCTTTCTCAACTGCAAATTTAAATCAGCTACTAAAAACATTGTTTGCCTTCCTGACTACAATTCTTTTCTTTTCCCAGTGAAAACAGTAATGAATGAACACATGCATAGATTAAGAGTTAGCGTCTCTGTCTGTTTTTAACTCAAGCCAGCAAAATTGTTACATATTCCACTCTACTTTCAGTTGAAAACATTTCACTGCTTCTAAAAGTCTGACTTTATTAGCCAGGCTATTTCTTAAGTGTAGTGCCTAGAGAGACATATTTTGCTCTTATTGTTTACTAGATAATGCTATCTGTTGGAAATATACTGGATTGTAAAATGCTCTTTAAACAGACACACAGTAGACTCTTAAACTCTTTTTGCTCCTAAACTTTTTTTTTTGTCAGTTCTGGGGTTTAAACTTCTGGCTTCATGCTTGATAGGTAGGCACTCCAAACTTGAGCCATTTCAACAGCCCTTTTTGTGTTGAATATTTTCAACATAGGGTATCACAAAGTGTTTGCCCAGGCTGGCTTTAACGATGATCCTCCTGATTTCTCCCACCCAAGAAGCTAAGATTACAGACGTGAACTACCAGCACCTGGTGGGCTTAGTTTTTATTTCTTTTATTCATATGTGCATACAATGTTTGGGTCTTTTCTCCTCCCTTCCCCCTGAACCCACCCTTTCCCCTGCCACCTCCCTCTCCCCGCTACCCCCTCACTACCAGGCAGAAACTATTTTGCCCTTATCTCTAATCTTGTTGAAGAGAGAGTATATGCAATAATAGGGAAGACAAGGGTTTTTGCTAGTTGAGATAAGGATAGCTATATAGGGAGTTTACTTGCATTGCTTTCCTGTACATCTCTGTTACATTCTAAATTAATTCTTCTCAAACTAACCTTTTCTCTAGTTCCTGGTCCCCTTCTCCTATTGGTCTCTGTCACTTTAAAATTTCTGCATTAGTTCCTTTGCTTGAGGACATCAAATGCTATCTTGGTTTTTAGTTTGGGTTTCTTGTCTATCCTCATACCTCCCTTGTGTGCTCTCGCCTCATCTTGTGATCAAAGTCCAATCCCCTTCTTGTGTTTGCCCTTGATCTAAAATCTGCATATGAGGAAGAATATATGAATTTTGGTCTTCTGGGCCAGGCTAACCTCACTCAGGGTTATGTTCTTCAGTTCCATCCATTTACCTGCAAATGATAAGATTTCATTCTTCTTTGTGGCTGAGTAGTATTCCATTGTGTATAAATACCACATTTTCTTAATCCATTCACCAATAATGGGGCATCTTGGCTGTTTCCATAACTTGGCTATTGTGAATAGTGCTGCAATAAACATGGGTATGCAAGTGCCTTTGAAGTAACCTGTGTCACATTCCTCTGGGTATATCCCCAAGAGTGGTATTGCTGGATCATATGGCAGATCTATGTTTACGTTTTTAAGAAGCCTCCAAAATTTTTTCCAGAGTGGTTGTACTAGTTTGCATTCCCACCAGCAGTGTATAAGGGTTCCTTTTTCCCTACATCCTCACCAACACCTGTTGGTGGTGGTGTTTTTGATAATGGCTATTCTAACAGGGGTGAGGTGGAATGTTAGCATGGTTTTGATTTGCATTCCTTTATGACTAGAGATGGTGAGCATTTTTTCATGTGTTTTTTTGGCCATTTGAATTTCTTCTTTTGAGAAAGTTCTGTTTAGTTCACTTGCCCATTTTTTATTGGTTCATTAATTTGGGGCAAGTTTAGTTTTTTGAGTTCCCTATACATTTTGGTTATCAGTCCTTTGTCTGATGTGTAGCTGGCAAATATTTTTCTCCCACTCTGTGGGTGGTCTCTTCAGTTTAGAGACTATTTCTTTTGTTGAGTAGAAGCCTTTTAGTTTTATGAAGTCCCATTTGTCTATGCTGTCTCTTAGTTGCTGAGCTGCTGGGGTTCCATTGAGAAAGTCCTAGCCTATACCTATTAGTTCCAAAGTATTTCCTATTCTTTCTTGTACCAACTTTAGAGTTTGGGGTCTGATATTAAGATCCTTGATCCATTTGGAGTTGACACTAGTACAGGGTGATAAACATGGATCTAGTTTCTGGTTTTTGCAGGCTGCTAACCAGTGTTCCCAGCAGTTTTTGTTGAAGAGGCTGTCTTTTCTCCATTGTATATTTTTAGTTCCTTTGTCAAAGATAAGTTGGTTATAGCTGTGTGGTTTCACATCTGGGTTCTCTATTCTGTTCCACTGGTCTTCATGTCTGTTTTTGTGCCAGTACCATGCTGTTTTTATTGTTATTGCTTTGTAATATAGTTTGAAGTCGGGTATCGTGATACCTCCAGCATTGTTCCTTTTGCTGAGTATTGCCTTGGCTATTTGCAGTCTCTTGTGTTTCCAAATAAATTTAATGGTAGATTTTTCAATCTCTGTGATGAATGTCATTGGGATTTTGATGGGAATTGCATTACACATGTAGATTGCTTTTGGGAGTATAGCCTGTTGATGGGGGAGTTAAGTCCATTAATATTAAGTTTTAGGACTGATAGGTATGTGGTGATTCCTGTCCTTTAGTTGTCTTAGTTGTTTGAGGGTTTGATTGTGTGTAGCTAAATCGATGTTACTCTCTACTTTCTTGCTTTTTCTTTTCCCGTGGTTTGGAGTTTTGCCTGTTCTTGGTGGTTTTTCCTGCCAGGTGTATCTCCAGCATCTCTCCAAGAGTTTACTTTAGGAAGCATATTTTCTGCTTCCTCCTTCTGTTGCCATCTTGGAATCTTGGTCTTAGTTTTTAATTGGCAGAATGAGACTAGGCTAATTGGTAATTGCAGTGAACTATGGTGGAGGCCTTGTGCCATTTGGTATCACTTTGACCTTGGAAGGACTGAGGACAGGGTAACTAAGGTCTTACATCCATGTATTCCAAACCCATGGTGACCAATCCCCAATAAAACCATGAACACCAAGGTGTGGGTAAACTTCTGTGATTGGTAATAGGATGTGCAAGGTGTCATCCATTGTTGCTGCAAAACTTAAATACTGCTCATGTGCACCATACGGAAAGGACAACCAGAGGTTTGTGCCTGGTCTGTCCTGGACTCTGCCCTATAAGCCTCTTGCCTTTGCTGATTTTAATCTTTATCTTTTTGCTCTAATAAGTCACAGTTGTTAGTACAAGAGTTTTTCTGAGTTTTGTGAACACTACTCTCAAATCATTGAAACTGAAGGCAGCTTTGGGAACCCTCAAATATGGAAGTGTTTTTGCAGATTTACATGAATGAAAGATATAAAGTTGTGATTAATGACTTCTCACCTGACTGTATGTGTGGTAACTATACCTTCCTCTCCTGTCATGCATTGGTCTAAGGATAAAATGTATGAGAATTCTCCAAAGTCCATGTGTAAATTAGGAAGTTACTGAAATTGGTGAGAACCTGAGTTAGGTCCTACCATTTTGATAAAAGGATATCAGAGTTACCATTTGCTCATCTGATCTTCAGAGGACATGATTTTCCCTTATGCACTCACACAGAAATCTTACCCTCCAGACTGAAAGACCAAGGTTCACAATGCCAGCTGAGCCATTTGCTATCTATGAGACACTGAACAAATTCCATAAACTGACACAGAAATAACTGAACAAAATATAAAACATTTTTTTCAATGAACACTTAATCAAAACAGGTAGTTAATTTTCTCAGGGTTTAAAATTGTGGGAGACATTTTGCAAGAATTAATTCTCAAACTCTTAGATGGGCTCAGATTTGCATACTTTCATCAGGTGCAGTCAGGGAAGTGAATGGTAATAATGCAGAATGGCTCTTACCCCTTCACTTATTAGCTCCTCTCTGGGAGATTTAACATATGAAGCCATTACATTTCATTTTGTTTTTCAATCGTCCTCTCCCCAAATTTGTCACCCTTTAAAATTCAGCAAAAGCTATAATTTAGATTATTGCTTTATTCCTTTTGCTACTAACTATAAAATCCCTCAGAAACACATTTCCTGAGACAAGACTAAATTCAGCATCAGGGGAAAGTTTAGTGTGAATTTTCAGCCATGGCAAAAGTTCATTGCAGAGCAATTCAGGGTCATTTGCCTCAAGGAAGCAGGTTCTGAGCCCAGCCCAGCACTGCCACCACCCAAATAATCCCAGAGCTAATTTAGTGCTCTGTGCTATTTTCATCCCTATTCTTTGACCACTTTTTGTACAGCATCACTTTAAGGACTTATGTCATTTTCATGTACATTCACACACTCCCCCCCACATGAACTAGAAACCTGTATGTAACTATATTTTCATGTTGTTTTATGCTTCTGGTTATTTTTGTTCTACATATATGCTTTAAAATATAAACTTTTTAAAACCAATTTTATTATGCATTAATTTGTAATAGCAGTTAGTGAAGTATATATTCTGATAAACACTTACTCCTTCTTTTTACTGGTGTCAAAAGCAGGTGCTGTTTCTTTCATATTTCACGTCATTCAGAAACAGCCTAATTCTTTCCAAGTTTTCTTTCCCTGAACTCAGTGATTTTCAGACTGTGGGAAATAATATTTTATGGATATTTTGAAAGAGTTCTGCCTTAACCCTTTTCTCTCCTCCCACCTTGGGTTTCTGGTAAATTCTTACAGAAAAAGGGAACATGCCATTACCCTTTAGCAAATCAAGATTCTAAAATCTCTCTTCCCTCTTGATCACTCCTCACTTGGGTTCTGGGTTTTCACAGTATCACATGTAAAATTGACAGACATTGCTTTATTAAAATAATAAGTTTTTATCAATTTTGTTAAAACATAATCTGTAATGAACATATTTTCAGATACTCTTACTCTTCTACTTTTTTTTGTCTTACTGGGGTTTGAACTCAGGGCTTACACCTTGAGCCACTCCATCAGCCCTTTTTTTATGATGGGCTTTTTTTTTGAGATAGGGTCTCAAGAACTAATTATTCAGACTGGCTTCGAACTGTAATGCTCCTGGTCTCTGCCTCCTGAGTAGCTAGGATTACAGGCTCCAGGTTTCTAGTATTTATTGTATTATATTTCAGTAAATGCTGCCAAGTAGTTCTTTGTTGTTCTTAATGCTGTTCCCCCCTGGGCCTGGGGACTGAACCCCAGGCCCTGTGCATGCCAGGCAAGCCCCCTACCACTGAGCTACATCCCCAGCCCTCCTTTGATGTTATTTTTAGTAGATCCAAGCACTCTTGATGAGATGTGCTTAAATTCTTCTGCAAATGAGACTTCCTACATCACTGAATTTAGAAGATTATCTTCTCACTTTCCCATAACATTTGTTAAATACATTTGCTTTATTATTTTCTGGTTCTCATTTGTTTTCATGATTTTGTGATTAGCTAATGGTTTTTCCCATGACAAGGCATGTTGGGTCCGTTCAGCTTTTCAACAGTTATTTCTTTACTTCACAGCTTATAGAAGCTTATAGGAGCATCTTTAGCTCACCTGCAGTATTAACAGATTTAGAATTGGCTTTCTTCTCCAGGTTAATGGCTCGGTTTTCCCCTTTACTATTGGCAATACTTGCTCATGGGCCATGGAGGGTTAAATGGTGTACTCGGTGTGGAAGCTTAATTTATTGGATTCTACTGTTTTCTTTTTTTAGGAGACACTTTTTTTCATTGTATATAGAAATAAGGGAGAGCCTGATGCTATGATGTTTATCCAATGTGCCATCTTTCCAGAATGACAGACTTATAATATCCAATGCAACCATTTCTCTATATAATCATGCTTGATTTTTTTTCTTGTTAACCTCCTATGATGATCATCACACAGTGCATTGAAAGAGATGAACATATCATTTTAAAAGTGTTTTTCAATCCTTCAACAGATTGTCTGCTGCTTAAGGTTTGGAAACTAAATGCTAATGACCTACAAGATACAATAATTCATGTTCATAGTTCCAAGTAGGATTTCTGAATCAATTATAGACAGTCTTTTTCAATCTAGCAACTTTCCTACCTCGAGTACAGGACAGCTCCATTCTTTGGCTGGATGCTGGGAGCTGCAGTTACTGAAGGAAAATATGGTTCTGAACAAGTTTGAACTTAGCCTTTAACCTACCAGTGGGGACTCTTCAACCCCAGCTACCTGTCTTGTAAGCAGGAAGATTAAGTATCTTTGTTAGTTCTCCTCTCCATTAAGACTACAGAGAAATTATAAAATATAAACCCTATTCCCAAGGCTACAATGGACCCTCCCCATGTTATGATGTGTTTTTGTAATATTTCATTGTGTCTTTTACAAAAAAAGACCTCCTGCTTCTTTTTCCTTCAAGCAGTAAATAGGGCAACTCTGTCTTGGCCCTCTATACCTTTCCCTTTCTCCTCTTAAAAGCTCTGATGACTTGGTACTCTATTTTAAGGGGCCTTTTCTTTACATTTGCATAAATTAGAGGTGCCTATTTCCATAATAAGGAAAACATTTGTCCAGAAGGTACATTGGAGTTTCCACCTTTTGTTTAATAAAAACCTTTTCACCTTTTAAATAATGAAAAGTGAGGGATGGAGATTGCTCTATCATCTCTGCCCCTACCTTTTTACAAAATTCCTGGGGAATGGAGAGGGTGATCAGTGAAAGGAGACATATCATCTTTTCATCTGTGAGACCTGGTCCTATGTATTCACTGTGTTCAAATAGTTTCCACCCTATTCAAGAAAATGTTTCCTATGTACCTGGCTCTGTATGGGATACATTAAAGAAAGCAGAAATTTTCTTTATCCAGCCAATGGAACGTCCAATCTGAAACATATGAGGAAATTTTGTATATATTATTTTAGATAGCTATAAGCACTATGAGGAAAAAGAAAAGAGGAAAAGAAGATGGGGAGGTGGTGGTAGAGATAGCTCTGAATCCACACAGGAAATCCCCAAAGGAAAGGTTTGTCCAGTGCAAACAGAACTGCAAGGAGGGGCTGGAGTTGTGAGTCATGTGGAATAGAGCCTGCCAATACCCCCCCAAAACCCCACAAAACAACAAACCTTTAAATTACTCAATAGCAGGAAGAGAACAGCAAGGAGGACAAAGATAAGAACCCAGCAACTATAGCACTTAGATCTCCCATGACTGATAATCCCTGAAATCAAGGAAACTGTGGTATCAGATTAAAGGGTAGTGCTTCTCATTTTTCTAACCTTTCTTGACCCTACTGCACCTGAGATCTCTGAGCTGTCACAAGAGCTCCTTTGCACACACAGGGCTTTAGAAGTTTTCTCCCATATTTCCTGAAGTTTATGCTATTTTACTCTAAGCATGATCATTTCCCATGTTACTTCTAAACCAACAGACCCTAATAAAACATTGGTGACCGATTTTGGAATTTCTTACCCCAGCTGTGTTCTTAATTGCTTAGCAATGGCATGTCATTGACAGATGCTGTGCTGTTGACACTATGCCAGTCTCACTGAAATGAAATGGTCTGGCACCTCTAGGGATCCTGGCCTTCTGGGTTCTCCATTTCTCACTTCATTCTTATCTGTGCCCTACTTTGAGGATGAGCCCTAGGGGAAGACACTAACTTACAAGAATTCCTGCTATTTTCATTGCTAACCTCTGATGCTGTGTTAGTACCACAATTCCAGCCCCCAGAATCCCAATCCTCACAATTCTTTAAGGTCAGACAGAGTGAACTTGCCATAGAGATTTCAAGATCAAGGAGGGGTTGTATGTTCAAATGCCTACAAGCCATTCCCATCATGTAAGAACAAAGTTGATTGAGATTCACAGTAAATTCTGGTGCCTTCAAGGGGGAAAATGGCTAAGATGTGGAGAGAAGAGGACACTTATAAACTATTGATGGGAATATAAATTAGTACAGCCATTATAGAAATCAGTATAGAGATTCCTCCAAAAATTAAGAATAACGAATAGCAGAAGGATTGCTAGTTCAAGGCCAGCCCAGGCAAAGTTAATAAGATTCTATCTGGAAAACAGAAAATATAACAAAAGGGCTGGGGATGTAGCTTGAAAAGAGTGCTTACTTCACATGCCTGACGTCCTGGGTTCAATCCCTAGCACAACACACACAAAACAAGTTAAGGATAGAATTACTGTTTGATCAGGTATACTGTTACTGGGTATATATTCAAAGGAAATGAAATGTGTATAGAAAAAACATCTGTACTTCCATGTTCCTTGCATCACTATTCACAATAGACAAGAGATAGAAACAACTAAGTGTCCATTAACTGATGAATGGGAAAGAAGATGTGGTTTTAGAACTATTCCATCATAAAAAAATTAAAATCTTATCATTTGTAGCATCACACATGGAATTGGAGATTATGTTAAGTGAAATAAGCCAGGCACAGAAAGACAAGTACCAGATGATCTCATTTATATGTGGAGTTTTCTTAAAAAGATGATTTCACAGAAATGAAAGTAAAATAGAGGATACCAGAAGCAGAGGAGAGCAGAGGGGAGAAGTGACAGGAAAAGGTTAGTCAACTGGAACTAAATTAGGTAGATTGTAGTAAGAAGTTCTGGTGTGCTATTGTACAGCAGGATGACTACAGATAGCAATTATGTACTGTATTTCAAAAAGCTAGGAGAAAGGAATTTGAATGTTTGTACTATAAAGAAATGATAAATGTTTGAGGAATGGAACTATTTAACCTGATTTAAACATCACACAATTCATACATGTATTAAAAGATCACATGTATGCCATTAATATACACAACTTTATGTTTCACGTATCAGTTAAAAAGAAATTACATTAATAGAAAAGAAACAACACAAATCCAAATATTTATTATTTGTTTATTTAATTTTTTATTGTTGTGCTTGGTGGGGGTACATTGTAGCATTTGCAAAAGTTCTTACAATATATCATACATGAATTCACCCCTTCCAGTATGTTTTAATGATGGCAAATTAGTTTTTTCAAAAGGCGACCACACAAAGACACTACTGAATTGATCCTAAAGACCTTGCTGCAGCTGGTGGAGTGGCTCAAGTGGTAGAGTGCCTGCCTAGCAAGTATGAGATCCTGAGTTCAAACCCCAGTACCACCAAAAGAAAACAAACAACAAAGACAGAGCTGCAACTAGGTGCTGACTGGTGGCTCCCGATTCATATCATTCCATTTAGCTGGATATGTCTTTGCTTGTTCCATGGTGTTCACAAAAGACTAAAATTAAAGAACAAGAGGTGGAGCAAGTATGGCCAATTCTTTCTAAATTGCATGACATCTGTGACTTGGTAGTGGCTGCCCTTATGTTTAGGATTCTGAAGCAATTGCTGGGTCAGCAGGAAAAGCAGTGTTAAATCATCAGTGTGGAATAATAGTACACAAAGCATATATTTGCCATTCCTTAGCCAAACTATCACTGTGGTAGTTAGCATTGGGAATAAAATAAATGTTCTCAGTTGTTCCTATTGCTTTAGTTTTTTAATTCAAGTGCATTTCTCTCAGTTCCTGGAGCCTGGAAAATGGAGCATTGCCTTTCAGTGATCACAGTCCTCTGTTAATCCTCAGCTGCCTTTGCTTCTAAAACTCATGATGCACAACTCCAACAGACACTGAAAGCACTAATGGAGAAGGGCAAACAATCTCACCTATCACCAGGCACCTCAGATATAATTCACTCAATTTCTTGTGATGATAAATATTAGGGCAAATTTCACCACTCTATCCCAATCAGACTTCAGACTATTAAATAATTTAATCTGGGTTGATTTTCTAGCTGATTTTAATTTACCAAAATGAGTTTTACTTTAGAATAAGAATAATCTTTAATACAAAGTCCATGTATTTTATTTTAAAGAGAAATGATGAAAAACAGAACTGGAAAGCAACATGAAAGATTTAATTATTTTTAATGTTTTAATTCTTGATAGGGAGACTAAACCCAGAAGATAATTGGAAAATGTTATCCTCAGCAAGAATATCTTATAGATAAGAACATTTGAAGTGTACAGATTTTATTAATAGCTTTATTCAGATAGAATTTACATGCCATGAAATTACCACACCTTAAAATGCATCTATTTTAAATGCAATTCAGTGATTTTAGTGTATTTATGGAATTGTACAATGATGAGCATCACAATATAATTTTAGAACATGACCATGATCCCCCCAAAAATCTTTCAGCTTACATACAGCCAGTCCATGTTCCCATACTGACCCCTCCACAACCACAAACCACGTTATATATCTATAGATTTGCTTATTCCAATGAATGGAATAACAAATAATATGGTCTTTTGTCTCTGGTTTCTTTCCCTTCGCATAAAGTTTTCAAGGTTCACTTATGTTCTGGCATGAATCAGTGTTTGAGTTTTCTTTATTGCCAAATAATATGCCATTGTAGAGACATGCCACATTTTGTGTATCCATTCTCCACTTGATGGACACTTGGGATGCCTCCATGTTTTGGCTACTTTGAATGCTATGAACCTTTATAAGTTTCACTGTATAAAAGTGTTTTAATTTGCAGAGAGGGGGCAGTAAATAGCTAGATCATAGGATGATTTATGCTAAAATGCTGAGGAACTGCTAAACTGTTTTCTAAATTGTCTGTTACCATTTTATTTTACTATCAACATATATGGAAGTTCCACTATTTTTCTCATTCTCAACAGCACTTTTTATTACCTGTCTTTTTTATTATAACTATTCTACTGGATGAAAATGTATGCCATTGTGATTTTAATTTCATAGAAATATTTTTGGACATCTGTTCATGTTGAACTCCAGAAGAAACTTCTTTGTAGAAAAACAGCAGCAGATATGCAGGTTCTTATCCAAAAATTCATCTTGTTTTGTGTCTAATAACTCCTCTGCCAAAACTCTACTCAAAATAAGAAGGTCTACAAATTCCTTGTTTCCAATAAGTGCTAACTTAGTAGTAAAATAATTGACGTGAATGATGCCAATAGGTGATATATGGATTCTAAGTGCCTTACATACAAGATTTGGTAAGAAAAAGTCTCTTCTCACAATCTCAAGTCAACTCCCATCAATACAATGTTTATGCCTGAAACTCACCAGTTAGACTTTTTCTGAACATATTTGAACAATTCAGCATTGCAATACCTTTTCAGCAATGTCAACATTGCAGTGTCTTTAAGACTATAAGGAAAACTGTGCTTCAATAGAAAACTATACATGCCTATAGCACACTGTTCCATTTATTTGAGCGTGATTTAGAAATTTCTTCCAATTCTATAACTTGTAAGTAGCTTGCAACACTGCAAAATAAATTTTTTATGCACATGCAACTGAATTCTATCTGATGGAGGGACCATCCTCCCCTATAGAAAAAGCAATTTTGTCTGTATTTGTGTATTCATTTCATTAGTCCTGATTTAGAAATGCATCTTGCATTTGTCTTTGGATTCTCTTTGAATCATTTTCAATATCTGCCTGAGTCTCTCTTTGATCAATGTGTTAAGTAAGATCTTTAATGCATTCTTTTTGGTTTACATCCTATCAAAGTCAGGATTTTATCTCTTTTGAAAACTATCTTTTAAGAATATTTTCCTATTGGATTAACATTAATATAATTATGGATAGGTAATGTCAATATTTACCTATACTTATAAAAGTGACCTTTTGATGGAAATATTACAAAGAAACCCCTTTGTGTAAGTAATTTATGCAAATAATAAACACAAATAATGACTCTGAGAAACTAAGAAACCTGGTTAACATTTTGTGATTTGATTTTAGTCTACCAAAAATTTATTAATAAATTTGCTTTCAAAGAGTACATTGGACAGGTAGAAGTTTCTCACCCTGTACCTGTATTATCCTTAAAATCTTATTTTACTTTGTGTTACAGGAAAAGTAATAAAGAATATAAGCAATTCTTTTTTTTTCCTGTTTGGCAGTACTGGGGCTTGAACTCAGGACTTTGCAATTGATGGGCAGACACTCTACCATTTCAGCCAAGCCTCCAATCCTTTTTGCTCTGGGTATTTTGAAAATAGGGTCTTGCTTTTTTTTTTTTCCAATCCAGACTGGCCTAACTGTGATCCTCCTATTTTAGGTACCCTGCTCTTGCTGAGATGACAGTCTGGGTCATCATGCCCAGCATTTTCATTGAGATGTGTTCTCCCACACTTTTTTTCCTGGGCTGGCTTGCAACTGTAATTCTCCCTAAGTCAGTCTCCCAAGTAGGTAGGATTACAGGCAGAGCTATGGGTATCTGGCATCATTTCTTGGAAAAAAATTATTCAACAATTAATTATGGAACACTTTTCCATAATTTTCTCAGCTTCTTCAGAACAAGGACCCCAGTACATATGTATCTTGCTTTAGAAAAGCCCCTTCAAAGGTCACTCAAGAACAAATTCACTTCTCCAGCTTCCACTACCCTAGGCAAAGCGATATTCAAAGCACATGTTCCAGTCCTCAAAGAGTTTCTCCAATGTTACACTAGCCATCAGCAGGATGACCCAGCCACCTCTGCAGGCTGCCATGCCTTCAGTAAACTCATCTTCCAATTCAGTTTTATCCTTTGTCCCTTCAACCTGAGCTCTACCACGAGGCAATCTCTCATTTGTCTCAGTTCTGCCTTCCAGTGGGAACTGGAATTAGAACTCCAGGCCCATGTCATACATAGCAAAAGGAGTGGGATAAAGCCATGTGAGAGTAAAATTGATTAGTCAAGACCTAGTAAAGTTGTCCAGGATAAACCAAGATTGGGACGTGTAAGACCTGAGCAATGTCCAGAGCACTCTCTGAATTTTGGAAAGTAACTTGACAGATGATGCAGGAAATGAAAGAAAGGTTTTTGCATGAGTGCAGAATACTCTAGACCCAGTGTCAGGAGCAGGATCATCAAGGTGACAAGGACTACTCTCCTGCCCTTGAGGGATTACCGTCTTAGAAGGAATTAAAACATTGTCTGATCCATCAATGATCAGGAAACACTAAGGAAGCCTATAAATGAAGTCTCTGGGTAAGTAAGTGAATTCCCAGTGGATGAAGAAGGGAAGGATTAAGGGAGAATTGGGTAGTGTTTATTTAGCACAAGAGAGAAACAACAAACATAGCAAGGTGTAGTTTCTGATCACTGGAAAAATATCTCTATAATGGAAAATAAGTGATTAATTAATCAGGCCTTTCTACAGAGTTATGAAATCTCTCTCTGATGCTTATTAAATGGTATTCTGATAATTAGTATATCTTCCTGGCTACCCTAGTCCCAGCAAATGAATACCCCACATGGGGGATACATACACTCCTGCAACTAGAAGTGAATACCTCACACTGTAAATAACCTTGGCCTCTTGTGAGTAGACTGCCATGACTCATCTTTCCTGAGGATTTCAGTTCTGAGTTATTGACAGGCCTTTGGGCCACACTGGAGGTCTTCTAAATTCACCACAGGTAATGCTACTTAGCAGGCTTGGAGTTTTTAGTATTCCCTTGGGAACCCCCTAAAAGTCTGTGGCTCCTTTGCAATTTTTAACAATGGGCGTGGTGATTGTGAGCTGGATGTCACAGTCAGCTCTGTGGAAACATAAGCCTACTTGAGTTTCATGACTGTATATATTTTTCTTTGGCAAACCCTGTTATTACTCAATAGCAGAAAAAACTAACTTTGGTCCAATCAGAAAACAGTGCAAAAGCCAGTAAAATCTTACTTTGCTTCTAGTTCAAAATTGGGCATCTCTTAGGTAAATATTCAGATCAATATAGGTGTGATTATCTTTCTTCATTCTGTAGATCAGTGCTCTCTCCACCAGCAATCCTCTCTACCTTCCCATCTAACTCTTCACAGGCTTCTGGCCTATCACCTCTGTGGCTTTAGACCTGAAATTAAGACTCAATACTATGTGCTGCCTTGGCTCTGGTGAAATCAGGAGGGACTCCAGTGGTCTCATCCAGGTTCCTTTCTCACTCTGCTTCTGTGAGCAAGGTCCATAGCCAAGCAGCCCTTGTTATCAAGGGGACTAGGCACACTTCCTAAGCAGTAGGTTGAGTTCTTCACTACTGTATTTTCTCATGAATGCCAATCACATCCTCTCAGAGAACTAGGGGTCACTTTGCCCTATTTATGCTACAAATCCTCTCACAGGGACTGTGAGAAAATACACCTTTGTTGTAACTGTGTGGTGTGCTGTGTCATCCTCCTCTGAGCTACATGTTTACATAACTAATAAACTGCTGTCATCTCTTCTGTCATGTTTCCAGCCATCCTCATCACTCTAGAACAGGAATCCCTCTCTTGTGAGCAGAGTGAAGAGGAGGAGATTGAAGCATCTGGCAATGGCAGTGGGGCAGAAAGGAAGACTTCAGTTACATGAGTTGAATGTGGATGTGAGAGGCTTCTTCAGCTCCATGTAGATGCTGGCTGCAGTCCTAACCTAGTCTGGCCCCAGCTCTGGGCCTTTATCCTTGACAGCTCTTTGGAGTGTCCTATTAGATGGTCAATAGCAGCCTAGAGAGGCCTGCGGCAGCTTCCTGGTGTGGGTAACCCTATAAATGAAGTGTAAGTGATGAATCCTTAACATATTATCCCCCCCAAACTTAGTGTAGAAAGTTTGTTCCCACTGGGAAATCTCTTGTTGGAGGTGACTGACAAACCAGACAAGACCTCAGTTACTTCCTTCCCTAGTTGACTTTAATCCTACAGGAAACTTTGGGATTTCCCCAGGCTGAGCTTGACTGCAGAGGAAGCTGGAGGTTATCATAGTCTCCTACTCACACTGCCCTCTCCAGGTCCTTCATGCTCCAAAGGCAACAAAGGACTCTGAAAATTCTGTTGCTCAGCAAACTAGAAACAGCGTGTCAGTAAAACTAACAACGATGGTTCAGAATGTTTCCCCTGTGTAGATATGTGGTCAGAAAAAATCTTCTGCTCACCCAAATGGCCCATTTCCCGCTTCCTGTGCCCTCTCCTGACATCTTTCCTTCAGTCAAGCTTTGCAAAGACTGGTTCTATGTTTGTATTCTCTGCTTTCTAAGCTTTCATTCTTGGTTGCAATTTGACTCCAGTGTCTTCAAGCTGTGAAATTCAGTGACAGTGTCCTGTCATTTTGGACCACAAAGTGGCAATTGACACTGCTATCCCCTTCCACTTTAAAACTCTCACTTTAATATCAGTGACACCACTCTTGCCACTCTTAACACTTCCTTCTGTCATCATTTGCCTGTCTCCTGCATGGAGATTTTCCCAATTGTCCCTCAGTTATGTTGCTGCCTCTGCTAGGGGCCTGATTCTTTTCTTTTCCCTGTTCTTTTCTGCTTACATATGTTCTCATTGAGTGAAAACATATGTCTCTTCTTTCTTTCTAGTACCACTTACAAATGACCCAGCTCAAGCATCCCTCTTTGGCTCTGAACCTACAGAATACACTCTCTGTTTTTAATATTTTTACCTGAAAGTTGCATGGATCATAGTCAACATGAACTTAAGCCTCTTTTATTTGTACTTTCCTGCTTGAAAGCACAGTCTTTCATCCAGTGGCCTAGTATTTCAGTCATTCTAGACTTTGTTTCTTACTTCTCTGTCTCTTCAGAATTTAATTTCACTTCTTAAAGGAATCTTTGGGCCCTTTTCCTGTCCTATTGCACAGCCACAAACATAATTTAGGATCTCATTGCTTTTTGCTGGATAATTGTTCTCTCAGCCTTTATAGCCTTTTCTCCTGCCTAGCCTCAACCAGGGTGAATGCTTCTCAAATGGTAAATCTGCTTGCCAGGTCACCTTTCTTCTTAGAGCCCTTTAGGATCCCACCACTTTCAGGATGAAGGTCAAGTTCCTCAGCCTGGCCCACAAGGCCCATGATTATATTCTGACATCACATTCTTCTTGTATATGGGAACACAGACAAGTTCCTAAATCTTTACATGCTCCAGTTTCCTCTGCTTATAAAGCAGATATACAAATAGTGCATATGTGGTCAGAATGCATTGAATGAGATGGAGCATATAAAATACTTACATGGTCCCTAAAGTGTATGAACCAATTTGGTTTTATTTTTACATAATGACCAGCACATATGTAGCCCTAGGCTATTATTATTATGATCACCATCATCATTCTTTTACTCTCACCTCCATTCTCTCCTGCCTTTGGTATACTGGTTCCCTTGATATTCCTGAATAAAATCTATGGTTTCAGTTTTCCAGGCTTCCTTTTCCCTTTTCTCAATCTGGCTGACAGGCATTTAGTTTTTAATGACTCTTCCCATGTCACTTCCTCCAGGAAGCCTTCTTTGGCCTTTCTAGTCCAATCTCTTCAGCTTCCCTGTTCTCCTTGTTGATAAATGCATCCCAGCACTCCATAAACTGCATAGTGCTTGATTACATATTTGCCTCCCCTAGAGGCAGGATACAGTTTTGTATCCTTAGTTCCAAAAAAAAGGACTTGACACTGTTGAACTATGTATTCAATAAACAATTGTTGGCTTGGTGTAGGTGGCTCACATCTGCAATCCTAGCTATTCAGAAGCAGAGATCAAGAGGATCATGGTTTGATGCCAGCCCCAGGCAATTAGTTTTCAAGACCCTCCCTCAAAAATACCCAACACAGAGAATACCTGGCAAAGTAGCTCAAGCAGTAGCACACCTCCCTAGCAAGCACAAGGCCCTGAGTTCAAACCCCAGTACTGCTGAAAATAAAATAAATGATTATTACATGAATTAAAAATGAGTCATTTTCCTGCATCAGGCTCTGAGAGATTATAGGCCACCAGTACTGCAGAAAAACACCTGATCTTACACTTATTCTTACCTCATTTCTTCCTCTATTAAAAGCCCAAATTTTTAGATTGGAAAATTTAGCATGATTACTTTACTATCTGTGATGAAGCTAAGCTAATTAACTAAAAGTTATTTATACTTTTAAAAGTATGATTTGTATTTCCAAACAAAGCACCTGTTAGACAATAGGAGTGGGGCATGTAGTAGGGGGTATACTATGATAAGGTGGGGAAGTAAACTTCATGGGGGAGTTTCTTAGCATTCTTTAAACAACAGTAAGTGGATGTTGAGTCTCTGTAGGTGAATAGAGCCTATTGTGTGAGAGGATCCAATGGGAAAGCATCCAGGAGTTTTTCATAATTAAGCTCATTACTGAGAGACTAGAGCAACATCAGTAAAGAAAACTATAGACAGCCATAAAGTCCTGGTACATGCTACAACATGTGAAGTGAAAGATGACAGATATAAAGCCACATATTACATGACTCCATTTGTATGAAATGTCTAACACAGATGGTTCCATAGAGACAGAAAGTAGACCAGGGGCTGGGGGGATGGAGAGTGGCTTCTAATACATTTTCTAGAATGAGATAATGGTGATGTGTGCATGCCCTTGTGAATATACTAAAAAGTCACTGGACTGTACATCCTAGTAGGGTCATTTTATGGTATGTTGAATTATATCACAATAAAATATATGAGAAACAAAAAGTACTAATAAGGGAAAAATAGTATGAGTCATTTTTCATTGCTATTAGAGGTCCACAAATTTTCAAGCTATTATCATATAGCCAGCCAACTTAATTGCTCTATAAAGCATTTTTATAATTCATTTCCTCCAGTTTCGCAGAAGTCCGCTGTATTGTGTCACTCATTCATATGCTCTAAAGACCACAATTGTCAGTTAGTTGGTGCTTTCTTTGTTTTAAACTTTCAATTGTCTTTCAATAATTCTTTTAGTTTTCTAATGTTCTCAATTTAGCACATTTTTATAAAAATGGAAACTTACATTTTAGTTAGATTCAAATGTTTCTTTTGATAATTCTACTTCTATGCTTTGTAACTATCTACTCTGATACCACAGATAAACTGTAATTAATAATATTTTATGCTTCTCTTTACTTATCAGAGTGATATATCTTCCTATTATTGTTCACTATAACTGTCAGTTGTACAGAGGCAGAAATTGAAACATTCTTCAACAGAAAAATATACTGACCTTATGTGTATAATCTCTTTCTCAATGATCATACAAACTTGAGAGGTCACTGAAAGGGTGTAAATTATGGTTCTCAACATTTTTATGATTGAATATATTATGAAAAACAACTATTTTGAGTCACATTCCTGAAGAGTTTAAATGTACCACAGAAACCAGCCATAATTTTACTGCAATCTCAGAATCCAGTGTTTGTAAATTATCCAGTATCCAATTGGTTGCCCTTCTGTACTGAGGCCTTGATAAAGAGAAATAGTTACTTCCTTGGCCATGCTCTTCTACATACTCAAAGTCAAGGGTTACTTTGTGTGATAGTAAACACACATATCCACATACCTCCAAAATTGTCTAAACTGTTGGTGCCATACTTTTGAAAATATCTAAATAAAATAGCTCCTCTTCTTTTTTTTCTTACCCTCTGGTAAGCCTTCTCTCCATCAATGCTCTTTTTTCTTACAGTCCTGGGGTTTGAACTCAGGACCTTGCATACCCCTAGCCTTCCATCAGTACTTTCTTTCACTTCCAGAAGGTGCACATTTTCTTAGTTGTCCCCATTAGAGCTGCTTTCCCAGTGTTGCTTGATTTTGAGCAATTATGGATGGTTTCTCTGTTAATTTCTACCCAATCCAAAACTAGAAGCCAGTCTTGGTTTCAGTACTAGTCAGCCTGGGCTGTCATAGTAAAATAGCACAGACTGAGTTGCTTAAGCAACAGGGATTTATTTTCCCACTGTTCTGGAGGCTGAGGAGTCCAAGACCAAGATTCTGGACAATTCAGTGTGGTCAGAGTTCTCCTCCTGGCTTGCATATACCTGCTTCTGCTTGTGATCTCACACATAGGAAAGAAAGAGCTCTGATGGCTCCTCTCTAAGACCACCAGCCCTGTTGGATAAACGTTGAATCCTTGTGATTTTATTTAGACTTCATTGCCTCTGCATGCAGCCACATTGGGAGTAGTGCTTCAATATATGATTTTTTTGAGGTTAACTCAGTCTATAACTTTTCTCTCCTTGCTCTCCAAAATTCATGTCTTTCTTGCAAGCAAAAAACATCCATTTCATCCCAACAGTGCCAAAGATACTAACTCATTCCAACCTCAACTCTAAATTCCAATGTTTCTAAATATCACCTAAATCAGGTATGAGTGAGAGGCAATCCATCCTGAAGGAAATTTCCTTCTAAAATACAATGATGGGATAAGCATAGGATAGACACTCCCACTCCAAAAGGGAGAAATTGCATGGCAAGATAGAGAAAGCATGCCAGCTTTTTCTCTTTATCCCTTCCTTCCTCCTTCCTTCCTTCCTTCTTTCTTTCTTTCCTTCTTTCCTTCCTTCCTTTCTCTCTCTCTCTCTCTCTCTCTCTCTCTCTCTCTCTCTCTCTCTCTCTCATCTCTCTCCTTGTAAAGCCACTATTGCCATTGTGAGGGTTCCACCCTCGTGAACTCATGCAATCCTAATTAACTGCTAAAGGTCTCACCTCCAAATATCATCAACATAAATTTGGGGATTAAATTTCCAGCACATGAACTTCTGGGGACACAGTACTCAGGAATGCAGAAATTCGGATGTAGATCCCAAAACTGATGTCTTGCCTACTCTGCATGCTGTTCCCCTCACAGGCATTTTGCAAGTTGTCTTTCTTCACCATCAACCTGCTTCCTTCCTGCCCTACTGTTTCCCTTGTCATAAAAGGTGCAGAAAGAGCTCTAAACAGAAAAAAATATCAAAATGAGAACAAAAATATCATCTTATTAATGGCTGAACAAATATCTGATACATCAAGGAGAATGTTTTTTTTTTAGAAGCTTGAATGGTAGATTAAGGTTTATATTAGGTGGCCTATTCTGAGCTTTCTATCCTACTCAACCTACACCCTCACCTACTATATATCCCCATACACCCTCATAAATACAGATACAACTTTCCAAGTGGCTGGGGTCAGGAAGGAAGTAAAACTGAGGAGACAGAGGGGGCGGGAGGGAGAGAGAGAGAGAGAATGACTAAGTAACTAGAGACAGCCTCAGTTAAATTTATCAAGTTGATCTTATTAGCCAAGAGGCAAGTATAGAAGGAAACAGAAATGGAAAAGGAGAGATATTTGACTATGATCCCCCAAAGACACAGGTCCTATTGAATTTACATCCTAATACAGTCATGCTATGGTTCAGACATGGTTTGAGGGTCTCCCAAGTCTCATGTGTTTCAATTTAACTACCAGTGTAAGACATTACTAGGGTGGAAACTTAATCCATAAACTACAATCGCTGTCTTTGGGAAATGATTAGGGCTACATAAGGTCAGAAGAGTGGAGCCCCTTTGACTGAATCCTGGTGCTTTTATAAGAAAAGGAGGGAGGACACACAGACAGACATGTACACTCTCTTTTTCTTTCCATGTGATACCATGTACCACCTTGGAACTCTGCCACCAAGAAGGCCATCACCAGATATGGCCTCCCAACCTTGCACCTCCAGAGCCATGAGACAGAATAAGTTTCTTTTATTTATAAAGTTCACTTGCCTCAAGCATTTCATTATAGTAATGAAAAACTAATACAGAAAATTGACAATGAGGAAAAATATGGAGGCAGCATTGGAATTGGGTAATGTGGCAGAAGTTGGCATTGTTTGGAGGATCAGGCTAGAAATAGCCTAGAATGTTGTAAGCAGAGCATCGTGGGTGATTCTGGTGAGGGCTCAGAAGATGAGAAAAGTGGGAATGCTCTTAGAAATCTTGAAGTCAAGGCCATGTGGATAAGTTCTCAGATGCAAATGAAGAACTATTAAACATGAACTAGAGGCCACCCTTGTCATACCACTGCAACATACTTGACTGCACTGTGTCCATCTCCTAGAGCTTTATGAAAGCTGAATTTTAAAGTTATGAACTAATATATCACAAGAAATATCAAACAAAAAACATCATTCAGGTTGCTGCTTGGTTACTTTTAATTGCATGTAGGAGGATTTGGGAGTCATGTCAGGACCTGAAAACAGAATGGAGAACCAAAGAGAAGCAAGATGCAAAGATTTGGAAAATTCACAGCCTGATCAGGGGAGGAGCAAAGAAAAAGTGTGTTGAGAAACTGCTTGCTAAAGACATTAGGAGCACAAAAGGGAGCCAGTTACTTTGCATCACAGCAGTTGGAAAAAGACTTAGAGCATCTCAGTTCCCTTCACAGGCCCAGACACCTTTCAGGGAAGAGTTTTTCCAAGGAACCCCAAGGTGCTCAAAATGGGCTTGCTACCCAAGTCCAGTACTGCCTGGGGATATAGGATTTTTGGTAAAGTGTTCCAAGGCCACTGCAGCCTTCATTCAAGTGTGTCCAGATGCTGTTCATGCTGGTGGAAACCTTGGTGCCTTCCCCATAATTCTGGTTCTGCAGGTATGAAAACTGCAACTTATGGGGTCATGACAAATTCCACTGATAATTCAAAGCAGGACTGGGAGGCTAGGCAAAAGTTTGCCACAGTGTTGGAGCCCCTGCAGGAGCACCTGGTAGGATGATGCCTGGTGGACATGTGGGAGTGGAGCCGAGGTGGAGACTCCAGGAAAATAAACACACCAGCAAACTGAAATGCATGCTCTGGAAAATTGCCATTATCAACATGCAGCCTAAGACAGCAGCCATGAGGACAGTGACCAGCAAAGCCACAGGGACAGGGCTGCCCAAGGGCTTGAGGGCCCAGCTGCTCCCTTCCCCCACATCCCTCATGTGCACAAGATACTGAATTAGAACTGTAGTATTTAATGTCTGCCCTGCTGTATTTCAGTCTTGCTTTAGGCTGATTATTCCTTTCTACTTGCCTATTTCTCCCTTTTCGAAGAAGAATATTTATCCTATGCTTCTCCTGTCATTGTATCTCTTAAGTATGTAACTTGTTTTTTGAATATATAGGGGCCCACAGTTGAGAAAGTTTGCCTTGAGTCTCAGAGGAGAGTTTGGTCTTGTGCTTTTGAGTGATGCTGGAGCAGTTAAGATACGAGGACTACTGGGGATGGAATAAATATATTTTGCATTGTGAGAGGTCATAAGTCATGGGGCGCAGTGGGGAGGGGAAGAAGGTTGGATGTTACTTGTTTCCACAAATGTTCATGTCCTACCAGGCCCTTGGTAGCCAAGAAGTGTTACTGGGAGGTGCTATCTTTAAGAGGGGGGATGTTCTAGGTGGAATATTCTAGGTCCATTGGTGGCATGCTCTTGAAAAAAATGAAGGTATTTCTTGGGATCCCAGTTAGTTCTCATGAGAGGATTGTTATAAAATCTCAAGCCTGGTCCCACAGCCTCTATCTCTGTGTTCCTATGTGGGGAGTCATAGAATTGGGCCATGAGGTCCTCCCAAGTACCTGTGCCATGCTGTTTAGACTTTCACCCTCCAAAATTGAGCTAAAGAAGCCTTTTTTTCATCATAGGCATCCTTCCTCATTTATCTATTATGGTAATGAAGAACAGAGCAAAACAAGAGCCAAGAGACAGAATGAACAAGAATGCAAACAAGGCTGACCTTCCCAACTCTAAGTATAGAACTCCTTAATGATACAGTAATCTCGCTCAGTAGAAAACTGTGTCTAAACAATGACTTTGTCTCTGACCTTTTATTTCCTTTCTTCCATCTAGGAGATGGAGAATCAAGAAGGCCTCAGAAACCGGCCTTTGAAGATGAATGGAAGTACACTCATGTCCAAGACCTTAAGGCTTAAGTGGTTTTTTTTCTTTCTCTTTTTTTGGTAGTTCTGGGTTTTGACCTCAAGCCTTGTGCTACATAGGTGCTTTGCCTCAACCCTTTTTTGCTTTACTTTTTGTTATATACTTGTATATATATATGTTAAGTATATAAATATATATATATTATATATATAATTTTTGATTTACAATACATTAACAATATGAGGAAATTTTATTGTAATTCCATTACTTGCACATAGAGTACCTTGAACAACTCACTATCTCCATTGTATTCCCTTTTTGTTTTTCCTTCTTCCCCCCTCTTTCAAACAGTGTTTAGTGGGTTTTGTTATGCTGTTATCATATTGTATATATGCAGTGTACTTCCATCCTATTCACCCCTTAGTATTCTTTCCTTTCTCTCACTCTTCTCCTGCTGGTACTGCCCAGATGGTCCCCCAATATACATTCATGTCCCATTATTATCATCATCATCATCATCATCATTCTTATTGGCATCATCATTTTAGGACTAGGTTCCACAAATGTGAGAGAACACGTGATATTTGCCCTTCTGAGCTTGGCTTATGTTGCTCAGCATGATGATCTCTGGTTCCATTTATAGTTCTTTTTTGGATAGGGTCTTGCCTTTTTGCCTAGGGCTGGCCTTGGACCACGATCCTCCTAACTACAGTCTCCTTCCCAAGTAGCTGAGAGAACAGGCATGCTCTATCACAGCCAGCTTACTGGTGGAGCTGGAGCCTCACTTAATTTGAGTCTGGCTGGCCTTAAATTGTGATCTTCCCAGTATGTCTCCTGATTAGCTGGGATTAGAGGCATGAGCCATAGTGCCTATCCCTTAAGTACTTTTTGATTGAAGGTGACTATAGGGTTTCAGAGTGTCTTAAACTGAAATTTGGGTATGAGATGAATTTCAGAAAGAAAGGCAAAGACAAATGGAAAAATATAAGAGGCAGGCAGAGTAGAGAGTTTGGGGCAGGGAAGAAAGGAAGTAGGAAAGTTTTTTTTTTTGTATCATGTTAAATCTAGTGAGTGACATATCCAGACGAAGTTGCTCAGGAGGCAGTTGGTACATGGGTCAAGTTTTCATTAATGAAATCTAGATATAAGCTGTTGATGGTGGGGGAGCAGAGTGATAGAGAAAGAATAAGTGATGGCGATCATAGTAAAGCATGATATATACATGTCTAAAATGCTGGGATGAAACCTTTAGGACTATTAAAATACACTTTAAATAATGAGGGAAAAAAAGGAAAACAAGTCTTTTCTGGTGGGTAGGTATCAATGGGAGGGGGGAAGGCATAAGGTAAGGGTGAATGAGTATGAATATGGTAGATGTATTTTGTATTCATATATGGAAATAGAAGAATGAAAGAAACCTGATGAAATTATTCTAAGCAAGAAGGAAGGAGGTTAGAAGGAAGAATGATGGAGGGGGCAAATCTCACTAAGTTATATTGCAAACACATATGTAAATATCAGTGTATCCCACTGTACAACTATTGCATGCTAATGAAACATAAAAATAAAAGTAAAAAAGAAAGAAATCTAGACCATTTATTTCCTTGTCTTACCCCAAACTCCTATTTATTCTTCATGACCCACCTCCAACATTTACGTTTACTGACCTAAATGGGAAGAATTATATATAATTGTTGTTACTGACACATTTTATACTACATCTGATAAAGCACTTATATATTTTGTTACTCTGAATTGTTTTCATGTACGTGAAATTCTAAATCACCACAGATCCTGTAGTAGTTAGCAAAGTTTATGATGCTTACTAAAATAAAATTAATGCATATGATTGTTAAGTGGGTGATAGAATGTTCAGGGAAATTTGGTAATATGTATGACTCTTAAATTCCTGGCAAGTGGTAGTTCATTGATTTTCTTAAACAGGCAAACTGACTCCATTTTATTTGTTTATTTTTATTTTTATTTAATTGATGAACTTATTTATTTTTCATTTTTAGAGGCAGGGTCTCATATGTAGTCCAGGCTGGCCTGGAATTCACTATTTAGAAGAAGCTGGCCATGAACTCCTGATCCTCCAGCTTAGCCTTCTGAATACTGAGATTACAGGCATGCACCACCATGCTTATCACCTGACTCCCACTTTAGATCATGGTATTCACTGTTCCCTCTGCCTAGATCTTTGTTGCCTCATATGTTTCTCTTGTTGTTCTTTGTTTCCATGTGCTCTACTCAGAGAGGCACTCCAACCTAAAGGAATGCCATACCACCCAGAATTCTGCATCTGATCACCGTGTTTTGTTTTCTTTGTTGCAAACATCACCCCCTGATTTACCTACTTGCTTATTGTGTGTTTGCCCCAAAAGAGAGAACTCCCGTGTCATGAAATGCTAGATCCCGAATGGCTAGAACAAGTAGGGCCTCAGAAAATCTCTGTTGACTGAATCAATGAAGCAGATTATCCCAAAGGGAAAAGAAGACATTGCTATGAACATTTGCAGAAAATGTATTTACTATAATTTGGATTTACACACCAAGATGGATATCATCATTTACCACATCCTCATGATTGTCCTCTGTACACAGAGATTTCTCACTTGCGCATACACTCAAGAATCCTGCTGTGCTTTATTTTCACAGCTGAGTCACTGTGATTACAACTTCAGAGATGACAGACTGGATTCTTTCCAGGATCTCTCTGTAGGAGGTTTTATACAATACAGTTCAGACCATGAATATGAATAAAAAATAAGGATGCCATTATTGCAGGTTCAAGAATCTCCTGTACAACAGGAAAAGAGTCAGAATTTCTGAAGGAACTGTATGTAGAACAATTATTGCTGCTCCAAGAAAGATATGACTGAGACTCTGTAATGCCCTGACTGCACAGTTTGTAAATTGCCGAGTTAAGTCTGGACTCAACTGTGTTACCCACCTTTAAACTGTGTTAAATTTCTTAGTACTTTATAGACTTGATAGGGTGAGTCCACTTACTGTGACAAAAGGAATACCTTTAAGTTTGTCTTTTACTTTTAGTATTTTTCTCCTCTAATGAGTTTAACAAGAGAGAGTTATAGTTTATTACCAATGTGTGAGATTAAAGAAAAACAGGACTCTGCACTAGATGGGATACCAGGAGTATATTTGAGAGAATTGGTTTAGGTACCCTGATGATAAAAATCTATGGATCCTCAAGTCCCTTATATAAAATGGTGTAGTGTTTGATATAACCTATACTTCCGCATACCTTAAATCATCTCTAGATTACTTACAATACTTAATATAGTGTAAATCCTATGTAAATTGTTGCTACACTGGATTGCTTAGAGACTAATAATAACAAGAAAAGACTGTACATGCAGTACAGGCACAATATATTTAAAAGAATATTTTGAACCAAGTTTTGTTGGATCCACAGATATACCTGTAAATATAGAAGGTCAACTGTTCATGTGCTTTTGAGAACATTGTAGGTGTTGAGGGTTGTTTAAATAAATCATTAGATCATGGAGAAACCAATCTTGGGTCATGAATACACATTCAAAATACACTAGAATGCTTAATAAACTTAAATTGACAACATTTTCCTCCTAATTTACACAAGTCTAAATATTTGCCTTTTTATTAATAATAAATTTTGAAATTAGCACTCATTTAAAGGTGTTGCAATCGTGGTAGTAGCTACTAAAGATTGGTGTTTAAAAATTAATATTAAAATGATATTCTTCTTCAAAGTATGTTCATTTATACAGTCTTTAAAGCCCTTCAATATTTCCATACTCTTTTTTGGAGACAGTGCTAATAACCTCTTCTTTCATTTATTTCTGTCTATAATATTCTGTTCCTAGATTCCTCTAAAAGTTAAGATTTATGCCAACAAGAATTCTCTAGATTTGTTTCCATATTTCATGTTCAATTCTTTAAAGATATCTTGAGATTTGCAGCATCTATGTGCCACTTAATTTTGCTGAAGAACTTCTAACAAGTGGTCAAATCCTAGGAGTCCCATTAAACTTCACATATGTTCACTGACAAGTAGACGTTGGACATCTCATTGATTTTACTAATCTCTTGGGAGCTATGTTCCATGAAGGCAGCACTTTATTTTAACTGAAAAAGGAACAGTTGAATGATATGGGAAAGGCATTTCTGAACCATAAGACTAGCTCAAAATTTGAGCTAGTTAGTAAGTCAATTCTCTTTGAGGAAAATACTGCATTTTATTTAAAAGTGAAATAATTTTATTTACATTCAGTCTCCTACCCTATGTCAAATAATTAACTCTTGTGGAAAGGGATCTTGGCAATGAACTTCTATATCATGGACAGAGATTAGGATTTCTTTGGAGGCCCTATAATTACTTCTTTGGAGCCCCTTTAGTTCCAACTCCCAAAGAAATATGAGAAACGATAGTTAAGTAACTTCAAAGTAATTTTGTTCTTTTTTTAAAAGCTTGTCAATTGTCCTCTCTTTTAACTGATCTTGATATTTCTCTGTGCTTTAGTTGTAAATAAAGCATCTTTTCCTTGCAAACCATTGTAGTGTGACTTCATAAGAGTTCTTAGTAGGGCAATCACTCTACTTCTTTGCTTTAATTAAAATCCAGCTTTCTCTATAGGGATATTGCCTACTCTGGAAGCCACTTAACTACTTGTTTTCCTAGAATTTAGAAGTGAGTTGGTATGCTTTTAGTTCCACATTGCCTATACCAAATCATTGCCCTGACTATAAAACTCCTAAAGCTCTACTTATCCATCCAATTATAGAATTTTCTAAATACTACCATAATTATTCTAGAACTTTCTCTTCACCCAAGTCCTATTATTGTCAATGTCTTCCCTTTCACACCTATGTAGTTGGTTCATCTAACAACTTAACCTCATAGGTTCTTGATTTCCTCGGCTCTGAGACCTGTACTTTTTCTTGAACTCAATCACCTACTGTCTATATCCTACACATTTTTTTGTCTCAGCCATTTCATATAAAAATTCATGTTTCAATATCTATAACAAAATACCCTCAAATAAAGATTCCTAGGCTGATCTTCAAAAATTTCTCATTCTTTTACATCTACTTTTCTTATTCTGTGATTGAAGAGTGATTTAGATGACTTATCTATTTTCCAAGTTTATCAGCTGCTCTTGTCTTAAATTTTTATTTCTTTAGATGAAATCACATGATTTCAATACAATATAACACAAGATACAACTAAATTCAAGCTAATGTCCTTACCTTCTTTTATCACTCTTTTATGTAGTGCTATTTCACTTCCTGTCCTAACTTCTACTATTGGATTATAATTTTTATACCACTTAGGACCCCAATTATACCACACATACCTTTACTCTCAACAAACCACCTCTTCTACTGTAGGGCAAAAGTAAAAGAACTCAGAAAAAAATGATACAAATAGATTAAACAAACATATTTTTAGCTTCCTAATACCAATGAATTAATTATGATCAGTGCTATGACAAGTGCTTAGAATCTATTATTATATAAGAAGCTTAGATAAAAATCATGGCATGTATTAAATAAAAGGTAGAAATTATTTGAAGCATTATAATCCCTCGCAATTTTACCTCATAGTGAACAATACTCCTTTCTATAAACCTTGGGGTCATTCTCAGGAAAACAATACAAAAATAGATGACACAAAAAGGCTATTCCTATATTCTTAGTTCTTCATTACTCCATTTACATGAGCTTAAGAGTGGAATATTATCTTTTTTTTATCAAGTCCAAAAAAACCTACATGTGTATTTATGTATACTTTTATACCCACATGGATATTCCTTTGAAAGAAGTTAAATTTTACAAGTAAGCCTTTAAACTGGGAGATACATGATTGTGTGTTCTCAATTTCCTACTATGATTTTAAGTGCAGAATGAAATCCCCCCAAAAATAAAATAATGAGAAACCTGATATGAGAACCCGATGCTTTGCAGTTGTCTTTGCAATGATTTCTGCCACTTTTAATAGAATGTTTAATTAAGGCAGTTGTATTAGTTAAGATATAGCTTTGACTGATGTGTTAAATGTCTAAGTTAACAGAAGTTTTCCAAGATGAAATTTTGTTCCTTTCCCAGTTCACAGTCCAAGGTGGTATTGTGGTATTCCATAAAGTCAGCAGAGGGTGAGGCTCCTTATTTCCTCTATTACTAGGGTAGTGTCCTCACCTGTATGGTCTCAGGTGGCTTGCTAGCACACCCACCAATCAGTGGAAAAGGAAACAGTATGTTTTTAAATGATTCCTTAGAAGGTGACCTCACTTCTGCTTTAATAGGCTGTACTTGGGCACAATAGTTGTAAGGAGGCTAAGCAATGTAAACTTTTTTCTGACAGCCAGTTGCCCACCTAAGATCTGGAGATTCTATTACTATGAAGAGATTGAACAGACATTGAGAGACACTTAGCTGTTTTCACATTACCTCTTCAGCCACTCAAACATCCACACTCACCTTTCTTTCTACACACGCAATACGTTCACGCCTTTCACAGTGATATGTAGTCTGTCTACGAAGTCCAGATATAGCTCCTCAAAAATTAAAGGACAATTTACCAACTTTCTCCCCATTAAATCATGCTATAGGAATAGGACACCTGCAATAAAAACATTTTTGGAGAAGAAAGACCAGAAAAATAGAGATACCTCTAGTTTTTATTAATTACAAAATCCTGGAAATGACCAAACCCTCAAATTTCCTGTCCTGGAAATGGAGTAGCGTTGCTTATTTAGAGTTAGGACCGTTTTTGGAGGAACTCACTCATTTGTTACCTCTGTGTTCAGTTTCTGGACCTGGTCCCCTACCTAGGCTATATGGGAGTAGGCACAGAGAATGGATCTTTCTGGTGTGTTCAGCAGAAGAGTGCACAGGGGAAGGGTTGTAGCTGTCTCCTGATAGTGCAGGTTTGGGGTCCAGGGTTTGTTTTGGGAGTATAATTATCATTCTAGTTTTCTAAAGCTGGCAATATAATTCTTAGAAAATTGCAGTAGACTTGTAACATATTTTCTTTTGTTCAACTTAATAAGCAAATTGACCCCACAGAGATCTTATTTAGATGAGATTAAGCCTGAGAACTCCCTGACTTTTATTCACTGGTCTTTGGGCCAATTTCACAGCAGCATCTTGAGTCCAAGTGTCTTGGTGGGACAGCCACACTCTTACGCTGATGCTGCCACTGAGTTGGACTCATTATTTGGCTGTCATGATTTGGACCACAATTCTCTTTTTCCAGGAATGAAATCTGGATACAGTTCTGGTGGCTATGATAGAGTGCAAGTAAGAGTGGCTTAACCAAGATAAAAGATTATTTCCTTGGCACATAGCAAAACAAGTTGGTACCAAAATTCAGATTTACATGGCTGTCAGTGCTCAGGCTCCTTCTAGTTTTCTTTTGTCTCATTACTGTCTGGAGACCCTTGTGGTCAAACTCTCTGCCACATCTGCATGCTAGCCAGGAGAAAGAGGAATAGGATCAACCTCACACATGCAAACCAGTCACTAAAGTTTGTCACATGGTTATTGAGCATTGCAAGGGTAGCTGGGGAACAAATGTATTTGGGGCCTCCAGAATTCAGAAGGAGGTGGCATCAACTAAAACTCACTACTTTGATATTGAGGCACATGTGATGGCTTTTAGTTTGCATTTATACTTATGAGTTGAGAAAACAAAGAAAATAATTGCTTTTTTATTCTTCTTTATTACATTCCCATTATAAACTTGGAACTAAGTTAAAAGTAAATTTCTTTTTTCCCTCCTTCAGTATCCCCTGCTGTCTAGTCCTAGGAGGTTAAAAATACTCAGAGAAATCCCATCTTTACTTCTCTAACATATCCGCAGGACGCCTACTGTAGACACATTAATTTTTTAAATTAAAAGACTTTAAAAAATCTGTATCTATGCAGACATCAAGACTCTACTCTTCTAACAGAATAAGGTTGACAGCGAGGATCGCCCCTATTTTCATATAATCTCAAAAATCCTCTGCCCCGTTCACACTTATGAAAAAGGGAGGCATCACTAATTGACATCATACCTGAAGATCACTAGGGATTTTTAAAAGTGTGAGATTTGTTGCTCCCACCAAACTACTGCACGGTGTCACTATAGCCTTTGAATCATCAACTCAAAATTAATACCAGTTTTTCTCCACAAAATGTTTTATTATATTATATTCCCATAAAATCTTCAGGAGAATATATTAAATTTCATAATTCCAGTGTATTCTGAAGAAAGTGAAAACAAAGGTTTTGCTCCAGACAGTGGAATGCACAAGCATTTCAGGAGTGATAAAATGAATATAGAGAAAAGCTATGTTTGTTGTGTTTTTTAGCCCATTTTGTAGTATTTCATTTTAGTGCCTATTTTTAGAAATGAGGTACCCAGAGTTCTTAAACATAATAGTACTAACACTGTCTTCCCCATTCAAAGGAAAGAAAGAAAGAAAGGATGAGAGAGGAGAGAGAGAGGAGAGAGAGGAAGAAAGGAAGGAAGGAAGGAAATTAATTAATTTAGACTCATTGGGGTCAAAGGATAGTAACCAGTTGCCAAAGTGGAGAGACACATGCAGTGTTTTACAGAGTACTGTCTATGTATAGAAAGCAATAATTTTCTTTTTTTCATTTTTATTAGCATATATTCATTGCACAGTGGGGATTCATTGTGGCAGTTTCCAATAGTATGACATTGTACATTGATTAGATTGCCCCATACACCCCACTGAATGCAAAGGCAAGAGGTTTCACTGTTCTATTTCATGTGTGTATATGAAGCTCATTAACTACATTCCTCCACCTGCATCTCCTTTATCCCCCTTCCCTCTCCTATAAGTATCCCCCATTACTGTACCTATTTTACACCTCTTTTATTTTTAGTTCAAAGTCAGTGGCCAAAGAGGTTTCTCAGTGTATCCCAGCTGTGAATATACTTAACTTGTCAGCTCAGTCCCCTCTGTTGGTTTCCCTTACCACTTCCCTCTCACACCCTATTTTTCAGCAGATTTCAGTACATGTTGTTATGTCCTGTACCCGCAAAGATGTAATGCATTTCAATATTTTTTACTGTTTTTCTTTTTTCCATTCCCTCCTTGCCAAAGTGCTATAGAGTACTTCTACTGTTACAAATATGTTCTACATATAAGTATGTATATGATCATGTTTATTTTTGTGTATACATGAATCTTTTGGATCTGTCTTCCACATAAGAGAGAAAGCACACAGCCTTTTTCTTTCTGAACCTCTCTTATGTCACTTAACATGATGTTCTCAAATTCCATCCATTTACCTTCAAACCACATAGTTTCATTCTTTCTTCTGGCTGAATAATACTCCATTATGTCTATCTATATCTGTATCTATATCACATTTTCTTCATCCATTTTGAGTTGAAGAGCATTTGGGTTGTTTCCATAGCTCAGCAATAAACATCTGTGTTCAAGTGTCTCCATTGTGTCCTCACTTATATTCCTTTGGCTATATGTCTAAGAGTGGTATCACTGAATCAGATGGCATTTCTATTTTTAGTTTTTAAAGGAATCTCCATACTTATTTTCATACTGGTTGTACTAATTTACATTCCCAGCAACAGTATGTAATGGTTCCTGTTTTGCCACATCCTGGACAACATTCGTTTTGCGTGCTTGATGATAATCATTCTAACTGGAGTGAGATGAAATCTTAGTGTAGTTTTGATTTGCATTTCTTTTATTCTCAGGGTAATTGAGCACTTCTTCATGTATTTATTAGCCATCTGTACCTGTTCCTTTGAAAAGTCCCTATTCAATTCATGTGCCCATTTCTTTACTGGGTTGTTCATTGATAGGGAGTTGAGGTTTTTGAGCTCCCTTTAGATCCTGGATTGTCCCTTGTCAGAAGAGTAGTTGGCAAAGATTTTCTCCCATCCTGTGGGCAATCCCTTGAGTCTAGTGACTGTTTCTTTTGCAGAAGCATTTTAGTTTGTTACAGTCCCATTTGTTCATCTTTTCTCTTATTTGCTAAGCCATTGGAGTTCTGTTTAGGAAGTTATTGCCTGTGTCTGTATGTTCCAGTGTATTTCCTACTACTTTCAGTAGTTGTTTCAGTTTCAGACCTTATATTAAGGTCCTTAATCCACTTTGAATTGATATTTGAATAGGGTGAGAGACATGGATCTAGTTTCAGTTCTCTGCTTGTAGATACCCAGTTTTTGTAGCAACATTTGTTGATGAAATATCTTTTCCCCATCATGTGCTTTGGGTGCCTTTGACAAAAATCAGGTGGGCCTAGCTTCATGGATTCATACTGGTTCTTCTGTTCCATTGCTCCTCATGTCTGTTTTTGTGCCAGAACCATACTATTTTTATTGCTATAGCTTTGTAGTAAAATTTGAAGTCAGCATTGCTCCTTTTTACTCAGTATTGCCTTGGCTATTTGAGGTCTTCTGTTCTTCCATATGAATTTTAGGACTTATTTTTCAATCTCTGTGATTAATGCCATTGGAATTTTGATGGGGATTGCATTGAACATGTATATTGCTTTTAGTGACATAGCCATTTTCACAATATTGGTTCTTTTAATTTAAGACCACTGGAGATCTTTCCATCTTCTGCAATCTTCCTCAATTTCTTTCTTCAGTGGTTTATAGTTTTCATTGTAGAGGTTTTTCACTTCCTTTGTAAAGTTTATCCTCAGTGTTTCTTTTTTGGTTGGGGCATCATAAATGGAATTGCTTTCCTATACTCTTTCTCAGAGTATCCTGCTACTTTAATGAAGGTATTTATATTTGTGTGGTTTTGGTGCAGGTTTTTGGGTATTTTAGTTTTAATATCATGTCATGTACAAATAGATATAATTCAACTTGTTCTTTTCTTGTTTGAATTCCTTGTATTTCTTCTTCCTGTCTTACTGCTCTGGGTTGGAATCTCAAAACCATGTTGAATAAGAGTGGTGAGAGTGGACACCCTTGTGTCATTGCTAACTTACAAGGAAATAGTTTCAATTTTTCCCCATTTACAGTCCACTCAAAATAATAAAAGTATTTTGGTAATCATTAGTACAAGACTTTCAGTTCCAAATTGATTCTGTTTTTAGTTCAGTATGAGGCAAAGTATATTTTTATTTACATGTTCATACTTAATGGTTGCTGAGTTTCTCAAGACAGCCTTATATTTGCAATGAATGAAGATCTCAGCCTCTCTGAACAAATACAAAGAAAAATATTTCAGGAGGCAAAGACTGTAAAGCAGGAGATTTTACCAGTAGTAGAAAAAAAGAGTTTTATCATTATACTGAGTCCACAGGGAGACAAAAATCAAGGAAAGTGAGAGAGAGTAGTATATCTTAATCTTAGGATTGATTAGGATTATATTGTTTTGAATTCTGAATTTTCCTTCAGTAAGGAGAAGTAGTTTAAAATGACTAAAGGAAAAATCAAAGTGATTCTGTTAGGATTAATTTTCTCATACAGTTTTATAATTCTGAGAACACTTATTGGATCATTTCTGTGCTTAGAAGGCTGTTGTAAGTATTATGAAAAATGCAAGACTGTAAATTACCTGTAATGAATTTATACCCATGAAAGGACAAAACCCATATGAAACCTGAACAAAGTGAAATTAACTGATCTTCTAATACTGATGTAATCCATAATTACTATATCTGGTGGGATCATGGTGGGGGTAGGGTGGGGTAAGTATTGTCATTGTAGTAATGCACCAGGAAATGCTTCATAGAGAAGATAGTGTTACAGCGAGGCTCATTTAGTTTTTAATTTTATTTTGGAAGTCTTTATATGATATTTTTCCCTTCACTGGATAAGAATCTGGTTTCCTCAGTTACCTCTCATGAATTCATATAAGTGATTGTAATGTGCTTTTTAAAATTGATTCACTGGTGCCCTTTAATTGGTTTCTTTTTCCTAAGGGGATGGTAACTAGAATTTGCAAAAAAACAAAAAAAACCCTCTTTTAAAACCCACTATTCACTCACAGACTTTCTGCTTGGTTCAGTTTAGAAGCACTTTCTATGACTTCTGATTTTGGCAATTGATGGAGTAGCTGATATGGGCTATATTCCTACCCTTATAAATAATTATAAACCTGGGGAAAATGTGTAAAACAGCATTGATCAATGCAGTGAGTACAGGTCTGAGATTCTTGAGAGTAAGAAAACATTTAAGATGAGCCCATGTTTATCTGGCTCTCTGACTGGAACCAGTATTTTTATTGAGGTACCAGGAGTTGACCTAACACAGCAGGGTAATCTTGCTGAGTTCAGGAGCTTGAGGTCAGAATTCAGTATTATTGAAACAGCGAGAACTTGTGGACATGATATTGTGGAGGAGCGAGCTGTTGGGGAAGGAGAGGTCTTTGTGAGGGTTCGTTGTGTGTCCTTGTCAAGGAACTGTAGATGTACAGGGTGAAAATCTATGAGTCCTAGGAGAAAACATCTATTGTCAGTGTCTATTGTGAACTTTCAGCCCAATGAGAATAGTTTTATGGCCACATTCACAAGCATTGTGTAGTTATTGTAAAAATGAATGACAGTAATGGGGCAGAATTTGCAGGATATTCCTTTATAGCTAAGTCACTTTGTCTAATCAAATTCTTTCAATAAATTACATCTTTTATCTCTGTATAATATTGGTTGATCTTATAATTTAATTTTTATGAGCTCCAAACTACTAATTTTCTAGATATGGTGATTTAGAATTGGCATGTGTGTTAACTCAAGTGTGGAAATCAGCACGAAGTCAGAGAAACTTGAAGGGTTTAAGATAATTTCTCTTTGGGCGGTTATTGGACTTGATTTCCCCTACAGAATTTAAATCACCAGGAGTAATGCTGTTTATTGCTTTAAAAAACAAAAACAAAAACCATAGTTAGCCTGTATCATGACACAAAATTAGTAAGCAACAAATTATTAAGTAAATACTGCTGAGGTGAGTGAAATACCTTGTGGCAACACATACAGTATTTTTTAAGTGATCTGTTTTTCAATAAGTAAAGGCCAAAGTGTAGTATGGTTGGAATCCCATCCTGTTTATAATTACTCTCGGTCATCTTTAGTAATTCTCTGAAATGATTCAGTGTATTTAGATGCTCTATTATTCTTTGGGATCCAATCTTATTTTATATTACATTGATTGATCCTACTCAGTCCTGTGAATATTGATAGCAAACATAAACTAGACATTTGATAGTTAATGACTAAAAATGATGAAGTAATTAATTAACTTATTCAAGAAGCTTAAGTTCAATCCTAAAGTGACAATTTCTTTTATATTTTTATCTGGGAATGACACCATAAGTTAAATAGAAACTTCATTTTCCATTGAATTGGACAAACATATATATTGTTTGCAAGTAACATAACCTTTTTACCTTGAACTTTTTTTTAAAAGAACATATGCAGTTAAATTTGGTAGGCAATATCAAACAAAACAAGCGTTCCTGATTTTGTGTCTTAGGAAAACTTTGCTTTGGAAAAAAAATTCTCTGGAGTAATATAGAAATTGTTTTCTGTATATCAAGCAAAAGTATACTGAGAGACGTTATCAGAAACAGTATGGTGCAGTAGGTAAGTGGTCTTTTAATTCAAACACTGTCCCATTATGAAATATCTGATCTTAGATGTTGGGGATGTAGAAGTAGTACATGAATGCCCAGTGCCATGGCTCATGCCTGTAATAGTAGCTTCTTGGGAGAGTAGCAGAGATTAGGATTAAGATTGCAGTTTGAGCCCAGCCCAGGCAGAGTTCATGGAAACACCTTCACAGCCCAATGGCTGGGTATGGTGGCACACATTCCCAAAAATGCCGGGAAGCACAGATAGGTGGATTGTGATCTAGGACAGCCCAGTAAAGCCAAACCTTATATCAAAAGTAATAACCAACACAAAAAAGGGCTGGTAGAGTGGCTCTAGTGTTGGAGCACCTGCCTAGCCAGTGTGAGGCCCTGATTTCAAACTCTAGTGCCTCCCAAGAAGAAAAATATAGTAGTACATATTAACTGAGTACTTATTATTATGTCTAGGTTCCACTTTTAAAAAGAAACTTTCATTACCAACTTAGTCATTTTTTCAAAAGCCCCATAACCTTATGTGACTGTTCAGTGTCAGCACTTCATTCTCCCTGAAAAATATAAAGGAAATATCAGTGATAAATTATAATCTAATAAAAATATTTAAATTATGCCAGCTCATATAATTATATTCTGCTGCTGATGAGGATGAAAGAAATTGATTACCTTTCTCAAGATCATAGTGTTAATAAGGAGATGAAGAGTTCTAAACCTAAAAACCTGACTGCAGAGTTCTCACTCCAAACTATAATGGAATGCTTTAGAATCACTTTATTTTTGATGTCATCCTGAGCTATGATAAATTTTATAAACAAAAAATGAATTTCAAGTGATCACTTAAAAGAATTTTTGTAAGTATCTAAATATTTTTCTAGGGAAGCGATCTTTTAAATTTTTGTGACCCTAATGCAATTTGAACATTCATTTTTAATTGTGATTGATAAGGTTGTTTGGTAGACTGATGGAATATAAGTTATAAAAATTTAGGGAATTTGATAAATCACGTATGCCAACAATCCTATCATGCTTTAAGACTCCTCATGTCATTAATTGTGTCCTATTTTAAGGTTCATCTTATACTATGAAAGTTTATGACTCTTTATTTAGTAAACATAAAAATTCATGTTTTTTTCTTAACACTTAGCCAAACTATTGGCTAACTGCAAATATTTCAGCAATTAACTTGAATTTTATAGCCCCTTGATAATTGATCAGTTCCCTTATGGTTAAATGGTACATGGTGGAGTCTTACTTAATACTATTATCATAAAGCAACAAAATTACCTAGAAAATTTGAATATTTCATTGTTCATATTTCCCCACATAGTTGTCCAAATATTGTCCATATTTCCCCATACAATTACAAGTGGAGTAAAGTCCTTTGACTAATATGTATTTTCTGATTTTTTTCTTCTTTTGGTGGTACTGGGATTTGAACTCAGGGCTTTGCACTTGCTAGGCAGGTATCTACCACTTCAGTCATGCCTTCAGCCCTTTTTATTTTGTTATTTTTGAGATAGGTTCTCACTCTGCCTAGGCCAGACTGGGTTGTGATCCTCCTCTTTATGCTTCCTCCAGTAGCTGTCATGACAGGTGTTTGCTACTGAACCCAGCTTTTTCTGTTGAGTCAGGGACTTGTGAATTTTTCTGGGCTGATCTGGAACAGTGACCCTTCTGATTTCAGCCTCTCACATATCTAGACACTCCCATGTCCACTTGTTGGTTGAGATGGAGTCTCTCAACCTTTTTGTCCATGTTGGTCTCAAGCAATGATCCTTTTCAGTGATTGCCTTATGTAGAGGTGGAATCTTCAAATTATTTTCTCAATTGTTTAGGGGTCAAATACTATATAAAGTTTAAAAAAATGCTTAGTTCCATATCCAAACCATACACGTATTTTTGTTCCTTATGGTTCAAGTGTCGTATGTATTATTTCAGGTAATACCATTGTGGATTGCATCCTTGGTGACTCAGCATTTAGAATCAGGGAAGGCCTTTGCAGGATCACTTTATATTACTTTGTTGGGAATACCAATTAGGGGCATAAGTGGGGTCTCATTGATCTGATGGATAAGGGAGGTTAGCAGCTTCTTGTACAGGTAATCAGCAACATCTCTATTTATACCTGAATTTCTTCTTATTACTAGGTAACTCAAGCTGAAATGGGAGGACAAGTCACAGTAAGACCATGTTGGAAAACGAAATGCTTGCCAGGATGGGAGGTAGATAATGTCTTTTTAGAGGGTTGAGTTAACCCAAAGCTGTTGGGGTATATGGCATGTGCCCCTTGGAACTCTGAAAGCAAATGAATTAGTTTTATTTTTATTTTTTTATTTTATTGTTTTTACGTTTACTTGCATGTGTATACATTGTTTAGCCACTGCCCCCCCACCCTGCTTCCAGCCAGAACCTGTTCTGCCTCTTGTCCTCTGATTTTCTTGAAGAGATAACATAAGCGGTAATAAGAAAGACATAGCGTTTTTGCTAGTTATAGATAAAGATAGGTATACAGAGAGATTCCTAGCTTTGCTTCCATGCACATGTGGTTACAACATGCATTGATTCATCTCTACTAGACCTCTTCAGTATATCCTAGTCCCCTTCCCATAGTGGCCTCCACCAATTTAAGATTACTATATTCGCTCATCTGCAGTGAGCATACACCACATTCAAGTTTTAGGTTTCCTTTCCTTTCCTCCATTGTGTGTTTTTGGCACCTTTGGCATATCTGTGTAGATTCATATCTGGATCCTCTATTCTGTTCCACTGGTCTTCATATCTGTTTTTCTGCCAGTACCACACTGTTTTTATTGCTATGGCTCTGTAATATAGTTTGAAGTCTGGTATTGTGATACCTCTAGACTTGCACTTTTTGCTCAGTATTGCCTTGACTATTTGCAGTCTTTTCTGTTTCCAAATGAACTTTAGGGTACATTTTTTCCATCTCTATGATGAATGTCATTGGCATTTTGATGGGAATTCTGTTAAATGTGTAGCTTGCTTTTGGTAGTATAGTCATTATTACTATGTTGATTCTGCCAATGCAGGAGCATGGGGGATCTTCCCACCTTCTATAATCTTCAATCTCTGTCTCCAGTGGTTTGTAGTTCTCCTTGTAGAGGTCATTTACATCCTTTGTTATGTTTATTCCTAGGTATTTGATTTTTTTTGAGGCTATTGTAAATGGAATAGTTTTCCTCTATCCTTTCTCAGTTCATTGTTGGTGTATAGAAAGGCTACTGATTTTTGTAAGTTGATTTTGTATCCTGCCACTTTGCTGTAGCTGTTTATGGTGTCTAAGAGTTTTTGGGTAGAGTTTTTTGGGTCTTTGAGGTATAGGATCATGTCATCTGCAAATAGGGATACTTTGACTATTTTTTTACTTATTTGTATTCCTTTTATTTCTTTTTCTTGACTTACTGCTTTAGCTAGGATTTCCAGGACTGTGTTGAATAGGAGTGGGGAGAGTGAGCACCCTTGTCTCATTCCTGATTTTAGGGGAATGGTTTCAGTTTTTTTCCATTAAGTATGATGTTGACTATAGGTTTGTCATATATAGCCTTTATAATGTTGAAGTACATTCCTTCTTTTCCTAGTTTCTTAGAGCTTTTATCATGAAATGGTGTTGGATCTTATCCAAGTCTTTTTCTACATCTATTGAGATGATCAAGTGATTGTTGTCTTTGCTTCTATTAATGTGCTGTATTACATTTATTGGTTTGTATATGTTGAACCATCCCTACATCCCTGGGATGAAGCTGACTTGGTCATGGTGAACAATCTTTCTGATATGTTGTTGAATTCAGTTTCCCATTATTGTATTGAGGATTTTTCATCATTGTTCATTAAATTCTCCTTTTTGGATGTGCCCTTGTCCAGTTTTGGGATGAGTGTAATGCTGGCTTCAGAGAATGAGTTAGTCAGTGTTCCTCCCCCTTGTATTTTGTGGAAATGTTTAAGGAGTGTGGGTATTAGTTCTTCTTTAAAGGTCTGGTAGAATTCAGCACAGTCTGTCAGGTCCTAGACTTTTTTTTGGCAGGGACTCTTTATTGCTGCTTCAATTTCATTCCATGTTATAGATCTGTTTAGGTATTTAACATCTTGGTTCAGTTTTGGATGGTCATACATATCAGAAATTTGTCCATTTCTTCAAGATTTTCCTATTTATTGGAATATAAGTTCTCAAAGTAGTCTCTGATCATGCCATGGATTACCTTGGTGTTTGTTATTATTTCCCCATTTCTGTTTCTGATTTTACTAATTTGGGTCTTTTCCCTCCTCATTTTAGTCAGATTTGCCAGGAGCTTGTCAATCTTGTTTACTTTTTCAATGAATGAGACTTTGTTTTGTTGGTTCTCTGTATTTTTTTTGTCTCCATTTCATTAATTTTAGACCTTATTATTTCTCTCTTTCTGCTTGTTTTGGGCTGTGCTTGTTCTTTTTTCTCTAGGAATTTGTGATATAGCATTAGGTCGTTTATTTGAAATCTTTCTGTCTTTTTAATGTATGCACTCATGGGTATAAACAGGACTGCTTTTGCTGTGTTCTATAGGTTCTGGTAGGTGGTGTTTTCATTTTCATTAACTTCCAGGGACCTTTTGACTTCCTCTTTTATTTCTCTGTGACACACTGATCCTTGAGCAATGTGCTATTCCGCCTCCAGTTATTTGTGTATTTTCTGCTATTGTTTTTGTTGTTGATTTCGAGTTTTATTTCATTGTGATCTGATATAGCCCAAGGGGTTATTTTTATTTTCTTATATTTGTTAAAGTTTCCTTTGTGCCCTAAGATATGATGTATTTTGGAAAAAGTTTCATGGACTGCTGAGAAGAATGTATATTGTGATGTTTTTGTATGAAATATTTTGTAGACATCAGTTAGTTCCATTTAATCTATGGTGTCATTTAGTTCTAGTATTTCTTTGTTGATTTTTTGTTTTGGTGACCTACCTGTTGGTGAGAGGTATTAAAGTGTACCACTCCCACTGTGTTGGAGTGTATGTGTGCTTTTAAGTACTTAAGTGTATGTGTGATGGAATTGGGTGCACTGACATTGAGTGCATATAGGTTGATAATTGTTACTTCCTTTTCATGTACTGCCACTTTTAGTAATATGAAGTGTTTGTCTTCTCTTCTTTGACCAATGTAAGTTTGAAGTCTGCTTTGTCTGATACAAATGTTGGTACTTCTGCCTGTTTTCAGGGACATTGGCTTGGTAAATCTTCTGCCAGCCTTTCACCCCTAAGCCCATTTTTTATTCTGTCAATAAGATGTGTCTCTTGTAAATAGCAGATGATCGGTTCTGCCCTTTTAATCCAGTTTGCCAAATGATGTCTTTTGACGGGGGAGTTGAGTCCATTGACATACAGTGTTATTATTCATAAGTATTGTGGTGATTCCTGCCATTTAGGTTTTGTTGTTTAAGGATTTGATTGTGTGCAGCCAAATCAGTGCTACTGTCTGATTACTTGTCTTTTCTTCTCCTGTGGTTTGGCACTTCCTGTCCTCCTGTGGTTTTGTTTGCTTTCATCTTCTGTGTGCAGAATTCCTTGTAGAATGTGCTGTTGTGGTGACTTGGTGGTCATGTTTTGTTTTACTTTCTGTTTTTCATGGAAGATTGTTATTGCTCTTGTCATTTCGAATAATAGTTTTGTTGGGTAGAGTGTCCTAGGGCTGAAATTATCTTCATTCCATACCTAAAATACAATTAATGTAGTGGAAGACCAGACTGTTAAATAGGTTTAAGAGTACAAGGAGTTCTAGTAGAATAATATCCATAGCCAGGAAACCAAGATTAAAAATTTAGCATTGATTAGTTCCTATGAAATGAATGTGTAAGAGAATTATCAGATGTAAATATGTATTTGGTGCCAAGTATTTATGTATTTGTCTTGTAATGATTAGGACCAGATGGAGTCTCTTTTAGTGAGTCTCAGTAGAACTTTGACGAGAATGTAATATCTGAGTGCAGATCCTAGCATTGATCAAGTGTGTTTATAAATTGAGTTCCTTTTCAAAGAAGGCCTTATAAAAGAATTCCCTTGACACAATTAGTTTATGAATTAAAACATTAAATGAAACCTATGCACATAGCTGTCTAGCAGATAGATATTTCATGGGGACGTAGAAAAGGTCTTTTGTGCCTAGTCCTCAGTAATTCATTGGGTAATAGCAGAAGTTCTATTTTTCTGCTGAGTTTATATCTCATTGTAAACATTTGTCTGTTAGAATCCAATTTTATAATGTTATAAACATTTGCTTGTTCCAATGTAATTTTTATATAAACTCAACATATTTGTTAATTTTGGGTTCCATTTTTGGGATTTTCTGTGAGATGAATGTATAATTGAATTTTTTGCACTTTAGATGCTTCCTTTGTAGTTTTTTTTGTTGTTGTTAATGAGTAAGGTTACTCTAAATCTGGGTATTAAAGATTTTTTATTTACATCGCTTGCAGATGGATAGACTTAAGTATCTTCAGAACATACATACATAATTTTTTGAATATTTGTTTGTGGAAATAAATTTAAACTTGATGTTTATTGGTTTTTCAAGAAGATGAGCCAGCTTCCTTTGTGTCATACTTGCCTTCATTGTGCATCTGGCAAATATGGCAGAAATGACAACATTCTTGAGGGATTAAAGAAAAAATTTGGAGTATAACAAGATCTTGTATTAAATTTTATTTTTCTTAAGCCAGCTCATATGCATAATAAGGCAGAAGGTTTTAAATATCATTTAGTAGCAGTTTATGGAGTATCAAACATGAACCTTTAAAGAGTACTTTTAAATGTCCAGGCACGTAGAACACATACTGTAAGCAGCGAATGTTAGTGGTTTTAATCTATTTATATAAAGGCAGGATGAAGATTTTGGAAGAAGATAATTGTACAGTAATTTCAATTTTAACAAGTGGTCAGGTTCTTCTGTAGTTGCAGTAAAGTTGTTGATAATGGGCACTGAATAAGGGTCATGTAACCCTGAGAAGAATAAGAATTTATATTGCCAGGCATTAGAAAGGTACAGTATTTTGACCTGTAGGATGAGTGCTCTGGTTACACCTCATTATTACAGGCATCATTAGTGAAGGAAGTTCTAGAGGTAAACAAGCTATTAGGAAATTGTGGGGGAAAACAATAATACTCATTTGAACATTATTTTTTCTCATGCATTATTACACATTAATTAGTTGCTTTGCTCTCAACTTGCAGGAAGGTAACAGGAACTTAATATGATCAGGTAACCTCAATACAGGAACACCAGACAGACCTCATTTAGGAGAGGCCCTCTTAGTTTCCTAGGTCTGTGGGGACAGCCTACCATTTGTGTTGGGTGTTGAGATTTGTAATATGCCAAGTTTCCACTGTCAGTCATAGCTGTTCCTAAGTAAGTCTGTACATTTGTCAAATTATTTAGTCCCTGGGGCATTCCAGGTAGATTCTCCTTAGTAATATGCAAAGGAGTATTCAATGTGAGATCTTAGAATAATTTGTTGTTTCTAGTGTCTCATGGGCAGATGTACTTGAATATCTACTATGAAAGATCAGTAGGAATTAGAAATTAGGTAAAGATGGTCCAGTGAAACAAAACTCTGAAATACATAGTAGTGTGTATGCTTGTTTTTCTTAAGTCTGGTTGTGTTGTCAGGATAGGCTATGAAATAATAAATTAATTCTTAAGTTTGGTATCTTTCCACAATGAAAACTTACATATTGCTCACATGGCCAAATATAGTTCACTTAGGGATTTCAGGTTTTTGGTTTCACTCACATATTTCAAAGTAGCTAGTATCTATTATAGGAGGGTAAAAGAAAGACTAGAGAATTATGCATGGTCTTTTCACTGTCACAGCCCGTAAGGATTATGTGTCAGGAAGAGCAATGGGATCTTGGTGTCTGCTTTATGTGGTGAAGCAAGCTATCTCTCACTTCTGGTTATTACTAAACCTGATGAGGTGACGGGAAATGCAGAAGCAGAAACACATATAGAATAAGCTTGTAAAGGACACAGGATAGGCAGAGAGACAGAAAGTTGGGGCCAGGTGTGTTGGGGGCTTGGGTGGAGAGGCACAACAACCTCATTGCTTCTTATCTCTATTAATCTCTTCTGTTTACTCTGCTTCTTTTCTCTATCATTATTCTTTAAAACCTTACTCCTTTACATTTCTTTAAAACCTTGCTTCACTATTCTTTAAAACCTCTTTCCTTAGATTCACTGTCTCCCATGTTTTCTCTTAGCTCTTCTTTAACATAATCGCTGTTAAAGTCTTTGCCCTCAGACTTGCACTGTCCATAAGACTTGCACTGTCCCATGTTCTCTTTAGCTTTTCTTTAGCTTAGCTTTCTGAAAGCCTATGTGTAAAGTTCTCGGTGCAGACTTGCACTGTCCCATACTAGCTTTAGCAATTCCCCTTCAGCAATTCTTTCCCTTCAGCATTCCTCCCTTTCCTATTCTTTTCCCTTCAGCAATCCTCCATTCAGCCATTCATTTCCCCCCACCCGAGCAATTTCTCTTTAGCCAAAAGATCCCCCCCTTCAAAAAGCCTCCCTTCATCCAAAAATGCCTTCCTTCATCAAAAAACTTCCTTTCATCCAAAAGCCCCCCTTCATCCAAAAAGCCTTGCGTCCTCCTTCAGGGGGTCTTTTATACCCAGTGGTAAACCAGGAGGTGAAGCAGCAGCTCTTGGGGATGTGACATGTAACAAGAGGAAGCTGGGTTCCTGCTTCTAAACAACTTAGGAAAAGTAGCTGAGTTGCATCTCACCTTCTTGCTCTCTTTTGCTGCTGGGTCTGTGCCAGATCTCAGCCTACAGATTATTTGACATAAACATCTTAGGAAAAGTAGCTGCTCTGCATCTTATGTCCTCATAGGCTTCCCCTACTCTGCTCTGCACAATGTGGGACTGTTGATAATGATGGGTTAAAAGGAAAATGAGAAACAAATGGCCACTCCTTGGTCCTGGTGTAGACTGCCCTTCCCCAAGGTATCAGCAGGATGCCCAAGCTGAAAAGGGTGTGGTAGTCAGCCTCACCTCCTTGGTGCAACCTTTGTCTTTGATCACTGATGATGTCATGTAGGAATTTGGCTGCACCACAGGAAACTTATAGAGACAAAAATAGTTTAAATGTTAATCAGGAAATGAGAGGACTCTGCAGAAAGGTACATTAGCCATCCTATTCACCACCACCAAGCCAAAAGCAAGACACAGCAGTGCAAAGCAGATTTGTGTTTGGACAGGGGACACTTGAGGGCAAAGGCAGCCCCAATCATCAGTTTTTCTTAGGCATTTTTGTGATAATACACTTTTGAAGGGCACGGTCCTTTGAGAAATCAGAATTTGAAGTGAACATAGGTACCAAACATTATCATTACTCTGGTCAGAATGGCTAGACACAAACAACAACAAATGCTGAGTCACTTCAACCTTATAGTTTTGCACATTAATAATGGTTAAAATAAAAACCATAAAGTGTGACTATTTGTGCCTGCAGTTTCCACATTGTTGGTGGTAATGTAAATTAGTGCAATTGCTATGAAAATCAGTATGAGGTTCCTCCAGAACATAAAAATGGAGCTACCATACCCGAAAGAATGTGCACCAGGATATAATAGAGCACTGTTCACAGTAGCCAAGCTTTGGAAACAGTACAGATGCCCAACAACTGGTGAATGGATTAAGAAAATGTGCTATATATGCACAGTGGAGTACTCTTCAGCTGTAAAGAAAGATGACATTATGTTTTGCAGGTAAATGGATGGAACTGGAGAACATCATGTTAAGTGAAGTAAACCAGGCTCAAAAGGTCAAAGGTTGCATGTTTCTTCTCATGTGTAGAAGCCAGACCTATAAGATAAATGTGTATATTCTATACATATAAATACATACACACGCACACCACACATGTATAGAGAGAAACACAGACAGAGAAAGACAGATGAAAGAGAACAAATGAACATAATTATATTAGTGGGTCTGACTGAGGGAACTATAGGAGGTGAATGAATGTTAAGAGAGTGATAAATTTGGAAGCATTGCATCTATGTGTGACGTTAATATAACACAATTATAGGCTATTGGAAAATATGGGAGCAGGACAATAGAGTAAGTATTGGGAGAGTTATTCTGATCAGAGCTTGATATATACATGTCTGAAATGCCAAGGTGAAACCCCCTTGGACTACCTATATACACTTCAAAAATGAAGGATTGGAAGGTCAAACATGTCCTTTCCAGGGATGGATACCAATGGCAGGAGGAAGGGCATAAGAAAAGGGTGGAGGGTGAATATGGCAGATGTATTTTGTACCCATGTATGAAAAGGGAATAATAAAATCTGTTGAAATTGTTCTAAGAACTCCCAGAAGGAGGATGAGAGAGAACAGTGCAAGGGGTGCATCTAACTAACATATATTCTGAGTACATATGTAAAAGTTACAATGTAGCTGGGCACCTGTGGCTCACTGCTGTAATCGTAGGTAGTCAGGCAGCAGAGATCAGGAGTTTCATGGTTCAAAGTCAGCCCAGGCACATAGTATATGAAACCCTGTCTCCAAAAAACCCATCACAAAAAAGGGCTGGTGGACTGGTTCAAAGTGTAGGCCCCAAGTTCAAACCCTAGTACTGCCCCAAAAAAGTTTGTGTATCATTTCTCTGTAACTATTATATGCTAATAAAAATGTTATGAGAAATTATCAAGAGGGTGGTCCATAGAGAATCTGGTAGAGATAGACTGTTTTTGCAAGACCCTGTAAGCCAATCTGAGGCTGAGGTGGTTCCAGCACACTGTGGGAACCAGCAGGAAAGCCCAAGAGACTCAGCTGCATGCTTTACAGCACCAACAAGGGCAGCACTATTTGCTCCCAAGCCTACCAAGTGACCCTGTTCCATGTTAGCACTCAGAATGCAGCCAAAAGCTGGTCCTCACTTGGTTCAACCATTGGGCTTAAGCAGTGATTATTGCAGCTAGACTCTCCCACTGGTTCCTTTTGGTTTCATCTTCCACTAGCCTTTTTTTGTTTATTAATTGCTGCAGTGTTATACATAGAGTTGGACATTATAAATTCATGGAAAGCTGTGCACTTGCTGTGCTCCAAGAAGGAACTAAGAAAGAATAAATGCAGCCTTAATTCTTTTTTTCTTCCTGCTTCATCTCCTAATGCAAACTATGTTTCATTGAAATGATCCTTGGGCAATGGAGGTCATAGGGCTGCTGACAGAAAGATGTGATCCTTTTAACTGGCAAAATGCTAATTGTTTTTGGATACTGAATTCTAATCTTCCCATCTTAAAAAATTAATCATGTGCTGTATTACGTGACTAATTTATGGGTTAAATACTTGATAACCTTCAAATTTATCATGTTTTTCTCTTTGTTTGCCTGAACATTTTTTAGGAGAAACTAAACAAAGTTATTCTTTGTACTTTTACAAACGTTCTCCCAACCAAAGATTATTGAAGCTGTTTCCCAAAAATCTTTTTACCTTTTAACATTTTCAGGTTTGTGGCAGAATGTTATAAAGCCAGTGTATTCAAATATGCAACAATTATGGTAATTTCTGACAGCATATTCATTTGCAAGAATCTTGTTTAGTCATGCACTGCAGAATGACCAAAATGGTCAATGATAGGTCATGTATATGACAGTGGTCCCATAAGATCGTAATGGAGCTGAAAAGTAGCACAACACATTATCCACTTGTTTTTGTCAATAGTGTTGTAACAAACAAGTTTTATAAATACATAGTGATGTACTTATTTACAGTACATACTTGATAATAAATGACTGTTGGTGGTTTATGTATTTACTGTGTTTTCATTTTTATTATAGAGTATGCTCCTACTCATTATTTTAGATAGAGTATGCAATTTCTTAAAAAAATTATTATCATATAATAATTGTACAGAGTGAGGTGTTTCATTTTGATATTTCCACATATGCAGATAATGTACTTTGATCCTATTTACCCCTCTATTACTCTTTATTAGGCCCCAGCCCTTCCTTGTTTTTAAAGTTTCTTACAAATCTTTGCTGTGTTAGGCCTGGAACATCTCCATTCCATATTTACTGTGTCTCTTTATTACATCAAGAAGCAATATGGAATGTTTGACCTACACTATTGAGGTTTGTATTTGCACAATGATTATATTGCCTAAGGATGACATCACCTAATGATGTTCTCAGAATGTTTCCCCATCATTAAGTGATGTATGACTGTATTTAGTAAACTTACTAGAAATATTTTGTAGCATCCCATAAATTTTTATATTTTTCTTTCACTGACTATCAGTTTTTTAAGTGACCTTTTTATACTGAAACAATGAGATGCATCATGGTACCTTTTTCATAGTATCAGCTGTTACTCATGGCATCATGCTATTGATATATTTTTGATTGGAGGCCTGATAAAGTTATGTAATTATTATCCTGCTTGTCTCCTGTCCTACTTATAAGCATGGTTATTATCTGATCATAGAAACAAAAAACATTACAAATGCTTATCTGACAAAAAATGACAATAAGAATTAATATTTCATTTTTTCTCAATAAATCTTTTATAAGAATAATGTTTAAAATATTTCATGATCAGTAAGTTATTTAATCCTTCATATGATTTCTTTTCTCACTGACTCAGTGGCAAACATTGTATAGATTAGGTATTGATACTGCTTTGATATTTTAGTAATGTTAGATTTGATGCTTTAATAGTAAAATGATGAATATTTTAATTGGCTGAGTTTTTAAAAATAAGCTCAATATCTTAAAATATGTTTATAACTTTGAAAGTTAAAATACAATAAATAATATGTGTTGTGTTGAATGTCTTTGAAATGCTGTTTTGGTCATACCCTAAGGTTAGTTGTAAGCCATGTTCTTACCTTGGTATCAATTCTATGTCATTCATAAGCATCTCCCAAGCTACAAACATCTGTACTAATTTCCATAATAAACTTGGTGTAAACCAGTGATTCAGCATTGTCACATTTATTTGTTGCTTGATTAGGTTTTGAGTACTATGGTGGATTAAACAATACATTGTTCTTAACTAATCACAGCCTAGTTGGAGACAGATAGTGAAACAGTAAAAATTGTAAGCGATAACTGCTTTTATGAAGATATGTGTAATGTATACATGCATAGGGAAATTGAGGATGTGGTTTAAAGAATGTTTTCATGGTGGAAATAATTCCTGAGCTGAACCCTGAAAGATGAGGATCTTCGAGCTAGATCAAGGCGATTGAAAAGGACATTTTCAAGTATGTGCAGAGGCACTGGAAAACTTGGCTAGTCTTTCTCTGACTTGTGTCTCCATCTTTGTGTCCTTTTCAATAAAAAGAAGTTCCTTTGTATCATTTCTGTTTTTCTCCAGTACTCTCTTTACTCACTTACCTTGAATATAAGGGCTTTTCATTCTTTCAGTTCCTCTGTACCTCACTATCAGCATCTTGACATTCTACAGGTACTTTTCTTTCAGTCCACTTTTTAAAAACTACTGTCTTTGAACAGTGTCTTATTTTCAAATCTGTTCTGTACCTGCTTTATCATGCTTGCTCCCATATTTATTGACTTTGTCCATCAACCTATGAAATATCTCTCAAAGCCTTTTGATGCCTTACTTACAATATTCCTTTGTAGCTTATCTGTCCTCTGATGAGCTGTCTTTCATCTCACAGGTAAATGTCCCCTCCAGAGTAGGTCTGTTAGTTCTTCTTATTCCAACTAGCTGTATGTTCATGCCACTTTAGTAGCCAGTATATTCAGGTAGACATTGAACCTTGGAATCACCAGATCATTTTCATAACCTGTGATGCTATAAATGCCCATAATGCTTTTGTGATATCAGCGTATGCTTCCATGGCCAATTCCAGTCGTCTGACTTTTGCCCTCATTTAAATATTTGGTTTCTTAAATATCTTCAGCTCTGATTTTTTACAAATATAAACACTATTCTATGTTATTTCAGTTATGCACATATGTGAAATTCCTTAGCTTGTTTGACCATGACTCTCTTTTTTTCATAATTCCATATAAACACACACGTTGTATATAATTTTACCTCGAAATGATGGGGTCATAAACTTATATAATTATCTTGATTGATTCATTGTAGATTCCTGTTCTCCAGTGTGGATTCTTATTGTCTCTCAGTAATTTTTTTTGTGGTACTGGGGTTTGAATCTAGGGCTTTGTACTTGCTAGGCAGGTACCCATTATGTCTACCATCCACAGATACATATGTATCTGTCCTCTTTCTGTTGATACACATTTATTTGTTTTAAAAATACCACCACATTATCTGCAGCAACATGGGAGTCCAGAAAACAGTGCAGTAATATCTTTAAAGGGGTGGGGTAAAATAACTTTGGATCTAGTAATATCCTGTTCAGACAAATTAGCTGTTTGGACTAAAGTAGGAATAAAAACAAATCAGGTTTACAGGAACTCAGAAAGTATCCTATCCATAGGTCATTGCTGAACAAATTACTAATGGATGTACTCTACTAGAGCGAGCTTTCTCTCTCACTCTCTTGTTACTACTGAACCTAACTGGGGCTAATTGCATGGCAAGGGGAGATGGAGAAAGGACACAGGATAGACAGACAGCCAGAAAGTGAGATCAGGTGTACTGGGCTCTCATGTGGAGATGAACTGCATCATCATTGCTTCTTTTTGCTATTAATTCTCTTCATTTACTCTGCTTATGTTCTGTATCTTTATTCTTTAAGGCCTTACTCCTTTACAGTTCTTTAAAATCTTGCTTCTAAATTCTTTCTTCTTTCTATTCTTTAAAACCTCATTTCTAAAGTCTTCTGTTCATTAAAGTCTCTTTCCTTAGACTCACTCTGTCCCATGTTTTCTCTTAGCTGTTCTTTAGCATATTCTCTCTTAAAGTCTGTTCCCCCAGATTTGTACTGTCCCATGTTCTTGCTTCTTAAAGCTTTGGTGCTCAGACTTGCAAACAACACTGCCACTGAGCCTAAAAACTGCATATGCATAACTCTTAAAATCCTGGTGCTTAGACTTGTACTGTCCCATGTTCTCTTTAGCTTTGCTTTAGCTTAGCTTTTCTAAAGCCTATGTATACAGTTCTCAGTGCAAACTTGCACAGTCCCATGTTCTCTCTTTAGCTTAAAGTCTCATCCCTCAGACTTGTTAGCAATTCCCTTTTAGCAATTCTCCTTCAGCAGTTCTTTTCCCTTCAGCAATCCTCCCTTCAGCAATTTTCCTTCAGCAATTCATTTCCTCCCTTCAGCAATCCTTTTCCCTTCAGCAATCCTCCCTTCCCATAGCCTCCCACATCCAAAAAGCCAAAGCCAAATATCCTTCCATCAAAACCCTTTGACTTACACTGTGGAATCCTTGGTGCAGGAAACTGGGAGACCCACAAAGGCCATCAGTAGCATCAGCATTCCCCTCTGCATCCTCCTTCAGTGACTCTTTTATACCCAGTGGTAAACAGGGTGGAGGAGCAATTCTCAGGGAGGGGTGTAACATTATAACAAGAGGAACATGTGTTCCTGCTTTTCTGAATGTAAACAACTTAAGAAAAACAGCTGTTTTGTATTTTCCTCTTCTGTGCCTGTGGCTGTGACAATCTCAACCTGCAGAAACATCTTAGGAAAAGCAGCTGCTCCACATCTTATTCTCACCTTATTCTGTGGCTTGGGCTGTGCTAAACTCAGCCTACAGAACATTGGGTACACCTGTGCTAATGTCCTCCTAGGCTTCTCATAATTGGCTCACCACACTCTACCACGATCAGTGAACTGAGATAAAATAATTTGCTTCAGAATGTAATAATGCACAAAGAAAGCAATAAAACATATCTCCCTCTATAAATACATACATATGTTTATATATATATATATACACACACACACACACACACACACACACACACACACACATATGCATATAATGTATGTTAACATACTCACCTCCCATTACCTTCTTTTCTTCTCATTAGGATGAATCTCAGTGTTGTTCTTTTTTGTGGTACTGTGTTTTAAACTCAGGGCCTCATGTTTGTTAGCCAGTAGCCCAGTTGCTCTATCACTTGAGCTGCTCTACTAGACATTTTTTCATGTTGTATATTTTCAAGATAGGATCTTGTGCTTCAAACTATGATTTTTTTTTTGCAGTGAGCATTTTCTTCAAGGGAAAAATAGCCCCAGTTCTGGGCTTAGCTCTCTGGGATTCCTTCCTCTTTACGTCTGTCCTTGCAATTCTTCATTGTCTTCATAGCTCTCTAATGGTGTCAAATATTGTTTATATGTTTTCTCCATTTTTTCTAATTTCAGTGAACTCAGATTAGATTTGAACTCTATAAATATTTGGTGAATGAACTTATCTATTTACACATTACTTATTGAAGGGCCAAGAGATGGGAGGTGCTAGAGATAAAACATCATATAAAGCAGACAAAAATCTCTGCTGTCATTGAGGCTACATTTTAGGGACAGGTGGTATGAAATAAACATACACCTAAAATACATATGTCAAAGGTGAAAAACTCCATAGGGTGTATAATAATGCAAGAATCAATAGTGTATAGTTGGTATTAAAAGTCAGAAGATTGAATTCGATATTCTAAGAGTGAATGTAAATAAAGAAGAGATGCAAGTACTAGAAACAGGGACAATTGAAATTTCCTACGTCCAGCAGTGAGAGAGATTGAATAAAAAAAGTAGAGAAATGGATTAGTAGCTGATTGGGAGTACAGTTAGTAATTCTTTTTGATTGGACCGGAAAACAAAAATAATGTTCATAGCTGGGAATCAGCATATTCTAAGAATTCCTAAAATTACTTACAGCATCTGAGCTGTCTGTGTGTGTATATTATACATACATATGTAAAGGTATGTTTTGAGGTAGGCTTATTGTCTGATCATTGCTCCCTTTTTTTCTCTCTCCCTTAGAGTCTTTATAGACTACTTGTAGTGGCATGTGTTATTCACTTGGTATAGTTATTTCTATACTATAGAAAGAGTGTAAAGAAAAGAGAAGTAATTTTCTGTTTTACTTGCCTTTGTTTCTGATGATCATTAGGTTTTATTATGTTTATGCTAAAATTATAAAGTATTTTCTTTCTATTAAATAATGATCAAGAAGTCATTGATGATGCGTGCAGATGGTTAATGGCAGATCTTGAAGATTAGATGACAAATTCATGTATTTGTCTTGGGGTGTGGTTTCTCTGCTACTAATTCTTTTTGATGTTGAGACTACATCGATTTAAATTGTGATGCTGACTCTAGCTTTGGGATCTTTGGCAGATTATAGAAGTTATATAAACCTCAATTTCCTGATATGCAATACTTATCACTCAGAGTTATAAGAATTAAAGGTTATATGCATAAATTAGCCTATGATATCTTCACCAAATGGTAATTCTTAATTATCCTATGTTTCCACTTACATTTTTAATTTGTTAAATTGCATAAGTATAGTTTATTTTGAAGATCCTGTCATCAGAAATAAATAATGAAAGAGCTTTTTAATTTATATTGTACTTCTAAAAGTAATTTGAATTTTCTTATAGTAATGATATCTGTAGACTAGGAGAAAGAAAGCAAAACACAATTGTAGGAAAATATAATAGAAACTGGAGATTAAAAAATAGTTACTAAATTTTGATCATTAAATTAGTTTTAATTTCCTAGCAGCCAAATGCAAAATTGATAATGTAATGGTTTATACCATTCTGAGTGACTAGTAAAAGAAAGCATACTAGTGTGTTGGCATATATTTCTTTCCAAATTTCATAATAAGAGAGATTATTTCTTTACAAATGGACACTGTCAATGTAAAAGATGATGTAAGTCATTCCTAATTTAGATGTCTAAAGAGATAAATTGTACTGCTGTCTGGTACCATGTTCTTGAATTTCTTCTATTTTAAAGAGTTTTTTCTATGTTTTATTTCTTCTTTTGTCTGGCATAAAAAGTTACATTAATGTAATATGTTGTAGAGTAATTATAGTTTACAGAAAAGTGTTGGATAGCAGAGAAATAGATATTCTTAATTTTGTAAAGAAATATTGCAGAAGGCCTTACTTAGGAGGTAAAATTTAAGTTGACCATTAGAGAATTACTCTGGTTTTGAGAGAGAGTCAAAAGTATGTGGGCCTGTGTTTTTGAGTGTATCTCTAAATACATTTGCCAATGCAGAAAGAAAAGCAGCCCAATGTGAGACAGATAGTGGTCACAGCAAGGAACATGGCAGAGGGTGAGTTTAGGTAGAACCGTGAATGCTATTATGGAATTTGCTCTTTCTTTAGAAAAGTCGGAATTTTTGTTGGTGAATCTAGGACATCTGTGTTTTGGTAAGAGAAATTGATGAATTGGATAAAATATTTGGTCTGGCAGAATGGCTCAAGTGGTAGAGCACCTGCCTAGCAAGAGTGAGATCCTGAGTTCAAACCGCAGTATTGCCAAAACCAAGTATTTATGTAATTCTCATGTGAAATTTTCTATGGTTAATTAAATATTTTAATATTGCTTTTGTTTTCTTCCCATCCCTGTTTTTAATAGGCTTATGTTTCATTATGATGAGTTAGGTTACTGTAATAACTTACTAGTTAGTACTTCTTTTCTGTTCTAATATGTTTCACTGTGGATTTAAAATTTTTTTAAATTGACTTTCTAATTTTTTTTTTGGTGGTACTGAGGTTTGAACTCAGGCCCTCATACTTACTAAGCAGGAATTCTATCACTTAAGTCACTTTGCTAGCCACAATCCTGCTTCTTAAGTGAACACATTGTTTTGCATTTTCACTTTTTTGGCAGCCTGTTTGTAGTCTCACCTTGTCCCTCTGCTTTCTGTTTTCCACCTGTTCTCTGCTTTGTTTGTTCAGCCTTTATACTGTCCTTCATGCTGTATATCTCTTTTACTCTACTAAAGGGCACTTCGTATTTACAAGTGAATGATAACATCTTCTCCAGCCTTCCAATTTCAGTGAAGATCTCACCTTCTTTATGAAGATGTATTAAATTAGACTGACTGTCCCTTTTTCTTTTCTATTTCTGAACTGTTGGATAATGCCATCTGTTTACCAAGGGCTTCTAACTATAATAGTTTTGTATATTGTTTCCTTTGTCCAGCTAGATAATTAGCTTCTAAAACAGCATAATAATAGAAATACAAGGTGAGCCAGAAATGATTTTAAGTATTCTAGTAGCCACATTAAAAAGGTAAAAAGGGGAGATGAAAATAATTTTAGAATATTTTATTAACTTTGATATGTCAGTTATTTTGGGGCAGCTGATTCTTTGACAGTTATCTTATTTAAGATAGGTAACTAGAGAAGTATTCTGTAATTACAACCATAATTACACTCATCCTCTTATCCTTACCATCACTCTTTTTAAAAATTTAAACATTTTTGTTAGCGCATATTCATTGTACCAGTAGGGTTTCATTGTGACATTTCCATTTAACCTTACTATGTACCTTGGTTAGACTCGCCCCTGTATCATTCTCCCTCATTCCCTTCCCCCCTTCTTAAAAAATTACAACCTACATTGTTGTATTTTGTACACAAGTATATAAAGTACATTGACTATACTCACTCTTAACCTTCTATGTTCACCTGCCTGTTAGTATCCACCACAAACAGGACCTGTTTTGCATTTCTGTCCTTCATTTTAAAAAATGTATGTTAATGTTCAAAAGGGGCTTCGTTGTGTTATTTTACACATACATATATTGTATTTCGATCAGATTAACCCCCTTTCTCTTTCTGTCTCCCTGCCCCCTATTATTCAAGAGTCTTCAGTGAGTTCATTTGTATCATCTTACATGCAGTGTGTTCAGATATTATTTACTCTATCATTCTCTGTTCTTCTCTCCCCTCCCCCATCCACCAGAACAGTCCATTATATATATATATATATAAATATATATATACATATATGAATACATACATATATATATATACATATACATATTTATGCAATCATGTATGTATTTATGTGTATGTTTATCTTTTTGTGTTTAGCTTTCACATATGAGTGAAACATGCGACCTTTGTCCTTCTGAACCTGGCTTACTTGACTTTAAACATTGGTCTCCAGTTCCATCTGTTTACCTGTACACAGCATAATTTCCTTCTTTAAGTGTAAATAATACTCCCCTGTCTATATATTCAAGAAATTCTCGATCCGTCTATGATAGCCTTTAATCTGTTTGATCTTCTCTGCTGATAATGCTATCAACAGTGATTTTGATTTAATTTGTTGAGGCTTTCATTTCTAAGAATCCTATGTGTTTTTTCCACCATAATTTATATTTCCTTGCTGAATTTCTCATCAGTGTTGCTGACTCTCTTGTCTAGTTCTTGAATTGATTTCCTGACTACATTTACCTATTTGAATCCTGTTTCAGGTCACTGATTATTTTTAACAGTAGGCTTTTGCATTCTCTGACATTTGAGTCAATTCATTATCCTTTGAATTTAGTTGTTGAGCTGTGAAGTATTTAAATTTCTTTTTTTCATATTTAAATTTCTATGCTGTGATTTCTTTTTTGTTTAATTCTTTTTTTATTTTACCATTTTACATTTGCTCACATGTGTAGACATTGTTTCAGCCACCTCCCCTCACCCCCCCCATTGTAGATCCTGTTGAGCCCTCCTGTATCCGATTTTGTTTAAGAGAAAACTTGAGAGATAATAAGAAAGTCATAGCCTTTTTGCTTGTTTGAGATTAAGATAGCTATACAGAGAGATTCCTAGCATTGCTTCCATGTACATGTATATTGCAACCAACATTGGTTCATCTGTACCAGACCTCTTCACTACTACTTAATCCCCTTCCAACATTGGCCTCATGCTGTGATTTTTGCATCTGTTGGGATCTGTTCCTTTGTTACTTCCTGGCATATGTAGGAGAACCTACTGAGTATTTATGTCAACAGTTCAACAATAAACCAAATATTTGAATAAATGAGAAACAATTGGATCCCTTATGTGCCTCCCCAATAAGACTGTATAGGAACAAACTCTGGTTCCTAAAGGATGACCTGTGAGCTTAGCACTGCTTGATCAAATAAGAATCAAATTGCGTAATATAAAAAATGAGGGTGGGGAAAAGATGGAAGTAGGAAATAAGGAGACAGAGAGAATATCATTGAAATTTTGATGGTAGTATGGGTATTTTCACTGTTACTTCTGCTAATGTATGAACAAGAGTGGTCTCTCCAGCTCCTAGAGTGTTTGATAATTTCTTTCTTCAGTGTTATATAGTTTTTGTTGTAGAAGTCTTTAACATCTTTGGTTAAGTTTATGTGTAGGAGGCTTTTATTTTTGGCTACTGTTATGAATAAAATTGTTTCTTGACTCACTTTTCAGTGTATTTGTTATTGGTGCATAGAAAAGCTACTGATGTTTATCTGTTGATTTTTGTGTCATGGAACTTTGCTTATACTACTTTTCAGTTCTGAGTCCTATGGATGGGGTTTGTAGCATCCTTTTGGTATAAAAATAGGGATATTTTGACTTATTCCTATCCTGTTTGCATCCATTTTATTTGTTTCTCTTGTCTTATTTTGTTATATTGCTCTGGCTAGTATTTCAAGCACTGCACTTTGTAAGAGTGCTGAGAGTGGACACTCGTCTCATTCCCGATTTTACAGGAAATGCTTTTAGTTTTTCTCCATTCAGTGTGATGTTAGTTTATTGTATGTAGCTTTTGTTATGTTGAGTAATCCTTCCATTCCCACTTTCTTGCAAGTGTTTATCATAAAGGGATATTGAACTTGTTAAAGGCTTTTTTTCCTGCATCTGTTGAAATGATTATCTGGCTTTTGTCATTGATTTTATTTATGTGCTCTATTATGTTTATTGATTTAAATATGTTGAACCATCTTTGCATTCATGAAATGAGACCAGATTGATCACTGTGTATATTGTTTTTAACATGTAGAATTTCTTTGCATGTATTTTATTAGGTATGTCTGCATCTGTTCATTAAGCAAATTTTTTCTCTCTTCTCCTCTCCTCTGCCCTTCTCTCCTCTCTCCTCTCCTCTCCTCTCTTCTCCTCTCCTCTCCTCTCCTCCTCTCTCTTCTCCCCTCCTCTCTATTCTACCCTCCTCTTTCTTCTCCCCTCTTCTTTCCTCTCCCCTCCTCTCTCCTCTTCCCTCCTCTGCCCTCCCCTCCCTTTCCCTCCCCTCCTTTTCCTTCTCCCCTCCTCTCCTTGTCCTTGTCCTTGATACCAGTTTTGGTGTTGGGGTAATACTTACTTCAGAGAAAAACTGTTATTAGTTTCTTTAAAGGACTGATAGAATTTAGCAGTGAATTTTTTCAGTCCTGGACTTTTCTATTTTAGGAGATTCTTTATTACCATTTCACTCTCATTGCTTACTGCAGATTTATATATAAATATGTAATTTTATATACCTTGGCTCAATTTTGGTAGGTCTTATTTGTCTAGAAATTTATGCATTTTCTAGGTTTTCCAATTCATTGGAGAATAGTTTTTTTTAAATATTCCTAATGATCTTCTGAATTTCAGTGGTATCTGTTGTGATTTCGACCTTTTTATCACTACTCTTTTTTATTTCAATGTTCTCATTTTTTCTTTTGGTTATTTGGCTAAGTATTTGTTAATCTTGTTTTTGTCTTCAAAGAACCAAGTGTTGGTTTGATTGGTCCTTTGTATTACTCCCTCAGTTTCAATTTTATTAATCTCGGGTCTAATATTTAATATTTCTTTTCTTCTACGAAGTTTGGGTTTGGCTTGTTTATGTTTTTCTAATGCCTTGAGTTACATCATTAGGTTATTTATTTGAAAACTCCCTAATTTTTAAAATATAAGCACTCAAATGTATAAATTTCCCTCTTAGAATTGCATTTGACTTTTCTGTAGCCCATAGATTCTGGTAAGTATATTTTCATTTGATATTAGGAAGTTTTTTATTTCCCTCCTGATTTGTTCAATTCTTGATTTACTGTAAATTTTTCTCTCTGGTTTCTAGTTTTAATCTATTATTATCTGATAAAATGCAGGAATTATGTTTGTTTTTTATATTTGTGTAGCTTTATAACTTAATATGTGATCTAGTTTGGAGAATGTAGGGCTCTTGAGAGGAATGTGTAGTCTTATAGTTGGTGGATTGATTATTCTTTAGATGTCTGTCACATTAATTTGATCTATGGTACAGTTCAACTCTGGAGTTTCTTTGTTAATTTTCTGTCTGGATGATTTATCTGTTCATGAGAGTGGGGTATTAAAATTTTCTACTATTACTGCAGGTGAACCTATCTATCTCTTCATATCCATTAGTGTTTATTTTATGAAATTGGGTGCACCAACATCCATTCATATATATTTACAATCACTGTATCTTCTTGATGGACTATTCCCTTGATTAGTATGTACTTTCTTTCTTTCTCTCTTCTAACTAATTTTGGACTAGCATCTATTTTATCACATAAGAGTATAGCTACTCCTGTTGGCCTCTGGATTCCATTTGCTTAGCATATTATTTGACTTTCAGTCTGGGTGTTTCTTGTCAGTGAGTTGCCTTTCTTGCAGCCATAAAGAGTTGGATCTTGTTTTTTAATCACATCACCTAGTCTACATCTGTTAATTGGTGATTTAAAAGTGTTTACATTTAGGGTTATCATTGAAAGATATGTGCTAATTCCTCTAATTATGCTGGGTTTTCTCATAGTTTAGTCAAGTTCTCTTTCTTCTTTTTTTTCTACCTTACTCATTTAGGAGTGTGGTAGTTTACTAAATTTAACATGTTTGATTGCTCTTATTCATCTATTGTAGTGAAATTCATTCTTTCTCAAGCTCTTTTTTGTTACTGTCTTTCTTCTTCATCTTGCATTATATTGCTTTAAGTGTGTTTACATTTCTGGCTTAGTGGTCACATATTGCTTTAGTTTGTGCTTATCTTGGAAGGTATTTATTTCTCCATCACTTTTAAAGGAAACTTTTGCTAGATATAGTTATCTAGTTTGGCAGTTGTTTACTCTCAGTGCTTGACACTTCTCTCTTGCAGCTTTCAATATTCTTTCTTTGTTCTGTAGTCTTGCATTGCTGTCAACTGGAGAGGTACTTTTTTGGTCATATCTATTTGGGATTATAAATGTGTCCTGTAATGGTATGTCTATATCTTTCCCTAGATTTGGGAATTTTTCTGCATAATTTCATTGACTAGATTTCTTTAATTGCTGTCTCATCCCCTTCTTCTACCTCATGGGCTAATCTTTGATCATGTTCCAGAGTTTTTGACAGTTGTAGTTATGATTGATTATTATTGTTTTATTTATTGCTATCTGAATTAATTCCTCATCCTTGCATTTAATCCCTAATATGCTTTCCCCTTCATGACCTAGAATATTGGTGATGCTTTTTACTGTTTTAAATTTTTGTTTATTGAGCTTTTTATTTTCAAGGTTTCTCTCCAGTTTTTTTAAAGCTCTTCATCTTTGCTAACTCGTCATCCATCTTAGTGAATTCTCATCCAAGTCTTGAATTCTCATCCAAGTCTTGAATTGACATCTTTATTCCATTTATGTGTTTATTTCAATCCTCTTTGAGGTTATTGACCATTTTTAAAACTAGACTTTTGGGGATGGCTGAGTGGCTCAAATGGTAGAGCATCTGCCTAGCAAGTATAAAGCCCTGACTTCAAAACCTAGTACCACCAAACAATAACAATAATAATAATAATCATAATAATAATAATAAAACTATACTTTTGAGTTGTTTTATAGTGTATCAGTTATTTTCAGTAATTTAGAATAGTTTTTTTGCTGTGTTATGGAATGTAGAGGAATCAGACTTCCTTTCTTTGTCATGTGTTTGGTGCTATTATGTCCTGGCTTGTACAGGTGTTGGGATGTGTTCCTCTTTCACTTCTATTTGTGAGTCTTCTTAGTGCTTAGTATTCTTTAGAGACCTCTATTTGAGAAGAGAAAGCAGACTACAGTAATAACAACTAAAAGACAAACTAGATTTTTAAGTGTAGTAAAAGTCAATTGGAAACACCACAAACATGCCCAATAAAGACAGAAAATAAAGGAGCTCAGATACTTATATGATTAAGTAGGAATATATAAAAAAGTATTAGTGATTATATAATACAAAGGAGGGGATTATGGAAGAAAAAAAGAAGCAAGATGGGAGAGGATAAATAAAGAAAATAAATAAAAGCAAAAAAGTAAAAACACCAAAGAGTGTACAAAACACATTTTTGGTACTATTAGGTTAATTTAGCAAGATCATGGTACAAGATGAACATATAAAAATAATTATATTTCTCTATTTTAAGAATGAAAACCAATATTTAAAAATATATTCAATAAAAAATGAATTCTTTGTATAAATTTCACAAATGTTGTACAAGACCTGCATGTAACACCCTAAAATGTTGATTAAAGAAATCACAGATGTAAATGAATATAGAAAGGCGTGTAATAGTCATGGATTGGAAGATTCAAAACAGATAACATATTGAATCTCTCACAAATTGATAAATTAGTTCAATACAACTCTTAAAAATCTCAACATTTTTATAGATATAAATAATCCTAAAACTTATATAAAAGGCAAAGAAACAATAACTTAAAAATGTTTGAACAACAAAAAAAGACCTGGTAGGAATCACCCTACTATTTCATTATATATGTGAGTATAAATACATATATATATGTATACATACACACACACACACACATATATGTATCTATATACACATACAGTATTTCTATAGTTACTCCTAGGGAAAGAAAAATAACTTTTGATACATTTGCTATAGTGCCACATCAAATGTTGCTGTTATATCATTTTTCTTTACTTAATTCACATTTTAAATATAGTACTGTAAGACTTTACATATTTTTCCCTTTAACTTATTTTTTAACATTCATCGCATCCTTTCAATACTTACAATGGTTTGTGCTAGTATCAGTTTCATATTTCTATATCTTCAATATGTGGAGATTAGACATAGCTATTTTTTTGTGGTAATCTCTTTTTCTGGATGTCTAGTAATACCAAAGAAGAAAATTAACCTCATCTTAAAATTGATATTTAGTGAACTCTGTATTTTCTACTGATTATCACTTTTAGAGGACAACCCTGTTTTTAAGGTATTTTCTCTGAATTACACCCAGTAATCATGTACCATAGTTTGCTCTGTTCTTCTGGATTTGAAATCACTCTTTTCCATGTTTGTGGAAAATGTATTCCTGTTTTTTAGTTTTAGTTATTTCATTTATTGCTCTTAAATTTTGGGTCAAAATGAGTTTTTCACCACATGACTTGAAATTTTTATACTAGCTATGTATTTTTGCTAGTTGAATTTTTTATTCTTTTGTTTTATTGCTGTAAATAACCATCTGCATTGTCACTAGTTACTGTTTTTTTTTTTCTGTTTGCTTTCAACTGGTTGGTGGAGCATTTGATTTGGAGACAAACTTTATTATCCAGGATGCTGAGAGTATAACATGCATAACAGAGTTTTTTGTGGCACTGTAGTGTAACATGTCAAGTAGAAATATGAAGCAAGTTTGCAGCCATTGTATGACTAAGTGCTTGGAAGTTACAGACTAGCACAGAAGTTGCGCTGATTGAACAAGTATTGCTGAAAATGCATGCTGAAGATGACATGATAGCAGGTATGGGACTATCTGGTAGGAAAGTATCATATTTATAAAGTTTCTTGTACTTTGTTTTATATTTTTACATAATATAGATTTATTGAGACTGCCTTGAGTTAAAACAGATAAGTAGAAATACATGGAAAACTGGTCCTTTATATTAGTGGAAAAACTGCAAAATGAAAGAGGAACAGAATTACTGTATTAACCAAACATAATACTATTCTGATTTTCTAAGTTTTAGAAAATTCAGTACTGTGGAGTGGGTACTATGAAATCCATCAGAGAAATAAACAGTAACTTTTATGTAGTACATAGTTAAATGTTTACATGCTTAAAATGGCTTATTTCAAACAATAACTTTGAACTCTATTATTTGTCACCAACTTCCCTTTACCTCCCAATAAGTTTTGCATTCCAGTAGAAGTTTTTTGACTGTTGGTCCCAGAGCAGTAGCTATTTCCAGAAAATAAGTTTATTATCTTTAGGATATTGTATGTTATTCTTTAAAAAAAGTCAGATTAGCATTTTTGGAAGTATGAGATATTTAATTCCAGAAGATTCTTAGACTAAAGATCCATGGTTAACAAAAATCAATCTTTCATATTCTAAACTTTTTTCTGATAAACCACAGATTTTTTTTCCTTTCTTAATCGTATATAGCCTTACAGAGAATCTTTCTCATTCTCTATGTTGGATAGTAATGGTAACTTTTTCAAGGAAAAGATGCAGACTTATATTTCTAAAGTGTCTTTTAAATGAATATGGTACTAGTACTGCTTCTGTAAATTCTAGAGTTACTTAACAGGAATTTGCGTGCCTAAAAGTGTATGTAAACATGTGTATAGAACACCATATGAGGTTTCAGTCCTTATAGCTGGTCCTAATGTCTTTAAGTTTTATTTTTTCGCAATTAAATAAAATAGTTGCCACTTGATTAGAGAAGGATTCAGAACTACATAAATTGTCATTAGCTAGAATGGAATTCATGAGCATTGGGATGCAAAGACAGTGACGAGGATAATTACACAGTAGTTCATATTTTGACATTTTCTGTTAAATAAAGTCCCTTAATTCTCTTATGCTTTCTTTTTAGTAATGGTATTGATAACAATCATTTCACTTTTTATTATGTTAAACATTTCATTCACAAAGAACCTGATAGTGAGAGGACAGGATAAAAGGGAATTAGAATCAGAAAAAAAAATCTGTACCTTACTTTAAGGAGATAATTAAAAATCTGTATACCATACTGAGGAAGTTTTAATAGATATCAAAATAATACTAGGTTTTCATCTCTGAATGTATTGTAGTTTGTTAAGTTCAAAGAGGTTCTTATCGGTTAATAATGTAAACTTATCACTAAAAGGTGATTATACACTTATAGTTAATTGATAATAGAATTTCATCTTGTGATATAAAAAATGCTGCAACTAAAATCTTGTCCAGATAAGATTTGCTGTACTAAAATTAAATTGAACTGCCTGGTTATGTCTTCATGAACAATAAATGTATAACGAATTAAAGATTACATCTACACATGAATTTTTATAGATCACTTTTTTGTGTCATACATCCTGTATATTTCAAATATAAATTTGTTTTTCTAAAGTTTTTGCATGTAAACATTTAAAGATTCTTTGATGATGGTTGCCATTTCAACCAGTTCCTTAAAAATGGAACATTTTGGCCTAGTGTTTTTAAGGTTCTGGATTTTTGTTCAGAATTCTTTCTTGGAAACTGATATTTTGATTTATACATACTAACATTTTCATACAATTTGGTCTTGAAATGATGATAGATGAGATATTTTACATATTATTGGTGAACTTGTACAATGACATTTTTTTTTCATTTATTGCTTCCTCAGCCAAGACAAGCAGAGAAATTATTGTCAGTTCTTGATCAGATGCTACGAAGACTTGTTCCTGATACTTTTTTCAATTTCTCTGGTCGTTGCACTGTAGTAAGTTTTAATTATGAGTGTTTAATTTTTATTTATTTTAAGTCACGTAGCTCCTATCCCTTGCCACCTCTGATTTATTTTGTTCCTGAAGTTTTGCCTTTTCATGAAATATACAGGGTTGTTACTTTGAGACAAGGTCTCACTATGTTGCCTAGCCTGGCCATCTTTCTGCCTCCTCAGTGCTAGGAATACAGATGTGTACTATCACATCAAGCTTTGTCTTTTATGTCTGGCATCCTTTACTTTCAATAATACTTTTGAGGTCCACATTATAGCTTTTATCTGTACTTTTTTTCTATACCTCTTTTTTTCTGAATAATATGTAATATAATATATTATATATATCTATATTGATATATCAATATAGATATATATTGATATTGATATATCAATATAGATATATCACATTTTAATCATTCATCCTCTAGTTGGAAAACATTCGGATTTCTAGTTTTAAGCTACTGTGAATAAAACTGCAATGAATATATAATGCATAGGTCTTCCTGTAGGCATATGCTTTGTTACCTTTTGATAAATACCTAGGTTTTATGGTAACTATATGTATACCCTCATGAGAAACTGTCAGATCATTCTCCACAGAGTAAAATTTTACATTTCCAACAGCAGTGTGGGTCTCTCAGTTGATTTGCATCCTAGCCATTATTAATTTGAGGCATTTTAATGGTTATGCAATGGTATCTAACTTTAGTTTTATATTTGTATTTTCTATTGACTTTTGTATTAATTTTTCATATGACGTGAGGCAAACTTGGAATTACATTTTGTTTGCATATCCATTCATTGCATCATTTGGTGAAGAGACAATCCCTTTCATTTGGGATTACTTGACAGCTTTCTTGAAATTAATTGCCCATAGTTTGGTGGATCTATCTCTGAATTCTCTAGTTTATACCCTTGGCCCTACATTTCAGTACTTGTGTTAATGTCAAATTTTCTTTATTATCATGGCTGTGTAGTGAGTACTTCTTAAAGTCAGGTGGTATAAATCCTTCACCTTTGTTTTTCATATTTAAAATAGTTTTGGATTTTCTAGAATATTTGCATTTGTGCATACATTTTTGAATAAATTACTGGGGTGCTGTGGCACACCCCAGTAATCTTAGCTACTTGAGAGGCAGTAAGTATGATCACAATTCAAGACCTGACCAGGAGAAAAGATTGCTAAACCACATTTCAACCAATAAATACTGCCATGGTGGCATGTGTCTGTCATTCTAGCTATGCATTCCTGCCCAAACCAGAAGAAATATGGTCCAGGCTCTCCCAGGTGTAAATTTGAGACCCTCTCTCAGAAATAACCAAAGGAAAATCGCTGGGGTGAGGCTTAAGCAGTAGAGTGCCTTTTTAGCAAGTGCAAGGCTCTTGAGTCCAAACCCTAGTACCATCAGTTAGAAAAATAATACTATTGTTGTTTTGATTGTATTGTATTAAGTGACCAGACCATTTTGTAGAGAACAGACCATCTTAATGTTATTGAATGCTATCTTTCCCTTTATTTAGTTTTCTATATTTGCTTAGTTTACAACATAAAACATGAAGGGTAGACTATCTCATTTGTTTTCTCTATTTCTTTGTTTAATGCACTATTTTATGTGTAATTTTGGCCTACCCTCATACAATGTAACTGATAATGCACTTTCAAGGAAAGTGGATGTTTTTAATGAATTAAATGGGAATTTAGATCCATGGGGGAAAGGGAAATCTTTTGAACAGCCCAGTGATAGTGCTGTAACCAGTCACTTTTGTGATGCAAAAGGGCCATTGGTTATGCTGTTGCTGGCAACAAGATTGAAATCCACAAATTTTTTTTTGGTGGGCTGGGGGAACAACAGTACTGAGGTTTAAACTTATGCATGCTAGGCAGGTAGCTCTGCTACCAGAGCTACATCTTCATCCATCTTTGCTCTGATTATTTTGGAGATGGGGTTTTGCTTCTTTCCAGGCCAATTTGGAATACAATCTATTTCATGCTTCTCCATGTAGCTGGGATGACAGGTGTACCACATCCAGTTTTTTTCTGTTGAGATGGGATATCATACACCTTTTTTGCCCAGGCTGACCTGGAACCACAATCCCCCCAATGTCAGACTCCAAAGTAGTTAGGATTACAGTATCTCGCATGTGAAGAAGTTAGCATATATGTTAGGTGATGTATACGATCCCATACAATCATTTTATTACTCCATGTTCCCAGTGTTTCTCCTGTTCATCTTAATGCTCAGGTGTAGCTAAAATCAAGTACATTCTGCTTTAGAGAAACTATGGAGGTGTTAACTATTGGGAAACTTGGCAACTCCCCCCCCCCATTTCACTAGTTAACAAAATAATAAAGTAAAATATTTTTCCTTTGTAAAAAGTCAAGAAAGGCTGTATTCTTGGCAATAAAGCTGCCTGAATCGCTGAAACATTAATATCTGAAAGGATACTGTATGGAAAATATTCATTTGTAGAATTTGCTTATTTGAAATACCATATAGCTATATATTTTTTTTTCAGTTTAATGGGTTTATTTTGCAGAAAGGCAATATTCCTCACCCACGAAAACATTCAGGTCTAGGCCCTATACCTTTAAACGAGTAACTCAATTCTCCTAGGAAAGCAAGGTGCTTGATCCTCCTGCTTTTCACATTCATATTATTCTTTTTTTTTTCAATTTTCTTTTATTATTCATATGTGCATACAAGGCTTGGTTCATTTCTCCCCCCTGCCCCCACCCCCTCCCTTACCACCCACTCCTCCCCTCCCTCTCCCCCCCTCAATACCCAGCAGAAACTATTTTGCCCTTATTTCTAATTTTGTTGTAGAGAGAGTATAAGCAATAATAGGAAGGAACAAGGGTTTTTGCTGGTTGAGATAAGGATAGCTATACAGGGCATTGACTCACATTGATTTCCTGTGAGTGGGTGTTACCTTCTAGGTTAATTCTTTTTGATCTAACCTTTTCTGTAGTACCTGTTCCCCTTTTCCTATTGGCCTCAGTTGCTTTAAGGTATCTGCTTTAGTTTCTCTGCGTTAAGGGCAACAAATGCTAGGTAGTTTTTTAGGTGTCTTACCTATCCTCACCCATCTCTTGTGTGCTCTCGCTTTTATCATGTGCTCATAGTCCAGTCCCCTTGTTGTGTTTGCCCTTGATCTAATGTCCACATATGAGGGAGAACATATGATTTTTGGTTTTTTGAGCCAGGCTAACCTCACTCAGAATGATGTTCTCCAATTCCATCCAATTTACCAGCGAATGAAAACATTTCGTTCTTCTTCATGGCTGCATAAAATTCCATTGTGTATAGATACCACATTTTCTTAATCCATTCGTCAGTGCTGGGGCATCTTGGCTGTTTCCATAACTTGGCTATTGTGAATAGTGCTGCAATAAACATGGATGTGCAGGTGCCTCTGGAGTAACAGTCTTTTGGGTATATCCCCAAGAGTGGTATTGCTGGATCAAATGGTAGATCAATGTCTAGCTTTTTAAGTAGCCTCCAAATTTTTTTCCAGAGTGGTTGTACTAGTCTACATTCCCACCAACAGTGTAAGAGGGTTCCTTTTTCCCTGCATCCTCGCCAACACCTGTTGTTGGTGGTGTTGCTGATGATGGCTATTCTAACAGGGGTGAGGTGGAATCTTAGCATGGTTTTAATTTGCATTTCCTTTATTGCTAGAGATGGTGAGCATTTTTTCATGTGTTTTCTGGCCATTTGAATTTCTTCTTTTGAGAAAGTTCTGTTTAGTTCACGTGCCCATTTCTTTATTGGTTCATTAGTTTGGGGAGAATTTAGTTTTTTAAGTTCCCTATATATTCTGGTTATCAGTCCTTTGTCTGATGTATAGTTGGCAAATATTTTCTCCCACTCTGTGGGTGTTCTCTTCAGTTTAGAGATCATTTCTTTTGATGAACAGAAGCTTTTTAGCTTTATGAGATCCCATTTATCTATGCTATCTCTTAGTTGCTGTGCTGCTGGGGTTTCATTGAGAAAGTTCTTACCTATACCTAGTAACTCCAGAGTATTTCCTACTCTTTCTTGTATCAACTTAAGAGTTTGGGGTCTGATATTAAGATCCTTGATCCATTTTGAGTTAATGTTGGTATAGGGTGATATAAATGGATCTAGTTTCAGATTTTGCAGACTGCTAACCAGTTTTCCCAGCAGTTTTTGTTGAAGAGGCTGCTATTTCTCCATCGTATATTTTTAGCTCCTTTGTCAAAGATAAGTTGCTTATAGTTGTGTGGCTTCATATCTGGGTCCTCTATTCTGTTCCACTGGTCTTCATGTCTGTTTTTGTGCCAGTACCATGCTGTTTTTATTGTTATTGCTTTGTAATATAGTTTGAAGTCAGGTGTTGTGATACCTCCTGCATTGTTCTTTTGACTGAGTATTGCCTTGGCTATTCATGGCCTCTTGTGTTTCCATATTAATTTAACAGTAGATTTTTCAATCTCTTTAATGAATGTCATTGGAATTTTGTTGGGAATTGCATTAAACATGTAGATTACTTTTGGGAGTATCGACATTTTTACTATGTTGATTCTACCAATCCATGAGCATGGGAGATCTCTCCACTTTCTATAGTCTTCCTCAATCTCTTTCTTCAGAAGTGTATAGTTTTCCTTGTAGAGGTCTTTCACATCTTTTGTTAGGTTTACACCTAGGTATTTGATTTTGTTTGAGGCTATTGTAAATGGAATTGTTTTCATACATTCTTTTTCCGTTTGCTCATTGTTAGTGTATAGAAATGCTAATGATTTTTCTATGTTGATTTTATATCCTGCTACCTTGCTATAGCTATTGATGATGTCTAGAAGCTTCTGAGTAGAGTTTTTTGGGTCTTTAAGGTATAGGATCATGTCGTCTGCAAATAGGGATATTTTGACAGTTTCTTTACCTATTTGTATTCCTTTTATTCCTTCTTCTTGCCTAATTGCTCTGGCTAGGAATTCCAGTACTATGTTGAATAGGAGTGGAGATAGTGGGCATCCTTGTCTGGTTCCTGATTTTAGAGGGAATGGTTTTAGTTTTTCTCCGTTAAGTATAATGCTGGCTGTAGGTTTGTCATATATAGCTTTTATAATGTTGAGGAACTTTCCTTCTATTCCTAGTTTTCTTAGAGCTTTTATCATGAAATGATGTTGGATCTTATCAAAGGCTTTTTCTGCATCTATTGAGATCAAGTGGTTTTTGTCTGTGCTTCTGTTAATGTGGTTTATTACGTTTATTGATTTTTGTATGTTGAACCACCCCTGCATCCCTGGGATGAAGCCTACTTGGTCGTGGTGAATAATCTTTTTGATGTGTTGCTGAATTCGGTTTGCCATTATTTTGTTGAGGATTTTTGCATCAATGTTCATTAAGGAGATTGGCCTATAGTTCTCCTTTTTGGAGGTGTCTTTGCCTGGTTTTGGGATAAGTGTAATACTGGCTTCATAAAATGTGTTTGGCAGTTTTCCTTCCCTTTCTATTTCGTGGAACACTTTAAGGAGGGTAGGTATTCAGCAGAGAATCCATCAGGTCCTGGACTTTTCTTTTTGGGTAGACTCTTGATTGCTGCTTCAATTTCATTTTGTGTTATAGGTCTATTCAGGTGATTAATTTCCTCTTAGTTCAGTTTTGAATGATCATATGTATCTAGAAATCTGTCCATTTCTTTTAGATTTTCAAATTTATTTGAATATAGGTTCTCAAAGTAGTCTCTGATGATTTCCTGGACTTCCATGGGGTTTGTTGTTATCTCCCCTTTTGCATTCCTAATTCTACTAATTTGGGTTTTTTCTCTCATCATTTTAGTCAGGTTTGCCATGGGTCTATCGATCTTGTTTATTTTTTCAAAGAGCCAACTTTTTGTTTCATTAATTCTTTGTATGGTTTTTTTGGTTTCTATTTCGTTGATTTCAGCTCTTATTTTTATTATTTCTCTCCTTGTATTTGTTTTGAGATTTGCTTGTTCTTGTTTTTCTAGGAGTTTGAAATGTATCATTAGGTCATTGATTTGGGATCTTTCAATCTTTTTAATATATGCACTCATGGCTATAAACTTTCCTCTCAAGACTGCCTTTGCTGTGTCCCATAGGTTCCGGTAGGTTGTGTTTTCATTTTCATTGACTTCCAGGAACTTTTTAATTTCCTCTTTTATTGCATCGATGATCCATTGTTCATTAAGTAATGAGTTATTTAGTTTCCAGCTGTTTGCATGTTTTTTGTCTTTACTTTTGTTGTTGAGTTCTACTTTTACTGCATTGTGGTCAGATAGTATGCACGGTATTATTTCTATTTTCTTATATTTGCTGAGGCTTGCTTTGTGCCCTAGGATATGATCTATTTTGGAGAAGGTTCCATGGGCTGCTGAGAAGAATGTATATTGTGTAGAGGTTGGATGAAATGTTCTGTAGACATCTACTAGGTCCACTTGATCTATTGCATATTTTAGATCTTGGATTTCTTTATTGAGTTTTTGTTTGGATGACCTATCTATTGATGACAATGGAGTGTTAAAGTCTCCCACAACCACTGTGTTGGCATTTATATATGCTTTTAGGTCTTTCAGGGTATGTTTGATGAAATTGGGTGCATTGACATTGGGTGTGTACAGATTGATGATTATTATTTCCTTTTGGTCTATTTCCCCTTTTATTAGTATGGAATGTCCTTCTTTATCTCGTTTGATCAATGTAGGTTTGAAGTCTACTTTGTCAGAGATAAGTATTGCTACTCCTGCTTGTTTCCAGGGGCCATTGGCTTGGTAAATCTTCTTCCAGCCTTTCATCCTAAGCATATGCTTATTTTTCTGTCGGTGAGATGAGTCTCCTGTAAGCAACAAATTGTTGGATCTTCTTTTTTAATCCATTTTGTCAAATGGTGTCTTTTGATGGGTGAATTAAGTCCATTAACATTAAGCGTTGGTACTGATAGGTATGTGGTGATTCCTGCCATTTAGTTGTCTTAGTTGTTTGAAGGTTTGATTTGTGTACCTAACTTGATGTTACTCTCTACTGTCTTGCTTTTTCTTATCCTGTGGTTTGGTGCTGCCTGCCTTTTCATGGTTAAGTTGGGTGTCACTTTCTGTGTGCAGGATCCCTTGCAGAATCTTTTGTAATGGTGGCTTTGTGGTCACATATTGTTTTAGTTTCTGCTTATCATGGAAGACTTTTATTGCTCCATCTATTTTGAGTGATAGCTTTGCTGGGTAGAGTATCCTGGGGTTGAAGTTATTTTCATTCAGTGCCCGGAAGATCTCACCCCAAGGTCTTCTTGCTTTTAATGTTTCTGTTGAGAAGTCTGCTGTGATTTTGATGGGTTTACCTTTGTATGTTACTTGTTTTTTCTCTCTTACAGCCTTCAATATTCTTTCCTTAGTTTCTGAACTTGTTGTTTTAATGATGATATGTCATGGACTAGTTCTATTTTGATCTGGTCTGTTTGGTGTCCTGGAGGCCTCTTGCATTTGTATGGGAATATCTTTCTCTAGATTTGGGAAATTTTCCATTATTATTTTGTTGAATATATTACGCATTCCCTTCGCTTGCACCTCTTCTCCTTCTTCGATGCCCATGATTCTCAAGTTTGGTCTTTTGATGGAGTCAGTGAGTTATTGCATTTTCTTTTCACAGGTCTTGAGTTGTTTAATTAATAGTTCTTCAGTTTTTCCTTTAATTACCATTTCATCTTCAAGTTCTGAGATTCTGTCTTCTGTTTGTTCTATTCTTCTGGATTGGCCTTCCGTTTTGTTTTGCAGTTCTGTTTCGTTCTTTTTTCTGAGGTTTTCCATATCCTGGCAGTTTTCTTCTTTATTGTTGTCTATTTTTGTCCTGAGTTCATTTATCCATTTATTCATTGTGTTCTCTCTTTCACTTTGGTGTTTATACAGTGCTTCTATGGTTTCCTTTATTTCTTCTTTTGCTTTTTCAGATTCTCTATTTTTATTGTCTTGGAATTTCTTGAGTGTCTCCTGTACATTTTGGTTGACCCTATCCAGTATCATCTCTATAAAATTCTCATTGAGTACTTGTAGTATGTCTTCTTTTAAATTATTCTTGTGGGCTTCATTGGGTCCTTTGGCATAGTTTATCTTCATTTTGTTGGAGTCTGGATCTGAGTTTCTGTTCTCTTCATTCCCCTCTGGTTCCTGTACTAATTTTTTGCTGTGGGGAAACTGGTTTCCCTGTTTTTTCTGTCTTCCCGTCATTGTCCTTGGTGTTGTTACTGTCCCTGTACTGTGTGTAATTAAGTATTTTCTAGCTTGTAATAATAACAATGGTAATATTTAGAATGGAAGAGTGAGCTGAGATGGAAAGCAAGAAGTTAAAGAAAAGGGGAAAACAAATATACAGACAAGAGGGAGAAAGCAGAACAAGGTATCAGACAAGAGAGTTTCAAAGGTATAAACAGGGAGTGTTAGTGTACTACTCGACAGTAAGCTGAACAGACATTAGAGAGACAGAGAGAGGATTGAAAATCAAAGATAAAAATAAAAAATAAGTAAATGAAAGTAATAATCTATATATAAAAATGAATTAAAATAAAATGGAAAATAGAAAATTGAAAAAAAAAAAACCAAAAATCTTCCAAGTTTATATGCAATGCAGTTTCAGTCTTAATAATTTGGGTGTCCGTCTCAATCTCCAGTCCTGGAGTTCGTGCCTCAGATGTTGTTCTGTAGTTGTCTCATCAAAGAGGATGCATAAATAAATTTTTAAAAAAGACTTATATATTGCTCACATGGCCAAATATACTTCACTTAGCAATTTAGGATTTTAGGTTTCACTCACATGTTTCAGAGTAGCCAGTGTTTATTGTAAGAGGGGAAAAGAAAAACTAGAGAATTATGCATGATCTTTTCACTGTTGTATCCCATAAGAGACTTCTGAGTTTTGTTTATTTATTTACACGACTAAATGTAAAGAAACTAGGAATTGTAGTCTTCTGTATATACAAGAAGAAAATGTGACACAGAAATTTTTATTTATTAACATTGTCTGTGGCATACTTGGTTCCCTAGCTAGTAGATTTAGTGAGTTGCAATGGTTCTTTTTAGTGATGAGAATTAAAGGTCTTTGTTGTAAAAGTATATGAGGAACAACAGGGATGTAGTAGAGCAGTAGTCTTAAACCTGGCTGTTAATAACTGGTGATGTACCATTTCCTATCTGCCCGTAACTGACCATATTGCATAAGTGTACCCCATTAGGAAGCTACAAACAAAATATGGGAACTCAGAGTTGGTTGTTGTTGGGGCAGTTGGGTCATCTTAGTTTTGAACTTTTTTAAGTCATTAAGAATGACTTAATGTGGTTCCAGTTATTAGTGAGATTGAGTGGACATACTCTGTTTCCCTTACTCAGTAAAAGAACAAAACAATATAAAATGCTCACATGCACAGAATCCATGAAGCAGGTATTTATGAACTCTGAAAAGTACATAGTAGCAGGTTGATGCTGTAAGAAAAGCAGAATTAATAGTATCTTTGAGCTGGTGGTGAACTCACTATACATTTTTCCCCTTCACTCTCCCCAGAGTGAACTAAATTCTCTGGAATCATGGAATTGAGCACTGGGATGCAGTGCATGTAAGAGAGCCCCAAGAGAAGCCCTGTAGGTGTAATGTAGAATTGCCTTGTTAATTATTTTTTTGTTGTCCTATCCTCCATGCAGTCTCGTCATCATTGAGGCAGAGACACAAATGGAGCTAAAACTGTAGGAGCCAAAACTGAAGGAGGGATAATCCTCCCTTGGATCAGTGAAGATAGTGCTGCAAGTGGTTCAAACAAACACTTGTGAGTTTTTTGATCTCTCTGTCTTCCTGCTGGTAGCTGTAATGTAGGCAGAATTATAGAAGTACCTGTACAGTGGGGAAACAAATGCCATAGCTTTTTGATAGAAAAAGTTATAAGAGCCCTAGGACCAGAAAGTGTAAGGGAGAATCTGTGAAGGCAAGAATTGAGATAGTAATCCTATACAATTTTTTGTACCTTGTTTTCTGTGCTGTACATACATGGATTGTAGCTACATCAGGAGTACTAGCTAGTAATAGAAGGTAAGAAAATACACAATACAAGTTCTAGAGATTGCAAAGAAAAAATATAACTGTCAAGTTTTTTAACACATGTTTTTTTATGTACAGATTCTTAAAGAATTGACACGTATGTATAATTCTAGTTTTTGTAAGTATGGTTTGCAAGGTTATAAGAGTTACAAGGTTCTCAGACAAAAATATGTTTGTCTATATGATGCCAAATTTAAAAATACCATTGAAAGTGGTTTGAAAATGCTATCTGTTTATTAATTTAATAGAATATGGATATGATCTATATTCTGATAACTACAAAATGCTGATGAAAGACATAAAAAAATCTGTGCTTTATCAAGTTCTTGGATAGGAAGACTTGGTATATTAAAGATGATATATTGATAGAAAAATTTAATATCGTTTCAGTCAAAGTCCTTGAAAATGTTCAGTGGTATGAAAAAGATGATTCTGAAATTAATATAGAAAGACAAAGTATCCAGGATAGCTGCAACTATTTTGAGAAAAAATAAAGTCGTAGTAATTATTCTTTCTGGCTTTAAGACTTACTGGAAGGCCATAGTAATGAAGACATTGTGGTACTAGCATGTGTATTAATGGGTCAAATCGAGTCCAGATATAGTCCCACACATTTATGGATAAAAGGTAATTCAATGGAAAAAGAATTGTCATATGCCAGTGAATGAGGCTGTTCCTGAAACCACATACCTCACATAAAAATTAACTTGAAAATTAAACCTAAATATTAAAAAATGAAACTGTAAAACTTTTAGAGGAAACATAGGAGGAGACTTTTGTAACGTTTGCTAGGCAAAACTTTCTTGGACATGACACCAAAAGTGTGATTCATAAAAAAAATTGCTAAGTTAGTAAAACAGTATTACAGCTTCCAAAACATGTAACAAAAAGATATGATACAGATGAGAAAAAGATAATAGCAAACATTTTATTGACAAAGGGTTTAAATTAAGAGTATGTAAAGGTGTCTCAACCTTCAACAGTAACAGAACAAACTATGCTTTGTTAAAACAAAAATTTTAAACTGATAACTTCAACAAAGAAAATGTCAGAATGGCTCAAGGAAAGATGTTAAACATATATAAATATATATTTATATTTTAAATACATATTTTAAAATATATATTAAAAACATTGTCAGATAACACAGTAAACCTAGTTGAAGGACTAAAATAAAAATTATTTATGGTGGCACTTCCTAGCTTGCTTACTGGTGCCATGCAGGGAAATATGTTAGTAAAGGTCTTATAGTCAAATCTCTTGGTGAAAGAACAGAAAACCCTTCATTTTATGTCTCCAATCCCCAAACGTTTCCCCTCCACTAGCTAACTCCAAAAGTTAATTTGAAACTGGTTGTAACTGGTACTGAGATTCATGAACACAAATACACTTGAGTGGGAAATTCAAGCTGGTGGAAGAAGGAAGATGTGGGCGAACACATCTGTGGATCTGCAGCCAAATTCTGGGAAGAGGAGAGAGAATAGCAGGAGTGCCAGGACACAAAGGATTAATCAGAACCCTGTCCTTTGCCCAGCCAGGGAAAACTACTTTGGCCTGTTTGCTTTGTATCTCTCTGAGGACCAGAGAGATTGGTAGAAAGAAGCTACTGCTTAGGAATTTTCTACACCAAACCTGTACAGGCAGAGCAACTTTAGTGCTCCCACTCATTCAACTGGGTGTTTCTCTGATCAAGGAGGGGCAGCTCCTGGGCTCACTGCATTAGTAAGTCTGCAAATGGTAAAATGCTTATAGAAATTCAAGCCAGCAAGTAAGACATAATTACGCAGCTTGCAGACAACCCTTTCTGGTCTAATTTGTTTGGACTTTAGAGACAAAAATTGCAAAAGAAAAGCCTGAGGTAAGCCTAGGAGAAATCCATCATCTTCTCCTCTGTAAGGAAGAAGTATAGACTGGTGCAGGTTTTGTTTTCTTGGTTTTTTTTTCTTTCTCTATACATATTTTATTGTGTTCTTTATCACTGTTAGTTCCTTTTTTTACTGTGATTTTTATTAGCATATATTAACAGTGTAATGAGGTTTCATTGTGCTAATTCCATGAACGTGTATAGTGTTCTTTGAAAAAGTTCACCCTTCCATTATATTTGGTTAGTTCCCCTCCCTCCTATATCAAACAGTGTTTGTTAGTTTTCATTATTCTATCTATCTATCTCTCTATATATATTCTTTGCACCCCCATATCCTTTCCATCCACACCAGACAGTCCCTGCTTTACACTCATGTGTCATCATTATCTTCATGCTCATCTTGGTTGTAGATTCCATATATGAGCAAGAACATGCACTATTGGCCATTTGAGCTGGGCTTAACTCATTCAACAGGATAATCTCTATCCATTTTCCTGCAAATGACAATTTCATTCTTCTTTTACTGGAGGCCAGGCAGTCCCAGAGTGTCCTAGGGCTTTTTGCTTGTTGGACAGGCACTCTACTGCCATGCATCTGGTTCTCATGTCCTGCATGAGATTCTCCTATAAACCTTAACTGGGGGAAATGGAAGATGCTGAAAAGACAACAGACAGGAGACCAAATATGGATAAAGCTGGGGCCAGGTAGGCTGGGCACTCAGATGGAGACACACCAGCCCCCTCCACCTCTGGTGAGTTTATTATATACAGTCACAACATGAGGTGGAGAAGCATTTCTCCAGGGGGAGGATGTGACATTGTAATCCTTGGGAACAGAAGGAACCTGTGACAACTTCTCTCTGAATATAAACATCTTAGGAAAAAGCAGTTGTACTGCATCTTGTCCACTTCTACAGCTGAAGCTGTGGCAACTCAAGCATGAAATTTGTTGGGCATAGCTATGCTTGTTCCCTTCTGCAGTTTGGGGCTGTGCCAAACTCAAACATGCACTTATTTGATACACCTGTCAGCTCTCCACATATGGTTATTTTGGAGATAGGATCTCACTTTTTTCCCAGGTTGACCTGGACTTCAATCCTATTTTGCACTTCCCACCATATCTGGTATGATCAACACATGCCACCATACTCATCTTTTTTTCTATTAAGTTGCGGTCTTGTAAACTCTTTTGCCCAGCTGACCTCAAACCATGATTCTCCTAATCTCATCCTCCCAATTACCTAGGATTACAGGTGTGAACCACCAGTACCTGGCTGACTTCTTTATGGTTGAATAATACTCCATTGTGTATATATACCACACTTTTTTGTCTGTTGGTTTCTTGGTATGCACCTGAGCTTATTCCACAGTTTGCTTGCTGTGACTAGTGCTGCTATAAACATAGTTGTGCATGTATCTCTCTTGTATGTTGATGTACTTTCCTGTGGATATATGCCCAAGAGTGACATATAGCGTCAAAGGTAGGTCTGTTTTTAGTTTTTCTGATGAACCTCCATACTGATTTCCATTGTGGTTCACTAGTTTACATTACCATTAATAGTATATAAAGGTTACTTTTTTCCTGCTTCCTCACTATTATTTGTTGTTTTTTGTTTTCTTGGTGATTGCTATTCTGACTGAGGTAAGATGGGATTTCAGTATATTTTTGATTTTCATTTCCTTTCTGGTTAAGAATTTTTAACATTCCTTCATGTATTTATTATCTATTTTAACCTCTGAGAACTATTAAATAGATTTGATTTGAGCTCTTTGTTCTTGAAATTAATCCTTTATATGTTCATAGCTGGTAAAGATTTTCTTCCATTATGTGGCTTTTCTGTTGATTCTGGTATTAGAAACCAAGTCAGAAAATAATTACCTATGCCTATATCTTCCATTGTTTTTTCTGTCATGGTTTCAATGTTTATCTATGCGAGAATAATACAGAAATCTTAAATTGACTGAAACTACCATAAGAAAGGGACAAAGGTAGAATGAAGAAAATTAGAGGAGATAAACCAGTTGGGGTTATAATACATATATACATGGAAATATCACAAGGAAACTCCCTATGTAATTACCTTTATCTCAAACAAACTAAAATGTCATGTTTTTTTGTTTTACCTTTTCTCTTTTTTCTTCTATAAAATCAGAGAACAGGGAATATGGTGCAAAAAACTGTGCATACATGTATGAAAATACAAAAATGATACCCATTGAAACTACACCAGGAATCAAGGAAAAGAGGGAAGGAGGAGTATGGTAGAGGAGGTGAATTCATGTGTGATATATTTGATACATTGTAAGAACCTGTATAAATGCCACAGTGTAGCCCCACCCATCCCAATAATAAAGGAAGAAAAGCAGATCTTTGATTCATTTTTAAAATATTTTTTCAGGGTGAGAGATTGTCATGTAGTTTCAGGCTTCTATGTAGATAACTAGTTTTCTCACCAACATTTGTTGAAGAGGTGATATTTTTGCCAATGTATGTTTTTGGCTCCTTTGTCAAACATCAGATGGCTGTAGCTATGTGAGCTTATTTTGGATCTGTTCTGTTGGTTTTTATGTCTGTTTTTTTCCAGGATCATGCTGTTTTTGTTACTTTGGGTCTGTTGTATAATAAAATCCAATATTGTGAAACTTCCAACATTACTCTTTTTATTCCAGATTACATTTGCTATTCAGGGTCTTTCATGTTTCCATTTGAAGTTTAGGATTGATTTTTCTATTTCTGTGAAGAATGACATTGGGATTTGGATAAGAATTGCATTGAATCTGTAAATTGCTTTAAATGATATAGCCATTTTCTAGTATTAATTCTTCCAATCCATGAGCATGGCCATCTTTCCATCTTCTGTTTTGTATAATGTCTTTCTTCAAGGTTTTATAGTTTTCAATATAACAGTTCACCATCTCTAATTTGACTTCTTCCTTTCCTATTTAAATCCCTTTCATTTCATGCTGTTGCCTGATTACTCTAGCTAGTAATTCCATCACTATATTAAAGAAAAGTGTGGAGAATGAACACACCCCTCATCTTGTTCCTGACTTTAGAGGAAATTGTTTCAGTTTTTCCCCAGTTAATATGATGTTGGATATGTTTGTCCCATGTTGCCTTAAATTCATGTGAGGTACATCATTTGATTTCTAGTTGCTTTAGGATGTTTATCATGAAAGGATGTTGAATTTCCTTAAGGCCTTTTTCTGCATCTATTGAGATGATTGTGTGATTTTTTTGGGGGGAGCTTGATTCTATCTATGTTCTATATTACATTTATTGATTTGCTGTCTTGAACCATTCTTGCATTCCTGGAATGAAACCAACTTGATGATCTTTCTAATGTATTGTTGAATTGGGTTTGGAATATTTTGTAGGGAAATTCTGCATCTATGTTCACCAAGGAAATTGGTATATTTCTTTTCTTGTTTCCTTACTGGGTTTTAGTACCATGGCAATACTTGCTTCATAGAATAAGTTTGATAGTGTTGCTATCTTTTCTGTTTTATGGAATAGATCGATAGGTGTTCTTTTTTAAAGGTTTGAATCATCAGGTTATTTATTTGAGATCTGTCTTTTTATTTCTTTATTTTTTTTTATGTAGACACCCATAGCTATATTCTTTCCTCTTAGCACCGTCTTTGCTGTATCCCAGAGGTTCTGGTAAATTGTATTTTCATTTTCATTTTCTTCTAGGCTTTTTTTTCAACCCTTATATCTTCAATGACACACTGGTCATTCAACCATGTACTATTCAGTCTCCATGTGTTTGAATATTTTCTGTAGAATATTTTGCTGTTGATACCTAGTATTACTCTTTTGTGCCCTAGTAGAATATGGGGAGTTATTTCAGTTTTCTTATTTTGTTAACATTTGGTTTATATCCTAAAATATCTGTTTTAGAGAAAATTCTATGGGCTACTGAGATGAATGTGTACTGTGCAGCTGCTGGAAAAATATTCTGTACTTGTCTGTTAAGTACATTTGGTCTATATATGAGTTTATTGATTATTTTGTCTTGATGACCTCTATATTGGTGAGAGTGCCTATATATTGGTATTGACGTATATATTGCAATACCTATATTTTGGTATTGACTTCTCCATTATTATTGTGTTGGAGTCTATCTGTGCTTGTATGTCTGGTAGTGTTTATTTAATGAACTTGGATGTGACAACATGATGTATTATGTTAATGATTATCTCCTCTATATAGATAATTATCTCCTCTAGACTCAGTTTGAATTAAAGTCTGTTTTATCAGATATGAATATTGATACTTCTGTCTTTTTTTGAACATTTGCTTTGAAAATCTTTTTCTATCCTATCTCCCTAAGTCTATGTTTGACTTTGTCAGTGAGATGCATTTCTTGAAGGCAACATATGGGTGGTCTTGCATTTTCAGTGCAACCCATGATTGTATGTATTTTGATTGGAGAATTGAGACCATTAACATTCAATGTTAATATTGAAAATTATATATTATTTCCTCTTATTTTATTGTTTTTATGATATTTGCTTCTTTCCTAGTCCTCATTTTCTAGTCTGTGTGTCTAGTGGTGTTCTTTTCTGGTTGTGTGTATTTTCCTCTTTTGTGTATATGACTTCTGTAATTGTCTTCTGTAATGCTGGTTTAGTGGCCATGAGTACTTATTAATTTAGTTTTGGCTTACTGGGGTTTGAGAAATAAAGACTTTACATACACTAAAAAAATTCATGACCACTAAGGCAGTATTGCAGAAGATACTTAAAAGGAACCCTACACACAAATGAAGAAGAAACATAGTCACAATCTTGAGAGCTCTGGAGTGAGTAAATTTCATGAGAGGCATGTATGAACAAATGAGAATTAGGACAGTATAAAACATGTTTAACTCAGAAAACCAACAAACTGGTAACACGAGTAAGAGAGAAAGAAATAACAAATATTAATTAAGTTAACCAGAAAAAAAAAACACCAGAAAAAAAAGCACTTTGTAAATGGTACAGTATACCCACACCCAGCACAACATTTAAAAAATTGAGAGAAAAACCAAAAAACAATAAAAATCATAGGAATCAGCAAATACCACTCAATAATAACCCTAAGTGTAAATGATTGTAACCCTAATTAAAGACAAAGACTAGGTGAGTGGATTAAAAATCATCTTTTTTTTTCTTTTCTTTTCTGAAAAACACATAACTTGCTAGCAAGGATACACACAGAGTGAAATTTAAAGAAACCAAATTAATCAAAGAGATAAAGAAGGAAACTACATATTAATAAAGGGAACAATCTGTCACGAGAGTATAAGAAATATAAATGTATATGCACTGAAATTTGGTTGATCAATTTCATAAAACAAACACTACTAGATATAAAGGGACAGACAGTTCCTGGTTTGGTAACAGTGGGTGACTTTAATTGCCCCACTCTCATTAGCAGATTTTCCAGACAAAAATCAAGAAACTTTGCTGGTAAACTACCTTATATTTTAAATGAACTTAATAGATGGAATATTCTGCTGCACAGTACACATTCTTCTCAGCATGTCATGATTCTCATATTTTTCTCCAAAATAGATTACATTTTCAGTCATGAAGTAAGTCTTCAAAGATGAAACACAACAGTGAAATAATTTTATGTATTCATAATGGAATAAAATTAGAAATGAGTAGAATATAAACTGTATAAATACAATGAGATTTGAACAATACACTTTTGAATGTTTAGCAGGTTATTGAAAAAATCTGGGAGGAAGTTTAAAAAAATTCCTCAAATCTAGTGAAACTGAAAACACAAGTTACAAGGTCCTTTGGGACATATGACAGACAGTTCCAAAAGGGATGTTTTAGCTAATGAAATCAAAGGATCTCAAATAAATGATCTAATGATGCTCATTAAAGTCTTATGAAAGTAAGAACAAACCAAACCCCAAATTACTAGACAGAAAGAAATAGCAAAGGACTGGGTAGAAATTAATGAAATGAGACCAAAAGAATAATACAAAGAATCAACAGAACAAAGAGTTAGTTCTTTGAGAAGATATACAAGATTGACAAGCTATACCTAAACCTAAGGAAAGAAAGAGAAGGCAAGATTAATGAGATTACAGATGGAAAAGTGGATATTGCAACAGTAATACTGAAATCCAAAGCATTATTTGGGAACATTTTGAAATTTTACATTCCAATAAACTGAAAATCAAGAAGAAATGGATAATTTTTAGACATGTCTGACCTACCAGTATTGAACCAAAAAGATATAAATAAATACATTGCAATAAGATCAAACCATTAATAGTTTCCCCAAAAGAAAAGCCAGGCAATGAATGGATTCACTGCTGAATTCTATCATCTCCTAAAAGAACTAACACCAATACTTTTCAAACTATTCTATAAAACAGAAAGGGATGAAACACTTGCAAACTCATCCTGTGGACACAGTTATTAATTACCCTGTTACTAAAACTGTATAAGAACACAATAAACATCTATAAACCATTTTCCTCAATGATCATAAATGCAGAAATCCTCCATGAAATACTTGCAAGCCAAATTCAACAACACTAAAAGAACACATTAATAAGAACATATACCACAAAACAAGTTGGTGTTACTTCAGAGATGCAAGTGTAGCTCAACATGTGCAAACCAATAAACAAAATACAGCATATAAATAGCAACAAGGGTAAAAATCACAAAATTATCTCAACAGATGTAGAAAAAGCCTTTGACAAAATTCAATATCCCTTCATGATAAAAGCCCCACCAAAATTAGGAATGGAAGGATCAAATGTCAATATAATAACAACTATATGCCACACTCTATGGCTTACATTACATGGAATGGTGAAAAACTTAAAAATTTTTCCATGGGCATTCATTTACAACACTGTCATTCTATACAGTGTTTGAAATCTTACATCAATAAAGCAGGAGAATGAAATAAAAGGGATACAAAATGACAGGAAGAAGTCAATTTATCCCTACTTTCAGACTGTATAATCCTATACTTAAAATGCAGTAAGGACTCCACCATTTCTTAGATATGATAAATGCTTTCAACAGTGTAGCAGCATACAAAGCCAGTGGCTTTTCTATATACCAGTAACAAACAAGCTGAGAAGAGAATCAGAGCAATGGTATTCACCATAATTTTCAGTAAAAACAAGAAACCTTAGGAATAAACCTAACCAAGAAAGTGAAAGAACTGTATACTAAAGACTGTAAAACATTGAAAAAACATTTTGAGTAAGACACTGAAAATTATTATTGTGAAAATGGCTATATTACTGATAGAGACTTACAGATTCAATACAATCCCTATGAAAATCCCAATGGCATTCTTCATAGAAATAGAAAAAGCAATCCTAAAATTCATATGGAAGGACAAAACACATTTAACAACAAAAGAAATCCTGAGAACAAGAGCAGTGCTAGAGATATCACAGTACCTGGTTTCACATTATACTACAGAGCCATAGTAACAAAATCAGCACAGTATTGGCACACAATCAGACATGTAGACCAAAGGGATAAAATAGAAGATCCAGAAATAAACCCATGTAGCTATAGGTATCTGATTATTAATAGAAACCTGCCTTTCAACATGCTCATCAACAAATGGTGCTGGGAAAAAATGAATTTTCACATACAGAAGACTGTAAGTAGATCCCACTATATATGTATTTTTGATAAATATGGCTATCTATCTATCTATCTATATATAGCTATATAGATAGGTAGATAGATATAGATATAGATAATCACAAGGTTAACACCAAAAGAACAAAGAATCCAATCTATATTTGAGCTAATGAATAATTTACAGAAGTACAAATGACCAATAAAGTCATGAAAAATGTTAAGTATCATTAGCCATCAGGGAAATGCAAATCAAAATCACACTGAGATTCCATCTCATCCCAATCAGAATTGCCATTATTAAGAAAATAAGCAGCCAAAAATGCTGGTGAAATGGCAGGGGAGGGAGAGAGGGACCCCATATATAGTTTTATATAGTGGGAATGTAAGTGAATGTAACCACAATAAAAATCAGTATGGAGGTTCCTCAAAAAACTAAAACTAGAACTCCCTTCTGATCCTGCTAATACCACACTGATGGATATGTATCTGAAGGGATCAAGATAATCATACAATAGAAATACCTGTATGTCCCTGGTTATTGCAGCAGTATTCACAATATCAATGATAAGGAGTCAGATGAGGGACACAACAAATCATGACAGAATAAAGAAAATGTGATATACATACACAATGGAGGGTTGTTTAGCAATAAAGAATGAAATTATGTCAGTTGTGGGAACACGGATGAAACTGGAGAGCATCATCTTCAGCAAAATAAGCTTCAAAACGTCACAGGTTTTCTCATGTGGAATCTAGATATAACATAAAAGATATGAAAGTATAAGATGGATTCTATGGGTCACTGGTCATACAGCAGAAGGGATAGAGGACAAAAGATTTATGAGTATAAATATCAAAACATACACAAATATGGAAGTGTTGTAATGAGACCCATGATTTTGTACAATTAATTACATATTAATAAATTACTTATAGGATCAAATCATGGCAAAGACACATAGTGCAACTGGACTATAATTGTGAAATTACCAAATATTACTGCCTCTCTGGAATATTGTTTGACAATTTATTATAAAATTAAACATACATGTGCATACTTATGTCTTTCTACTTTGTGTATATATTTATGAGACAAGAATGAAAACTATTCACACACAAACCTTTGCATGAATCTTTAAAATATCCCTATTCATACTTGCCATACTATAACCCAAATATTCCTTACAGTTGAATGGGTACCCTAAACGGTACCTCCACACAATGGAACACTATTAATCAATTTGAAAGGAATGGAGTCTGAATATATGTATCTACTTGTATGAATCTCAAAGGCAATATTCTGAGGTCAAGAAGTGGATTTCCCTTTGAAAATAGTGCAGGGAATACACTGGAACTAATAGACATGAGCAGTGACTTCCTAAATAGAACTCAAATGGCTCAGCAATTAAGAGAAATGATTGATAAATGTGACTACATGAAATTAAAAAGCTTCTGCACAACAAAAGAAGTGGTCACTGTATTGAAGAGGCAGCCCACAGAATGGGAGAAAATCTTTGTGGCTACACATCTGACTAGAGGATAATAGCCAGAATATACAGGGAGCTCAAAAACTAAACTCCCCCCAAAATCAATGATCCAATAAAGAAATGGGCAAATAAACTGAACAGAGCTTTTTCATAGGAAGAAGTCCAAATGGCCAAAATACACATGAAGAAATTTTCAGCATCCCTGGCCATAAAGGAAATGCAAATATAGCTTAGGACTGTAGGGACACTTAATATAATTGAAATTTAATATCCTGTAATCAAGTCCTTTTTTTCTGTGTAATGTAATTTTTTATGTCATGGAGTTTGTTAAAGCATGAGTTTTAGAAATAATGAAAGTGATAATTTTGCTATTGGTTCTACTTATGAGAACATTTATTATTTTAATAAAAAGAGCCACATTAATAGCAACATAAAAAACATACAATCATTGAAACAAAACGTTGGTTCTTTGAAAAAATAAACAAGATGAGTAGACCCCTGGCAAACCTGACTAAAATGAGGAGAGAAAAAACCCAAATCAGTAAAATCAGGAGTACAAAAGGGGAGATAGCAACAAATACCATGAAAGACCAGGAAATCATCAGAGATTACTTTGAGAACCTATATTCAAATAAATTTGAAAATCTTGAAGAAATGGACAGATTTCTAGATGCTTAATGACCATGAAAAATTGAACCAAGAGGCCATTAATCACCTGAATAGATCTATAACACAAAATGAAATTGAAGCAGCAATAAAGAGTCTCCCAAAAAGAAAAGTCCAGGACCTGACAGATTCTCTGCTGAATTCTATCAGACCTTAAAGAAGAACTAATACTAACCCTCCTTAAAATGTTCTATGCAACAGAAAGGGAAGGAAAACTGTGCAACTTACTCTGTGAAGCCAGTATAACATTCATCCCAAAACCAAAGACACCTCCAAAAAGGAAAACTATAGGCCAATCTCCTTAATGAACATCGATGCAAAATTCCACAATAAAATAATGGCAAATCACATGCAACAACACATCAGAAAGATCATTCACCACAACCAAGTTGGCTTGGTTGTAGGGGTGGTTCAACATACATAAATCAATAAATGTAATACAGCACATTAGTAGAAGAAAAGACAAAGACCACTTGATCATCTCAATAGATGTAGAAAAAGCCTTCGACAAGATCCAACACCACTTCATGATAAAAGTTCTAAGAAAATTAGAAAGAGAAGGAAAGTACCTCAACATTATAAAAACTATATATGACAAATATACAGCCAACATTATACTATGTAGCTTTGTGAAGACATACATTATTAACGATTAATTCAATGCAGTCATTTGTTTTCCTTTTGCTTCCTTGTTCACTCAAAAGACATACAAAGTGCTTAATATTTTTCTGGTTTGCTTGTTTTTATGTGTTTGTGCATACACTATGGGATAATTTACAAGTTTTCATTTCAATTGTACATGAGTCATTTCTCTCATGAGCTTTCTGAGGGCATCTGTGGACATAAGTGACATGTCACATATTTCTCTGGGTATTTGTTAAGAAAATGTTTACCCAAAAACAGGTCTAACTAATAAGCTTATTTAAGAATAGGTATGTTCTCAAACAGTATTGCATATGTATTTATTATTCTCTTTAAAAGCTTGTTATTCAAAGGAATATTGTGATAAAGTCTTTACTATAGAAAAGTAATGGGTGTTTCTTATGTTAGATTTACTTTAAGTAGGAAATATCTATTTTATAAAGTTCGGTGTTTAGCTGTAGTATATTAAAAGTACACAGTTGTTTCTAGTTTATTGTATTAATTCAAAAAGAACAAAATTTTGCTCATGCTTGTGAGAGGATATATTCTTATAGAGTACAGGTATAAGAACATCTGTCAGCAAAGTAGATACTAAAGTTAAGTATATTTATTGTTATCTTTTGGCATAACAGATTGCTAAAATGGAATATTATGTTCATAACAAACATCTAATTATTACAAAACAAAATATTTCTACTTTACATGCAGTGTTAAACTTGGCATTCCTGCTTGAACTACTTGAAAGTTCTGTAGCTATGTACCAACAAATGCTGGGTGGAAAAGTCTTTTTATCACTGCATACTTACTTGAAAAGGTAATTAATTTGTATTGATGGTGTTACTGTGTAGCTTTCATAGGAGAACAACTGGCAATCAATAGTTGTATTTTTTGTAACTTACCTTTCCATTGATTGTGTGGTGGTCATATTTTTCAGTAATTGAAGAACATTTTTGTCTTATGACTTAAACACAAGTGTAGACATGGAATTATAATAGGTGTTACAGATGTAAATAATGAAGAAATTGATAATGAAAGTAGACACTAAAGGAAAATGCTCATGTACTTTCATCAAGTTACCATATCACTTCTCTTATTTTTTTGCTAGTTATTCCTTTGCTGTATTTACATTCAGCTTGTTTCCTAGCTATCTTCTCATTTTGTTTTGCTTAAATGGATTTAGTTTTTTGCATGATTTTTCACTGACAAAATCAAAATCTTTGTTGTAACAGAAATATTCTTTTGTGCTCTTACATTTTAATATAGAAGACTTTTCTTATCAATATGTGGTATCAACAGCATAAATTAAATGGGCTTAGTTCCTTTTGGTTTTGTGTCATTAAAATCCCTGTTTTTTTGTTTGGTTTTTGTTGGTACTGGGATTTGAACTCAGTTTCTTGTGGTTGCTAGGCAGGCACTCTACCACTTGAGCCATGCTCCCAGCCTGTTTATACCCTTTTTAAAATGATTTCCTTTATATTAGTTACAATTGAACATTGTTACAATGAATGCTAATTTCTTATGGTTTCAACAAGAGATTGGTGGTTTCATATGAATTCTTTTACCTATTCAATTGAGATTTTTCGAGTAAATGATTAATTTTAGAAATATTTCTTTTCCTCATTAACACATTCTTATCAGGTCACTCTTCAATAATCTGAATATGAAATTATTTGAGAAATGATAGAGGTAAGATATCAATTAAGAAGAATAAAAAAATTTTAACCGCAGGAAAGAAAATTGAGAAGACTTTTGGAGATACTATTCATTTCACATCCAGTTGTGTTACATTTGAAATAATTATAACTGTTCTTTCTTTTGAAACAAGTGCTAGTCTTTCACTAAGGATTGGTGTTTGAAGAATGGTAGATGGATCATGGGTAGCATTTCTTTATTAAGGCTTTTTGTTTCTGTAGCATCACTTAGAATTTCATTACTGTTCTTTTGTTTTATTTTTTACATGATGACATACAATTTTCCTTGTATCTAGAGTATTAGAAATTTTTTTTCTATTTTATTTTATTTTTATTATTGTTTTGCTGGGGGTACATTATGATAAGTATCATAAATTCTCACAATATGAATTCACCTCCCCATCATTCTCCTTTCTCCCCCTCCCCCATTCTTTGGATAGTATCTAAAAGTCTCATTTATCCATTTACAAACATTTAGAAGATACATGATAAGCTATATTTTATATGAATTAGGCATCATGAAAGGCCTTTGTAGATTGCTGTGTATGGCAGGATCACTGGGCCAACAAAATTACAATATTTTCAATTTAACAATGGGCTTATTGGATGTAATCCTATTTTGTATTTGTATTCAGATGACCTAGGACCTTGTTGAGAAGATGACTTACCACTGCACTGAAGTCTAATCTTTGCTGTGAATCAGGTGACCCTATGAGAGTGGGATGGTTTTTCTATCTTTAAGACACTACAATAGTATCTTAATTTATATCACTTTTTGGTATATCTTGATATCTGGCCATAGTCATCTACCTTTATTGTTACTCTTTAAGATTGCTTTCACTATTCCTCACCTTTTGCATTTCTGTATATATCAGTTTGTCACTTTTTACAACAAAATGTTAGCATTTTCATTTGATTGTATTGACATCTTTATTATATTAAATTTTTAAATTCATATACTTGGTATATCTATTTAGGATTACTTTTGTAATTTTCTGCATAGAAAATTAGCTGTTTATTCTCAAACTGTCATTATTTGATCTTATATTTTCTATTTTCATGTAGATAGAAATATAATCAATGTTTATATTGAACTTTTAAATATTAATCTTGCTATTTGTCTATTCTAGTAGTTTATAGATTTTTAAACAAATTTTCTTTTAGTTAGTAATATCTTCTGAGACTGACAGTTGTAGTTAATATTTCCTTGCTTTATTGTTTTGTTTTGGTGGTTCTGGAGTTTGAACTTCGGGGCTATACTTTGAGCCACTCTGCCAACCCTTTTCTGGGTGCTTTTTTGAAATAAGGAGTCACAAACTATTTGCCCTGGCTACTTTGTAAATTTTTTTAAATCAAATTAAAGAACTACTTTGGGTTTGCTAAGAGTTTTCTTTGTCATAAACTTATGCTGAATTTTTCATCCTTTTTGACAGTATGATGTTTTTATTTGTTTCCTAATTTACAGGATTACATTAATTAATATCTGAATGTTAAACTCCCATTCACTCTTCAATCTACTCCTATTCCCTTCTTGCTTTCATTTTTTTTTACTTCCCTCACTATGGCTCATGTCGTTGTCACCAGTGCATTTTTTAATTTTAACCTTGATTATTTCTTCATCTCCTATTTGGCCATTTAACAACATTTCACTTGAACATTCTCTCCTTGAAATGATGCACTGAGTTTATGTTGGTGTTCTTTCTTTGTTCTCTTTCTACTTCCTTATTCTCTCTGTTAGTAGTTCTTCCTCCCCTTCTAACTTTTAAAGACTCTCTTTCTGATGCTCAAAGACAAAGATGAATGCAAAATGAAGGCCAAGAGGCCAAACTTTTCTCTTCCTTTTAGGTAATCATGTACCCAATTAAGGAGTTGATGCTTTTCATCAAAAGCAGTTTAAGCACCTGTCACAGGATGACCCTGAAGACCCTCGGGTTCTGCAAGGCTTCCCAGTCCCTGCCAAGGACAGAGATATGGAACACCTTCCCAATTGAGAAAAATGTAATGGTTCCCTGCCTAACCCTCTTGTGACTATGTGGGCATAGTGTCCAATACCCCCCCATGGGCTGCCAAGAGCATCAAAACAAAAGTTTTAAGAAAATGTCACAGCCAAGAGGAGCTCAAGTAGGGCCATGATGACCAAATGTAATGTGCTAGGGAAAGCCATTCAGAACAACTAAGTAAATCTGAATGAAGTATAAACTTATCTTTAAGTTCACTCATTAAGAAAAATGCAGCACATCAATTTAAGATATTAATAAAAAGAAAGTAGACATAGGATCTGTGGGAGGTCTGCACTATCTTCCTGATAATTTCTATGAATCCAACTGTTCTAAAACTGAAAGTTTATTTAAACACAAGTTTTGTACATGAGGATTTTTAAATTAAATTGATAATGGCAGAGTTGTTCTGGAATTAGTATGTTTGGGTGGCACATTCCTAACTTCTAAATTTTATTTCATTCATTGAACAGAAATTTCCAAAGTCCTTCTGTAATAAAACAGTATATTAGGTGCTGGAAAATACAAGTCTGCCACTTTATTCTGAAGGTGCAATGCTTAGTATGAGGAATGGAGACATGCGTCTGGCAGCAGCTCTGGGGTCACCGACTGAACTGAACTACACATCTCTCCTCTATGACAATAAGCACACGTTTCAGTTCTTTTTCAAGTCATTGAAGTGTCAACCAAAACCTTCCATTCCTTCCAACCACTTGATTGGGTTTATCACTGTATCAATGCATTGCTTTACCAAAGAGTGTGAGGGTTTGGGGGGCATGACTCGAGTGTAGAGCACCTTTCTAGAAAACAGATGCAGTCAGAATTGCTTCATAATCCATGGAAAAGATGGAAGAAATTAGGATGTGGGAGGGGAAAGGTAAGGCTCATCAAATGACATACCTAGAAAGTCAAGAAATTCCATGGGTGAGCCAGAGTTCACCATTAAATTCCATGTTTTTTCTATAAACTGAGGTGTCATCCATATGCCTACTGGCATGTCTTGTTAGAAACCTAATGTCACTTGAAAATGTTCATTAAAAGCATGATCAGAGCAGGAATTAAATCTGGATTTTCTCTGTACTAGCTGTCAAAGCAGACCTTCTCATAGATTAATGTAACCTTTTTAAAATGCAGATTTTAATTCTGTACAGAAAGGATGGGTTGGGGTGCTCAGATTCTGTATTCCTGACAAGCTCCCAGGTGACATGAATGATGCCCTCCGTAACACATGCTAGGTGACAAAGATTTCTAGCGGGGACCTAGGCATACATATAATACAAAGTGTAAACTTGTACATATCTTAGTAGTTCCATGAATTATCACAAAATCCTGGATCCTTCCTAACCCTAGAATTGCCTTGTCCATTTTATAAATCTTTACTGTTCTTTAAAATGCATTTGTTGTTGCCTTGTTTCTTGAATTTAATGTTGAGTTGCTCATTGCAAGTGCTATTTCTTAGCCTAGAAGAGCATTATCCTCCTTCTGTGAGACTAACATTTAGTCAATTTGTGGAGGTCCATCTAATTAAGCCATCTCCATTGTTCCCTAGGACCTACTCTGCCTGCTCCTTCCCTTGTCCCCAAGGCAAAGTTTTAACCTATAGCAAGGACAGTATTCCTCCCTTTGTCCTGCAGCAGGCAGTCCATTTATTCCCTTCATTTATTAACCTACCTTTCTGGGTCTCCTGTCACAGTCTTGGCCGAGAAAACATTTTGGTATTCCTGAGGTGGCCCAGGAAACCAGGAGACAGGGTCAGGTGTTCTGGGGACCTCACATGGGGCCATGTAGCCAAGATACACAAGTGGCACCTAAAATGCAAAGTGGCAGTGCCTAGAGAGGAAGGCCACAGTGGCATGCATCCATTAGGGGGTGGCCAAAAATGGGACATCTGGGGCTCAATGGGGCGGGATCAGTGTTGTGGACCTTGTGACCTTGTTTGTTGAACAGCCATAGTGCCAGTGTCCCAGGGAGCTTGGAGTACAAGGACTGAGGTGAGAAGGGTACAGGGATCCCTGGAGCTGGCTCCCTGAGCAGGACAGTGGGGTGGTCCAGTGCTCTGAGCACCTCTGCAGGCCAAGAGGAAGGGAAGGATGGAGGGAGGAGACCCAGGCAGCTGTCTGCAGTGGGGATTCCCTTCCTGATGTAGCATAGTCTCCTACCAGCGTCGTTCCTGTGAAGGTGACCACAGAGCCACTGGTGGGGGAAACCACCAGTGGGTGCTTCCATGGAGCACCATGGTGACAAGGCTGCTAGCTCAGGGGGCGATGGTGGCCATGCCAAGGGCAAGGAGCACAAGACCATGGTGGGGACCAGGGATGACCCCAGCATCTTCATCCTGCCAAATGTCAGGGTAATGTCTCTGCTCCCACGTCTAGGTCCCCCCACTCACAACTTGGTCCCCGCCCCAGCTACTATGTCCTCATGCCATGATGTGGTCCTGGCACCCACAATGCTCTTCACTCTGAATGTTCCTAAAGTGGTTTCTGGGATGGAGGTATCAGGTGGCATGTGCCCTCCTCTTGCCACCTCAAAATAGGACCTAGAGAGGCAGAGTTCTTGCTTTTATGGACTCTGACTCCTCCAGGGCCACAGTTGAGAACATGTGCACTGGACACATCCTGGCCACCAGCCCATCCTGGGTTCTGATCTTGTGCAGAGTGCCCTCTGTTGCCCTGGATAATTTCTTCACCTCTGCCTCTGGTGGCTTGGTGCATGTCTTTGCTGACAATGCCTTACCTGTACATCATCTTTAATCTTCCAAAAGGGCCACACATGGATCCTCATTTTGCATGAAAGCAAAATGAAGGGCAAGATGCCAAATTTCTCTCCTGTTTTAGGTAATTCATGTGCCCAAGTAAGTCAATGCTTTTCAGCAAAAGCAGTTCAAGCACCTGTTACAGTATGACTCTGAAGACCCTTGGTTTCCACAAGGTTTTCTACTATCTGACAAGGAGGGAGATATTGAACCACTGCCTGATTGAGAAAACTATTACTACATGGGCATGGTGTCCAATACACCCTGGGCTCCTGGTGCCAGAGGTACCAAGCAGAGCATGGAAAGAACACAAGGCAATACTCACCACCATGAAATTAAGTCTGCAGGAAGAAACAGGTATGCTCCTCTCTGCTGCCTACAAGTGGTTGAGGAAGCAGCTTGGGATTCAGAATGTGGATACTGTAGTCTCAAATATGGGTGCAGAAATAATTGAAAGGTGGAAGAAAGCCTGAGTCATAGACCCTCGACCTTCAGCAGCTACTCCTTTGTTCTGGAAATTTCCGAGCACCACAGAGCCTCCCAAACCCACCTACACACATCTCAGTATCAGAGTATTCAGACACTTGTAACTCCTGAGTGGAGAGTTGACATGGTTTCCTCTTAGACATTAGATTGTTACGCTATGCAAGTTCACTGGATGTTGTGGTTGGATATGAGGTACAACTCTATCAAAGATTATGTGCTGAACGCTTGGTCCCCAGCTGGTGGCACTATTCAGAGATGATAGGATCGTAAGGACAACTGAGAAAATGAGGTGGCTCAGGGCATCACTCCCTCTCTGCCTACCCCTCTCACCCCAATCTCAGCTTCTCTATCACCAGACCCTGTTGTACCCTACACTCATACCCTTGATCATCTATTACTGGAATTCAACCACAAGTCAACAGCATTAAGTTAATTCACTCCCATGATCTATTGAGCAATGATGGGCCCTGTTTGGTTCAATATGTGGGACCAATGAAATAGCATATTTATAAGTCTTCCCAAAATAGATTCTCATAGCATGTACTCAAGGTTATATAGATAACCATTTTAATCATGCTATAAGCTTGGGAAGTGCTCTTGAGGGGCTAGGATGTAATTCATAAGTAACAAACATATTAACAGATGTTCAGTGACATTAAAAAACAAAAATATGTGGTGTGTGGTTGCATATGGAATGTGGAGACAGTAGGATCATGAGTTTGAGGTCAGCCTGGACTACAGAGGGAGATCCTGTGTCAAAAATCTAAAAAACAGCTGGGTGCTGGTGGTTCACACCTTGCTATCCTAGCTACTTGATAGTCTGAGATCAGGAAGCTCATGATTTGAGGCTATCCTAAACAAATACTTACAGAAACTCCAACTCCAAATAAGCAGACAAAATGAGCTGCAAGTGTGGCCCAAGCATTTGAGCTCTCCTACTTTGCAACAATCAATCAATAAATAAAACAAAAATGAAGCAAAAAAGAAAAAAAAACCAAGGAAACAAAATATAAATGAAGCCAAAACAGCCCAACATAGAGGAGTAGATTAAGAAGTAGAAATGGCACACTTGGCTTGTGTTTGAGGAAAAACCAAGATCTGCCCCAATGACAGAAAAGAAACCAACATAGAAATGTAATGTATAGAGATGTGACTCAAGCAGTAGAGCTAAACCCAAGCCCAGTGTTCAAATCTCTATTCATATATATATATAATATAAATATGAAATATATATATATATGTACATGTATATTTTCCAAAAGCAGACTATGGAGAAAAAATAGGGTGGTTGATATGCTCACAGTACATGAATGAATATAGATATCTTAAACTGGCCAGGGCCACCATGGGAAGGGGATAATGGAGGAGTAAAGAGGACAGGTATAGATGAACCAATTGGGGATGTAATACATATATGCATGGAAATAATAAAAGGAAACTCCCCATGTAGCTATCCTTATCTCAAACTAGCAAAAATGTCATGTTTCTCTTTTCATCTATTATGGATTTTCTTCTACAAAAACTGAGAATAGGAGGGTGGAACAAGTTTTCCCTGGAGGTGGGGGTTGGCACCAGTGAGAAGGGGTGAGGTGGCATGGAATGTATACAATGTAAATACTGTATACACATATGTGTAAATGCAAAAACAATACCTGTTGAAATTGTTCCAGGAATCAAACACATCAGTGAGGGGGTGAATTCAAGTATGAATGATAGGAACCTTTATAAATACTACAATGTACCCCCACCCCTCACAATATAAAAATAATCAATAACTAAGTGAAACCTGGAGTGATAAAGCACAGAAAAAATTTTAATCACTAGTAATTTATTCTCTTAGCATCATACATATCTCTCTGTATGATATGTTTTAGCCCAGTTAGGTATAAGGGGAGAATATTCACACAACACATAACACTTATACATCAGCAAAGTTTTACAGTTTTCATTTGACAAAAACCCTTTTAATACATGCTCTAATATTAAAGAAATGGACTTGTGGGTAGCTGTGAAGAAAGTGTATCTCCTTGTAAGCCATTTCTTCTTTGATTTGATTTTGGTCATACACAAGAATAAGCAATGGGGCTTAGTTTCTTAGGAAAGAGAGGTGGCACAAGAGCACACAGCTATTGAAACTAGCAGATGACCAGAAAGCACTCAACAGTAACTTCCACTGAGATCAGATACCTGCTATGTTTCAAACTAGGCTGACAGTTGGGAGGCAGGAGACATTCCATGACACCCTCCACATTCTAATTCTGTTACTGCTGCTCCAGAACATTACCTGGCAGTCTGGGCCCTACCTCCCTCTCTCCTTGTGGAGTTTGAGATACAGGTAGTGCCTTTGGATCTGAATTCTGGCATCCTGACCCTTCTTTACAGGGTTAAGGACTCTCAAGTGGGGTGTTGATCAACTTTCTCTCAACAGTAAGTTAATAGTTACAGTTACTGTCATCCTTTAGACCTGATGACACCAGTTTGAATTCATGTGTTTGGGTTTCTTCTCCAGTCCCTGGCTTGGATTCTTCTGCCACAAACACCATCATGGCAGGATCTTCCAGCCCTTTTTTTTGCTTCAAGAGCAGAAATGAACAACCTAGAAATCAACAAGAAATTGTGCTTTCAGCTTGAGGAGACAAAACAGCAGCTCTGAGACTTCAAAGAGAAGTTTCTTATATCTGAAGCCACTGTATATTCCCTGGCCAACCAGCTGTGGAAATACAGTAAGTTTTGTAGGTTGATAGTCACTCAAGTGGTGAATGAGCACCTGTTTTCTCTATGAGAAATGAAATGTCTCCCCAACTTGATTTTTCACTTCCCTTTTTCAAATAAATGTCATCCTTCCCATATTCCTAGAAACATAAAGATGAAATTTCTCCCTGAATTTTCTGGGGGTAGAAAAATGGTGACACAAAGGATAACAAAGTGTACAGAGTGGGACTAGGGTTAAAATCCTAGTTACTGATATCTGATTAAGGGAGAGAATTGCCTGCTTTTCTCAAGAACTGGTCAAAACATATTTCTTGGGCTCCTCTCTGTGCCATGTCAGATCCTGCAAACTTAACATCAGTGTTGAGACTAACACAGAGGCCTGGCCCTCACCAGCTGAGTTTAAGCTTTGATTGGATTCTAATTGGCCAAGCTCTGTACTGATCATGCTAGAGACATGGCAGTGGAGCACAGTACTTGCTTCAAATGAGGTACAGAGAAGTCTGCTGGGAACTGAAACTGTGGCATCATAAGTGATCCCACTGAGACCAAAGAAACCCTGATGAGAGGAAGCACTTGGACATCCTGGAGGACAGGTTCTTCTTATATTCCAGGAGGGTCATTTGATACTCTGTGGAGCAGAGGAAGGTACTTCTGAGATACCAGACAATCTGTAATTTGCCCTCTCTCTGAGCTGGTAAATCTTTACAGTTACCCAACAGCCAGCAGTTCCAGGTGGACTTCAAGTATCTCAGCTATGCAACATGAGGCCAAAGTGAGCATGGGGATGTGCAAAGGATACTATAAGGCAGAGAAATATGCAAGCCAGGGTGTGAGCAGGATCTCCCATCCCACAGTCAGCTGGGGATAGGAGATCACCAGCCTGTTTATAAGAGGATCTGTAGTGACTCAAGGAATCATGTGAACCAAGGCCATGTAAAATAGCTAGCAAGATTAGAGGGAATCATTCCAACTCTCAGCTGCATTTATCCTCATTTATATACAACTTCTTTTTCAAAACTTCTTGCAGACTTTTTAAAAATTGAAAATAACTCTAAAAAGTAGAAAATTAGAAGTCTTTTAAGGAAGTTCAGAGGTGAGTTTTGGAAGAACATATTATCATCTTTTCTTAGAATTAGAATATAATTGTAGGAAACAATTTTGAACTTAAAGAAGGAAGATATCCCCAAGACACTGTTGAGGTAATAATGGGCCTTGGGACAGACTCAGGAAATGGCTAGCCCTATAGTGTTTGAGCAGAAAGGAAATCATTGCTTCAGGCCCAGCTCAGTGTTTTGACTTAGAAGTGCAAGGCTTGGTAATTACAGTGGTCCTAGATCAGAGTCAGACCTCAGTGATGTGAATTCTGACTCTGCCACTTACCAAGTGAGTCATTGGTGAATTTGGTTACATTTGAGCCTGATTTCTCATATGGGACAGTTAAATGTAATCTAGTAAAGACCCTGGGAAATTAAAATGTGAAATCTTTAGACAAAACCTGGCCCTGGGGCAATGTTTGTCTTAGGGAGGACACTGCAGTGTGTTCAGCTATCCACTGGGATGGGTGCGTCTGTCTTTTCTTAGAGTGTGGAGACTTCAAAGTCATTGAGTCAGTGCTGGGGGAGAAGCTGCAGCCCAAGGAGGGGGAGCTGACAGAGACGCTGGTGCTCACTGAGAAGCTGAGGTAAGGGGGCTCTGTGCAGGGCAGGTGGTTGGCTGGTGTGTGCCTCTTTGAGGTAAATGTCAGCTGGGGAAACTAAGAACTATCCTGGGACAGGAGACAGTAGAAAGTCACACCCCCCAAAAAGTCTATATCCAAAAAAATGTCCATTGCCAAATGAGGAGATGAAAGGATGTGTTTATTATGCAGATTTAGGAATGTACCTGGTTTTGGCCACAGAGTGGACCTGGACACTATGGAGGAATCTTACACCAGGAGAATTTTCTGGCATAAGGGAAGACTTGGTTCTACATGTCTTTTCCTTTTGCTTCAGACAGGTCACCAAACACATGCTGGAATTCTCCCAAGGGCTCATGAGGGATATTCTCACAGACATCTCTGTCAAAGCCCATACAATCTATGGTGTAACTCTTTGCAAGGCTTCATTTTCTCTCTGTTCTACCTCAGGGAATCTAACATCCTCATCAAAGACCAGGCCTGGAAGCTGTCCGAGTTAGAGCAGAAGTTACAATAGGGGAGAGATGTGTCATTTCTCCTCAGTCAACATCTCAAGGACCTCCTCACCCAGGATGACAGCAGTGATGAGCAGGCACCAGGCTTCCAAGAGCAACTGGCTGAGGGGTGCTGGCTAGCTGAGTGCCTTGTCCTCAAGCTCAGTCCAGGTGAGATGATCACAGGTCTTTATTTCACCCAGCTATGCGAGATCCCCAGCTCACAGACACTCCACTTACAATTTGACTGTTACCAGCTGTTTTGGTTTCCAAGTTAATTTTTGGGTGAGGGGAAGAGCAGGACTGTCTGCATGGGAACACAAAAGATAAATGCACAGTGTGGAGGTCATAGTGTCTACCTCCTCTATCATCCTCTCTCTGATGGATCATGGCCTTTGATGAGGAGGGCAGTAGCTCTCCAGTGTTAAAGCAGAAGAGGGACATGACAGGAGATAGCTTGTTAGAGTTAAAGTTGTTCCAGACTAAAAACAAAAGCTTCCCAGTCTCAGCCTATTTGTTTTCTTTCTAATTCTGGACAATTGATCATTTTATCTTTCCTGAAATTCAATCTTCTGATCTACAGAAAATGGATCACTTAGTAGCTGTAGTAATCATAGGTAGGAATGGAATTTTCCTGAATGCATTTATAAAAGTAAAAACCCTCATTCTTTGGGGCTTCTTAGGTACTTTTGGAAGACACAGAATTATATATACACTCCATAGCAGTGACATGGAAGAGTTCTATGCTCCTAAAAGTCCACCTTACTCCACCTATTCATTCCTACCTCCCTTACCTAGAACTCCAAAGAATCATATCTTTTTTCTTTTTTTTTTTGTTGGAATGAGGGTTTGAACTTAGGGCCTGCACCTTGAGCCACTCCACCAGCCCTTTTTTCTGATGTTTTTTTTAAAGATAGGGTCTCGTGAACTGTTTGCCCAGGCTGGCCTAGAACTGTGATCCTCCTGATGTCTGCTTCCTGACTAGCTAAGACTACAGTTGTGAGCCAGCAATGCCAGGCAAAAATCATCTCTTTATATATTACCAACCATGTTTATAAAGATTTTTTCTCCCCGTGTATCCTTTCTCTTTTAGTTACCTTAACCATGTTTTTCATAGAACAGAAGTCAATTTTAACAAAATCTGATTTACCCATTCTTTCTTTTGTGAATTGTGCTTTTGGCTAAACACAAACCCACAATCACCTAGATTTTGTTCATCATCTTTGGGCATTGTATAAAAAGATTGTAGGCTGGAGGTGTAGTTCAGTGATAGAGGGTTTGCCAAGAATGTACAAGGCCCTAGGTTTCATTCCCAGTACTGGGGCAAAAGACAGTTTATGGTTTACACTTGAGGTCTGTGATCCATTCTGATTTAATATTTGTGAAATTTATCAGGACTATATTCTGTGGCTTCTGAATGTCCATTTGTTCCAGCTTCACTTGTTCAAAATATTCCTTTTCCATTTCATAGTCTTTTCTTTGATAAGTGTCTTTCTGAGGATCTCTTTCTGAGTGTATGATTAATGGATTCTCTCAGGAATACCACCATTTCTAGGTTACTGAAGCTATGTGAGAACTCTCGAATTTGGGCAGTCCATTTGTTGACTTTGCTCTCTTTCAACATTGTCTTTTCTGGGTCTTTTCTGATCTACAGAAAAGTGCCCTGGGCACTTGAGATTTTGTGTTTGATATCTTCAGACTAATCTCTGGGTGTTTTCCTTGGATGTGTACTGCATCAATAGGTTGAGTTAGGAAGAAGTGACATCTTGACAGCATTGAGACTTCTCCATATACATAGAATATCAGTTTATATAGATAATCACTGAGGTATTTGATCTATTTTTCCTTATCCTTACACTTTCCTGTTTGCATTCTCTACTCCTTTTTTCCATGAATGTTGCAGGTATAGAATCCGCAGGCAGCTAGATAATGTGAAGAACTGGGTAACACAAGATACTTTTAATAATCTTTCCATTTTCAGCACTGTTTGCAATGTGGGTGGTACATCAATCTGAGAAGTGTTAGCTGACATTCATGGGAATACAATATATGAGATATATACTACCATTTTCTCTTTGGATCTTGACATCCTCCATGGATAGTTATGTCTCTCAGCCCAGAGAGGCCACTGTGTTTTTATAATGAGTAATGTGACAGTACTCAATGCTTAACTAGTCATTTCTGACTTTGATTGCAGGAAATCATGAAGAGGAGGGAAATGATAATAATTGCAAATGGCTATCCCCCAGGTAACAATAAATATTCAGAGTTTGGGGTAGGATGGGTAAAATACAAAAAGAGTCTGCAAATGAACAGTCCCAAGTCAAGAGCAGCCACATATTTCACAAAATGTCCATTGTCTTGGTGGTATTCATCTGTATAATAGGTGGAACTATTAAGCCCGTGAAGTCTTTGAACTCACAGAATCTACCTGTTTTCTTTTGTTTGGATAAATTGCGGATGAGGTGCTTATCTGGTTTCTGTATAGTTGGTCTCACCTTCTTGGCAGAGATTTCATAGCAAAAAACCTAACCAGACCGAAAAGAAAAACTGTATCATGTCTCTCTATACATAAAGAGTCCTAAAATGCCCAAGACCCTTGAACTCTGCAGTGTCTCCACAGCATTGACTGTTCTGCTTGATTTAAAATCAGCATGACTTGTAGGAAAGGTTAAGCCACTCTTACAGCTCTCTGGGTGTGCTGTACATCATACAGCATACAGGGGTGGGGGGCACGGAGTAGGTGAGTTGAAAATCCTTCATCAGCTCACTTTCCAGTCAGTACACTGAGCTCCCCTTCCTGTCTGGTGCCATCAAAGCAGTTATGCCTCATCCTCATCCTGGGGTTTTGTTTTATTTTTCTCTTTGAAGGGAGTGTCACTACCATATGTTACCATGCCCTCATGACCCTATCAGGAGAATGTGGGAAACTTGTATCTCATCCTCTTGATTTAATCACATTATATCCCACCAGGCTGAGCAGAGATGGACAGGAGGAGAGAGTTAAAGAAACTCTTGAGAACTCATTGGATGAAGGTCTTAGGTCTTCCTCAAGTTACATTGACTTTCCCAAAGCCCACCATCCTCCCAGCATCACTGATGTTCTGTTGGATGACTGTGAAGAATCTTCTCTGGATGCAGCTGGTAAATACTCCTTTTTAAAGAGAACTGCACTCATAGCAACCATTTTTCTGGAAGTCCAAAGGAAACTTCCTAGTGGTGAACACCAATGAAGAGAGGTAAGGTTGAAAAGACTTTAAATAGACACAACCACCACTGATGCCTGAGCTTATTTTGTAAGCTGGACAGTTAATCTCTCCTTTTACTGTTCTTGCTAATTCTTGATACTGAACAAAATTAGTGACCATCCAAACATGTTGGTACCCTTGACCACATTATTGGAGATACTGTTGTCATGGCTCCTCAACTCCCAGCCTCAGTCTCTCTCTCCTGTAAGTTGTCTTCTCAATGATAAGGTGCCATATACCTACTGACATACACACATTTCTTGGATGTGTTTGGAATAATTCTGGGAGGCATGGCATGTGTTGTGGCTCTCTCCATCCTCCTGAATGTAAAGTATCTTGTTCTTTGTCACATAAGAAGTCTTTTCTCCTAAGGCTCTATAGATTTTATCCATCAGTTTAGTCTCATATATAATCTCAACTTGACCAAGAACAACCAGAGTGTCTGATAGAGTAATGGCTGAATATTGCAGAAACATTTCTAGAAAGTCAGTATTAAAGATTTCCTGTTGACTAGGACAAAGCATTGTTTTAAGTGATCACCAGATTCAGGACAGAGGCCATTGTCATTAATTGAGCAAGTCAGGAACAACTTGCTCTGTGGTTGAGGAAAAGAAACCTTTCTGTTTCTCAAAGAACTAAATCTACAGGCTTTTGAGTATTTCTCTCAATGTATCCTGTTCTCACACCAAGAATATTTACATCCATGTGCCTAAATTAGCACTATGTTATGAGTCATAACAAAAGTCTTCATTGTGATTGTTTCTGTCTGAATGTGTTTTGCAGGCACCCAAGATAATAAGAAGCAAGAAGAAGAGGAAGAGCCTATGATCTTCAGGTGATGTGAAATCATGGGTTAATTAAGCAATGGTGTTACCTGGAGACCTCAGTTTCAAGGAAAACCAGAACAGGCTGAATTATCTTGTTTCATCTTTTCTGCCAGACTGGAATGGGGTCTCATTCTTTTTTTATCCCCCCCTACCCCACCCCCTCCCTTACCACCCTCTTTGCCCCTCCCTCTCACCCCCACCCCCTCAATACCCAGCAGAAACGATTTGGCCCTTATTTCTAATTTTGTTGTACAGAGAGTATAAGCAATAATAGGAAGGAACAAGGGTTTTTGCTGGTTGAGATAAGGATAGCTATACAGGGAGTTGACTCACATTGATTTCCTGTGCGTGTGTGTTACCTTCTAGGTTAATTCTTTTTGATCTAACCTTTTCTCTAGTTGCTGGTCCCCTTTTCCTATTGGCCTCAGTTGATTTTAAGGTATCTGCTTTAGTTTCTCTGCGTTGAGGGCAACAAATGCTAGCTAATTTTTTAGGTGTCTTACCTATCCTCACCCCTCCTTTGTGTGCTCTCACTTTTATCATGTGCTCAAAGTCCAATCCCCTTGTTGTGTTTGCCCTTGATCTAATGTCCACATATGAAGGATAACATACGATTTTTGGTCTTTTGGGCCAGGCTAACTTCACTCAGAATGATGTTCTCCAATTCCATCCATTTACCAGCAAATGATAATATTTCGTTCTTCTTCATGGCTGCATAAAATTCCATTGTGTATAGATACCACATTTTCTTAATCCATTTGTCAGTGGTGGGATATCTTGGCTGTTTCCATAACATGGCTATTGTGAATAGTGCTGCAATAAACATGGGTGTGTAGGTGCCTCTGGAGTAACCTGTGTCACAGTCTTTTGGTTATATCCCCAAGAGTGGTATTGCTGGATCAAATGGTAGATTAATGTTTAGCTTTTTAAGTAGCCTCCAAATTTTTTTCCAGAGTGGTTGTACTAGTTTACATTTCCACCAACAGTGGAAGAGCGTTCTTTTTTCCCGCATCCTCACCAACACCTGTTGTTGGTGGTGTTGCTAATGATGGCTATTGTAACAGGGGTGAGGTGGGATCTTAGTGTGGTTTTAATTTGCATTTCCTTTATTGCTAGAGATGGTGAGCATTATTTCATGTGTTTTTTGGCCACTTGAATTTCTTCTTTTGAGAAAGTTCTGTTTAGTTCACTTTCCCACTTTTTTATTGGTTCATTAGTTTGGGGAGAATTTAGTTTTTTAAGTTCCCTATATATTCTGGTTATCAGTCCTTTGTCTGATGTGTAGCTGGCAAATATTTTCTCCCACTCTGTGGGTGTTCTCTTCAGTTTAGAGACCATTTCTTTTGATGAACAGAAGCTTTTTAGTTTTATGAGGTCCCATTTATCTATGCTATCTCTTAGTTGCTGTGCTGCTGGGGTTTCGTTGAGAAAATTCTTACCTATACCTACTAACTTCAGAGTATTTCCTACTCTTTCCTATATCAACTTTAGAGCTTGTGGTCTGATATTAAGATCCTTGATCCATTTTGAGTTAATGTTGGTATAGGGTGATATACATGGATCTAGTTTCAGTTTTTTGCTGACTGCTAACCAGTTTTCCCAGCAGTTTTTGTTGAAGAGGCTGCTATTTCTCCATCGTATATTTTTAGCACCTTTGTCAAAGACAAGTTGGTTATAGTTGTATGGCTTCATAAGTGGGTCCTCTATTCTGTTCCAGTGGTCCTCATGTCTGTTTTTGTGCCAGTACCATGCTCTTTTTCTTGTTATTGCTTTGTAATATAGTTTGAAGTCAAACTTCAAACTATATAGCCTTAGCTATTTGTGGCCTCTTGTATTTCCATATAAATTTCACGGTAGATTTTTCAATCTCTTTAATGAATGTCATTGGAATTTTGATGGGAATTGCATTAAACATGTAGATTACTTTTGGGAGTATAGCCATTTTTACTATGTTGATTCTACCAATCCATTAGCATGGGAGATCTCTCCACTTTCTATAGTCTTCCTCAATCTCTTTCTTCAGAAGTTTATAGTTTTCATTGTAGTGGTCATTCACATCTTTTGTTAGGTTTACACCTAGGTATTTGATTTTTTTGAAGCTATTGTAAATGGAATTGTTTTCATACATTCTTTTTCAGTTTGCTCATTGTTGGTGTATAAAAATGCTAATGATTTTTCTATGTTGATTTTATATCCTGCTACGTTGCTATAGCTATTGATGATGTTTAGAAGCTTCTGAGTAGAGTTTTTTAGGTCTTTAAGGTATAGGATCTTGTCATCTGCAAATAGGGATATTTTGACAGTTTCTTTACCTATTTGTATTCCTTTTATTATTCTTCTTGCCTAATTGCTCTGGCTAGGAATTCCAGTACTATGTTGAATAGGAGTGGAGATAGTGGGCATCCTTGTCTGGTTCCTGATTTTAGAGGGAATGGTTTCAGTTTATCTCCATTAAGTATAATTCTGGCTGTAGGTTTGTCACATATAGCTTTTATAATGTTGAGGTACTTTCCTTCTATTCCTAGTTTTCGTAGAGCTTTTATCATGAAATGGTGTTGGATCTTATCAAAGGCTTTTTCTGCATCTGTTGAGATGATCAAGTGGTTTTTGGCTTTGCTTCTGTTAATGTGGTTTATTACTTTTATTGATTTTTGTATGTTGAACCACCCCTGCATCCCTCGGATGAAGCCTACTTGGTCGTGGTGAATAATCTTTTTGATGTGTTGTTGAATTCGGTTTGCCGTTATTTTGTTGAGGATTTTTGCATCAGTGTTCATTTAGGAGATTGGCCTATAGTTCTCCTTTTTGCAGGGGTCTTTGCCTGGTTTTGGGATAAGTGTAATACTGCCTTCATAAAATGTGTTTGGCAGTTTTCCTTCCCTTTCTATTTAGTGGAACAGTTTAAGGAGTGTTAGTATCAGCTCTTCTTTAAAGGTCTGATAGAATTCAGCAGAGAATCCATTAGGTCCTGGACTTTTCTTTTTGGGGAGACTCTTGATTGCTGCTTCAATTTCATTTTGTGTTATAGGTCTATTCAGGTGATTAATTTCCTCTTAGTTCAGTTTTGGATGATCATATGTATCTAGAAATCTGTCCATTTCTTTAAGATTTTCAAATTTATTTGAATATAGGTTCTCAAAGTAGTCTCTGATGATTTCCTGGACTTCCATGCTATCACCCTGTTAGCATTCCTGATTCTACTGATTTGGGTTTTTTCTCTCCTCATTTTAGTCAGGTTTGCCAGGGGTCTATTGATCTTGTTTATTTTTTCAAAGAACCAACTTTTTCTTTCATTAATTCTTTGTATGGTTTTTTTGCTTTCTATTTTGTTGATTTCAACTCTTGTTTTTATTATTTCTCTCCTATTTGTTTTGGGATTTGCTTGTTCTTGTTTTTCTAGGAGTTTGAGATGTATCATTAGGTCATTGATTTGGGATCTTTCAGTCTTTTTAATATATGCACTCATGGCTATAAACTTTCCTCTCAGGACTGCCTTAGCTATGTCCCATAGGTTCTGGTAGGTTGTGTTTTCATTTTCATTGACTTCCAGGAACTCTTTAATTTCGTCTTTTATTTCATTGACGATCCATTGTTCATTAAGAAATGAGTTATTTAGTTTCCAGCTGTTTGCATGTTTTTTGTCTGTACTTTTGTTGTTGAGTTCTACTTTTACTGCATTGTGATCAGATAGTATGCACAGTATAATTTCTATGTTCTTATATTTGCTGAGGCTTGCTTTGTGCCCTAGGATATGATCTATTTTGGAGAAGGTTCCATGGGCTGCTGAGAAGAATGTATATTGTGTAGAAGTTGAATGAAATGTTCTGTAGACATCAACTAGGTCCATTTGATCTATTGCATATTTTAGATCTTGGATTTCTTTATTGATTTTTTGTTTGGATGACCTATGTATTGATGATACTGGGTGTTAAAGTTTCCCACAACCAATGTGTTGGCGCTCATATATGCTTTTAGGTCTTTCAGGGTATGTTTGATGAAATTGGGTGCGTTGACATTGGGTGCATACAAATTGATGATTATTATTTTCTTTTGGTATATTTCCCCTTTTATTAGTATGGAATTTCCTTCTTTATCTTGTTTGATCAATGTAGGTTTGAAGTCTACTTTGTCAGAGATAAGTATTGCTACTCCTGTCTGTTTTTGGGGGCCTTTGGCTTGGTAAATCTTTTTCCAGCCTTTCATCCTAAGCCTATGCTTATTTCTGTTGGTGAGATGGGTCTCCTGTAAGCAACAAATTGTTGGATCTTCCTTTTTAATCCATTTCGTCAAGTGGTGCCTTTTGATGGGTGAATTAAGTCCGTTAACATTAAGTGTTAGTACTGATAGGTATGTGCTGATTCCTCTCATTTGTTGTCTTAGTTGTTTGAAGGTTTGATTGTGTGTACCTAAGTTGAGATTACTCTCTATTGTCTTGCTTTTTCTTTTCCTGTGGTTTGGTGCTGCCTGTCTTTTCATGGTTAAGTTGGGTGTCACTTTCTGTGTACAGAATCCCTTGCAGAATCTTTTGTAGTGGTGGCTTTGTAGTCACCTATTGTATTAGTTTCTGCTTATCATGGAAGACTTTTATTGCTCCATCTATTTTGAATGATAGTTTTGCTGGGTAGAGTATCCTGGGGTTGAAGTTCTTTTCATTCACTGCCCAGAGGATCTCACCCAACGCTCTTCTTGCTTTTAATGTTTCTGTTGAGAAGTCTGCTGTGATTTTGATAGGTTTACCTTTGTATGTTACTTGTTTTTTCTCTCTCACAGCCTTCAATATTCTTTCCCTAGTTTCTGAACTTGTTGTTTTAATGATGATATGTCGTGGGGTAGTTCTATTTTGATCTGGTCTGTTTGGTGTCCTGGAGGCCTCTTGCATCTGTATGGGAATGTCTTTCTCTAGATTTGGGAAATTTTCCATTATTATTTTGTTGAATATATTACGCATTACCTTTGCTTGCACCTCTTCTCCTTCTTTGATGCCCATGATTCTCAAGTTTGGTCTTTTGATGGATTTGGTGAGTTCTTGCATTTTCTTTTCACAGGTCTTGAGTTGTTTAATTAATAGTTCTTCGGTTGAATTTAATTACCATTTCATCTTCAAGTTTGAAGATTCTGTCTTCTGTTTGTTCTATTCTGCTGGATTGGCCTTCCGTTTTGTTTTGCAGTTCTGTTTTGTACTTTTTTCTGAGGTTTTCCGTATCCTGGGTGGTTTCCTCTTTAATGTTGTCTATTTTTGTCCTGTGTTCATTTATCTGTTTATTCATCATGTTCTCTGTTTCACTTTGGTGTTTATACAGTGCTTCTATGGTTTCCTTTATTTCTTCTTTTGCCTTTTCAGATTCTCAATTTTTGTTGTCTTGGAATTTCTTGAGTGTCTCGTGTACATTTTGGTTGACCCTATCCAGTATCATCTCTGTAAAATTCTCATTGAGTACCTGTAGTATGTCTTCTTTTAAATTATTCTTGTGGGCTTCATTGGGTGCTTTGGCATAGTTTATCTTCATTTTGTTGGAGTCTGGATCTGTGTATCTGTTTTCTTCATTCCCCTCTGGTTCCTGTACTAATTTTTTGCTGTGGGGAAACTGGTTTCCCTGTTTTTTCTGTCTTCCCGTCATTGTCTTTGGTGTTGTTACTGTCCCTGTACTGTGTGCAATTAAGTATTTTCTAGCTTGTAATAATAACAATGGTAATATTTAGAATGGAAGGGTGAGAGGAGATGGAAAGCAAGAAGTTAAAAAGAGGGAAAAACAAATAAACAGACAAGAAGAAGAAAACAGAACAAGGAATCAGACAAGAAAGTTTTAAAGGTATAAACAGGGAGCATTAGTGTACTAATCGACAGTAAGCTGAACAGGCATTAGAGAGACAGAGAGAGGATTGAAAATAAAAAATAGAAAAAATAAAGATAAGAATAAAAATAAAAAATAAGTAAATGAAAGATATATATATATATATATATATATATATAAAACAAAATAAAATGAAAAATAGAAACTATAAAAAAAAAACCTTCCAGTTCAAATGAAATGAAATTTCAGTCTTAATAATTTGGGTGTCCGTCTCAGTCTCCAATCCTGGAGATGGTGCCTCAGATGTTCTGTAGTTGTCTTATCAAAGGGGACACATAAAATAGAACAAAACTACAGACACACACACACAAAAAAACCCCACCAAGTGTCCCAAGTTCAAATGCAATACAGTTTCAGTAAGTTTTTCAGCATGCAGGTGTAATTCGGTTGTTCTCTCATCAAAGATAGGGAGAAAAAGAAAAAAAAATCTGGAGACAGTTTTGTGAATAGTATCTGCAACTGTGGCTTGCCTGCCCACTGCTGTCAGCCTGCTGTTGCTGGAGGTGTTATTTATGCAGATCTCTGGGGTGAGCTTAGAACTCACCTGGCCCTGCAGGCTTTGTTTAGTCAGAGTTTTCCTGTGTGCCTCTGGTACAAGCTTTCCGCTTTCCAAGCACACTGGGGAAGGTGACACTGCACCCACTTTCTCAGGCCTTCATGTTTATTTACAGTTCATGTGGGAAGTGGATCTTCCCCCCTCTCCTGTGCAGATTTCCTCCCACCACCACTTTTACAAGCTTTCCTGCTCATGATTACTGGGCGGGGCTGCTGCTCCTGCCAGCTGCCATGTTTGTTTACAGCTCATGTGGAAAGTGGGTCTTCCCTCCTCTCCTGTGGAATTTTCCTCCCTCCGCCACTCTCACAAGCTTTCCCGCACCTAGTTGCTGGGCACGTGCCCCAGCTCCCACCGGAGCCTCTCCAGTCTGCCCAGCTTGTTAATTTACAGTTCCAGGAAGGATTCCCTTCCCCCAATCTTCAGCGCTCAGTGTGCCCCACCCCCTTTTTCCACATGTCTTTATTGTTCTTATTGCTTATTAGACAGTTTCTCTTTTTTCCCCGGGTGGAGGTCAGTCTGTCCAGGGGGCTATGCTGCTCTGGCCCAGGGTTGTCTGTGGGAGTACCATGGTACCAAGAAGCTCACCTTGTCCACGTTTTCCCAAGTCGTCTGGGCACAGGAGACTGGCAGCCCTGGAGCCCTCCTTGCTTCTCTGTTTAACGTGAAGTGGAGATACACTGCATCGGCTGGAGGTGTAGAGGGGTCAAAGTTTGCCTCTTCTCGGTGGTTTTGCCTGCAAAGTGTGTCTAAAGCATCTCTCCAAGATTTCACTATAGGAGGCTCGCTTTCTACTTCCTCCTTCTAGCCGCCATCTTGGAATAACCCTGGGGTCTCATTCTTGATGGCTCTTCTGTTAGTTTCCTTCTATTATTTTGTCACATTTATTAACCTAGACTCAGGGAAACACTATTTCAATGATACTCAGGTTTTCTGGAAATCAGTGTGAACTTCTGCACTGACTTTTGTGAGGAAATTGGAAGGAGAGGCACATGCTCTTTCATAGCATTTCGTTGTCTGGGATTCCAACCAAGAAAAGGCAACTGGAATGAAAATATGGACTATATGCAATAATGAAAGAACAAAGTCTGGAATGCCCATATCAGCAAGGCTTCTTCTGGAAATCAGTGTGAACTTCTGCACTGACTTTTGTGAGGAAATTGGAAGGAGAGGCACATGCTCTTTCATAGCATTTCGTTGTCTGGGATTCCAACCAAGAAAAGGCAACTGGAATGAAAATATGGACTATATGCAATAATGAAAGAACAAAGTCTGGAATGCCCATATCAGCAAGGCTTCTTCACTGAAACCCTGCAAGTAAAGGGGAGCAAACTGCAACTTCTGTGGTCTCATGGCGTGTATGCCATGCCTGAACCACATGGGGAGGTTGAATCTCCTTGCTCATCAGCATGTTATCTGATCAGTGCATTGGGGAATGGCTGCTCTTCAACCCAACTCCCACTGAAAACTCAAATGTACTGTTCTCTGGCTCGAACAACAATCAGTTTCTAACCTAGTCAGAGAGGGATTGCTTGGTACCTCTTCTCCAAAGGGAAAGGACAAGAAGGACAAGAGGCAAACTATCCAGTGTAAGTGATTACCACGGACTGTTAATGAGATCAGTGGTGATATAGACATGTCCCCTATGGAACCCAGGAGAAAACAGCTCTGCAACTAGACAACCCAAAGGAGATCCTTGAAGTAATTTGCTTGCCTGCATTTATTTCAGGGGTTGGAAAACAAGTTGATTTATTTCTTACTTTAAAATAGTGTTCAGGTGAGCAGATAATGTTCTACACTCTCTTATGGCAGGAGAAAAGCTTCATATTGGACACAGTAGTGAAAGAACAGGGCCTGGAGTCCCCACATCAGGAAGCTTTCTTCACTGGGACTCTGCAAGTAAATTGCAGCAAAATGCAAGTTCCATGTTTCTCATGGTGTGCATGACATATCTGCACCATGCAGGCAGGTTGAGTCTCCTTGCTCAGCAGCATGTTATCTGACTAGTGCATTGAGGACCCCCCACCCAACACCCACACTGTTCTTCAATTCCACCAACAGTCAGTCTCTGCGCTAGTCTGAGAAGGATTGTATGGTTCCTCTTCTCCAAAGGGAAAACCACTCTGCTGTCTCTGGCCCCTCATTTAGTCTCCCTTCAGGACCAACTGAGAAGTTGCCAAATCTAAACTTTCAGTTTTTAACATTCTATCTCCTCACACACTTGGGTTCAACAGGGAACTACAAGAGGTGGAGGACATTACTGCATTGTTGCAGGACTCTTTGGATGAGAAGTATTTGATTCATTCCAGTTGCTATGACTTGTGTGACTTCCACCAGACTCCCAACACTTCGGACTCCCAACCTGAGGAACAGTTTGTGTGCTGTATTCTGGACATGGATGGTGAGGACACCCCTGAAAAATAGATTGAGGCCCCAGAGGTCTTCCATGGAGCATTCCCAGTCTTTAGCTCAGTTCTCTGTGTGATTGAAAGCTGTGTCTGCTGCAAGCCCAGCAGATACTCCTTGGTTTGAGTCAAACTCTAGGACTGCATTCATGCACACACATAAGGACAGTCAGTTTTCACCCCTCCTAGTCTCAGGGCACACCAGTCTGACTTGATGCACATTAGCAAATGCACGATGTGCTATCAATGGACACCAGGGTGAGGAGTGTGACTCAATAATACAGTCTGTTTCTTATTGGATCATCTCCACTCCTTGATAAACGTTATTTCTGAACAGTGCTCCTTCAGAGTCAGCCATTCTCCAAGGAGGGTGGTAGTCTTGCCCATAATTTTGGAATTGCTGGTATGATTGCTCAGCTCTGATCTCCAGCTCCTCATTTCCTGGCCTGTCCTCGGTAAACATTCCTCTGAGTACCTAAACCTCCAACCACTATCATGGCCTTTGTGCAAAACTTTCCTGAAGGGAACATCACACCCTGGCACCCCCTAACTTACATCCATTGCAAGACTCCTGTACCAAAGATGGCTGATAGTAATTCTAACCTGTGGGAGTTTCTATTTCACACAAATCTAATCTCAGTATGTGTTGTCATCTGAAGCGAGACAAACAAACTGTACCACCTCAAAGGTGAGCAAATGTCCCGAAGGCTGCTAAGCAAGTACCCCATGATGTCTGCAGTAGGAGAGGGAAATGCATGCTCGACTGCATTCCAGTGTTCAGACTCTGAAGGAGTGTTGAGGATTTAAAGAACAGGACTGTCTACACGACTGTTCTGGAGAAGAGAGCCAGCTAGTCCTAGAACACATCCCAAGGCCACCTGCAGTGGTCTCCTGAGAATACCTGAGTTCAAGAGAGAATATTCATTCATGTCCTGTGTTTGCAGGTGTTAAAAAAAGTAGCAATGTAAGGTGACTTGATCCATCTGATTATATTTTCAGAAAATGAAATTGCTTACAAAGCTGGAGAAAGACAGGAGGCAAAGGCTGCCAGGTAAGTGATTGGCAAGGAGTGTTACTGAGACCTAAGGTGATGTAGACTTGTCCCTTGGGAATCCCAGAAGAATATAGCTCAGGAATTTTACAGTTGCACACTTGATCCTTAAGCTGTTTTGCATTCCTTCCTTTATTTTCGTGGCTTGTCAACTTTTTACAATTAATTTCTAGCATGAAAATAGAGTTCAGGTGACAAAAGTGCTCTACTGTCTCTTATGTTACACGAAAAGATTCATCTTACACACAATAGTGAGAGAACAAGGCCTGGAGTGGCCATATTAGGAAGCTTTCTTCTCTGGAATCCTGGAAGTGAAGTGGAGAAAAATACAACTTCTGTGGTTCTCATGGTGTGCCTGCCATTCCTTCACCATCCAGGGAAGTTGAGTCTCCTTGCTCAGCAGCATGTTATCTGACTAGTACATTGAGGACCTCGTGCTTTCCACACCTCCACCCCCCCCCATTTACTCACACTGTTCTTCAACTCCGTCAACACTCACTCTCGGAGCTACTCAGAGTATTGCATGCTTCCTATTTTCCAAAGGGAAAGCCCATTCTTCCTTCTCTAGCCCCTCAGTTAGCCTTCTTGCAGGACCAAGTGAGAAGTTGTCAAGTCTAAACTTTCACTGTTTAACCTTTTCTTTTCCTCCCACACTTTCGTTCAGTGGGGATCTACAAGAGGCGGAGGACATTACTGCAGTGCTGCAGCACTCAGTGGATGAGATATATGTGTCTCCTTCCAGTTGCCAGGACTTGTGTGATGTCCAGCAGACTCCCGATACTCCAGCATCCACACCTGAGGAGTAGGTTGGGAGCTGGATTCTGGATGCAGATGGTGAGTACACCAATAGAAAAAAGGGTAAACTCCCCATGGACTCCCTCAGAGCCTGCCTGTTCTATATCTCAGCTGTCTGTGTGGTAGAAATCTGTCTCTGTTGCAAGCCCTGCAGATACACCTCAGTTGAGTCAACTCTTGGATTGCTTTCATGTGCAGACATAAGGACAATCAGTATTCAACCTGGTGTGGGGGCACACCTGTCTGACTTGATGCACATTAGACCATGAAGGCTGTGGGAACAATGCATGCCAGGGTGAGGAAAGTGAGCGAATCCTACAGTCTGTTTTTTTACTGGGTCATTTCATCTCCCTGTTAAATGTCATTTCTGAACAGTGTTCCTTCAGCATGACCCATTGTCGAAGGGTGAATTTCAGCTTGCCCATACTTTTGGAGTTGGTACTGTGAATGCTCAGCTCTGGTCTCCAGTCCCTCTCCTCCTAGCTTCTCCTGAAAATGCATTCCTCTGAGAATCACTGTCATTGCCTATGTGAGGAATTTTCCTAAAGGTAAGGTCACACCCTGGCACCCCCAAGTCAAATGAGTGGCAAAGATCCTGTACCCTAGATTCCTGAAAGTATTTCATCCATTGTGGGAGTTTATATTTCACATAAGTCTAATCTCAGTGTCTACTGTGATCTGAACCATGACAAGTAAGCTGTACAAGGCAAGCGGACCAAAGGCCCTGAAGGGAGCTAAGCAATTCCCCCAGGATATCTGGGAGAACGTGTTTGCTTCGCTGTGTTATGGTGTTCAGGCTGTGAATGTGTTGATGATTTAATCGAATGGGACTGTGTACACACTTGTTCCGAAATGTAGAGCCAGCTACTCCTAGAGCACATACCAAGGCCATCTGCAGTGGTCCTCTCAGAATATGTGATTTCAAGAGAGAACATTTATGTCCCTGTTTGCAGCTGCTTATGTAGTAGCCATGTAAGGTGACTTGTCCCATCCAATTATATTTACAGCAAACAAAATTGGTTGCAAAGCCCAAGAAGGACAAGAGGCAAAGTATCCAGTGTAAGTGATTACCATGGACTGTTAATGAGATCGATGGTGATATGGACATGTCCCCTACGGATCCCAGGAGAAAACAGCTCTGCAATTAGACAACCCCAAAGTAGATCCTTGAAATAATTTGCATACCTGCATTAATTTCAGGGGTTGAAAAACAATTTGATTTCTTTCTTACTTTAAAATAGAGTTCAGGTGAGCAGATAATGTTCTACACTCTCTTATGGTAGGAGAAAAGCTTCATATGAAACACAGTAGTGAAAGAACAAAGGCCGGGAATCCCCACATCAGGAAGCTTTCTTCACTCGGACTGTGCAAGTAAATTGCAGCAAAATGCAGGTTCCATGTTTCTCATGGTGTGCATGCCATAACTGCACCATGCAGGGAGGTTGAGTGTCCTTGCTCAGCAGCATGTTATCTGACCAGTGCATTGAGGACCTGCTTCTCTGCATCCCCCCACCCAACACCCACACTGTTCTTCAATTCCACCAACAGTCAGTCTCTGTGCTAGTCTGAGAATGATTGTATGGTTCCTCTTCTCCAAAGGGAAAAACCACTGTGCTGTCTCTGGCCCCTCATTTAGTCTCCCTTCAGGACCAACTGAGAAGTTGTCAAATCTAAACTCTCACTTTTTAACATTCTATCTCCTCACACGCTTGGTTCAACAGGGAAGTACGAGAGGTGGAGGACATTACTGCAGTGTTGCAGCACTGTTTGGATGAGATGTATTTGGTTCATTCCAGTTGCTATGACTTGTATGATTTACACCAGACTCCCAAAACTCCAGAGTCCCAACCTGAGGAAGAGATTGTGTGCCGTATTCTGGACATGGATGGTGAGGCCACCCCTTATAAATGGATTGAGGCCACAAAGGTCTTCCATGTAGCATTCCCAGTCTTTAGCTCAGCTTTCTGTGTGATTGAAAGCTGTCTCTGCTGCAACCCCTGCAAATACTCCTTGGTTTGAGTCAAACTCTAGGACTGCATTCATGCACACACATAAGGACAGTCAGTTTTCACCCCTCCTAGTCTCAGGGCACACCAGTCTGACTTGATGCACATTAACAAATGCACGATGTGCTATCAATGGACACCAAGGTGAGGAGAGTGAGGCAATAATATGGTCTGTTTCTGATTGGATCATCTCCACTCCTTGATAAACGTTATTTATGAATAGTGCTCCTCCAGAGTCAGCCAATCTCCAAGCAGGATGGTAGTCTTGCCCATAATTTTGGAATTGCTAGTATGATTACTCAGCTCTGATCTCCAGCTCCTCATTTCCTGGCCTGTCTGAGTACCTAAACCTCCAACCACTATCATTGCCTATGTGAAGAACTTTCCTGTAGGAAATGTCACACGCTGGCACCCCCTAACTTACATCCATTGCAAGACTCCTGTACCAAAGATGGCTGATAGTAACTCATCCCCTGTGGGATTTTCTATTTCATGCCAACTTAATCTCAGTATGTGTCATCCTCTGAACCGAGACAAAGAAGCTGTACAACCTCAAAGGTGAGCAAAGGTCCAGAAGGCTGCTAAGCAAGTACCCCATGATGTCTGCAGTAGGAGAGGGAAATGCATGCTCAACTGCTTTCCAGTGTTCAGACTCTGAATGTGTGTTGAGGATTTAAAGAACAGGACTGTCTACACAATTGTTCTGGAGAAGTGAGCGAGCTAGTCCTAGAACACATCCCAAGGCCACCTGCAGTGGTCTCCTGAGAATACCTGAGTTCAAGAGAAAATATTGATTCATGTCCTGTGTTTGCAGGTGTTAAAAAAAGTAGCAATGTAAGGTGACTTGATCCATCTGATTATATTTTCAGAAAATGAAATTGCTTACAAAGCTGGAGAAAGACAGGAGGCAAAGGCTGCCAGGTAAGTGATTGGCAAGGAGTGTTACTGAGACCTAACTTGATGTAGACTTGTCCCCTGAGAATCCCAGAAGAATACAGCTCTGGAATTTTACAGTTGCAGACTAGATCCTTAAGCTGTTTTGCATTCCTTTTATTTTCGTGTGTTGTAAACTTTTTATAATTAATTTCTAACAAAAAATAGAGTTCAGGTGAGCAAAAGTGCTCTACTGTCTCTTATGTTACAGGAAAAGATTCATCTTTCACACAATAGTGAAAGAACAAGGACTGGCGTGCCCATATTAGGAGGCTTTCTTCTCTGGAACCCTGGAAGTAAAGTAGAGAAATATACAGCTTGTGTGGTTCTCATGGTGTGCCTGCCATTCCTTCACCATCCAGGGAAGTTGAGTCTCCTCGCTCAGCAGCATGTTATCTGACTAGTACATTGAGGGCCTCCTGCTTTCCACACCTCCGCACCCCCGTACACTCACACTGTTCTCCAACTCCATCAACACTCACTCTCTGACCTACTCAGAGTATTGCATGGTTCCTGTTTTCCAAAGGGAAAAGCATTCTTCCTTCTCTAGCCCCTCAGTTAGCCTTCTTGCAGGACCAAGTGAGAAGTTGTCAAGTCTAAACTTTCACTGTTTAACCTTTTCTTTTCCTTGCACACTTTTATGCAGCAGGGATGTGCAAGAAGTGGAGGACATTTCTGCAGCACTGCAGCTTGCGGTGAACGAGATGTATGTGGCTCCTTCCAGTTGCCATGACTTGTGTGATTTCCACCAGACTCCCGATACTCCAGCATCCACACCTGAGGAGCAGCTTGTGAGCCGTATTCTGGATGCAGATGGTGAGTACACTTATAGAAAAAAGGGTAAAACTCCCGTTGGACCCCCACAGACCCTGCCTTTTCTATTTCTCTGCTGTCTGTATTGTGGAAATCTGTCTCTGCTGCAAGCCCTGCAGAATGATCTCAGTTTGTTTCAAGCTCTAGGGCTGCCTTCATGTACAGATTTTAGGACAGTTAGTTTTCACCCTTTCTAGTCTCAGGGCACACCTGTCTGACTTCATGCACATTAAGAAATGCAAATGTGCAATCAGTCACGCCTTGGTAAATGCAGTGCATGAATCCTACATTGTTTTTTAATTTGTCATGGTATCTCATTGTTAAATGTCATTTCTGAACAATGTTCCTTTGGCATCAGCTGTTTCCAAAGAGGGTGTTAGTCTTGCTGATAGTTTTGGATTTGTTTTCATCATTGCTCAGCTCTGACCTCCCGTCCTTCTCCTCCTGGCTTGTCCTGAGTAAGCATTCCTCTGAGTATCTAAACAATCCCCATTTTTGCCTACATATGTTATTTTCTTTGAAGGTAATGTCTTACCCTGGCACCCCTCAATTTACATGAATGGCAAAGATTCTGTACCAGAAAATGCTGAAAACATTCCTTCCCTCATGAGAGTTTATATTTCACATAAATCTAATCTCAGATGAGAATCTCTGTTGTCATCTGAACAAAGTTGAGCATGCTTTCCTATGAGGCAAGTTGAGCAAAGGTCCAGACAGCAGCTAAGCATGTCCCCCAGGATATCTGTGGGAAAGCTTAACTGTTTTCCAGTGTTTGGGCTGTGAATATGATGATTTAACAGAACAGGACTGTCTACTCAATGGTTATGGAAAACAGAGCCAACTACTCCAAGAATTAACCCTAAAGCCACCTGCATGGTACTCTGAGAATGCCCAAGTTCAAGAGAGAATATTTATGTCCCTGTTTACAGTTGGTAAAGAAATGTCAATGTAAGATGATACATTCCATCTGGTTATATTTTCAGAAAATAAAATTGGTCTCAATGCTGGAGAAGGACAAGATGCAAAGGTTTCCAGGTGAGTGATTACTAAGCACTGTCAATGAGACTTAAGGTGATGTGGACACATCACTTGCAGATCCCAGGAGAAAACAGCTCTGTATTTGGACAACCACAATGTAGATCCTTAAATGGTTTTGCTTCCCTTCTTTTATTTTCTTCAGTTCATAACCATTTCTAATTAATTTATTAAATTAATACAGAGTTCAGCTGAGTAAAAATGCTCTACAGTCTCTTATATTTGGAGAAAAGATTAATCTTAAACACAATAGTGAAAGAATAAAGCCTGGAATGCAAATGTCAGAAAGATTTTTCACTGGAATCCTGCAAGTAATATGGAGCAAAATGCAATTTCTGTGGTTCTCATGGTGTGCATGTCATCCCTGCCCATACAGGGAGGTTGGACTCCCTTTTCACCAGCATGTTTTCTGATCTCCTTGAGCACCATTGATCTTCACTGAGTACCCCCTTCTCTCAAATTCTACCTCCACTGCCACAACCCCCCTGACACACACACAAACACACTGTTCTCAAACTCCCTTTATAGTCTTACTTTATCTTAGTCACAGAGGATTTTTTGGAATGTCCTATTTGCATTTTGTGGCCTCCCATTTAGGCTATCCATCAGGTGTAAGTGAAATATTCTCAAGTCCACACTTTCATTGTTTAACATTCTCTTTTCCTCACACACTTGGACTCATCAGGGAGCTGAACGGGGATGCAAGCCTTAGCACAGTGCACCAGGACTCATTACATGAGCAGATTGTGACACCATCCTCTTGCTATGACCTGTCTGAGTTCCACCATCCTCCCAACACTCCTGCCTTCCTATCTGAGGAGTACATGGTGTGCACTCCTCCAGCTGTGTCAGGTGAGTACACCAACTGCAGAGAGAATAAGGCTCCCAGTGGTCTCCCATGTAGCCTCCCTATCCTTTTCCTTAGCCTTCTGTCTGTTAGACAGCTCTCTCTGCCTCAGGCCCTGCTGCTACACCTGGGTTTCAGTCAAACTCCAGGAGTGGGTTTTAAGCACAGATGTAAGGTGGGTCAGGCAGTTTGTACTTTTCCTGGTTTCACGCCACACTTCTCACCTTGGTATACACTGGCAAATGCAGTGTGTGGAAACAGTACAGACCAGGGTAAGGAGACTGAGTGAATCCCACAGTCTGTATTGTAATGGATCATCGCAACTCTTCATCAATTGTCTTGTTAAATATCATTTCTGAACAGTGTTCCTTCAGCATCTTCAGTTTGAATGGTGATCTTATCTGTGCTTTTGGAGATGTTACTAAGTTTGCTGAACACTAGGCTCCAGTCCATCTCCTCCCGACTTGTCCTCTTTTAGCATTCCTCTGAGTACCTGAACATTCTTGCACTATCATCCTTGCTTGTATATTAAATTTTCCCTGAAGGCAAGGCTGAATCCTGGTACCCCAAACCTCAGTGAATAGCAAGGATGCTGTGCCTGGGAGAGGAAAAACGATTCCTTATCTTGAGGCAGTTTGTAAGTTTCACCTAAATCTAATCTCAGTGTCTATAACCATGTAAACCAGAAAAAGGAAGGGATGTGATGGGAGAAGTTGGGCAAGTGCTCCCAAAGGCAGCTAGACAATTTCCCCAGGATCTCTGTGGAGAAATTGGATTCTTAACTGTTTTGCAGTGTTCAAACAGTGGACATGTGTTGTTGATTTATCAGAACAGGACTATCATCTATGCAGTGGTTCAGGAAAACAGAACCAGCTACTCCTAGAACACATCCCACATCCAAGTGGTCCTTTCTGGGGACCCCAGTTCAACAGATACTATTTAAGTATCTGTGCTTGCAGTGCATAAAATGGTAGCAATATAAGGTGACTTGTTCCATCTGATTATATTTTCAGAAAACAAAATTGGTTGCAAAGGTGGAGAAGAACAAGAGATAAAGGCTCCCAGGTAAATAATTACCAAGGACTATAAATAGCACCTAAGATGATGTGGACATGTCCCCTGCACATCCCATGAGAAAATAGCTCTGCAAATAGACAACCACAAAGTAGATCCTTAAATTAATTTGCTTCTCTTCTTGTATAATCTTGAGTTCAAAACCATTTCTAATTAACTTCTTAAATAAAAATAGAGTTTAGATGAGTGATAAGTGCTCCTGGCTTTCAATAGTCACATATATATGACCACTGAATGATCAAAATAAGAGAGGGATACACACCCACTCTCTGCATTTTGCATCTTAGCTCTTTGACAGGTTTTCCATAGGGAAAGTTGCTTGATACATACAAGGAAAAAATTCTCTATCCCACATTAGGAAAGATGATGGCCTGATTCAAGTTCAGGTGGGAGAGGTGAGTGAATTGCTCCAGCAGTTACAGGAAAAAACAGAGGCCTCCTTCTCCCTCAGTCAACATCTCAAGGTCCTCCACACTCAGGAAAACCCTGACAACCAGCAGGACCAGGGAGAGCAACTGGCTGAGGCATGCAGGGTAGTGGAGTCCTTTGTCTACATGATAAGTGCAGGTAAGTTGACCACAACCCTGATTATACCAAGGTCCCCAGTTTATGGGACATTCAACACCTTCAGTAGTAACACTTACCAGATGTCCTGGTTTCTAATCACAAGTGAGGTCACAGCAAGATGCACACAGCCTCAGTGGGAACAGAGTGGAGAAATGCACAGGATTAGAGGTCAAAGTATTCCAAATTTCTCTCTCATACATGATGGAGAGCACGTGGTCTTTGGGGCAGGAGGTGTATCCATCCAGTGCTTAAGAAAAGGAGGCAGATTCTTAGAGTGCTGAGAGCCTGGAATAAGAATGAAAGTTTCCCATATTTTCCTTAACACTGACTTCCTGACTGTAGGCAAGTAGCTGATTTATCCTTTCTAGATTTCAGGTTTCTCATCTATAAAGTGGTGCAAATTATGTTTTGCTTCCACACTGTAAAAATCATATGAGGGAGTGCCCATCAATGCACATTAGTGAGAATAAAACCCCTTATTGTCCCTAAATCCTGGAAATCATCACTTGAGAAGGAGGAAAGACATAGCTAGACAAATCCAGAAGAAACTGGAGAAGTATCCAGTGATCAGCAGAACAAAATACAGTTTAACTTTGTCCTTTAAACACCAGATACCATAATAGTAGTCCACAAAATCAGGGTATTCTGGGGAAAGGGTCACCATATTGTCATACACCATTTCTTTCTTTTACTTTTGATGCTACATGTATTTTTATTAGTATATATTAATTTTACAAAACAGTGTTTTTTTCTCATTTATTCATATGTGCATACATTCTTTGGGCCATTTCTCTCCCCTATCCCCCACCCCATCTCTATTCGCCCCTACCCCTTCCTTTGCTTTCAGATAGAATCTGTTCTGCCCTTATCTCCAATTTTGTTGAAGAGAGAGCATAAACAATACAACTAGCATTTTTGCTAGTTGAGATAAGGATAGCTATACAGGGAGATTCCTAGCATTTTTTCCATGTATAAATGTGTTACATTCTAAGTTTATTCATCTCTAACTGACCTTTTCTCTAGTTCCTGATCCCCTTTCTCATGTTGACTTCTGTCACTTTAAAGGTTCTGTATTAGTTCCTCTGCAGTGAGGACCTCAAATACTATCATGTTTTTTGGGTTTCTTACCTATCCCCATACCTCCCATGTGTGAGCTCACCTTATCATGTGACCCAAGTCCAATCACATTGCTGTATTTGCCCCAAATCTGAAATCTGTATATGAGGGAAAACATACGATTTTTGGTCTTCTGAGCCTGACTAACATCACTTAGAATGATGTTCTTCAGTTCCATCCATTTAACTGTGAATGCTAAGATTTCATTCTTCTTCATGGCTGAGTAGAATTTCATTGTGTATAAATACCAAATTTTCTTGATCCATTCATCAGTAGTGGGGCATCTTGGCTGTTTGCATAACTTAGCTATTGTGAATAGTGCTGCAATAAACATGAGTGTGCAAGTCCCTCTGCAGTAACCTGTGTCATATTCCTTTGAGTAGATCCCCAGGAGTGGGATTGCTGGATCATATGGCAGATCTATGTTTAGATTTTTAAGAAGCCAAAGAGTGTGCTTTGTTATGACTTTTTTCTATTTGTCTGTGAGGTGCTTTGGATTTATTAGTCCCTTGCCCCACTACCAAAGTCAACATAGAAGTTCATTGAGTATCGTACTTCCAGTGCATCCTGAACTCATACATACATGATTTATATCTGTATGCTCAGATAGGACACTCTGTTGAAATGGGTGAGGTGGAATTACTTAATAACTCTCTGACTGTCCTGAATTTATTTGCAGAAAACCATGATGATGATGATGAAAACTCACTGAATTTCAGGTAATGATGAAAGATTAAGGACTAGAAAGCAAGGTTAACCTTTGAAGGAGGGACTCTGAAAGTATGAATCGTGAGGTGAAAATAGCTAACAATTTTCTCATTGAGTGTAAAGAAAGACTGCTGTATGTAGCAAAGTCATTCACTCTACCAATGATGACATAAGCCATTTAGCAAAGTTACCTACTTGTAGATTGAGTGACAGGTGAATGAAGCAATCTCAGGACTTCTCCCCGTTAAAGAAATCACTGTTCCCTTTGTGCACATCTCTTTCTGCACTCTTGCCTCCAGGTTTTGGACAGATATGCCATAAAATGTAAATAGGCCCCAAAATCCTATTATGTCCCACTATTGATAGAAAAGAGTCTAAGTGTGACAAGTTCACTGGCAGTCTACAATGATGATCCATTAGTCACTACATAGCTGTATGTAAAATCAATGTCATTTATGAAGAAGTTCTACATACCACTATTCTCCATACGTGTCCTCTCTATTGACTGCACTTTACAGGTGGCACTGAGTCTACTTCCCCCTATCAGCTTGTTAGCTGGCAGTGAACTGATCTGGAGCACTCAATCCCTCTGTCTCTCTGCCTCTCTATCAGCTCCTTGGCAATCAAGCTGTGTCCATGTCAGAGAATGGTTTCCTTTCTTTTCGAAAGGGTATGGTATTGGACCTCATCAGGATCAGATGGGTTGCTGTGGCATGTAATCCATCTTGACATCATCTTTTGTTCCTCCTGATCTCACTAGACTCAACAGTCAGCTGCAAGAGGAGAAAGTGAAATAATTCTTCACAGGTTCATCAGGCAAAGAGTATTTTCACACTTTTCCTCATCCTGATCAATTAGACTCAGAATAATGTCTCAGAGGCACTGCTCTCCTCTTGGATGGGCCTAAAGTCAGCCCTACATTGAATCAAAACAATGAGTACTCTCCACACAATGCAGTCAACCCAGCTGGTCTCCCAAAGGAACCCCCAATCCTGTACTCCCATTCTTTGGGGCTGAAGTTTGTCTGTAGACCACCTATGAGGCCCATTTTTGTTCAGTGAAGATTAGAGGTCAGGTGGCTCTAGAGCTTTGCTGACTTCCTAGTGCCAGGCCAGGCTTTTGTCAGCCAGGACCTCTGTGGAGGCCACAGATCCATAGGCAGCAGGTTGAAGAGGGGATAATGAGCCATGTCAAGCCACCATGAGCCTGTGAGCAATAAGGGTGTGTTGGACCTCTGTCTTCAAGAACCATGTTATCCTTGGACTGTGATTACATCCTGGCCTACTCTGTTACTTGATGACTCTCTTATATCCTAGTAAGGGCATAGATTACAATGGCTGTGCTTGAAATCTATAACAAACATTTTTTTGGCATTACTGGCATTTGAACTGAGGGCCTCTTTTGACCTAATGCAACAGGCCCTTTTAACTGGGATGATAGGTACACTCCAAGCCCTGCTTATTTGTTGAGATGGGTTCTCACTACCATTTTGTTCCAGCTCACCTCAGACAACCATCCTCCTAGTCTCAGTCTCCCAAGTAGCTCATATAACAGGATTAGGCCACCTCACCTGGCTTGCTCTAGATGTTCTTAGGACTCTAAATTCAACCCTTCACATCCACACATAGCTTGGGTCATGCTAGTCTTTACCCTGTGTCACTCTCAATGTCAACTCCTGGAGCCTCTGATGTTGCATGGTGGTAATGCAGGAAGTAAAAGTCAGGTGGGCTAAGGGCCCACAGTCTTCCACTGCAGGAGGCCCTTAAGAAGTGCTCCTAAGCCTTCGGGGATATGACATCCCTGATCCATGTGAATAACATGTATATAATTTTCTCCCTGTCCATCTGGCCTCTCTTTTCCTTTACATGGGCTTCCCACAAGCCCAGTCATCAATCAGCACCTGAGATCAGTCACTCTATCTCTTGCTCATCTTCACAGATGCCTGAGCAAAACCCAGCTCAGGAGAGGTTTGGGGAACAGTGAGTGTGTGCATCATCAATTTTTACTCTATGCTCTGATTTCATCCTGATGTCTAACAGGTTACTTGCTTTTCACAGCATCTTCACATCCAGAGTGCCTGCTGTGGCCTCCATTGATGCCTTCCTCACTCTTCCTCAATGTTGATGGAAGAGGTATGCTCTAGATTTTAGGAGGTCATGTGCTTCATTTAAAGTTCAGCCCCAAGTTATCACTATTACCTCTTTAGTAAAAAGTGGGGCTGGATTTGGATCTTGTGCTCCTTTCAGTCTTTCTCACACTGCTTGACAATTTCTTTGACAATAAATTGGAAGTACCATTGCTTTTTGGCAATCTTATTATTATTGAATATTGTCAGAAACATCAACAAAAATGCAAATATCAGCATATATAGGATTCATCTCCCTGCTTGCATTTATTTGTCTTACCCTACTCTCTTTTCTTGGTGGCTGTGTTATATCCAAATAAAGGCATGGATAACAATGGTTCTGGGTTTATTTTCAGAGTCGAGTTTGGATGCATCCATTGAAGTGAAGAAGCCTGAAATGCTGGAGTGTGATACTGCTGAAGGCTCAGTTGACAATATACATGAATTTCAACATGGCTTCACTGGTGCCACAAATTTCTTGAAACAGAAGATTATTCAAAGAATACTATTGTTCAGCAATAGTATTAGGAATGAGTGCAGATTCCCTGCATCAACCTGCAGAGGTAATCACACACGTGACTCTTGGATGCACTTATTCTTTATGATGGAGTCTCTATGTAGGATTGAGCTCATTTCCCTACTGTGCTTTGTCTTCAATGTTGGTTCTATCCAACAACTGATGTAACGTCTGTGTTTTCTTACCTTGAATTTCCATGGGCTGTGACCATGTCAGTTCCTGTATCCATCATCACCTATTTGTATTCTGAACTCTGCTCCTAAGCATCCCTGCTCTCCTAATACTTTAACTGTCACAGGTAAGACCAGCTGTTTGTTATCTACATTGTACTAAGTGCATCTCTTTTTTTTCTGAGTACATACAATTTCTAAGAAACCACCTTTTCTTGACTTTTGCTTGTCTTTCCAGCATCCCCAGCTCCATTGCCTCTTTCTTCTGGGACCATGCCCTTTATGAATCATTTGTTCAGTTTCTCTTGTGCTTATGTAAGGGAACCCAGACAAAGTCAATTGCTAAGTCTCAAATTGGACATGCACATGATAATGTTTAAAATTAATGAGAAGGCACCCTGATTATAAAAAACTAAATTGCAGACTAGGCTATTGGTGGGAGAAATACCAGACCAGGAGTTGATGTTTATTCATCCCCAAGTCTTCAGCCCTTTCTAATGTGCATGGTTTGATCAGAATTCAGTGGACACTAACATTATCTGGAGGATATTAAATGGTACTGTAAAGGGATGTCATTCCAAAAGTAGACTCCAACACTACTTTAAAGTTGCATAGGTCATGAGATTCTTAGGCAGTCTGTGTTCTGTCCTTATTTCCTTGTCCACTTGACATGTCTAGCCAAGAGGCTAAAATTCAACTACATTGAATCTGGAGGTCTGAGAATATGAGAGATTTTTATTTGACTAACTTAATGGAAAGTGACTCCAAGGCCAGGTATATCAACAGGCAATATGATTGATTGAGAATACAAGGCAAGTTTGACACCAATAGCAATTGACAAAAGAGTGATTTGCTTCAATTGTCAAAATGAAGAGGAAAATCCATAGAGTCAGTAGGTCAGAAACCAGCCATGAAAGAGATGCAGAAATTAATTAAGAATGATGGATATTGGTGGTCCATTCACTGTCTGCAGATCATACTGCACTGATACAAGCACCTGGGTTGATGAATACTTTGAACACACACAGGAGAGTCTCACTTTAATAGTCTGGGATGACATTTGGGCATCAGTGTTTTTAGAAGCCCCCAGGTGATTCTAATATGTGGCAAAAACCATTAGGAGCCCTGGTTCATGATGATCTCAAGTTTTCAACACAGAATTTTCCCATATGTGTGGCTTACGCCACACAAAGAGCTGAACACCATTAACTGTTGATTGAATTTGTTTTTCCCTCTCAACCAAACCTTTCTCTGTCATAAAAAACCTGTTGATGAATGGATTTGACCTTTAGCCTCCATTCTTGAAGCACATGTGCACAAACTGGTGGCAGATGAAATAAGGATTAGTACCTACACTAAAACTCAGTGTACTAAAAGATACTTCCTCCAATTGCACATAATGGAATTTAGTATTTTCTTGTTAATTTTTATGGTAAATCTGGCAGTTTTCATTGTACCATGTTAACTTTCCAGTTATCCAAAGAGATCAGTACTCCAATTTGAAAGATGTACTGTAGGTCAGAGAGTTTCATGAAATAAAATGCCCACATAAAACTTTTCAGACTCTCTTCCTTGAAGAAAATATAATAATGCATCACAACTGAAACTCAGGAAAAGTTTTTATATTTACACTTACGTGCCACATTTTTTTCTTCTTTTTATCTTTTTTTTTGGTGTAATCGAGTTTGCATTCAGGGTCTCACAATTGCTACACAGGCACTCTACCATTTGAACCACTATGAAATCCTTTTTTTTTTTTTGTTTAGTATTTTCAAGATAGGGTTTTGAGAAGTATTTACCCTTGCTGGATTAGAATCAGATCCTTCTGTTCTCTGCCTCCTAAGCATCTGGGATTACAGGTGTGGGACACTGGCACCAGGATTCTATGCCATTCTTGATCACCATGAAATACTAAAAGGAACCACTTCTAAATGAGCACTTTGGGAAAAGAGAAATACAAAGAGTGGAGAGTATAGTAAAACACAGTGTAGTCCTTTTTACTTTAGAGATTTATTTTTCTACATATTGAGAATATTCCCACAAATGCTTTATGGTGTAACCTAGTGTGGAATTGCCTTCATGAAATTAGAGTAAAAGTGTTGGGCTGTGGTTGTTCTCACTGCTCTCCCTTCACTCTTACAATTTTAAATGAATCTTTTTAAGGTCTTTAAAATGCTCAGAACTTTCCAATTATTTTGCCTGTCTAGGCAAAGTGACTCGACATCCCTTGTGCCTGTTATGCCCTCCATTTACTGCTCTTTCTCAAAATTTATGGAGATGGTCAGCTTCAGGGTTGTCAGAGGGTCATGTGGCTTTAGTTAAACCTGAGCCCTAAGGCATTGTCTCCTCTTTAGTAAAAGGTGGGACTGGACTTGGGTGCTGTCTGAAGCCATTGGCTCTCTTTCCTATGCTCTGCCAATTGCAACCCTACTATTCCCTTTTAAGAGTCATAACAGTTGTGTTTCTCCCTCCCATGTTAGTGTGTTTATGAATGTACATCCTGGGTGCTAAGAACACATAGCACTGAGAATTGGGAAAAGCACTCCATTTGGTCAGGAAGTGGCTGATATCACTAGGTGGTGGGTGGGACTCAGAAGAGGTCCTGAATGCTGCACCACAAACTGGACTGAAAGTTCAGGAGGGTTTTCTCTAAATCACTATGAATGCCACCTTCCACTTCATGCAGGCTGAGTCCCAGCAATTGGCTCCTCCTCCCATATTAGCTCCCCAGGACTTGAGAAAGACTCTCATTTTATTTCTTTCTCCCTCTCTCAGATACCAAGTGTTGCTGGAACTAAGAAGAGATATTGCTAATTTGAACAAGATTTCATCATAGAAATTACCTTTTCCATTTGAAGAAATAGGAAACAAACTATGTGGATACCCAAATAGAACACTGAAGAGATCCTCATGATCATGGGATTTCAGAATCATGAATGGATGTTGACAATTTTCACTCCAAAAGACCAGTTTTTCTGGAGAAATCACTGTTCCTAAGTCTCTAATTGTCATTAATACCCAAGACCAAGGCCAAGGTCCATAGAACTATTGAGAGACATTAATCTCAGCCTTTGCAATCCCCACCCTGCAAAAACCCAAGGATAGAAAGTGGGAGAAGACAGCAGATCAAACTGGACCCTGTTTCAGTATTAGCATTGCAGTGTTTTTTGCTAAAGATGTTTAGCCTGTATTCAAGCACAGGAAATTAGCAGACACATGAAGAATGTAGACTAGTAAACAAGACAAGTAGTCTGTCTTCTTCACTCAAGGTCACCATAAATATTATAACAAAAAGGAGAGGAGATATTTTGGTGGAAAAAATTTAAAAGATACATTTTTTAGTCTTTTTCAATTTAAAATCTCTTCTCACTTTTTTGTTGTTAGAGTCTGTGATGACTTTGACCTGTTTGTAGGGGACACATCAGATGGCTGGCAGCATGACCCACATTCTTCAGTTGTCTGATAATTTTCTCAGGATTAAATTCAGGTTAAAGTTTTAGCCAAACCCTTGTACAGCTAATGCTGTATACTTCATGTCTCATCCCACCTGAACGCCAAGACCTTCCAGTTTGTTCATCACTCATGTCTCTATCTAGGACTGTCACTTGGGGAAGGAGGCATCCACTCCGTGAGTCCATTTAAAAAGCATATTGTAAGCAATTTGGAGAGAGAAACTTTGAGAATGTATAAATATATTTTTCTCCAATGATCTTCCTCTAGAAAAATTACTATTCATTATTCCACCTTGTCCACATCCTGGTTTTTTTTAACATCAAAACTTATCATCTATATTTGTATTCCTTAAATTCTAAAATTCAGTTCTTTACATATACTTCTTTGGCTGGCATTTTGTTTTAAAAAGGACATTTTCTCTGTGAATTTTAATTTTAACTCAAAGTTAATATTAATCACAATGACTAAAACATTTGTGTTAATGAGTGGAGTCGTGTTTTTAATAAAGTTCTTTGTTAAAATCTTTTATTACTGTAATCAATTTTTTGGGGAAAGGATTTAAATTAGCACAAGCATTCTTATTTTCCTGTTTGTATTATAAATTCTCCAATATAATTTAGGCTATGTTTACCACAAGTAGTAGATAGGATTTTTTTATGGTTCTTTTTCCATGGTGTGTGTGTGTGTGTGTGTGTGTGTGTGTGTGTGATGTGTGTGTGTGTGTTTGTATATATTGTGTGGCATTTAGGAAGCATTGTATAGCTTTGTGTTTAGCTTTACCTAACAATGTTTTTGACATCTTTAGCATCCTTTCATGAACAAACATATAATATTTGGTTTATAAGTTTTCCATAAAACCATCCCACTTTGATTGGGGCAGTCAATGACATTATTTACTTTTTTCAATTCTACCTGCTGTGCCTTCCATTTATAGAGTTATTTCAATCCAAACAATTTCTCCCTCCTTTTTTCAACCTTTGGATTTTGAATCAGATAAAAATTGAATCTGTTAATGCTCACCAAAACTTGAGTGTAATCATTTACCAATTGGGTGGGATTCATGCTTGACAGATCTCAGAGTGGAGTTGGAATGCTCTGAGTTTTGCATGCTTAACACTCCTTTTCTACTGCCTTGATAAGCAGGCAGCCTAGAGTTTAGAAGGTGCTTGAATATTTAGATATATTGCCTTGCTTTTTGAGATATGCATATTATATATTTGAATTCTAGTTTTCAGTTTGTTGTCCTACCAGCTGCTTTATTCCTTCTTTTCACCACACTCTGCAGAGGATGCTTCCTAAACTTGAGTCTCCCCCTTTCCTCAGCAATTTTGAATTCCCAAGGTTGGGCCCTCTGCCCCTTCCTTTCAATGCCCCAGTGGCTAGTATTCTAATGAAAAGGTCCCCTAAGTGTTCGGAGTGTCCACACTCTCCCTCTGGTAGTGTCTTCCTGTTATCTGCCATGAAGAGGCCTTTCCTACTTCCCTCTGTTTCCATAGTCTACACCACTCCTTCTCTGTTACATGGCTCCTAGGCCTTGCTAAACAGAATAATTTGAGGCCATGCTATTGTCTGGTTGCTGGTTGTTTGGGGGCAGAGTTAACAGTTAAAAGTGGTATTTTTGCATGTGTATTATTCCCTAGGCCTTTGAACTACATTTTGAGAGATTCAGCTGCTTTATCCTAGGGGGACCAGTATTCACCCATCATGTGCTTCTTGAAATGCAAAATTTCAGTGGTACTCAGAAGTAGACAGAATCCCATTGTACAGCATTTGTTGGTCAGTTTCAAGGTTTATCACCCATGGTTGAATCCTTTTAATGTAATGCCTACAAAATTACCTTTGTAAAAATTATTTAAAGAAAGCCCAGACATCATTTTTAGTTACAGGAGTATATTTCTGTAAGTGGTGATGTCTTGGTAAGTATTATTACAGGTGTATTACAACAACTCTTTAAAAATTTTAGCAGCAGTGTGAAGTGAACTCAGGGATTTGTGCTTGCTAGACAGGCAGTTTACCCCTTGACCCAGGCTCCTAGCATGAAGTGAGTTTTATCTTGCTCCTGGTTATTACTACTGAACATATCTGGGGCTAACTTGGAGTGAGGAGAGATGAAGAAAGGACACAGGATAGACAGACAGATAGAACGGTGGGGCCAGTTGTGTTGAGCACTTGGGTTGAGATGCACAACAGCCTCATTACTTATCTCTATTAATCACTTCTCTTTACTCTGCTTCTTTTCTCTGTCTTTTCTTTGTGGCCTTCCTCCTTTATAATTCTTTAAAATTTTGCTCTAAAAGTCTTCTTTTCTATTCTTTAAAGTCTCTTTCCTTAGACTCACTCTGTCCCATGTTTTCTCTTAGCTTTTCTTTATCATAGTCTTTCTTAAAGTCTTTGCCCCAAGACTTGCACTGTGCCATTTTCTCTCTTTAGGTTTCTTAAAGCCTTCTTATTCAGACTTGCACTGTCCCATGTTCTCTTCTCTTTAGCTTTCTTAAAATCTCAGCCCTCAGACTTGCTAGCAATTCCCCTTATGCAATTCTCCTTCAGCAATTCTTTTCCCTTCAGCAATCCTCCCTTCAGACAGCAATTCATTTCCCCCCTTCAGGAATCTCCATCCAGCAATTTCCCTTCAGCCAAACCCCAATTCCAAAGCCTCCCTACATCCAAAAATCCTCCTTTCATCCAAAAGCCTTGATCCTCCTTCAGCAAGTCTTTTATACCCATTGGTAAACAAGGAGATGGAGCATCAGTTCTCAGGGTGGGGTGTGTCATTGTAACAAGAATAACCTGCATTCCTGCTTCCCTGGACTTAACAACTTAGGAAAATCAGCTGAGATGCATCTTGCCTGATGTCCTCATAGGCTTCTTCTACTCTGCTCTCCACACCAGCCCTACACAACTTTAAATTATAGACTGTAAGGGGTTTCATTATAACATTTCCACACATAAATATCATCTTCTTTGATTATACTCACCCTTTCTCTTCCCTCATACCTTTCCCCCTTCAACATCTGTAATAGTCCCTCTTGAATCTTAGATTGCACAAATGAGAGAATATATGCAATTTTTGTCTTTCTGAAACTGGTTTATGTAACTTAACATGATAGTTTCTAGTTCCATCCATTTTCTTGCAAAGGACATAAACTCCTTATTCATTGTGGCTGAATAAAACTCTATTGTGTAAATACACCACATTTTCTTTTTTGATTTTTTTCTGGAGAAACTGTGGATTGAAATCATGGCTTGGAGCTTGCTAGCCAGGGGCTCTACACCTTGAGACACAACTCCTCACATTTTTGCTTTAGACTATTTTCCAGATAGGTCCTCAAGACTTGGCCATGTCCTGTCTTGGACCAACTATCCTCTTGTCATCCCCCAAATCCTGGATTACCCTTGACTAGTTTTGTTGAGATGGGGTCACTTTTTGCCTGGGCTGGTCTCAAACTGGGATCCTCCCTTCTGCGTGTCTCCTGTGTGAACCAAACTTTATTTTATCCATTGGCCAGCTGCCTTCCTGTCCCCATCAACCTTCCTTGGCCCTGTGTTAGAGCTGTGTGTTGGAGAGCCCTTCACACTCAGCTCAACCTAAGACTGGTTTCCCTTTGAAGTAGAAGAAAGCCTTTCTTTTATCCTTTTCATCTCTAAAATCCCTTATTATCATTTACCCATGCCTTACTTTGTAAGGTTGAGGGTAAAGAGTGGCTGACATTAGACTTAGATCTTGCTTGACTTCAATGCATCAGAAACCTGTGTTATGTGCATTCCCATCTCCTCCTAAATGAAAACCTAGATTGAAACCATTACATGAATATTTTTCAAGCAACCTAAATTTTCTGTCAAGACTGGCTACATCTCAACAAATCATGGTCTCTAAACATGCAAACAATTCCTCTGGGAATCCTGGAATGGTACAGGCTCTGTAGAAACCACAAAGGTACCCAAAAATGATCAGAACCTTGGTCCCTCTTTCTTGGGTATGGTGGCATGAAAAAGAACATCTCCATGACATTTGCTTTGAGGCATGGTCTCCATGGTCCCTCTCTTTTGCCAGTAACTTTGTAACATCCATTTTGCCTGGGTTAACTATATCAGGCTTTAGCATTGACCAGACTTATGAGACACTGTGAATTTCAGTCCAATTCAGACTTGAGACATGGCACTGTGCTCTTCCTCCCTGTAATATTCCCTCAAGTGTGATTGAGCAAATTGTGAGGGAGGTTTTTCTCCCTGCCATTCCTGTCGCATTCTTTTCCCTCCCCCATCCCTGGCACTTCTTCTGTCTGCCTCCTTGGCCCTGTGTCTTCTTCTGTGTCCTAGGAACTGCTCATCTTGTGGCAAATGCTTTGCACTCATGCTGGAGACTCTCATGTTGCATTCTTAGAACTTCCCAGGAATAAGAAGCCATTCAATTTAACCCCTTATTTAGCAAATGGAGAAATTAAGTCGTAGAGACCTTAAGGGAAACTGTGATCATGAAGCTGGTCAGGACTGAGGATGGAGCTTAGCCCAGCCTTGAAGCAAGGGTTCTTTGATAATACTTGGTTCATTCATGGACTCTGGGGAATTCCACTTTCCTTGTTGCATCATCCTACCTGGTGTCGGATCTTCTGCTCTCCCAGTCTCACCCACCACAGAGATGCAGGTATTGGTTCCTTCTCATTCAGTCCTCAATCACAATGTTCTGGAGCAGTCGATGAACTCCTCCATGACCATAAAAGTTGTTAAGTTGCCCAATTTTCTATTTGTTGGAATGGTAAGCAGATCCATAAAAGATGAGTTCTGAATACCTTCCATGTGCTGTGCTTGACTCTGAAATTCTCACTTAATTCTCACAACCATCCTATGTGGAGGTGAATAATTATCCTTCTTTTACAGAAGACGAAGTTGAGCCTTGGAGAGGATAAGGAATTTGGCCAAGACACAACTGCAGGAAGAATTGCTGGGATTTCATACAATGATGAACCAGCTCTAGTGTCACTAAACCCACTAGACTGGGGGCACTTACTGCTTGCTTTTGTTTTTTGTTGCTGATGTGTTCTGTTTTGTTTTTGCAGTCAGGAATGGAATTCATGGCCTCATGCATGCTTAACAAGTGCAGTACCAGTGAGCTATTTCATTGTCGTACACTTGGTGAACTTATGGCATCATCCCACACCAGTAATTTCAAAATTACCAAGTGAAGTTGCTAGAAATGCAAATTGAGCCCTGCCCCAAGCCTTCTGAACCAGAAACCAAAAACATAGGGTACTGGCATTCTGTTTCTACAAGCCACCTCCCCATGTGCTTCACATGTATGCTAAAGCCAAGAACCACTGTAGGAGAGTATATGGCTGCCCTTGCAGGAGGCTAACTAACCCAAGAATCATGCACTTCATCAGTTGAACAAAGCTGCATGATATGAAAGGCACTTTCCCTTTCCTAGTTTATGATTATAAACTCTTGTGAGACTTTCCAATATGTGGAGAGCCTGAGTCTGGGCCAGTCCCAGAAGTCCTTAGTGCAAGTAATTCTTTCTACTCATTAGGCACCAGAGGCTCTTAGGCTCTGGACCAGTCCTGAAGATAAATAAACAAGGTCCTAAAATAAATGAAAGCCACCCTCTCTCCAAATAGGTCAATAATGTTCTCTACTCGTGCTTGGACCTTCTCAGTAACCTGGGCACAGGTACCTCTCTATTTTCTTGCTTTTTCTTTGCCTGTAGTTTGGTACTGCCTGCCCTTTCATGGTTATGTTGGGTTTCACTTTCTGTGTGCAGAATCCCTTGAAGAATCTTTTGTAGTGGTGGCTTTGTGGTCACATATTGTTTTATTTTCTGCTTATGGTGGAAGACTTTTATTGCTCCATTTATTTTGAATGATAGTTTTGCTGGGTACAGTATCCTAGGGTTGAAGTTATTTTCATTCAGTACCCAGAATACCTCACCCCAAGGTCTTCTTTCTTTTAATATTTCTGTTGAGAAGTCTGCTGTGATTTTGATGGGTTTACCTTTGTATATTATTTCGTGCACTTGTATGGGCATAGATTTCTCTAGATTTTGGAAATTTTCTGTAATTATTTTGTTGAATATATTATGCATTCCCATTGTGTGCACCTCTTCATCTTCTTCAATGCCCATGATTCTCAGGTTTCATCTTTTGATGAGTGAGTGAGTTCTTGCATTTTCTTTTCAGTTTTTGAGTTGTTTAACAATAGTTCTTCAGTTTTTCCTTTAATTACCATTTCATCTTCGAGTTCCAAGAATCTGTCTTCTGCTTCTTGTATTATGCTGGATTGGCCTTCCATTTTGTTTTGCATTTCTGTTTTGTTCTTTTTTCTGAGGTTTTCCACATCATGAGTTTCTTCCTCTTTAATGTTGTCTATTTTTGTCCTGAGTTCATTAATCTCTTTATTAATCGTGTTCTTTATTTCACTTTGTTATTTATACAGTGCTTTTATTGTTTCTTTTATTTGTTCTTGTGCTTTCTCAAATTCTCTATTTTAGTTGTCTTGGAATTTCTTGAGTGTCTCCTGTGCATTTTGGTTGACCATATCCAGTATCATCTCTATAAAATTCTCATTGATTTTTCCCCTCTTCCTTTACCTTCCCTGCTAACTAGTACCCTCCCCCTAACAGGACCTGTTTTACATTCCTGTCCTTCATTGTTTAATGCATGCTCAGTAGTCAACGGGTTTTTGCCACGGAATTTCACCTGTAAATATATTGTCCTTTAATCAGTGTCACCCCCTCTATTACTCTTCCTTACCCTTTCCTTCTTCCCCATATAATTCAACAGATGTGTTTCAACTTGCCTTCTTACCCTACTGCGATGTATTTTAGTATTATTCACTCGCTATCATTCTCTTTTCCTCTTTCTTCTGCCACTTGTCCCCTTAAACAGTCCCACTGCTGGAAACATGTTTGGTATATATAGATGTATACATGATCATGCTCAGACACAATTTTTTCCAAATATTTTTCATCTGTAGTTGCTTGAATCCATAGACATGGGACAAATGAATAAGAGGGCATGGTTTATTATATGCAACTATGATGGGCTCTGTGATATTTTGTGGATCTTGCTTTATTGTCCTTTTTTCCTTGCTCCTGCAGAAACGTTTCCTGAAAGGCCTTTTTTGATTCTCCTATCCTTCTTCTTTTTTGGGAGGTACAGGGCTCACACTTGCCAGGCAGGTGCTCTACCACTCGAGCCACTCCACCAGCCTTCCCATCCTTCTTGATCAGCCTGTCTCACACCTTCTTCCCAACTGTGTTCATGTCTTTTATTCCTAATCTTTCATACTCACCTTGCTTCTTGTGACTTGGTGACTCTTGTTAGCACCAGGGATTTGCAAAGAACATCCTAAATTCATGAGGTGTCCTTCATTGAGGACTTGGGAACCTGCACTGTCTAGATGAAGGGTGACATCAAAGCTAGGGGTAGAATAACTGCTGAGCTATGTGATTTGTTTTCTCCTGAAGGGTTAAACACTTTCCTAGCTGATCATCTTTATTATGGGCTGGTTTATACTGTGACTTTTCTTTGAGAAGATTAATGCATAAGTCATTTATCTGTGAAGGTAGCTTTGAAAGAAACAAATGAAAAGTGGGATTTCAGTTCAGTCCAGCTAATGAATCCAATCTTTTTTTAATGGTTGTGCAGGGAGTACATTGTAGTATTTACAAAAGTTCTTACAATTTATCAAATATATCATAGTTGAATTCACCCCTCCATCATGCTAGTATCTCACATTCATCCCCAGTCCTGGGACAGTTTCAACAGGTCTCATTTTTCCATTTACATACATGTGTACACAAGTTTTGCACTATATTCACCCTCCTACACCCTATCCATACATCCTTCCCACTCCCACTGGTGCTAACTCCCCCAGACAGGATATGTTCTGCCCTCCTGTTCTCCGATTTTGTAAAAAAAAAAAAAAGACATTTTTGTTTGTTTAAGATAGTTACACAGGAGTTTGCAAAAAAGACATTTTTGTTTGTTTAAGATAGTTACACAGGAGTTTGCTTGTGACATTTTCATGTATATATGCGTTATAATTTGAACTGGGTCATCTCCTCTATTTTTTTCCTTTCTACCTTAGTCCCTTCTTATAGTGATTTCAACAGGTTTAAAAATTCTATATTCATTCCTGTATAGTGTATATATGCACCTTAACTTCCTTCTTTTACCTTTCCTCTCTCGTATGTGACCTCCCCTTAGCGTGACCTGTTTTTCGTAACATTGCTGTCTTTGTATTAAGTCTATATTTCTCATATGAGAGAAAACATATGGCTTTTGGTCTTCTAAACCTGGGTAACTTAAGATGATGTTCTCCAGCTCCATCCATCTACCTTCAAATGCAAATTTTCATTTTTCTTTGCAGCTGAGTAAAATTCCATTGTGTATAAATACCACATTTTCTTAATCCTAACAAATCCAGTCTGATGCTGAAATAACAAGTGGGAAGCTATGGAATAGACATGCACTGCACAGACGCATAAGTCATCCAAGAGTATGCCACTGGCCCAGACCACAGCAGCAGCAAGAACAAAACGAGTTGCATTGTTAGGTGCAAGACTAAATCATATTTCTCTCAGTGGTCTGTTCGAAAGGCAGCAAGACTCATGCACCATTTTTTGTTCTTTCCTGGCCTTCATTTCTATATCCAATTCAGTGTATACCTTTACAATAGAATCTGAGCTGTCAACAGGTTGGTACAATTACTCAATTGCCATTTTCCTAATAGTTTCTAGAACATAATAGATACCCAATTTAATTCAAATGGGTACATATTCTTCCTTCTCTGGTGTTCTTGCCTACTGGAAGCTAGAAAAATTCCTGAATGTTATAATGGAGGTCACATCTGGACCACAGCCCTGAGCACACAGATTCTGGGCTGTCTCTGAATTTCACAGGAGGAGTAAAAAGCACCTTTCCACTTTTCCATGTAAAAGTAGTGTCTGTGAAAATCAGTGTTTCTCAAACAGAATAGAGAGTTAGTTTTGTCTTCTAGGGAAAATATTGGGAGACAGTTTTGGTTGGTATGAGGGAGAATGTCCTACTGACACCTAATGGGTAGAGACCAGGGATGATACTTAATAATCTATCATGTGTAGGACACTCTGTACCACAGAGCACCCTCCAGTACAAAATGCTAATAGTGCTGAGGCACTCTGGGTGTAAAGATAAATGATTATTAATAACATAATTTAGTATGCAAGGGTTTTTGTCCATTCCTGTTGCTGATAACGCAATGCTACAGACTGGGTAAATTATAGAGAAGGGGGTTTGTTTGGGCTCACAGTTCTGGTTTAAGGTTGAGGACTTGGATCTGGTGATGTCCTACTTGGTGGCAGTTCCAAGGCAGTGCAGGACATCTGTGCCACTGAACTTCATTATATTACAACAAAATACCTGATGAGGCTCCTTATGAAGTTAAGACAATTTTTTTTTGGTTTATGGTTCTGGAGTTCAAGTCCATGACCAGGGAGCCCATTGGTTTGTCCTCTGGTGAGGGCTGCATGCCATGGGAAGTGTGTATTAGAGTAGTTACTCACATCTTGAGCCAGTAATCAGACAGAGTCTGGGACAATATCCCACTGTCCTGTTCATCCTCAGTAATGACTCTGGTTTGCAAAACAGACCAAGAGAACTCATAATTAAAAAGGATTTCTTGGAGCTACATACAAAAGGTGAGTTTTAAGAGGCTGGATCCTTACAGCACTCAGCTGCAGATAATGGACAGTTAATGTGACTTTGATGATGGGATGGCACTGCCTCCCCTTAGACCTGAGGGAAGTTTAGAGAAGAGACACACAAATGCCTGAGAGATGGATCCCCCCGCGGATCAGAGAGTGTGCAGAACATGGCCTTTGTAGTTCATGCCCAGATTTAAAACTTAATGTTTTGCTTTTCATTTATGAATCTACATTCTTTTTCTCTCCTATCTCCCTCTATTTTTTCCCTTTTTTTCTGGGAGGTGGTGTTTGAATTCAGGGCTTCATGGTTGCTAGGCAGGCACTCTACCACTTGAACCATACCTCTAGCCCATTTTGCTCTGATTATTTTGGAGCTAGGGTCTTGCTTTTTGCCCAGGCCAGTCTGGACTATAATCCTCCTATTTTATGCTTCCTTCTGTAGCTGGGATGGCAGGTGTGTGCCACCATGATCAGCTATTGCTTGAGATGGAGATCTCGTGAACTTTTTGCTTTGAACCATGGTTTGCCAATCTCAGCCTCCTGAATAGTTAGGATTATAGGCATAAGCCACAGACACTCAGCTTTTCTCCATTTCGTATCAAGTTGTGAGAAGATAAAAACTTCATTTTTTGATGGGTTACTTTTTGCTTTCTCTAAGAATTAAATATATAACTAATATCAAACTTGGAAACAGGTTTATGGCAATCTGGTAGAGCTTGCTTCAAGTTTTCTTTACCAATGACAATGCAGAATCAGGATGTCACTTATTTTCTACTTTGATCAGCTGTTCATATAATATATGGACAACATAGCAAGGTGAGCTTCAGAGACAAGTGCCACCAACTACTGCATGAGAGGGAGAGAGGATACACTTGTTTTAGCATGCTTTGTTTTCTTTAATTTAAGAAATAATGCCTGCCCACGTGGTACTGTGTATCAGGCATTCAGTAGAAGCTCAATAAGCATTTGCTTAGTTAAATTGAGTGAAATAAGGCAAAATAGAAAAATGCAAATTTTACCAGCCCTACCAAGTAATCAGTATAAACATTTTGGTGGATCATGTTTTACTCTTGTCCTCATACCTGTACTCTTGTGTGTGTGTATGTGTGTGTGTGTGTGTGTGTGTGTGTCTAACCCTATGTCTCAACTCTACCATGTCAACACACACACACACTCGAATAAGGTCAGCAAATTTAGTATCATGGTTTACACAATGTGTAGTATTATAAGGTGTTATAGCATAATTAGTCTATCCTTGCTGTTACAAATATGATCTTGGAGTTACACCAATCTGGATATACTGTTGAATTAGTTATTTAATTTCTTTGTAGCTCAATTTCTTTTTCTTTTTTTTTGTGGTACTTGGAGTTTGAATTCAGGACCTCACACTTGCTTGCCAGGTTTTCTACCACTTGACCAACTCTGCCATCCATTCTATGTTGGGTAGTTTTGAGATAGGGTCTCATCAACTATTTGCCTAAGCTGGCTTTGAACCATGATCCTCCTATCTCTGCCTTCAGAGTAGCAAGCGTTACAGGCATATTGAAATAGGGTGAGCACACTTCTGTGAGGATTAAAAGAGGTAATGTAGGAAAAGTGCCTAGCACAGGGCTGGCACTTGGATGTTGTTCTACATCTTCTTGTTTATATGAGCTTCTTGTCTGTGTATCTTCAGGTTCATCTCTTTTTGTTTTGTAAGCCCTGAGTACAAGAGGTAGAATCAGAGGAGATAAATACTTTTTCAGAAAACTTGACCAATTTCTGATGTTATAAAAGTAACATTTATTGACTGCTGACCATGGGCCACCCCTGTTCTGAGTACTTTGCACATTTAAACCCATCAGCCATAGAAATAACTCTATGAAGTATGTGATACTATTTTTCATGTTTTGCTGATGAGAGACTGATATACACTTGTTACTGGGCTGAATAGTCTAAGAAGACACTAGTCCAGAAGACTCTCAGTTATTGTGTCACCTGAACAGAGAACTGGACAGAGACACAAATTACAAAACAGAAACAAAATTTTATTGGAAGAAGAGGAAAGAAATAGTAAGGAAAAAGAAAGAAAAGTACTGTTGGAAAAGCAGTGGGCCTCTGCCTGATGGCAAGGAGGCATTGATTAGCACAACTTTATTGAAAGTAAACAAAGAAGCACCTCAAGGGAAGTGGTAGACTCTGCCAGGTGGCACAGAAGCATTGATTTCTTTGTTTAAGCCCAATTTCTAAGTTGTAAGGTGGGGAAAATCTAAGCAGGCCTTAGGGAGGAACTAGGGAGGCTGGCAGGTTTATGTAACACAGCCTTATCACCTAAAAAGGGGTATCCTGTGCATAAGCTTATACTAACTTTTAGGTCTTTAATTATATGTATGAGATATGATCACTATTCATGAAGTCCTAAGTAAGAGGATGTGGCCTAGGAGGTCAAATTTGGGTCAGGCCTTTTTTTTTTTACAGATAAGGAAGACCCAATGATGCCTCTTCTGGTCATTACCTTGCAATGATATTTACATTTACAGGGTATTTACAACTTAGAAGGGATTCATTGTTCTAGAGGTTGTTCAGGGCTGTGTTGGGGTACCTGTTAACTTTGTTTGTTTAAGAGAAGAGAGCCCCTAGTAAGTTATTTTCCCCACCTGCTAATCTGCCTCACACTCTTAGGAAGAGATGGGTCCACAGTCAGTGTCCTACAGTCACCTCCAGGCCCCATGCCCTCCCTCAGGTATATTATGAGGGACATCACTCATCCTTAAATCCATAGGAAGAGGAAGCACATTGGAAAAGCCATAGTGTGAAAGTGGGGGCAGGGGGAGGAGAGAAGCTGCCACTTTCAGAGATGAGGATGAGATGATGTTAAATCCAAGGCTTTTAAAAGGAAATCTAAAGAGATATATTTTTGCATGAGGTGGGATGAGGATGAAATCTGTGATTTTGGCATATTAGGGTTCTCTAGAGAGTTAGAACCAATAGGAAAGATTAATGGATATTTGAATAGATAGATACATGATAGATTGGCACATGAGAGGAGATTTACTAGAGAAATTGGCTCCTGTGATTATGGAGGCTGAGAAGTCCCATGACAGGCCATCTATAAGCTGGAGAGGCTGGGATGCTGGTAGTTTTGCTCATACAAGTCTAAAGATCTCAGAACCAGGAAAGCTGATGGTGGAACTCTGTGTGCAAGGATGAAGGCCTGGGGACCCAGGTGGATGCTGGTTTCAGCCCTGAGTTCTGATATCTAAGGGCAGAAGGAAGTCCCCAGCTCAAGGAGAGAGAGAGGAAATTGCTATCCTTCTGCCTGTTCTTTTTCTAACTGGGACCCCAACAGATTGGATGGCATCACCCACATGGAGGAAGGGTCTTCCCACTCAGGCCAATCTCCTCTGGAAACAGCTTTGCTGATTACCCAAAAAAGTATGATTTACCAGTTTTCCAGGTATTCCTCAATCCAGTTGGCAGACCCCTGAAGTCAACCATCACATTTAATAATATCCACCAGTTCTCCCTTCTCTAAAGCTAAATCACAATTTGGTGTAATTGTGTTGCAGTCTAAGACTCTCCTCACAGGCTCAGGCAAGCCATGCTCTTCTCACTTCTGAAATGCCCAGGGCAAGCTAGAGGTGCTCTGAGAAGGTTAATTGCCGGTAAGAAAAGTTCAATGATTATTCTTTAATTTGGCTCTTCACAAGGAAAGCTTATTTACATAAAACTAAGAATCGTTTTGCATACCTGAGCTGGTTCATCTTGTGTCAATACTTCTGCCTGTCCCCTCCTCATTGAGTATAGTATTTTATGCTCAGTAACATGCAGGTGTTTGTGATCGTCTGAGCTCCAGCACCAAACAATTCCTTTTTATTTGCTGCAGTGAGTAATCATTGGGAAAAAAACTGGAATTATTCACAATAAGATTTCTTGGTTTTACAGAACTCAACTCCCTTCTATGAGTCACGGAACCTTCAAGAGTTCACTACAGGAGCTGGAAGGCCTGCAGACTTGGCTTCAAGGAGGCGTTCTAGTCCTCACATTCACTAGTGAAAGCGTATCTTAGAAATCCAGGATTTTACAGCCAAAGGGAGCATTCTGTAGGCTTCCTGTCAAGAGCTGTGAAGGGTCTGCTGTAGATAAAGTAGGAATTCCACTGTACTTGTAAGCTGAGAAGCTAGCCTGCCACAGTTTTGTGGATTTGTGCAGATAAGCAATTTCTTGGTTCAAAAATTAAGGCCAGCTTATTGCTCATGACATTGAGAATAACCAGTTCCCACAGTTGAGAAAAAATGACACCTGTGCCTGCAGGTATGGTACAGAAGAGGAACCCTAAGCTATGAATATTTAACAATGTTCGGGCCTGCTCTTGTCTCCAGAGGAGACACTATCTCTAACTTCCAATGCTATTTGCTATATGGATGTTCTTGAAAATGTAGCCAGGAATAAAGGCAGTCAGTGCCTGGCTCACAGGTGTGCAGTCACATGAGAGCAATGGCACATTTTCTCTCATCAACATCCACTCTTCTCTACTATACCCACCTTGAGTGTGGAAAATGTCTCCACAAACAATCGCTCCATCAACTTCTGATTAATCTTACCAACAGACAATGGGACAATTTTGTCCTTTACAGTCTTTAATTAAAGCATCTGCCAATAGGGCTGCAGGCAACAGGATGAGACCAAACTGCAGTATTGACCTCTGAAGTTCAATTCCAATCATAAACCAGTCATATATACCACCAAGGTGTGCTGCTGGTGACCAGGTAGCTTCTTCCTTGAGTTTTTGCATAGCAAGCTTATGGGTGCTTTTCAAAAGGGGGAACCTGACCTTGAGTCAGGGAGAGTTTGGGAAATGATCCACACGTCCAGTAAAACATGCTGTAAGTGACTCTACCCAGGGTAGAATATCCTCTGACACACATAGGATGGCGAAATAGAAGCCCACTGCATGTCACATGCAGATGTAGCATCTACAGATGCAGGACCTGCACTCATAGAACATTGAACTGTCCTAAAGGCCCCATTCACACTGTCATGTTCTTTAGTTCATGTCCGTGTCTCTACTATGAGCCACCCACACCTCCTTAGCTGAGACCAGTGCCTTTTCCTTGTCCTCAAAGGTCTGAGCAGGAGAGTCAGAGCCACAAAAGGTTGAGTTCCTCTTCTTAAATCCTCCCTCCCCCCATACCTAGACAGGTGCTGATGGCCTCTGATCTCCCTTGGGACAAGGAGAGCCCAGCCACACCTCTAATCAACCATATTCCTCTTGAAGCAGCTCAAGTCAGGATGGAAGGGAGGGAGGGGTCAGGGTGTAAGGAAGGAGAAGGCAGCTCTGACACCAGGCTTCACATTGACTTTGGCTTTAAACAGTAAGGCTGCAGCTTGTGTCTCAAACAGTCTTTCAGTGTCCACTGCTACCCTGTGCTCCCTACCTGGGGACCAGATCCTACGTCTGAGCTTCATGGAGAAGGGTCTCTCAATATCTACTTCCTTGTTTCATTGAGCCTCTTCACTTTTATGAAGGCAACATTCAAGTAATATAAACACTAACAATAAAAGTGAACAACTCAGTGGCACCTAGTATACTCACAGTTTTGTACACCTACCTCCTCTATTTTGCTCTAAAACATTTCCATCTCTCAAAAATTAAAAACTCTGTATCCACTCAACTCCCCATCTCTTCCTCTCCTCACCCCACAGCCACTGATCTTTTCTCTATCTCTGTGGATTTGCCTGTTCTGGACATTTCTCATGAATGGAATCACACGAAGTAGCCCTTTGTGTCTGACTTCTTTTATTTAGCACAATGCTTCTGAGGTCACCAAGCTATGGCTTGAATGGTATTTCATTTCCTTTTACAGCCAGCCATATTTTATTTTGTGCATTTATCACTCTGTTGGGTTTTGCAGTTACAACTCTACCCTAGTTACTTAACACTGTGAACTAAACCACTCCAAAACTCAATGGCTTAAATTTGGATAGGGCCTCATGGAGACAATTTGCTCCTACTTCGGAGTGCCAGGACGACTTGAAGGCAAGCAGTGAATGGTTTGGGATGGAGTAATCTGATTCAATTAAGCTGGTGGTTGCTGGTTATCAGCTGGGCCTTAACCAGTACTGTCAGCTGGAAATTTTTCAGAAGCTGTGTTTGTGGCTGGGGCTTCCTCACAGTATGTCAGCCCACAGGTCAGCCTTCTTATAGGTAGGTGGCTCAGGGCTCCAATGGTCAGTGACCCAGGTTACAGGCTGAAGGTCTCAGAACACTTGGCCTGAGAAGCCATCAGCAACCTATTGGCTACATGCAAATCAGCAGGCCAGTTGGCTTCAAAGGGAAGGGTAGAGACCCCATCTCATGTTGAGGCTATGGCAAGGTGACATTGGAGAAGGTCACACTATAGAGGAGCCTATGGGATGACATAGATCACTGTGTCTTGGGAGAATACCCTGTGCCATTCTTCCTCTGGCCTGACAACACCTCTTGTAGCCTTCCCCCTGGAGGCTTCTGTGGGTACACTTTGCCTGGAGGAGACCTGGTGCATCTGAGACTGTGGCAGAGCCTGCCTGCTTCACTTTAAACCACTGAGTGTGTGGTGGGGCTCCATCTTTGTCTGAGTCTCATTGTTTGAGGATGGTATGAGTTGGGAAGGGTGTGGCCTGAAGCAGTGTGCTCACACTTGGCAGCCCATTGGGGCCTACCAGATCTCCCCTCTTAGAATATCTGGAGTTTTGAAAACTGCACAGCTATTTCCAAAGTGCAGCAAATGAGGAAGATTATTAAGCTTGTTAAATAGTTTTCAACCTCTGCTATACACCCTGGATCTTATCCCAGGACAGTCAGATCTAAACCCTGTGTACCAGGGCATCTCCACCCCCTCTGTCCTCCTTTCCTTCTTACTTCCTCTCTTCCCTCCTTTTTCTCTTTCTCTTCTTCCCTTTTCTCTCTCTCTCCCTTCACCTTCTCTCTCTTAGTTTTTCTCTGTCCTTGCTCTCTCCCTGACTTTCTCTCTCCTCCATTCTTTCTCCCTCTCTCTCTCCCCCTTTTCTCCCTCCCCTCTCGTTCTTTGTTACCAGGTGGTGACACTGGGCAGCTAGACTTGGGAACCTCTGACATACAAGGAGCCTTTCATTTAGCCCTGTGACTGTATTGTAGATGAGTGGGGGCTGTCTCAAACTTGAGCATGCACTGGAATCCCCTGGTGGCTGCTTAAAACACAGATATGGGGAAAGGTCCCCTCTATGAGCCTCTTAGATCACGGTACTCTTTAACATGTCATGGTTTGGGGCCAGGTTTTCTTCCAAAAAGTCTGTGTTCTTGATGGAAAACCTTCCTCTCCAAGAACATCATTATCATTCCTGCTTGCTTCTAGGAAGAAAAGCAGCTCCAACCAAGACTTCTTTCCCATGGTGGTGGTCTTGGGTGCCAGCTCTGGAAGTTTAGAGATAAGTCAATGTCTCAGGAGCAAAATGATCCCAGGCACTGTGGACTATAGGGGTGGCCAGGCAGGTGAGGCAGAGGTCCTGGTGGAAGACAGGAAGGAGCAGAGCAGCAGGATATTGGCTTCTGCAGCTGGTGACAGAGAGAGGACGTTAAATGCAGGGGGCAGAGACCACGCTGCACCAAGAAGGATCAGGGCTAGTTCTGGGTCCAGTCACACAGGAGTGTGGCACTTTGAAGATATAGAGGACAAAGAAAATAAAGCAGGGGCTCAACAACTAGACATACAGCCCACATAGGGGATGAGCAGGTTGGGAAGGGACTGAGGGCACAGAACAAGAAAGTGGCTTGGTTTGGGCAACAGCTAGTACTCACGTGAATAAACACCCTTGTGCAGGACATGGGCACAGGCAGGGGGAAGTGTCCTGGCAGCCTGTCATCCTGGGGAGGATGTGTTCAGCCTGCCCCTGTCTGCCTTTGTCACATCGGGCAACTGGTCAGTCAGGGTGATGTGAGCTGTGAACCCTGAGTTCTCCATCCTCATCATCCTGGCTGCCAGCCCAGGAGACATTTATGAGGACCCAATGTTGACACTGTTTCTGTCCTATCTGTTTTCTTTCCTGTTTGCTCACCTCATTCTCTTATGTGGCATGGGTAGCAGACCTTGTCCTGCCTGTTACAGGGTTGAGGTCATTTTCAGAGGGGCCTGGAAAGTGTCCAGTTTCCCTCCATATTTGCTCTGTGGGGAAGGAACAATTTGGAGTGCTTCTTGGAGGATGAGATGTTTTCTACTGACAATTAGCATATGCTAGATTAGTAGTTCACTACTTGATATTGTTTTGATGCACTGAACCTATTTGGACCAAGTAACATTCATCCATTTTTCTAAATCAGTGGATCTCGACAAGGGCAGTTTTGCTCCCCAAGGAATATTTGCCAATGTCTGGCGACAGTTTTGGTAGAGGGGAGCAGTGCTCCTGGTGAAGTAGACTAGAGTTAGGGAAAGTTTGGGACTTTTTAAGATCATACAGCCTGATTTACTGCACTCTGCTTCCCTTCCCTGACTTGTCTTCTCTGAGCTCAGAGAGCTCCATTTCAACTGCAAACTTTTTGTTAAATGGAGTGGAAATTTCCTCACTCATGGACGTAACCTGAGAATTAGCAGGTGTGTATGCACGCATCCCCTCAGCTCCTCTCCTGGCACAAAGGCCACTGGAGATGGGGAGTGACATGGATTTTCTCCCCCACCTTCAAGTTAAGGATGATATTAAAATAACCTAAAATAAAATCCTTCTCTTCTTTCCTCCACACAGTGCCTCCATTCCACCTGGAAGAGACCCACCTGTTATCTCTTCCCCCTTTCCTATAATAAAACTCTGTTGTTTTTCTCACCACACCCATATGTTCTGCTTGGATTCTCCCACACCAGAATGCAAGGACCAAGATCTTCTGGTTAGAGGCTTCATTGCTGTCAATACTGGCATCTTGTGAGTACAGGTCGGAAACGCTGCTAAACACCTGCAGTTCCCAGGACGCACCCCAAGACATGGAATTATTCAGCCAAATGTTAATAGAGGCTGAGAAACCCTGTCTACACTGAGGAAGTCTTGCATAGGCGATTTTAATAAGAGAGAATGTGATTTCCCATGGATTGGCTTATAAACTGTTACTTCTTTGTGGTTTATAGTGTACGTTCCTAAGTATAATTGTATGCTAGTCAGGTCTACACCTGAGCCACACCTGCTGGTCTAGGCATTGTGTGTGGCTTCTCTGTTCTGTAACCTCAGAGTTGAATAGTCACAACAGAAACCATACAGCTTACAAAGCCTAAATGTTTTCTGTCTGAAACTATAGAAGACAGTTGCCAAGCTCTGGGCAAAGGGACATATGAGTTACACTCTGCTGAAAAACTAGAGTTTCCTTCAAAACCAGCTTTGAAGGAAAGTGTTTTCATTACAGTTCTAAGCACTGGTCCTTAGTCTTTTGTAAGGTCTTTTCAGATTCTTCAAAATCACCTTTTGGTTTCCCTAACACCTCTTTAACTGATTACTTGAAAAGGAATGACTGGGTATTTCTTTTTCCTTAGCTCAGGGAGATCAGCAGCACAAAGGACATCTCTGTACCACCTTTACACATCTCAGCACTAACCCAAGCTGAAAGGGAAGGAAAAGCAAATAAGAGCTTTAACCACTGGGCTGAGCTGGGAAGTTGGCTCCTCAGAGTGTACTAGCTGAAAATGTTTGGACTCTGACTCATTAGCACCCACAATGGGTGTATCAGCCACACAAACTGCAGCTATGGGTTCCAGGAATCTTAAAACCTGGAATTAATTTGGTGCAGAATGTGGATCTATTTTGAGGAAGAAAAAGAGTTGGTCTATCTTTAGGGATAGCTTCAATTATACAATTATACAACATCTGGACCCAGTTTTTCAAGGTCTTTAACTGTCAAACTAGCCAGGCATGGGAGTTAATGCCTGAAATCCCAGGTCTCAGGAGGTTGACACAGGAAAATCTTGTATTCTAGGTAGCCTGGTTTACATAGCAAGACCCAGTTTCAAAAAAAAACCTCCCCAAAAAGTAAAAAAAAAAAATCCCCCAAAACCCAGTTAAACCAATATAAGGAATTCATTTAGGTACTTATGAGTTAATTTAAGAATACTTAGTGCCACACACTATCACCAAAGTCAAAAGGAGCTCCCATTCCAGTCATGGGTGGTGGTGGAGCTTGAATTAGGTCTTCTGGGAAGAGATGTGGAAATCTGAAAGGAGTGGCAATGAGAAGGAAAGGAGAGGCAACCAGAAGCTTGGTTACTTCTGCAGCCAGCACTTGCCAAGAAGCATCAGATATGTTGACATTACACTGATCCCTGATCCCACACCCTAGGCACTTAGTCCCTAGGCTCTTGGAGCAAATCTGTTTTAGGCATGGCATGAACTCATACTGACCAAGACCTCAGGAAATGCTTTTAGGTCAGAATACTAGTTGTTAACTAAGCTGTGTAAAAGGCACTGCCAAGACAGCTGAGTAATTGTGTTGTACTTAACAGAATACTCTCTCAAAAGCCAAAATACCAAATCTAGTTATCAGAATGGCACTTAGTGAAATCACAATCAGCTTGTAAGACCATCTTTATAAAAATGTAGCAAAAGTAGGAACACTAGGAGGGCTCACTCTGGGCCAGGCACTGAGCAAATCATTGTGCATGCTGTGTTAGTCACTCTTCCATCTGTTGGGTCCGAAGACCTAAGGCAGATGAGGGAGTATCCGATCACCCATGGAGAGCACTATGATTCCTGCATCCTGAGAAGGAGTTGTAAATCTGCATTCCTGCACCCTAAAGTGGAGATACAGGATCTGATAGATCTGCCACAGGGCTGATGAGCAAAATGCTCTCAAGATTGTTCCCCCCACCCCACCATAAGGGGCAAACAAACCAGTTCACTTAAGAAAACTCACAAATCCATAACCAATGAAAGAGCCCACCTAACCCTTACCCAAACCCAGAGTTAAAATGTCCATAAAAAACCCCAAAACCAAAAACCAAAAAACATGAAATGTCAATAAAAACCCAAAATGTCCATAAAAATCCCAGCCTTCACCTGAGCAGAAAGCCACCAGTTTCCAGGCTCCATTGCACTGCTCCAGCCTTTCCTTTCTCTCTAATAAATCCTACTTTGCGTACCAGCTTTGTTTCACAAGTCAATCAGCTGCCTCACGAGCCAGTTCACTCTGGCCTGTGAAGGTGAGGACCCTGGACACCCACCCACAACATGTCACATCTGCAGGTAACACATCATATCACAAATACCTGATGTAAAGTGAAAAGGTGTGCTTTGGCTCACAGGTCTGGAAGTTGCAGTCCATGACGGATCGGCCTTGTCACTTTGGGCCTGTGTTCAGGGAGCACAAATGTTTGCCTCATGGCTGGGAAGCAAAAGAGAGAGAGGGTCTCACCAGTCCCTCAAGAGCACCCCCCACAAGCACCTAAAGATCTCTTAAAGGCTCCACCTCTTAAAGGTTCCACTACCTCCCAATAGTGCCTCATTAGGCACTATTCCCCTTCATTTAGGGGATGTTCCAGGTCACAGTGCAGTTACATGTGCTACATCAGCCACAGACTGAGTTGAAATGGTCTCTTTCATCACCTGTCCTTTTGCCACACTCTGAGCCCCTTGTGAACCTTGACTGGGATAGTATCCCTAGGACCTCCCACAATGGTAAACATCAACACATATGTGGTTGAATGAAAGAAATGGATATAGTCATAATTGAGAGAAAAAGAGGTGCTGTGTACATTTCCGTTATGGGTCCAGCACTTTCCAAGTTGATGGCTGTTTCCCGAACACCACAAGATGCAACCAAGGAGCTTCTCACATATTCTCACTGGGTAGGACTTGACGTCCTCTTAGGACTGTGCATGGGTTTTTTCTTCTAAAGTAGATTCCTCTTTTGATGAAACATCATGCATAAATTCCATGTATATATAATATATATATATATATACATGACTAATATATAATGAGTAATCATGGAGGGACACACCCAAATAATCACTACTTTGTCAAAGAACTAGGATGCTGGCAGCATCCCAAAGTCCCCACAGCATGTCCTGTACACAGTGCTCCTTTTACTCAGTGGAAACCACCATCCTGACAGTGATGACAGTCACCTTCTTGCCTTTTTTTCTAGGTGTCCAGCTATTGATGCACCCTTAATCATTGTGCTTTTCTTTGTCTTGTTATGAATTTTATATTATGAAATAAAACACTATCTATTTTTCTACAGGTCTTGTGTGTCTCTTCTTGTGTATCAACATTGTGTTTCTGAGATTTATCCATGTTGATTGGTATTGCTGTATTTAGTTCATTCATTTTTCACTGCTCTGTACTATATCATTGCATGCACATACCTGACTGACTTTCCCATTTTACTGTCAGGTTGCTTCTGGTTTTGTGTTTTGTAGAAAAATGCGGATGCAAACTTTCTTAAACATACACACACATATACAAATATTCTTAAGTATCATATATATCATATATATATGATATATATGTATATATATCATATATATATGTGTGTGTGTGTGTGTGTGTGTGTGTGTGTGTGTTTGCAAATTAGCCTTAAGGAAAGAGATGTATGACAGAGTAAGATGCTGGTTACAAACTGTGTGCATCTTTTATTTTATTATGTAAAGCCAACCAATTTCTAAAGTGGTTATATGAACTCATATTCCTGCCAGCAGTGGATGAGAACTCCTTTCTCCAACACATGGCAGTTTTCAGACTTTTTATTTTTGGTTCACCAGTGGGAGACAAAACATTCCACTATTTTGGCCTCCTGAGTAGCTGGATGGAAGGAATTTATTTGCTGGAAAGCAAAGGCCACTTATGGGACCTTGGTGAAAACCCGTTGCTAATTTTCATATGAAATTTATCAGCCTTTTCATTTATTATCAAAGTTTTTTATATCTTGTTTAGTATATCTGTGAAGACATCATGAAAGTCCTTCTTTTTTTGGTATTTTTTTCATAGTTTTATGTATTCTAAAATCTTTGCTGTTTTACCTTGAGATTTTGGTCCTAAATTTGCTTGGAGTTAAGCTTTGAGAATGGTGGGCCATTGTTTACCCCAGGAGGATGTTAAATTGTCACCAGCCCAGTTGATCTGCATTGCCATGCCTCTCAGATGTCATGAATATGGCCATGTATGCTGCCATTTCTGGTGTCTGTATCAGTCAATTTGTTCTGCATACCCTCTCTCCTGAGCCAAGCTACCTGATGAAGGTGTACAGTGCTACTGTTAGGAAACACTTGGGGTCCAGGTCTTTACTTTTTGGGTGTGTTTCCTTGGTAAGTCACACAACCTTCCTATGAACCACTCTTCTAATCTGCTCAGCTACAGTGGAAATTGGTTGGTTGTGACTCCCAACATCCTTTGAAAAGTACTTCTGCTTTCAGATTGTTCCCACAGTATTAGTTCTGTGTTATTAAGGTTAAAAAACAAAACACACACACATACACACACACACCCCCATACACAAAAGTGCCTTTTCCAATTGTCCTTCCACCAGAGTTTCAGCTCATGGTCCAGCATCTACCATCAGATGTCTCATACAGGACAGCAGTGTGGAATATTCAGTGAAGTGGTAGCCATGAGAGGAACCACTCCATCAAGCATGAGACTCTTGGGGAACCCCTCCATTGCCTCCATGCCAGTGGAGGGTGTCTTCCTTGTCCCTAATACCATCCACTCTCCTACTTTAGAGAATTATCTTTAATTAGCTACAAAGAGTAGTGGATCTGTGTACCCTTGAAGCTATTGGAATTTCAGTACATAGTTTAAGAAGGTGATTTACAATAAGACAACATACAAGTGACAATAAGAAGGGGAGCGAATGATGGGTGAGGCAGCATTACAGAGAGACGGGGTCCAAAAGCAGAAGTCCCAGGAGGCAGACTCTACCCACTTTATGTTTTATTTTATCCTCATCTTAAAATATGGAATAGAACGATGACCTTGTCGTTGAGCAAATAATCCTATCCCTCTGCAAATTTCACAGGATTTTCTTTATGAGGTGGAATAAACCAAAGGAAAAGAAAATAAAATCGTGTTTGGAAACTGTGACAATAAAAAAATCCAAACCAAAGTGAAAGCCAGGAATACTTGTGTGAAAACATCCCAAATGTTTTCCTTTCTTAAAAATAAACTTTTATATACTCTTTGATATGAAAAATTTAAAAAAAGGAGTAACAGAGTTTACTTTGTTCCAACTATCTACTGAACTTCACTCTAAAGTGTGGTCTATAAAAACAACAGAGGAAGGGAAGAATATGTTTAAACAGCTTTTGAGAAAGAAATCTTTGAAATTATCAGTAAAGAAAGTTCATAGTTCTTCTATTTCTAGTTAGTGTTAAAAAAGCATCCACTCATAAATTCCCAGTGTAAAAGCATTTAGTCAAAGTAACAGTATTCAACTAGCAAGAGGTGAGAAATACCAAAAATGAGGGCTTCGGTTATCAAATCTGAGGCAGGTGTGCAGTAGAAGTCCAATGTGAGAACAAGTTTAGTATTGGCTAGTTACCAAGACAGATCTCTTTTGGAAAAGAAACCAGGAAATTCATATTAATTCTATGGTTGGTTTAAGATAGGGTTAAATACTTTGTTTTATTACTTTAATCATGAATTATAATATAGTAGAATAAATTAAAATTCTATAAAACCTCATCAGTAACATTCAGATCTTCCCTGATTAGCTACTTACATTGTTAAAAACGAAAATATTTGTTAAGATACAAATATTTCATTTTGAATTTAAAAATTTGGAAATGTCTCTTAGTCATTAAAAATAAAAAAATGAAAGGCTTCTAGTTATGTCATTTCCAGAAACACTTAGATTATCTGTGAACTCATTTCACCTTAGTGTTAAGTAAAATTTTTCACTAATTATTCAAGCAGCTAGTTTGTTCATGCATTAATCCAGTGTTTACTGAACGCCACATTGAGTTCAGGTCTGTCAGAACTTTGGTCGCCATGGTGCACAGAGCAGGTGGGTGTGATCTGTGCTCATCATCATACGTGTGAGGGGGAGCTTAGGCTTTTAGGACCAACAAAACCAAAGCCAGATGCCAAATGGCACCATTTTTAAATAGCAGAACTGCCGGGCACTCAAAGCAGTAAGCTGTACTGCACTCAGAAAACAAAACCCACAGTTGATGTGGAAGGACTCAATACTATGACCATTTAATGTTATTCTGGGCAAAAAGAAGACAGAAAGGAAAAGAACACTTTTAATGTCCAAGTCTTGCTGCAGATGGTCTTGGTTTACACTTTTGTTATGTGCTTTCCTTCTTCTCTTTGAATCATGGCCCAGAGCCCGCAGTTTTGATGTCACTGTGCAACTTGACTTTCATTGTCATCTGACTCACGTTCCTTTCAAAGTAGGATACTAGGGTCATCCCACAAACCTAGTATCTCAAATCATGCTCTTTATCTTATGAATTAGAACATGTCTTTCTTTTCCTTCTTTTTAAAATCCATTCCAAGTTATGCATTGGTGGCTTACTCCTGTAATAGTTACTTGGGAGGCTTTGATTGGGAGGATCATGGTTTGGAATCAGTCCAGGCAAATAGTTCATGAAACTGTCATTTCCAAAAAATTAAAGCAAAGTGGACTGAGGTGTGGCTCAAGTGGTAGAGCACCTGCTTTATAAACTCAACCCCCGAGTTCAAAGTTGCTTATCTGTTATTTTGTTACAATCATAAAGGCTGACTAACACAGAAATCCTGCTCTGTTGATGTGGTCTGGGGCCTCTCCCTCTCTCAACCCCAATAGACACACAGCTTAGACAAGCAAATAAATTACATCATCCCTCTGACCACAGTACCTGGCCACAGTAAGGCAACAGAGGGAATGACACTTCTGTGGAGCCTCTTAGTATTATCATAAGCAACTTTGCTAGAACTATTTGGGTTTTTGTTTTCCTCTGTGGGGGAAAAAGGGCAATGAATCTGGAACAAGTGATAATCTTGTTTCTACTTTATGGAATGTGTCTGCCTGAAATGACAGACAATATAAAAGAAAGAAGACCAAAAAGGTAGAAGGAAGGGTAAGGGAAAAGACATAGGGAGAGAAGGAAGGAGTATTGGCTTGTGAATAACACAATTAAGATAGGTTATAAGCCATTTTGTCTCATGGTTTGGTGTAAGGTTGAAAGCCTGCATTTGGTGAAGGTTTCTTGCTGACAGAGTCCTGAGGTGCAGGGCATCACATGGCAAGAGACAGGGAGCTCATGTGTCTAAGTGCCTCATCTCTACCTCTTGTTATATAGCCATCAGGATTCAATTATGAGGCTCCCCCTTGATGACCTTATATGATTCTAATCCCTTCCTAAAGGCCCCACTCTAAACACCAAAGTTGAATTGTTTCTATCCTCTTAACACCTAATAATCGGGTTAAACTCCAACTTGAGTTTTGGAGGGAACAAACCTTAGCAGAATGCAAATCTGAGGAACACTTGAGTTTGGATTGACTTATGCTCAATACCAGTCTCTCCCTAGAGGTAGGTTCCTCACTGGATAAAAACTAATCTTTAGATTTCCTCAAAATGTTGTGCCCAAGCACAATAATCTTACCAGTGGGAAGTAAAGCACACATCCTTTTCTTGTAATGCTGTAATTTCTAATAGAACTATAGATAAAGACATGGTTACCTTCCTACTATCTCACCTGCCTTCAGGGCCATGACTTCTTAGCACTGGTTCTGCTTTCCCATTTATAGAGAAGGAAGCAAAATAGAAGCTGAACAGTGGTGTTTATTTTTTTGTCAACCCCCAAGTGATGGATCTTCTTTTTCATTATTTTCTTTTGGTCATGTCTAACCAAGACTTTTGATGGGTCATTGCCTTTTCAACTAGTTTTAATTCTTTTTAATACTAACTTTTGTGGACAATTCTGTCTTCCAATGCCCCTCAGTTGTGTTTATGGTTGGTTAATGTCTTTATGTCCATTTTTAACACATATTTCATTTCTATCTAAATTTATCAGAGATCTCTTGGATTGATTACATTAATTGTTTTGGATAACTCCACTCTTTGTTTTCTCATGAAGGTAATTTTTATTTGTAGAATTAGAGTTTTGTTTTGTTTTATATTTCTCTGTCTAGTCCAGTTAGGCTGCTATAACAGAAAACATAAAATAGGTAATTTATAAACAATTTAAATTTACTTCTCAAAGTCTGGAGGCTGGGAAGTCCAAGATCAAGAACCAGGCAGATTCAGGGTCTAGCGAGGGTCTATTTCCTGGTTCATAGGTGGTGCCTTCTTACTATGTCCTCACACCGTGGAATAGGCAAAGAAGCTCTCAGGGGCCTCTCTTTATAAGGACATGAATTCTGCTCATGAGGGTCACACCCTCATCACCTAATCACTTGCTATATGCCCACAGGTTAACACTATTGCCTTGAAGATCAGGTTTCAACATGAATTTAGGGGGAACAGAGAATTCAGACCACAGAAGACCCTTTAATAACTCAATTTTTTTTTCTGATTTGGTGCCTTTAAATATGGGCTTATACTTTAATGTGTTTCTGAATTTCCTGAAATCTGCTTATTGGTTAGGTTAGGTTAGGCTATGCTGTGGTAACATGTAAGCCCTAAGTCTTATAACCTGTACACAGAAAAGTGTATTCTAATTTATGTTGAGAGTTTAGTTTGTTCTTCTAAATCACAGCCTCCATATAGTGATGTAGTGATCCAGGTTCCTTCAACCATTTTTGATCTTGCCAAAGATGTAGAAGAATAATGCATGAATTCTTTTCTAACTCAGTTTGAAAATGTCACAGGTCATTTCTGCTCACCCTTGTTGGACAGACCTAGTCAGATGGCTTACAAAATGCCAGGGAGCTATGGAGTGCTGTCCTCTGGGTCCTAGAGTGAGAGGAGGGTTGGGGGTGTGAGCACTAGTCATGCCTGTCATGGTGCATGTTTAACCTCACCCTGAATTCCCTTTTTCTATTGTTATCCAAACTACCATGATAACATCACTTCCTTAAATGTTCATGTTAGGCCATTTGCCTAAACTCAGGTTCTCAGTACCACTACCTTCTGTTGCCACCTAAACACTGCTGATTGTGAAGTCTCAGCATCTATTTCTGTTTGTGGATAAGGACGTCCCCCAAACACTTGTACTATTAAACTCCTCCATCACTGCTCTACAGTTTCTCTGCTGAATTCATTGTTTCTGTTAGAAAGCACTAAGATAGCCCGGGGTTCTTTGGTTCTTTGCTCAACTTCTTCTAAGAAACATTGCTCTTCCCCATGTTCCATCCAGTGCCAGGGCCTGCCACCAGTGCTTCTCTGTTGAACACCCACCAGCTCAGGATTTCCTTTCAGTGTGTCCTCAATTCTCCTCCGGCTGTCACTGTTGATAATCTGTGTGGCCTTGAAGACACCACTGCACTTCTTTAATTATATGTGTTACTGACTTGGTTGATACTCCTCTGTCAACATCTGCCTTGGCATCATTTTTGCAAGGTGCTGATCCACCTCAAGGTGCTGGCTGTATCCTCAGTTATCTTGCACTCTGCTGCCCAGACCATTACTGAAGTAGGACTCTAAGATACATTGTTCCTTGTGAAAGGGACAATGGATTCTTGGGATACATTGAATACTCTCTTCTCTATAACTGGTATATGTAATTTCAACTTGAAAACAAAACCACCAGTCTTCCTTCCAACCAGAGATGGGGTGAGGAGTAGGGTAATGTGTCTGATGATTTAATTTCATCCTCACAAAAAAGGAACTTCATCTGAGTCTCTGTGTGACTGTGGAATGGGCACTTTGGAGTTTACGTTCAACTATGAATTCTTTTCTTATTTACAGTAAGAGGCAGCATATTTGGAATGCACCAAGAAAAAAGGGAGGCATTCCATGCTGCAAAATAATGTGGTCTTGTGGAGAACTAACTACACTGTGAGCAAGGTGGCCTCATGCAGTGCAGAGAGGCTGGGTTTGGATTCTCTTCTGGAAGGAGGTGGACTGTGCTGAGGAACTTTACTTGCTTTTGGGAATGGTGGGTGAGTATATGTGTGGATGTATTTGCATGAATGTATACATGCAGGTGGTATATATTATATGTATATGTATACCTGCATATGCATCTCTGTGTTTGTATGCATGTATGTATTGTATGTGTGTATATGTGTGTGTGCATGTATGTATATGTGTACATGTTCAAATGCACACGTGTACATGCGTATATGCATGAGTGTACGTTATATATAAGTGCATGTGTGTATCTGTGTACCTATGTGTGTGTACAGGTGCATGTGTATACAACTGCATTTGTGTATTTGTGTATGCATATGCACATGTGTGTTGGGGTCTCAGAGGGGACTGATTTGGTGCTTGTGTCTGCCCTGAGGACTGACTTTCAAAGGCTATCTCACTCCTTTTTGCAGTTCACTTGTGTTATTTTAGAAAGAATACCTCAGTCCTGGGAACTTAGATTGTGGGAAAAGGGGTGCTGAAGGTTGGGATGTAATTAATTGCCATGTGTGCCTCCTCACAGTGGAGGGTTAAAGAATCATTTCTTTAACTGTTGGAGAGCCACAGTTCTCAGCTCAGGCCTGAGAACTGGTTAGCCAGGCACAGGGACACACAAATACCAGTTTCTGCATCCAGGAATGCTGACTAAGCAGAAGGGCTGCCAGCTGTGTCACTGCAGGCCATTATCTTAATAGTTTCTGTCTACTTTTCTCCTATAATCAGCACTGCTTACTCACTCTTCCTTCATTTCTGTTTTTTGAGCTACAACTAAAAATGTATAAGCCACAAATTAGAATTATTTGATCTTCAGGATTGATTACTAAATTATGGGTAGGAGGGTGATGTTGAGTATATGAATTTTTTAATAGAATGCTGACATTTCCACAATATTGTTGAACCAAGTATTATTTAATTCATGAAAAACTCTTAGTGGTGGCTGTGTATGGTAGCCACAGTTACTATTACACTGGAAGATTATTTATCTGGGAGTTTAAGAAATGTCTAAATAAAAATTGTTCTAAAATAGTTTTCAATGTGGTCAACATTTTCTATCCCACCTGGGACTCGTTGATTGTGTGATCAGCCAGGTTGCCCATGGCTGGCAGAGGTGAGGGGCAGGACAGCTGGGACCACAATGAACATGTGCAGATGGCTCATGGAATCAAGCCCAAGTCCAAGAGGAGAGCTTGGTTCAGATGTTCAGGATGAAAGTGATGGCCATGATAAACATGCAGGTGGCATTGATGGGTCTTACATAAGTGCTGCTGACATAGTGTCCCCTCCTTGGGATTCTGCAGGGCCTGTGGCAACAAGGCATGATGAGAAATGGTTTTCTGCTCTCGACCTATAAGGATTTCCTTGTGGTCACAATGTCCAGGTGCAAGTATGCTGCTAGGATTTAAATGTGCTCCTCAAAAAGTTCATATGTTGAACTTATCTCACAAATTCACATGTTAAAGGTCTTTGGAGGTGGGTCTTTGGGCAGTAGTAAGCATCAGATGAGGTCATGAAGGTACAGTGACAATGATGGCATTGGTGGCTTTCTAAGAAGAGGAAGAGAGACCCAAGTTAGCACACTTACTCTGCCTTGCCATGCTATGTCCTCCACCAGGTTAGGATGCAGCAAGAAGTCCCTCACCAAGATGCTAGGCAGATGTGAATCCTGTGCTCTTAGACATCACAGCCTCCAGAACCATGAATCACATAAGTGTTTCTGATTTCTAAATTACCAAGTATCAGGTATTTTGACATAGCAAAAGAAAACAAATGAAGACATATGTTTTTAAGTTCTCATGCTAAAACTCATAAATAAGCAGCAGTAGTTGTGAACCAGGTGCTGGTGGCTCCCACCTATAATCCTAGTTACTCAGGAGGCAGAGATCAGGAAGATTGTGGTTCAAAGCCAGCCTGGGTAAATAGCACCACGAGACCTTACCTCAAAAAAACCTTTCACAAAAAGGGGCTGGTGGAGGAGTGGTTCAATGTGTAGACCCTGAGTTTCAACTCCAGTACTGCAAAACAAACAAACAAACAGTAATTGCACTCTCATTCAATATTTAGGGCTTCATGAATTTATCATTTGAGGGAAATCTACTATTCATTCACCTAGTATTTATTAAGCATTTACTATGTGCTGGGCTTAGATTCATGGTAAGGACGATGGTCCTACAGAATGAATGGCTGCCCTGGGAGAGGCTGTGCTCTCTGGGTGAGGAAAGACAATGTATTGTCCAGTTGGAGACAGGTGCCATGGGGATCAGGAACACAAGTCAGAGAGCATGAAAGCATTACTATTTCATGCTTTGTGATCCTTTGAAAGCAGACCCCAAGACAGAGTCAGAAGAACAAGAGATGCACTGGAGGAACCACCTGTGCATGGCAGGAATGGGCACTGAGGTGAGGCCCCTGACAGAAGAGGAAGGAAAGCACCCAAGTGCGTAATAAGCCCAACTCCAAACGAGTTCATCCAGCTTGGCAGAAGCACCATGCTGGCTGACATTGCAGAGACTTTGAGCCTCCCACACACCGTCATTGGCTGAGGGGGCTTTCTGGGTACCCTTAGTTGTGGTCTGTCAGCTGCCTGTCCTCCTTGGGGCGGTTCTCCCCTGAAGGGGGATGTAGGTGACACATTTCAGTGGCTGCCACAGAAGCAGGTTAATAAGAGGACAGTAGAACAGAAATCACAAGAAAATGAGTGACTCCACATGGGGGTTTGTGGGGTGTTATGGAAGGACTGAATGTTTGCATCACACAAAATTTGTATGATGAATTTTGGAATTAGGAAGTAGCTCTTGGGAGGTGGTTAGCTTTAGATCAGATCATGAGGGTGGGCCCTCAGCATGACATTAGTGCCCTTACAAGAAGAGAGAGTAGATCTCTCTGTCATGGTTCAGTGAGGACACAGCAAGATGACAACTGTCGATCCACCAGACTCTGAATATGCCTGGGTCTCGATCTTGGACTTCCACCCTCCAGAACCATGAGAAACTCATGTTTAAGCTGCTCAGTCTCTGATGTCAGCTCCAGCAGCTCGAGCTGGCTCAGACATGGGGAAGAGCGGGAACATGAGTGTTTCTACAGGAGGAGCTGCCAACTGTGCTCAGCGCTGCTGAAGCCAACAAGACTGGGCTGGGATCTGCATGTGCAGGTCATTTGTGACCTTGACAAGAGCAGGTTTTGTGTCATGCAGGGACTGAAAACCTGAATGGAATGATTTCCAAAAAAGTTGAGAGGTGAGGTAGTCAGAAATTTTTTTCTTCAAAGAGGATCAGAGAAATGGAGAGAAGTTCGCAAGGACATTTGAGTTTAAGAGCTTGCTCTCCTTCTCCTTCTTACTTTTGCCCTCTCCCCCCATTTTTTTTCCTTTCTCTCTCTTCTCTCCTCATGCCACCTCTCCTTTCCCTCCTTTCTTGTGGGATGAGAGAAATCGCTGCTTCTTTGTGTCTTGATGGGAATGACTCAGGAGAGGGGCTTTGAGATGGTAGGAATGGATGGGGGTTGGTGACGCAGGGGGACATCGCCTTGGTCAGGAGCATGAGCAGTTTCCCCAGAGTATCAAGGGAGAAGGCCAAGTGGAAATCAAGAGACAGGCAGGATGGGTAGATGGACTCATTATCTTTTGATTGCTTTTCCCTGTGAGAAAGAGATGGGAGGGAGGTTGGGGGAAGGGGCTGTGGTCTGAAGAGAGAGGGGAAGAATGACAGTCTCCAGCAATAGAGGAGGCTGGGGGAATGTGAGGAGGCAGCAGTGCCAAGACTCCCTTAAGATGGATGCTCAGTCACACTGGTGAGGCCAGTTTGTCCAGGTAGGAACTTTCTCCAGTACATGAAGGTGTACAGGTACAGGTGAGGCATGATGGAAAGTTTGGGGTTTTGCCTAGCTAGCATGACCACAGAGAATGGGCAAAAACATCACATGGGCATAGAGGGGATAAGTTCCATGGTGGACTCTGGGATCCATGATGGGAGCAAGGGTGGGACAGAGACCAGCCATCTCTCAAGCAGGAAGCGAGACAAGTGACATCTAAGAGTGTCAGGCTAAGTTCAGGCCAAAAAAGCAGCACATTGCTCACAACAGGTATTTTTGATCTGCACAAAGTGATAAATATATAGTGTATTAATATTTTCCATTGGACTCATGACATTTATTTTAAGGAAAATGTTAAGATATATAAAATTTTAAACTCATTTATTTCTTACATGTCTAACACATATTATTATATTTTATACTTAACTAAAAATTTTTTTACCATCTTTGATTGATTGGTTGATTGATTTTGATGGTATTGGGGTTTGAACACAGGGCTAAGCTCTGCTGCTTGAGCCATGCCTCCTGCCCTTGTTTGTTCTGGTTATTTTGAAGATAGGGTCTCTCTTTTTGCCTTGGCTGGCCTAAGCCACAATCTTTCTGTTTTGCACTTCCCATAATCACTGGGATGACAGGCTTACACCACCATGCCTTGCTTTTCTTCATTGTGATAGGGTCTTGTGAACTTTTTGCCTGGGTCGGCCTGCATCCATGATGGTTCCACTCTCAGCCTTCCATCACTGTTCTACTTTAGAGTTAAAGCAGTTGAACTCTGGCGCTGTTGTTATCTGTTAAATTGTGATGCATTATCATTGCTGTAGTCTTATGAAGGCCACTGAGTTTTGCTCAAACTGTGGCTGGATGCTAATAATGTTTCTATTTCATTTCATACTATTGCAGCAGCTGTAAAAATTAGGCAGCATTGCTGCCCCCTTGTGCTGTGTGGGAAAATTGCACCCACATCTTCAAATTATTAAATTGGCTTCATCTTTACAACTTGCCACAACTCAGTGAAATGACTATGGAGACTAATAAGTGCAGTGTAGCACTATAGATGAGAAAAAGTATTTATTAGAAGATGCTAAGAAAATGAATATTTCCCTACAAATGTGCAACCACAGGTGTGAGTATGAAGATAAACATTCAAACATTTCCAGTTTTATGGTATGTGAACTCGGGATTGGTAGTGTGGGTGTCATGAGAATTACCTTGAAGCATTATCAATGAACACATCAGACCGGTGCCGTCACCTGGGAACCTGCTGTGAATGAAAATTCCCGAGCCCTGTTCCCACCTGCCAGGTAAGCTATTCTTGAGTGGGGTCATTTCCCACTTCTGGCATCCCTGGATGAGGGTTGGGGCCTCCATGTCCCTTTTTATTATTTTTTTTTTATTGTTGTGGTTGTACTTGGGTTATCTTGTGACATTTAGCAACGTTCTTAAAATGTATGATAGTTGAATTCACCCCTCCATCATTCTCCTTTATTCCCTCTGTCCTCATTCCTGGCACAATTTCAACAGATGTCATTTTTCCATTTTTGTACATGAGCTCCTTGTTCAGTAATGGGAACTGGGGTGGGGTCGGCCATGCTCCAGAGCTGGGGCTTCTGCTTGCCTTTTCGATCTCCAGTTCCCCAGAGCACTTGACCTCGGTAAAGTAGGAGGAGTGCTACGTGACCAAGGTGCTAGAGGTATTCCTCTATTTCCAGAAGGCTGAGAGCAAACCCAGAGCTGTTTAGCACTTGACATCAGTGCAGCAGCTCTTACTGGCTCACCTGCTTCATGTGGCCCTGGGAGCCCCATTAAGATGGTCTATGCAAAGCAGCAATTAGACCAAAGGAGTGATAACAGCGGCTACAGGGCTTGCATTTACTTTTTCTTTTCTTGTCTTATTTCCTTTGTTGGTACAGGGATTTGAACTCAAGGCCTTGCACTTTGTAGGCAAGCTCTGTACTATTTGAGCCAGGCTGCCATCCCTTTTTGCTTTTTCAGACAGGGCCTTACATTTTCAGACCCAATCAGGAGACATCAATATCATAAAAATCCATTCCATGTCCAGCCCTGTTACCTTCTTAGATGTCTGTGTCATTTGGAAATGAAGATGAGACAGCAGTCATATTTAGACACATTGTTGGAAATTTCTAATTTTCTTATGAAGGTATTTATGCATTGAGAAGCTGAAATAATGTGGCATTTTTATAGGAAATGTATGAGAAACTGTTATATAACTGGCTCCAGATTATGGCAAATATTATGAATAATAAGACAATAAATACAGCAAAGTGGACGTGTTTGTAAGGCAGCAGCTGCTGTGAAACAAAAAAAGGAGATTGATATTGTTAATCTCAAGCTGATTATGCTGTAAATTCTGTTTGAAGATCATCTGTTATTAGACCCAAGAAAGCAAACAGTCAGAGGAATGTGTCTTGGATTTCCAAAACAGCTGAGAAACAGATTCAGAGGGGACTATGTGGCCTGAATTCATATGATTACACATGCCATTTGCAAATGTAGACACTTAAATGTCATTAGTTTGGACAGGGATAGGAGTGTCTGGGCAGATCTGAATGAAGATGAAATAGGGTTGGGAAAGTATCTGTGTAAACCACAAATCAAGTCATCAGTATAGTTCTTTTTTTATTCTGCATGTAAACATAATGTACAAGATTTCAAGCTAATTTGAGTTGATAGGTGCTTCCAGACAGTAAGAAAAACCAGAAGGATGCCTGAGAGCAGCACTCAGGACCCCTGTGGGTCATTGCTCACTAACTCCAAGATCAAAGCCCCAATTGATGGCCTTAGGGCTGACTGGCAGAAAAGCAAGTTTCCACTTTTCATCTCAGGGACTAGTAGAAGTGCCATCCAAGGGTCAAAAATGTAGCTGAAGGTATCTGCAGGGAAAGAATAAATCCAACCAGTTGTTAGAGAAAGAGAGCAATTCTGATTCCCCAGGACAGAGGCTAACTGCCTATTCTGTTTTCCTGGGACCAGGGCCAGCTCTAAATGTGCCAAGCAAACAGATTTTACTGCAGATAACTATCCAGTCCAGGGCGCCTCTGACTGTCTGTAGGATCATTTTGTGTTTCCCCAGGCAGGTGTGATTAGGGCACTAGGTAATGACTGAGCATGCAGCCTGCTTTATTTCATGGGCACATAGTGGATAATGCTATCACTCAGAGCCACCCAGGAGTGGCCTTTGCCCAACTCTTGGAAGACTGTACTTAGCACCTAAGGATTTTGTCTGATTGCTCAGAATACGCCAGAAGGGCTAGCGAGGCAAGGACACCTAACTAGAGCTGGAGGAGCAAATGCCCAGTTTCCTTGCCTTTAGGAAGGGCAGCTCTGCATGGTCCACACTGTCTCCCAGGACCCCAGTGGGCAGACTGCAGGAGGTCCCAAAAGGAGATAATCTTACATGCCGGTGACAAGTGTTGCAGGACAGTGTTGAGGGCCCTTGCCTTCACAGGCCAGAGAACTGGCTCTTGAAGCAGCTGAATGATGAGCCAAAGCTGGTATAGGAAGTAGGATTTATTAGAGAGAAAGGAAAGGCTACAGCTAAGATACTGCCGAGGAGCCTGGAAGCTGATAACACCTTGCTCAGGTAAAGGCTGGGGTTTTTGTGGATGTTTTTACTCTGGATTGGGGGGTTTTCTCATTGGCCTTGCATTTCAAGGGCTTTCTTAGGTGAACTGGTTTGGTTAGCACATTTATTGGGGGAAGGAAACAATCTTGAGAGCATTTTGCCCATCAGCTTTGTGGCAGATCTGTATCTCTTCTTTAGGATGCAGAAATGCAGGCCTTCATCTCCTCAGGATGCAAGAATGCTATTGCTCTCTGTGGGGGATGGGATACTCACTCATTTGCCTTAGGTATCCAGACCCAATAATAAACCAGGGAGACACTTCTCCTTCCCATGAAACGTCTGTTGGCATCACAGAGACATCTCTGTCTTTGGGCAATTAAAAAAAGAAAAAGGCTATAAAACCCAATTTCCAACCTGACCCAGGGTCCACCAGTTTCTGGCTTTCTGGTTGCCACTGCATGACCCCATGCAGCCTTTCTCTTCTCTTCTCTTCAAATAAAATCTTTCAAACCTTGAGTCCACCTTTGCTTTATATCTCAGAGCAGACTGAGAACCCCAACACTCAAAAATTCCTGCATATCATCTGCATATCAATCCAACCCCAACTGCCCATGGACTGAACTGTTCTTTTTTTTTTAATTCATATTTGCATACAATGTTTGGGTCATTTCTCCCCTCTTGCCCCACCCCCTCCCTTACCCCCAGTCCCCTCCCTCTTCCCCCACCCCCTCACTACCCAGCAGAAACTATTTTGCCCTTATCTCTAATTTTGTTGAAGAGAGAGTATAAGCAATAACAGGAAGGAACAAGGGCTTTTGCTGGTTGAGATAAGGATAGCTATACAGGGATATAGACATTCTATTGACTTCCTTCAAATGGCTTCATGGTAAGACCCACTTCATGGTCAGTATTAGGTCCCTGGCATTCTTGGGGTGGGTGGAGAGTCCCCTCGCTAACACCAAAACCAGACCCCCTGATTTATGACCACTTGCCAAACTCCCCTACTTGTTTCCCTGCTTGCAAAATCTCAGGAACTTCCAGTTTCTCAACTAGCTAGGCATGTCGACCCATTCCATCTGGTGATCACAGATAAATGGAGGCCAGTGGCCCGGCTGTTCCCTGTGAGGAACACCCTCCCTCCCTCATGGTGTGTCCCCTATAAAGCCCTCTACCCATTCCAGCCAAGCTGCTGCACTCTGAACCTGAGAGGGGCAGCCCAGCAGTCTGTGCTTCAATAACTCTTTCTTTTCTACATGTGGCATGGTCTTTGTTTGGCAGGTTCTTACAGTCAGACCCATTTAAAGATTTTCACACACAAATTCACAAATCAGGAAAAGTTCTTTGTTAGACCATATGTCCATTTTTCTCCTTAAAAATATGGTTTCTACAATGTTAAGCTTCATCATTCCCATACAGGTTACATTTAAACCTACGTTCTCACTATGTCAATTACCAATTCTCAGTTGCTACAAATAACAGCAGTTTTACTAGAAATCCTAACTGGGTTCTTCCAAGAGCTCGGGTTAGGGGGTCTTTTTAGCTGCCCCACTTTTGGAATACCCCACATATTCCCAGGGCTTCCCCAGCACTGTCTCCTTCATTTTCCCTTATGGATTCTGTCCTGTGCTGAGCAGTTCTCACTTAACCTCAGAAAACTGCATGTAAAATTCTCATTCAGCTGTGGCTGTTGCTGTGTGGGAAACCCAGCATACACATGAGAGCAGAAAGCAGCCAGAAGTCCACACCAGAGCTCTGACCCAGACTTTCTTCCGTGTCCTGAGTTGGTTGCTCAGCTTGTCTTTCCTCATTCCTGACAAGACTTCCCTCCAAGGAGGCAGTGCTTTAGATGTTCAGCTCCTTCAGTGGTGAACAGCTAAGAAGTTGCTGTCATTGCCCAGGCCCTGCCAATCTGGGCACTGATTTATACAGAGAAAAACCACTGGCAACTTTCTTCTCTGCTTTGCATCTTTATTTCAGCTTAAGTGAAAATTTAAATGAGTAAGCACATCTTTCCTTCGTAGATGTTTCATTTTCATGGCCTGCTAAGAAGCATTCCTTTCTGGCTGGCACCTTCCTTCTTCCCTATGTGGATCCTTGGTTGCCTTTCTACAATTATTTCTGCAGAACAGTGTGGGGGCAGTCCCTGGAGAGCCACACTGACAGTCGCACAGCACAGCACAGCACCTGGCATTCTGTTCTGGAATCCCCTAATGAACAAGAAACTCAAGGGCCATATTTGCAGGCAAGAGGGATAGTAGGGCTTATTTAGCCACTCCTGTCTATCCTTCTACCTTCCCCAGCTTTGTGCAAGAGTGCTTTGTGCCTCCCCCTCATTTTATTTGGAGTGTGTGTGTGTGTGTGTGTGTGTGAAAGAGAGAGAGAGAGAGAGGAGGGAAGAGAGGGGGAGATTCTCTAACCAGTTTCATTTGGGCACATAGGTTTTATGCTTATAGAAAGCTTTATTTCTTCCAGGTAACCTAGTGTTTTGAAGTCCCCAGTCTAAATTGTTTCTGTAAGGATTCACTTATCTCTCTCTACTTCCACTGCCCAAATTGTACTCAAATCCCTTTTCTCTTACCATTGCTTTCTTTTCGTGCTAGTGTGTATCTGTTTTAAAGCTGTGGGAACAATCCCGGTGCAAAAATGACACACTGGTCCTTGTCCTGTGTGAAGCAGGAGGCCCTGGGGTGAGGCCCACTGTCTTCCTTGGAGGCTCTGGGTTGAGGTCCTCTACCTCCCAGCAGGGCTCTTGGTGATGCTCCTCTGCCACTATGGTGGAAGGAAGCCAGGCTTCCCATTGTCAGGGGTGTCTGGAGGTGGCTCCTTTTGTCACTCCTTCCCTCTGGTGCTTTTGCTTGTGTGGCTTTGAAGCTCTGTGAGGCTGAGTCAGTGCCTATCTGAGGCTGTGGCAGCCTTGCCTCATCTTCAAACAGAAAGACTGTTGCCTAGCTTTGTGTGTGTGTAGTAAATGGACCAGATCCGGCTTGGGTGCTTAATCGGGTGTGAAGAATGACCCTAACCGCTCACAGGGCTGGAGAAAATGCCAGTCCACCACCATCCTTCTGTCCTTCTAGTTGCAAATGCTTGGGGGTCCACGTGGACTGAGCTAGCTGACCTTCAGCTTCACAGTCCCAGAAGCGAGTGAGATGCTGCCATCTAGAGAAGAGCAGGTAACTGTGACCAAATCCAATGTCACTTTTGAGGGTTTTATTTTTCCTCTGGTTTTAGAAGGGCCTTTCTCACTGTTATGGCTTGAATATGAAATATTCCCTTAAAGGCTCATAAACTACAGCTTGGTCCCTGGCTGGAGGTGCTATTTTGCAAGGTTCTACAAACTTAGGAGGTAGAGCTTAGCTGGAGGAAGTTAAATCGCTGGGGCCTGTGCTTGGGGCTGTAGCTTGTCCCCCACTCCTTCCTGTCTAAATGAACTTCCTGGAAGTTGGAAGCAAAGTGAGCAACTTTGTTTTTCCATGCCCTCATGAGCATGATGCTCTGCTTTTCCACTGCCCAGAAGCAAGGGAGCCTGCCTACAATGGACTAAAACCATGAACCAAATGTAAACCTTTTCTCCTTAAGTTGTTCAGGCAAGTGTTTATCACCAAGAGGAAAGCCTCACTAACACTCATTTCTAGCCTTCTCTAGAGCTGGCTGCAACTGCAGGGAAGAATTCCAGGAGAAGACCTCATCCTTCGCTCTCTGAGTGGATGCTGTCTTGCACACACTTGTGGACTGTGGCTCTTCACTGTGCTGCAAATACTCTTTTGTCCGAGGTGGTCCATCAGTCAGTTGTTAGGGCTTGGAGGTGGAGCTCAGTGGTAGAATGCATGCCTAGTATGTATGAGGCCTCCGTTCAATTCCAAGCATCAAAGGAAAAAAAATCCGTTGTTAAGTATCAGTCTGTGAAATGAATGTTAAAAAGAGTCATTGATTATGTATTTTGGCAAATTCCAAAGACATGGAACCCATTATCCGCTCTGAGGGTATCTACTTCCCTTACCACTGCAAATGTGTAGGATAAAACATTTTTTTGTTTGATTTTTACTTGGATATTGAGGAGGATCTCTTACAATATTTCACAGATGTTAAATTATGGAGTTGAAATTGCTTTTGATTTAAGAACAGCTATTTAAAGTCAATTATGCATTTGTCTATATAGTTAGGGTTATATCTTGTCATGTCTTTTATTTATTTATTTTTAGTAGTTTACTTTTGGATACTTGGTTTGATGAAGTGCTTTTTTTAATATGATAAGGAAATTAGGCTTTCATTAGTAAGTCTTTTATAATTTTTCCACTTTTTGCTTGACATTTGCTTTTATTTATTTATCTGGTGATAAGTGGGGTTTGAACTCAGAGCTCATGCTTGCCAGGCAGGTGATCTACTGCATGAGCCACACCACCAGCCCTTGCTTTTATATTTTTTTAAAAGCTTTTGATGTTTTTTCAAAATTATAGATTGAGTATCCCTTGTTTGAAATGCTAACACTATGTTCCAGATTTTGTTTTTGTTTTTGGATATTTACATATACATAATGACATATGTTGAACATAGGGACCAAGTCCAAATTCAAAATTCATTCATGCCTTGACTATATCTCATATACAGAGCCAGAAAGTAATTTCATGCAATATTTTAACAAAATTTCATGGTGTGGAGTTTTTCACGTGTGTTATCATGTTGATGCTCAAAAATGTTTTGGGTTTTGAAGAATTTTGGATTTTGGATTAGGGATACACATGTTGTACACATTCATCAGTCTTTTCCTTGATGGCTTTTGGCCTTGGTTGTCTTGTCAATATAGATAACAGGGTAAGCAGTTGCTTGGCACCTGCACAATGACAAATAGTTTGCTGAATGAATGAGTGATTGAATGAAGCTTTGGTTTGTTCATAGTTCAATTTATCACTGTTCAGAGAACCAGCTAGGATACTCTCAGTGTTAAGCAGTAGACACAGGAAGTGAGAAGACACCTGACTGCTCCCCCCACAAGGAGTGGAGTGGATGGGTGGCCTAGTCAGGGTGTCAAATGGGGGTCCACTTTTCTGCCATGCTCTTGATGGGCTGTGACTGCTTTCTTTCTCCCTCCTTTCTGGTCCCATAAAGGGGCCTGGAGAAAAGAATTCCAGGGAGGAGAAAGAATTCATCTGATCTTAGCTCTGTGTTTGGATGTATTTATTCACCTATTATAGAGTGCTCCCTGCATATTTGTCACTCTTCATCAAGTACAACAATGCCAGAGAGATGAAAAGGCTGCTATCTCATGCCACCAGAGCTTTTTAAGATCTAAAAAACTTCTCTAAAACTGTGCCTCAATCTCTTGTTTTCACAACCTGTCACATGCCTGTGCTCAGAAACAATAGCAACCAAAGGAGTTCATGGCAGGCTTAGGATAGAGCCAACCTCAGCCCTTCAAAGACAAAGGTGCCTCACCCACCCAGGCAGATCTGTTACAGAGCAAGTCTAAGCTCAGCCAGAGGACACCTTTTTAGTGAGAACATCAGGTGGTGGCATCTGGTCCTGATTAGCAGAAATATGATGCTGGACACGTGGATCCCAGAAGCTCATCCCAGAGGGCTTGAACCCTAAGGAATGAGTGACCAGACAGTTGGGGTGGGGGGGAACCACAGAGGCAAACGTCATTGCTGGCTCATTTCTACACTGTTAAACACCACTTCCTTTGCTGTGATTACAATAAAACTTTCTATCTCACGAGGAGACTTGTGAGAAGGATTTCAAACACTCAGAAGCAAGAGTTCAGGGCAGTGGCCTCATAATTATTCTGTATACTGCATATCATTTTAAATATGTGAATGTAAAACACTAATTTGTAACACACAACAAGCAAAAGAATTATCTAATAGATTCCATAAGGAGCCTAGGTGAGAGCTGGGTATGTAGCTTGGGTAGAGCTACTTGCCTAGCATGCAGAGATCTTGAGTTTGATCCTCAACACAAGAGGAAGGGAGGGAGGGAGGGAGAGAGAGAGAAAAGCCAATATTTAACTGGAAGTCATAAAACTTTAACAAATGGAAAGACAGCCAATATTTCTGCAGGGAAGTGCCAATTATTACAACTAGATCAATTCTTTCAGTAATAACCTGACATTTCTATTATTTGGATCAGAGTCAAGTGTGAGTGGTGTCTGAAGGAGAAAGCAGGAAGTGTAGAGTTAGAGAGTGGCAAGGGTAGTGAGTGGCTTCACAGTGGAGTGTAGGTGGGTAGACAGTGAGTAAGGGGAAGGATGAGGATGGTGACCAGTGTAGGGTAGGCTAGGTATTGCTAGGTGTGGAGCAGGGTGTTTGTAGGGCTATGATTTATAAGACACTGTTCTTTGCTAGGAGGCATGATTTGAACCGACCCATGTTGTACTGCAGTAGCAATTTTATTTCAACTGCTTAGATTTAGGCTTATATTTAAACTGTGTGCTGCTTTTGGACAAGCTTAAGTACTTGGTTTGTGGAGGATAACTGGTCTTCTTTCTTAAAATTAAATTTTGGACACATATTAATTGCTCATATTTATGGGTACAATGTGATATTAGATACATGAATGCATTAGGCAATGAACAAATCAGAATAATTAGAATATCCATTATTCCAAACATTAATCATTTCTTTGTGATTTAAACATTCAGATTCTCCTCTTGTAGCTGTTTTGGAAGGCACAGTGCACAATGCATGCTACTGTGCAAAAGAGAGACAGTACTTAGTTATTCCTCCTGTCCACTTGAAGCATTGTACCTGGTGACCTGCCTCTCCCCACCTTGATTTCCCAGGCTCCTTGCTCCTTCCCCAGTCTATGGTCATCACTGTTCCTCTGTCTGTCTAACTTCTAAGCCTTTTTACCTCTTCCTACCCGGCAAGGTACTGGGTGCTGTATTGGCTTTCCTGGCACTTTACTGCCCCCTGCTGCCCAGTCAGTGTGTGCAGGGAGTGTGATGCCCTCTTGCACCTCACTCACCTTTCCTTTACATCTTGCTTGCTGTCCCAGGACACAGGAGGTGCACATTGCCTTTACTTGCTCACTTTAGAAGAATAAGCAGAGAGAATTAACTTTGTCTCAATCCAAACTGAAGATAATCCAACACTTCTACCAACAGTGAGGGTTCTACTCTTGGATCATTGAAGCCTCATGGAGCTGACCAAGTGGCTCTCGTCATTCACATGAGTATCTATCTCGACGAGGTTATGTGCAGTTTTCTGTGGAGAGCTGTCACCAGATTCTGCAAAGGGGTCATTCATATTCCCAAAAGTTTAGTGCACATTTCTCTGGAGCAGTGATATGTAAAATTTTTGGACTGTGTACTCCCCACAATATTTTTTAAAACTTTTAAATGACATAAGTTTGGTAAATGATGAAATGAAGATGACATGGAGAGTTTTTCATGTCTTTGTAATGATGGTGGACTCATAGTATCCTTAGCTCATATCTTGTCACATAGGGAGAGTTTGGTCATGGATGGTGGTGGAAGTGTTTTGAGTTACTTCTTGACAGCTTTGACTGGCCTCTTTTCTGTCTGATTCATATTGTCAGTGCTTTCTCCTGACGTGTGGTTGGGGAAGGACCAACCAGGAGGAGAAGGGTTGGTTTGGACTCTGAGTTTCCCTATGTGCTTTAATTTTTAGCACTGCATTTGGTGTAAGCAAGTATGTAGGAGGCTTTTTAAGCTACTTTTCCATTTTCATGAAGTTATTTTGCTTAAAACTAATTAGCACATCAGTAATGCAATCAATACTAGGCTCAGATATAAGTCTTTATTGTGACTGGACAATATTTAAAATATAATTTGAAAATCTGATTTTTCTTTTTTTGCTTGTCTCTTAGTTGTGAATACTCATTCCTGATATTTACTAAGCAGCTAGATTAGTTGGGGCCCAGACCAGGAATGAATATTTGATGTTAGTAATAACTGAGAGAACTAACTTAGCAGGCATTACATTTAATAATAGAGTTCTTTAAACTGGCCAGTTTTGTGCATCATTGACATAGGTGTGCATGTGTGCGGTATCTTTCCTCTGTAGCATCAAAACCCAACTCCTATTTCCTGAGCATGGATTTTCCTTCAGGCTCCTCTAGGCCTTGGGAATATGACTGTGAACACAGCTCATGAAAGTCTGTGCCTTCAGGGCCACTTATAGTCTAGTAAGAGGAAACATAACTAGACACGAAATATGTGAACTATGGCAAATGTGTGAACTATGCCAAATGTGAGGCGGGGTTAGGAGCCCTAGGCAATGAGATTGTGGAAGGAGGAGGAGACTGGGCAGGGGAGGGGCTGCAGCTTTAAATAAAGCTGCATAAGGGGCCCCATGGAGAAGATATTATTTGGGTAAAAACCTGAAAGAGGAGAGGAGCTTTCCTACATGTTCTACCACCTTTCCCCAGAACAGTTATGATTTTCTGATATATAAATTATGCCAGCCTAGGGAGTGTCCACAGGCAAAAAGCCACAAACTTACACTTTCACCTGTCAGGCTCAGGCTGTCTTTGAGGAATGGACAGCTCTGATGCACACCCCCCACCCTGCCCCCCTGAGAATGTGCTGCATTGGCTTGGCCTCTATTGAACCTCCATAGTTTTTTGGTTTTGTTTTAACCAGATTTTCTGGTTGTTTTCTGTAGAAGGTTAGTCTGTTCAAACAACTTTGCGATTACTAGAGGCTTGATTACTTGTCTGGTTATTTTTGATTGAGGCTTAGACATTATGCCTAAAATCCTGACCATTAGTGTCACTGACAGTTTTCTATTGGCTAATTGTCATTTTGTTGTAGGGAAGATGTCCTTTGTTTTTGGTTGGTCTTTAGATCTTCCTCTCATCCTGATGTCTTACAGTTTCACTACAATGTGTCCAGGTGTGCTTTTCCTTATTTTTCTAAGGATATGGAATTGACTTACTTAAAACCCAAGTCTAAACTTAAAATTCAGTCACGTTTCATATACACCTTATATGCTCAGCCTGCACGGAATTTCCCAAAATATTTTTAGTGTGCTTCAATTTTGCCTTTCTCCTGTCACATGAGGTTAAGGGTAGACTTTCATTTGTGATGTCATGTCCACACTCAAAAAGCTTTAGATTTTTGGAGCATTGTGGATTTCGGAATTTTGGATTAGTGATGTTCAGTCTCTATGTCCTAAGGCTTTTCTTTCATCTCCTCCTGTTTTTTCATCTCATACTGTACTTAGCAGTCATGAGGTAATATTGTTAGGAGCTAGCTTGATCTCAGGCAGTCAGGGCTGGGGGTCATAAAGAAGTGATTAAAGTCAGCAAGAAACAGATGTTAGGCAAGAGGACAGAGACAGCATAGACAGCCCTGAGGATGCAAATGTGGGCTCAGGATAAGGAAGGATAAGGGCCCACCTAACAGAAAGCTGTTTCTAGGGACTTGCAAAGTCTGCCCCTAAAGCATGCCAAAAACTAGACAAAACTCCTAGGCAACTCAGGTGCCACAGCTTGGTCTTTCTGAGTCCCACTCAAGTGGGACCTCTGTCTTTCTTTAATTCAACAAACTTCTTTCTTACTTGCCACTCACCTGTTGTCTGGCTTTGTCATTGTTTGACCTATCCTGGACAAGAACCCAATGAACTCAATACAGGTATCAGTATTAAACGCCAAGACAAAACTTGATACCACTTTTTCTGTGCATGTGACAAATGGCCATGCCTGGGTTATTTGTGAGGACGATTATACTGCAGCACGATATGCCTTGATTCTGTGGTGCGAAGTGTCGAGTGAGGCAAGCATGAGCTCCTGCCCCATGACCACAATGAGAGAGCAGACCCAGATGCTTGTGAACATAACAGTGGTTTCTACATGATCAGCACCGAGCACTTGCTGGGAGGCAAGGTGCTGTATTAGCTAGCCCACAGAGAGTGTGAGGCGACCTTTAACAAAAGGACTCTTTCAATGGTAGTTATAGCCTTGCTCAAAGATAAAATTATTCTTAAGAGGTAGCAACAAGCAAGCAACAACTCCTCGCTATTTTAGGATCCTGACCAAAAATCATTCCAGTACAATCACATACTTATTGTACAGTCTGGGAAATACTGGATGTTTGCATTTGCTAATGTCTTGAAATAAAGACAGATCTAATTCAGTAACAGATTCAGCCGTGGCATAAACTAGAGTCTTTCAGAAAATGATTCTCCTGATGGTAGATACTTAACTGCATATAATAACTGACATCAACATATCCACTCCACATTTCCCATGCACCTGCTCCAAGCATTGCATGAAGTAAAACCATTACCAGCTCAGTGGAAGAATGAAGAATTTTTTACGAAGTGGGCTGCACATGTCCTTAGCCCTTGTGCTGTGTTGTTACAACTTGCCTTGGGCTGAGGAGGGAGAACTGTGTGTGTACTGGGCTAAGTGCTTCTATTTTCAAGTCTAATTTTCTCTTCAAAGATAACCTCAGAGACACATCACGTGCATGCTTTACATCTGCAGGTGCCTCTGACATTTTTTCACTTTTATAACTAAAAGTTTTTAAGTCTGGTAAATTAAGTTTCAAGAAATAAAATGAGAGCTAAGTTAATAAGCTGACAGTCTGCCCCTTACAACTGCTGGAGGCTTTGGGGTTCTAATGTACTAACTGTGTTTCCTGACGCTTGTAACTTGGCTGGGCCAAGGAACAGATTTGGCTTAAATTGAAGGCAAGGCAGGAAGGTTGTGATGCTCTAACATAAAATAAGCACTTGTGTGCATTCCACTCTGACATATTTATTGTTTTGAGTATATAATTTACCTCTTGTCTTTGAGTTAAAGGTCCATACCTTGGAGAATATAATTTAATAACATGTAAGCCATTGTCTTTAAGGATATTTTTGTCAGTCAGATAGAGGAGGATACCGTGGGACTGTTGTAGACTCATGCAGTCTCTGATCAGAAGACTCTCAAATTCTTTGTGCCCCACACGGAACAATCCAGGCAGGACACATGGGTGTAGTAAAGGAAATGACAGAGTTTCATTACAGAAAAGTGGGAAGGGGGTTACAGTGCAGTCTCTTCCAGGTGGAATGGAGACATCCTGTGCAGGAAAAAGAGAAAGAATTTGATTTTGGGTCATTTTTATATCATCCTTAACTTAGAGGTGAGGAGAAAACCCAAGTCACTCCCTGTCTCCAGTGGCCTTGAGGCCAGGTTAGGGAGGATCTGAACAGATGCATGCATACACCTATGCTAATTCTCAAGTACCCTAACTCCATGCAGGAGGAAATTTCCACTCTCTCTAACTTAACAAAGGATTCACAGTTGAGTTGGATTTCTCTGGGCTCAGAGGGAATGGGTAAGGAAGAGGTGACTGAGGTGCTCTAAATCAGGCTGTACAGTTTTTAAAGTTCCAAACTTTCCCTAACGTCAGCACAAAGAACAGGCTTCTGGGCATGTGTGTGTGTGTGTGCAATACAAAGTGTGCACGTGTGCCATAGATGTGTACACAAATGTAGTGTAACTGTGTGCTTCTGTAACATAAGCATGCGTATTGTGGATATGTGTATGCATGCACACACATATGGATGGATGCAATATTTTCCATGAAGCATGTAATGCAAATGTTATGTTTGTAATTTGTTCATGCAACACATCAACATGTAAGTGTGTGTATGCATATATGCATCTGATGCAAGTGTGCATGCATGTGTGCACTTATGTGTGAAATGTCAGTGCACATGTGTAATGAAGCATGTTTATTTGTGTAATGTGTGTATGTATGTAGTGTGTATGTAATATGCTATCGGAGCAGGTAAATAATGTAGATGCATGTATGTAATGCTGAGATGATGCGACCTAGGCATGTATTATGTGTGTATGCACATGCACACATAAGCACACATGTGTACACATTCAAAAGTACATCAACTGCATCCCATTTGAACTCTGCTTCTGCATGGTTCTCAACATTTAGATGTCTCTAATTAGTTTTTCTTTTTCAAGATTTCTTTTGAAGTTCCAATTTCTTTATATTTCCACATAAATTTTATAAGCAAATTTTCAATTTCTACATAATAGCTCATTGGGATAGAGCAGACTCACATGAAAGCCCTAGGTCAAGTAAGAGAAAGTTGACATCAGCATTGAGTGAGTAGATCCATGACCAGCTGTCTCCCTGCATTTATTCAGGTCTTCTTTAATTTCTTTCTACAATATTTTGTTTGCAATGTAAATGTCCTACCCATATTTTGTTAATTTATTCCTAAATATTGCTGTTATATGAAGTATTGTTCAGTTTCTGTTTATTGCTAGTACACAGACATATAATTGTTCCTTATCTATTGACACTGTATGCTATGATCTTATTAAACTTACTTGTTAGTCTTAGTAGCTTTTTTGTAGGCTGTTTAGGATGCTCTATAGAAGCAATCTTGCCACTTGTAAATAAGACAGTTTGACTTTTCCTTTTTAATTTATGTGCCATTTCTCTCAGCTCCCTCTCTCCAGCTCATTATTCCTTTGTTCCTTCCTTCCTTCCTTGTGGGATTTGAACTCCAGGCCTTGCTCTTGCTAGGCAGGTGCTGTGCCACTGTTTTGGTAGTTTCTAAGTCTTTATTATGAATAGATGTTGAATGTTATCAAATGATTTTATTGTGTCTATGCGATTAGTATTTGATTTTTCTTTTTTTAATTGGCACATATGGCAAACTCATTTTTGAGCAGTAAGCCAAACTTGGATTCCAAGGAAGAAACAAATGAATCTAGAGGATTATTTAGGTTTTCCCTTGGTTTCTATTTTCTAAAATCATGGGTAGGACTTGATGTTTATGTCAAGAGGGATATTGTGTTATAATTTTTTATTTTTATTTTTTTGCCAATAATGTCTTTGCATAGTTTGGGTATCAGAGTAATTGTGGGAGACTGAGGCAGTGGAAGAAGGCCTTGACATGAGCAGGCCTGTGTCAAGGTCCTCTTGGCTGACAGGCACTGACCCAGCCAAGGGGAGGCAAGGTTTAGCAAGGATGCCTTGCAAGAAAAATAGAACACACTGATCTGGTCAGGATAGTGTGTACTTAATAACAACACACCACAGCTTCTCTGTTCCTGCCACCTACATGACTGAACCCATGAGAACTAGACCTGCACTTCACCCACTTTCCCATACATGCTGTATAAATAAATGAGCTTGGGGGGGGAGGGGGGCTGTGTGTGTCACTGGCATCTCTCATCAGGAGCGTTAGCCCCACCCAATCTCAGATTTTCTCTGTGTCTGTGTTTGTATCTTTTTCTTAATCCTCAGTTGCCCTCAGTCAGATCAACAGACATAGTCATGCTGACTATGAGAGCTGGCTTTATAAATTAAGTAGGAAAATATTCCAACTTCTAATATTTTCTGGAAAGTTTATGTAGAGTTAGTATTATTTCTTTCTTAATAATATGTTAAATTTCACAAATAAAGCCTCCTGTACCAACAGTTTTCTTAGATGGGTTTTGACTCTAAATTCAATTTCTTTAAAAGATACAGGGACATTCAATTTATTTATTCATTTATTTTGAGTGAGATTTGGTAGTTTTTCAAGTAATTTGTCAAATTGATTGGCATAAGGTTTCATAATGTTCTTTTCATTCTTTTTAAAGCAATTTAATTATGATATAATTGGGATATATATAATCCATGCATTTAAAGTACACTATTTGGTAGTTTTTGCTCCATTTAAAGACATGTGCAGCCATCACCACAGTCAATTTTAGGTCATTTTCTTCATCACAAAAAGAAACTTCATACCCTTTCTCTATATCCACCCCTTCTCCTACCCCCTCTCTGCCCTAAGCAGCAATCAGACTGCTGTGTCTTTGTAGATCGTCCCGATTGGGACTTACAATGAATGAAATCATATGGATGTGGTCTTTTTTGACTGGCTCCTTTCACTCAGCATAGTGTTTCATCCATGTTGTAGCATGTATCGGTATTTCATTCCTTTTCATGACCACATAATACTCCACCGTACAGCTATCTTACCATTTGTTTATCCATTTAACACATCCAAGTTTAGACAAGTAGCATTGACATATCCAATGACTAAGGTTCTTTTTCCATGGCCTGGCTCTTCCTTAGGTTATTATTTATTAATTTTAGGATGCTTGGCTCAAGTTAATGAATAAGCAGGTAATTAACTTGAGGAGGTGAATTTTTAAGTTTTGTTCATGACTGATTTCAATTACTGTGCGAGAAAGACAAAAGTACTCTCAGTCTATGTTTGGAAGATTGGGAAGTCCATCATTATTATTATTTTTGGCAGCACTGGGGTTTGAGCTCAGTGCCTCATGCATGATGAATAAGCACTCTACCATTTGGGTCACACCCAGCCTTTTTTGCTTTAGATATTTTTCAGTTGGAATCTCGCGTTTTTGCTCAGGGCCAGTTTCTGACCCAGTCCTCCTATCTCGGCTTTCCATATAACTGGGATTACAGCACACATTCCTGCTTTGTTTGTTGAAATGAGGGTCTTGCTAACTTTTGCCCAGATTGGCCTCCTGATCTCCACCTCCCACTGCTGAACTTCTGGGGGTAAGCCACTGTGCCCACTCACATCCAATGTTTCTCATATTACTACCTCAGTTTTTCAGAATTCAGCCACAACATGGCTAAAAACACTGATTGCTTTCCATAAGATGATCTTGTTTTAATTTGGCCTTTGTGAGGACATACTTTCAAAAACTTTAATGAAGGTAGTTTGGCATGATGTGTCTGGTTTGCAGGTCATATTGCAATAAGTGTGTAACTCAGGGCTCCGTTCCCAGCACCCAAGGTGCCACAAACATTACTCTAGTGTTCATTGCTCTCAGTCTCCCAACAAAGCCTGCACAATCTTGTCAGCACTACGTGGACAGGGTTATGTAAGGGGGTCAGAGGGAGAAAGTCCAGGGAAAGGACGAGGTGCAGGGTGGGGCTCAGGGCAGGATCGCCATCAGTGAGGAGGTATCTGGGAGCATGCTGAACCTAAAAATGGATTCTTAACAGACAAAGCAGTTTCTAGCTGTTTTGCAGTAGGATTTAATGTGACCTGACATCAGTCAGAGCGTATGTGCTTCAAGGATCCCTTGGGGAACTAGGGTATCCAGAGCACTTTGGGGAGTAAGCAATGTTCCCTTCAGCATCTCTTCCAAAGTAAGTGTGATGGGTACAAAGCTGAATTATAATTAGTATTTTCAGGAGGAAAGCTGAAAACAAACTAAAATAGCTTTGTCCACATTAAGTAACTATGTAACTTTTAATAACCTTTTGGCATATAAAAGGAGACAAAAAGTTCCTTTAAATAATATATAATATCTAAAGAATATTTTTACTGTATGAAATCCAAAGATGAAATATGATCAACAGTGATGCCCCAAGGGTAGGATGGTGGGAACTTCTATTCCAGATGGAAAGGCCAGGAAGGGAATTTCAAAAAATAACCAAGACCTACTTGCTTCCTGTTACCACTGTGCTTTGGCCTTCATTGATCTAGACTGAGGTTGACAAATGCTTTCTGTGAAGGGCTGTCAGGCACTGCTCTCTGTGACTGTGACTGCCACAGACAGCAAGTGCAGATGCTTCTCCACAGGGGGCAGCTGATTAACCATGAGAATGTGGAAATAGTGAGTGGAGACTGCCCTGAATCCACCTAACCACCTGCATGTCCTAGTCTAGCAGTGCCACACACTGGAGAGTGGGGTGCTTTCCCCTGTGATCACCAGGCTGCCCAGTACTGGGGAGAACATTGCACTACATGTCACTAGCCATGGAAAAGACCCAATGTCAAAATCTGACATAGAGTTTCTATGAATGCTTATTGCTTCTGTCCCACCCCAGAGTGGAAAAATCCTGAGTTGAATCATCTTCAGTGGATGGATGTGGCTGTCTCCCAATGAAACTTTACTGACCCCAGCCTTCCCTGTAAGGAATAGCCTCCTCACCCACCTGGCCTTCCCAGCTTCTGGTGTGGGAGTGAATGGACAGCCTAAGTCACAGGTCTAACCCTGACCCTGATCCCAAGCATGTGAGGCTTTTGGACAGCTGTTAGGGTGTATCTTTGCTCTCCTCCCTCTGGCCTGACATGCAGTACAGCTGGGGCTGTTCCCTCCCAAGCCTGGGTCAGGAACCCAGCAATGGCTAAGGGGTAGCTGAGGTGCAAAACTCTGTTGCTGTAAGGCACTGCAAGCTTGGGTTGCTTGTTTGTACCATAAAACTTCGTGAAAGCTGGCAAATTTGCACGCACTCAATATCTGCCTTAATCTGGCTGAGGTAGAAAGTGGTGGAGAAACCTGAAGGCAGTTTCAGAAAATGTTTCTGTCCATGAAAAACACGATTTATATTATCTCCTCTGGTTTTTTTCTCTTTGACAGAACTGATGTTTGAACTTAGGGCCCCATGCACTCTACCACTTGAGCCACTCCACCAGCCCTTTTTTATGTTGGCTGTTTTCAAGTAGGGTCTTGAGAACTATTTGGCTGTCCTGGCTTCGAACCATGATCCTCCTGATCTCTGCCTCCCAAGTAGCTAGGATTACAGATATGAGCCACCAGTACCTGGCTTATTTTCGTTTTTTAAATGAGTTGTGAAGAGAGCAGAATTTTAAAGCAATAGAAGTTTTGTGGGAAACTCAGTTTTTCCTCCCCACATATCTGCCCCCATCTTCTTGAAACAGAGAGCAAGCTGAATAAAAATGCTGGATCACCCCACCCCTACTCCATCCACTGTTTCACTTTGCTTCTGTTTCAGTTACCTGTGATCGACTGTAGTCTAAAAATACTAAATGGAAAAGCCTAGAATAAGCCATTCATAAGTTTTAACTAGTGCATGGTATAGAGCAGTGTGATGAAATCCCATGTCATTCCATTCAACTCCACCTGGGGGTGACTCAGCCCAGTGTGTCAGTGTTGTGTGCACTATCCTCCTGTTGGTCACACAATAGGAAAAAATGTCATATATAGAGGATGTGGTACTCTCTGTGGTTTCAGGCAAGCACTGAGGGTCTTTGGAATGAATTCCCTGTGGGTCAGAGAAGACTAATGTACTTAGGCTGGACTACACAGAAACAAATGATCTTAATACAAATCTATCAAGGCTATGTTACTCTTATTTGGCACTTATGGACTCACACAAACTCCTGACTAGTACTTTTTACACTTAATTCATTTTGTTGGCTTCTGAGAGGGACACAGGTGATTGGAATTATTTTAACATTATAAGCCTTTCACAAATAAACTCTGGTTACAGCATTCCAATGTATTTTAATTATGAGGGAGCATATGCACAGTAGTAGCTACTGATATAAAGAACTTGGAAGAGAATATGATATTCAACCATTTCTAATATAATTATGTAGTTTCCATTTTGTTCCAATCAGTATAAAATTAAGATGGCATTTGATTTCCATTGTAAATGGCTCAGTGAACAGCCTTGTCTTAGTTTGGGCTTCTGTAAGACAGTACCATAGATTAGATGACTTATAAACAACAGAAGTTTATTTTTCACAGTTCTGGGGACTGGAAGTGTGAGATCAGGGTACCAGCATGGCTGGGTTCTGGGGAGGGCCCTCTTCAGGGCTGCACAAATCTGACATCCCATTTTGTCCTCATGTGATGGCAAGAGGGTGAGAGCTCTTGGGTCCCTTTCATGTAGTCACTAATCTCACTCATGATTGGTGAACCCTCATCAGCCCTCACCTACTAAGATCACCATATTGGGAGGATGCCAGGATTTCAATATATGAACTTGGGGGTGATATATATTCAGTCTATTGCAGTTCTCAATAAAGTGAGTCTATCAATGATGGAGAGAGTGGGCACTATCCCACTATATGGAACTCTGGAACACCACCAGAGAAATCACACAAATGCAATTGCAACTACAGTTATCTTCATCTTAGAGGACACATGCTGTGAGGGTCAGGGAAGGTACCCCTGAGGAGTAGACACTTGCTGTGCTCTGGAAAGAGCCAGTGGTACAAGGTAAAGACAAGTAAAAGATGTTCCTGGCAGAAGGGGTGGTGAATGTGGATTCCTTGTGGTGCTGGAAGCTAGCTGAATAGTTTGGGCAGAGGCAAGGCCAGTGTGGCTCACATAGGGTGCATATTTGGGTAAACAGGGTAGGAGAAAGCTAGAGAGGAGGCCAGAGCACACCAGCTTTTATGTTAGCACAGGAAGTTGATACTCCTCTTGGAGATGCGAGGCTGGATGCAATTGGACAGTGTTTGGAAGGTACCACTCTGGCAGCAGATGGTAACTAACAGGAGGCAGAGCAGAAGAGGATCAGGTGGGCCATGGAGTACATGTACTGTAGGTGGGCCATTGTGGTCCAGGAGGAAGCTCACTCTGCTTAGGCTGAGGCTGGCTATGGAAACAGAGAGGTGACATTAAATTCGAGATTACTTTTGAGACACACCGTACAAGGGCAGTGCAAGCCCTGGATTCTCGGCGATGCCACACTCAAGGTACAGCCTCTGTTTAGGAGTGTGGGTGCATATCTTGGCCCCAACCCTCTAGAACTAGAAGCTGGGGCAGGATAGAAATGCTGAGAGCCTGCTCTCCTGGGAAGAGGGGCCTCTGAGAGCAGTTGGGAGAGGATGCAGTTCTGTGCTCTTGCCTACTCCAGTCTGAAGTGCATTTCCATCTTACTGACCTGAACAAGGCAGAGAAGGGGTGGGTCTCTCTGTTCAATTCCCATACTCTTACTATTCTTATCATGTTTCTGTGGACTTTCTACATTTGCTTCATGCTATTGGAACACTTCCAGAGATGTTAAATGGTTATTTTAAAAAATCATTTCCCCCATTGGAGAGTGAGTCCACTGTGTCCCTTCTACTGTCATGCTGGAGTCTTGCTCAGAAAACCAACCTGGGAGCACCATAGGTGGAGGGATGAGCAAGATGCTGAGGAAAGAAGGAATTACCAGGGGACAGAGGGCAACAGGAATTGCATCCAAAGCCAAAAGACCACTTCTGCTAGAGACCATTGGCATTGTTACTTTTGGTAGAATGATGGTTTTGGAAAGCATCGTTTGGATAGGATTAAGGTGAGGATGTTTGGATAGGGGTGAGGATGGGAACCAGACAAGTAAATGAACATAAGGAGGGTAGGTAGGTAAGATTTACATTTTCATATAGAATTTATAAAAGTTTAGAAAATAATATATAAAATGCACACATGTGCCTGCTGCCCAGCTTTACCAAATTATAATAGTTTGCCATATTTGCTTTAGATTTTAAAAAAATTAAAGAGAGAGCTGACTCCTTCTCTTTCCTTCCCACCCCCACATCCTACCTTCCAGAGCTAGTCATTGCCATGAATTGGGTATGTTTTTATTTCTGTGCATATTTAATGATGCCACTACATATCTGTATATATGTGATGTACAGTATTTGTTTTTAATTCTGAGACCTGAATACAAAATATTATACATTAAAATTCTTTTCACAACTTGCTTTTTAAAACTCAGAGTTATCATTTAGAAGTTGATCAATTTATCCACTGGAGATATAGCCTAAGGTCACTTATATTATAAATGTATCTTAACTTAGCAACTTCCAATGATGGATGCTTAAACTATATCTGAAATTTCACTTCACTGAGATTGGCACTGGGCCTTCCTGAACTCACCTCCTCACTCATGCATCACAGCTTCCCTGGGACAGCCACCTGCCTGCACTGGACCAGCTGGTGCAGAGCTATGAGCTTCTGTTTCTTCCACATCCTCATCACCGACGTTTGGCATTGTCAGCCTTGTTTTCTTAATTTGCCTTTCAGATGAGAAGTAAAATGATATCTCAATGTGCTTTTAATTTATTTTTTCCCTGACTACTCGAGGGATTGAACAGCTTCATGGTATTTGCTGGCAATTTGGCCTTTTCATCTTTTTTGCCCATCGTTCTCTGGAGATCGTGGTCATTTTCCTTACTGACTTGTGGGAGTTCACTATATATTCCAGGCCTCAAGGCCTTTGTCAAGGGTGTGTATTAGAGATGTTGTATTTCCAATGTGTGCCTTGTCTCTCAGGTTGTTGGTGTCTTTCCTTTAATCAGATGTTTTTTAATTTTAATGCACCCAAACTTGTGTCTTTTTGATGACTTTTTGTTTTTATTTGAGACAGGTTATTTTGTTTTTGCTTTCTTTTTTCCTATTTCATCTACAATTGGCTGTTAGCAGGGAGGTGGATCAAAATATGTATTTATTACTCTATCCAGACCTTTTAAATAGCTCTTAAATATGCTTGTGAAAGAGCAAAGGGAGATAGGGTAGTGGCTAAGGTAGAGTTTGGGTCACAATAAAGTGCACTTGAAAAAGAAACAGTGGCAGAAACTTATGAAAAAGCAATGGGAAGCATCCTGCAGAAAGAGGAACTGGTTACTTCCAGGCCAGAGGGATGCACCTGATAGGATATGAAGGGGTTGAGTGTATGAGCAGAGATTATTGTGTTGGGAGTGGTGACCTGCACGTAATTATTGTATAGAAGGATCGGGAAGCTGGAAAGCTGGGAAGGGGCAGGGGAGTTACTGACCCCGAGAGGAGGAAGGACAGCATTTCCATTGTTCATGCAAGGACAGAGATGAGGTATGTTACATACAGCCCGGTTATTGAGGGCAGGCACAGGACTCACCTGTTGAGAGTGGAAGGAGCTGGATTGCAGCAGACAGATGATTCCTGCTCAGAAGTATTGCAGCGGAGATTGGGGAGCGAATGGTTTTCCAGGCAGCACAAGGGCCCATCGGACTCCAGCATTTAGGAATTTACAGTGCAGTCAGAGATGCCTGTGGTGTGACTTCCACTGCAGCGCTCTGGTTCCAAGGGGCCAGCATGGGGTAGACAGACGTTTGGTTGGGGAAGGTCCAAAGGGAAAAAGGCAGTTATGCACCTGGGAAATGATTACAGCATCTAGGCTGGGGAAGGACGTAAATAAAGGAGGAAAATAATCCCAGATAGAGGGGAAGTGGAGAGTAGATGGCCAGAGATCTGGAGAAGGTAAAAATTTATTTCTCAGGGAGGAGTTGAACAGCATGCTAAAAAGACAGGTGATGGTAGTCCAGTGGGTGCCTGCACTAATGATTTTGAAGAATACAATTACAAGAAATGACAAGGTTCGGAGTGTGGCCATGTGGATGAACTCCTCTGAGATTAAGACTTTGTGAAAAACAAGATGTTGAATTCCACTATTGGCTGAGCTTGGGAGTAGAAGATATCACAGCCAGGTATCAGAGGCGTCAGTAAGTGAGTGAGGGTGATCAGCGATCAGCATGGAGAAGCAGCGTGGAGGAATTTTAAAAAGCAGGATTGTTTTTATTTTAAATTTGTTTTTGTTTTGTAATAGAATGGAGGAGAGGCAGAAACAAGAAGGATTGCAACTCTGCTTTTTGACCCTCAGCTACCTGGGGTTGGAGGAAACACCTGGCTTCTGTGTGATTGGCTGTCTGCAGGGAGGGCCAACATGGAAAGCACCAAGAGGTGTCTGATGAGCTGGAGCCCAGTGGTCACAACTGGAGGGCTGGGAGGCGATGACTGGGTCAAGGATACACAGAATGAAGGGTGAGGGTGTCAGGAAGACCACGGAGCTCAGTGGGAGTGATGGCCCATGGCAGGCAGGAAGAAAATGGGCAAATGAGTCAGTAGATTCAGACTGGGGAGAATGGGCACTGGGTCTCTTCATGAGCTTGCTGAGCACAGCCAGAGAGGAGAAGGCTCCCACACCCTGAGGTGGGCTGCTGGAGACCCAGGCTTTGAGCAGGTGGATACCCTAATCCCTACCTGATAAGAGACCGGAATCTATAAATCCTTAGGCTGCAGTGGTGAATGGGGGGTGAATTAGAGATGTGATGTGGTTTGGATATTATTTGAGTTTATCCTGGCAGTCCCTGTGTTGGAAGCTTGGTCCCTAGTGAAGCAATATAAAGAGGTGGTGGAATCATTTAGATGTGGGGTCCAGTGGGAGGTTCTTAGGTTACTGAAGTGTGCCTTTGAAAAAGGGGACCTGGTTCGTTCTTGTGAGAGGGCTGTTATAAAATGGTAAGGCTCCCCTCAAATTCCCTCTGTTTCTCCCTCCTGCACTGGCCAGTTACCAGGGGCCCTTATCAGAGTCTGTGCACTGCTGTTTGGACTTTCAACCTCCCAAGCTGGGAGCTGAATAAGCCTCTTTACTTTATAAGTTACTTAGCTTCAGGTATTTCATTGCAGAAATGAATGCTGGCAAATACATGCATCTCACTTAGGATTTGTGTGGTAGAGTGGAGGCAGTAGATTTGGCTGTGGTTTGTTAGCCTCATCCAAGGAATGGAACTGTTTGACAATAACTACCTAATGATTGTGGAGGGAAATGGTATCCTCTTTTTGGGCCTCTACTGATGTAATAAATAAATGATTATTTATATATGCTTTGTTTTTGATTACTATCAGGTGTGACTTTATCACCTTAATAGTTGAAAATTAATAGAGTCTTTAGAGCAGCTTAAGGTTTATAGAAAATTGAGCACAAAATATAAAGATTTTCTTTCTTTTTTTTATTTTGGCAGCAATGGTGATTGAACTTAGGGCCTTACACTCACTAGGTAGATGCACTACCACCTGAGCCCCTCCACCAGTCAATGATTTCCCATGTTCTCTTCTCTGCCCTCACAGTTTTCCTGTTATTAACATCTTGTGTTGGTATGATACATTTGTTATAGCTTATGAGCCAATATTTATATATTAATTGAAGTCCACACTTTACGTTGGAATTTATACTTTGTGTTTGTTGTACATTCTGTAGGCTTTGACAAATGAATGATATTACAGTATAACACAGAGTAATTTCATTGCCCTAAAAACTCCTACACTCCATTGTTCATTTCTTCTTGCCCCTCCCTGGCTCTCAATTCTTGAAACACACCAGTCTTTCCACTATTCTCATAGTTTTGCCTTTTCTAGAAAGTCACGGAGCTGGAAATGGTATGTAGCTTTTCAGAATGGCTTCTTTTATTTTGCAATATGTATTTAGGGTTTCTTTACATCTTTTCATGGCTTGATAGCTCATCTTTTATCACCAAATAACATTCCTTCTGTTTTATGAAATATCTTGTTTATCCATTTACCTATTGGAGGACACTTTTGTTTCTTCCAGTTTTTGGCAATTGTGAATAAAACTCTATAAAAGCCATGTGGAAGGTTTGGTGTGGACATATATTTTCAACTAATTTGGGCAAATAGTAAGTGTCAGATGGTTGAGACTGTGTCTAGCTTTGTAAGAGACTGAGACTGTCTTCCAAAGGACTGCACCAATTGCCTTCCCACCAGCAATGGAGTTCCTGTTGCTCCACATCCTCACCAACATTTGGTCTTGTCAGTGTTGTGGATTTTAACCTTTCTAATTGGTGGGTAGTGCATGTCATTATTGTTTTAGTTTAGAATTTCTTAATGACATCTCATGTCGAGAATTTTTTCATATGATAATTTTCATCTTTATTTATTCTGTTGTGATGAGTCTTTTCAGATCTTTTGTCTTCTTGCTTTCTTGTGCTATTAGTTGTTTCCTTCTTGAGCTTAAGTAGTTTTTTTGTGTATTTTGGATAGCAGTCCATTACCAAACACATGTTTTGAAATATTTTCTGCCTGTCTTTGGTTTGTATTTTCATTCTTGTAGCAATGATTCTCAGAGGGCAGAAATTTTAAATTTTAATAAAGTCCAATTTATCAATATTTTATTTCATGAATTATGCTTTTTGTCTTGTCTCTGAACAGTTAGCACCAAACCCAAGGTCATCTGGCTTATGTTCTGTGCTATTGCCTAGAGATTTTATAGTTTTGTCTTTCACATTTCGGTCTCTGAGCTATTTTGGATTAGTTTTGGTGAAAGAGTAAAGTATGTGTCTAGATTTATCTCTTTATTTTCTACATGTGAGTGTCCAATTATTATTCTGCCACCATTTGTTGAAGAGACTTTCTCCATGCTATTTCCTTGGCTCCTTGCTCATAGGTCAGTGAACTCTATTTAGATGGTCTATTTTGGGCTGTTAACACATTCTATTTGCCTAGCCTTTCCCCCAAACCACCTTGCCTTAAGTACTGTAGCTTTAAAGTAAGTCTTGGAGCCAGGTAGTACAAGTCCTCCGACTTTGTTCTTGAATATTGTTTTGGCTCTTCAGCAATGGAAAACTGACAAACACACTATTCTTCCATCAATGGGCACCAAGATTGATTCCATAGTTTAGAATTATGAAAAGTGCTGCAACAAACATGAATGTGAGACTTCTCTTTGACATGCTGATTTCATTTCCTTTGGATATATACCCAAAAGTTCATGTGTTGAAGCTTAATCTCCAGTGCAGAGGTGTTAGAAGGTGGACTTCTGGGAGTTGATTAGGTCATGACAGTGGAGCCCTCACATGTGGGATTAGTGCCCTTATAAAAGAGGCTAGGGTACTTGTTTGCCTGTATGCCATGGGAGGATGCAACCAGAAAGTACTGTCTTTGAGGAAGAGAGTGACTCTTACCAACTCTGAATCTGCTGAGAACTTGATCTAGGATTTCCCTGCTTCTCAACTGTGAACAATAAATTTATGTTGTTTCTAAATTACCAAGAATAAGATTTTTTTTTGGTGATACTGGGGTTTGAACTCAGGACCTCATGCTGCTAGGCAGGTGCTCTATCACTTGAGCCACTCTATCAGCCGTAAGAGTAAGATTTTTTAAATTGTAAGCTTGACACACTAACATCTGTCATTTGCAAACTCAGTTTTATTTCTTTTCCATTGGTATAGCTTCTATTTTGTTTTCTTTTCCTATTGCACTGGCTTGGACTTCTACTATGATGTTTAATAGTTTTGGTTAAAGAGAATATTTTGCTTTCTTTCTGACCTTCAAGGGAAAGCATGTAGTTTATCACAATAAAAATGTTAGCTATAGGTTTTTGGTAGATGGTCCTATTTTTCTAGTTTGCTGAGAAATTTTTAAAATCGTGAATGGGCAGAGAGTTTTTCAAAAAGTGACATGACTGCATATTTTTCATCTTTAGCCTGTTAATGTGATGCATTAGCTTAGTTGATTTTCAAATGTTGAGCCAGCTTTGTTTGCCTGGAATACATCCTACTTGTTTGTGTCATATACTTGTTTTTATACATTCTTATTTTGGATTTGCTAACATTTGGTTGAGGATTTTACATCTGTGTTCATGGAAGACATTATTTCTTTTCTTGTACTGTCGTTATCTAGTTTGGGTTTAGGCTCACCTAATGCAATGAGCTAGGAGGAGCTTCCTATGCCTGCCCGTTTTGGAACAGATTGTGGAATTATACATGCTTGTCAGAATCACCAATGAGTACATCTGGGCCTGGCACTTTCTGTTTTGTGGAATGTTCTCACCAAGTTTGCATCTGAAGTGCCCACCCCACTAAGGCTCATGTGTTAAAGGATTGATTGTCAGCCCATGGCACTACTGGGAAGTGAAAGGTGGGGTCTAGTAGGAGGAAGTGAGTCATTGGTGGTATGCCCTTGAGGGGGATATTGGGACCTCAGACTCTCCCTCTTTTTCCTCCCCCATCCTTTGCTGCTCTCTTTGCTTTCCAGCCACCATTAGGGAACAGGCTTCCTCCTCCACATGCTTTTGTCATGCTGTACTGTGCCAGCAGAGGCTCACAGCAACAGGGCCAAAGACCACAGACTGAAACCATTGAAACTGTGATTCAAAGCAAACCTTTCTCCTTTTAAGTTGATTACCTCAGGCATTTTGTCATAGTAACTGAAAGTTGATTAACACAGTTATTATTGTTTTTATACAATAATAAGTATGTAAATTTGCAGGGAACAGTGTGACAATGACCAAATCATCATAGTTAATATTTGCTTCTTAAATGTTAAAAATGCTTTTGCTTAACAAATAACAATTGTATAAATTTATGGGGTATAGTGTGATATTTCAATACATATGTAATATGAACTGACCACATCAGGGTAATTAACGTTTCCGTGTCGTTACCATTTATTTGTTTGGAGCCTTTGACTCCTGTCTTCCAGTCATTTATAACAAATCTAATGTGACTGTGAGCTGTAGTCTCCACTCTATTGTGTGGAACACCAGAATGTCTATAGCTGTGTCTGCTACTCACCATCCAACCTCCCCCATCCTCCTCCTCCCCCATCCTCCCCAGCTTCTAGGGTAACTATTGTACGCTTGAGTTGACATTCTATAAACATGTGCATGTGAGAGGTAACATGCAGAATCTGTTAATAATAACCATTATTAATTATTGATTCAGTTATTTTGATAGCTCGAGGCCTGCTCAGGTTATCTATTTCTCCCGTGTGCACTGGACAGATTTGTGCCTTTTAAGGAATGAGTTCATTTCATTTAAGTTAGCAAAGTTGTGTGTATAGAAGTCTTCACATTTTTTAAATTGTTCTTTCAATGTTCATAGGATGGGATAGCATCATGTTCATTGTTGGTGGTAGTAGTTTACATTTTCTTCTGGCTTTCTAGTTGGCCTTGCTAGAGGTCTATCAGTTTTATTGATCTTTTCAAAGAACTAGCTTTTGTTTTATTCACTTTCTCCATTGTTTTTCTGCTTTCAATTTTACTGACTTGTGCTCCGGTTTTTATTATTTTTCTTACTTGCTTTGAACTGAATGTAGTCTTACTTTTGTAGTTTTCTGAGGAAAGAATCCAGGCTACCAATTTCCCACTTCCTAATATACACATGCAGTGGTGATCAATCTCCCTTTACACTGTTCTCACCACTCCTCACACATTTCAGTAAGTTCTGTGTTCATTGTTATTTAATTGGAAGTGTTTAAAAGCTTCTCAGAGATTTCTCTGACTGTGTTGGTTAAGTGTGTTCTGTTTGTCTTGGATATTTTGAAAACAGGTAGTAGAAAGCTCTTTTTCTGTATTGATGTTTATTTTAATTCTGTGGTGGTCTGAGAGTGTATTTGGCATGACATCTGTTCTTTTCAATTGGTTAAGGTGTGTTTCTTGACTCAAGAGGTAGTCTGTCTTATTGACTGTCCCATGTGAGCTTGAGAAGAATGTGTATTCTGTTGCCATTGGATGAAGTTTTTTATAAGTGTCAATCAGACCCAGTTGATCAATGCTGCTGCAAAGTTCCACTCCATTCTCAGATATTCTGCTTGCTGGATCTGCCAGTTACTGACAGAGGGATTTGAAGTCTTCAGCCTATACTAGTGGATGTGTCTCTCCTACTGTAGCTGGGATAAGAGGCATGCACAGGCCGCCTAGCTTTTTTCTGTTGAGATGGGGTCTCAAGAATGAACTGACATGGAACCTCAGTCTTCCTGATCCTAGTCTTCCACATAGCATGGGATGACAGGTGTGTGTCACCTGGTTTGTTGGTTGAGATGGGGTCTCATGAATATTTTGCCTGGATTGGCCTCAAACTGTGATCCTCCTTGTCTCAGACTTGCAAGTACCTAGGATCACAGGTGGGAGCCACTGGCATCCAGCTTCCATTTGATGTATTTAGAACATTCATATTTAAGATGAATATTCATATTGTTAGGTCAGACTCTATTATATTTTATTACTGTTTTCTGTTCATTTCCTTTGTTTCCTTTTTCATCTCACAATTTTTTCTGCTTTTTAAATTTTTAATTGGATATTTTCTATTATTCCATTTTTCTGGTCTCTTATCATCTTTCAATTTTTCTTTAGTCATTTCCTTAGAGATTAAACAAATTTCAACAAATAACAGCAGCATCATGTGTTTTAGGTAATGAATGCTTTTTCATTATTGATTAAAAATCTCCATAGCTTGCAGCTATCTTGAGATTTACTTTACAATTCTGTAAAACAAAGACCAACAATATAAAATCTCATTGGTTCTGTTGTCATATCATTGTCATTGTTTTTTCCATTCTATCAGAAAACTTTTTTTGCAAATGCAATTTGAATGAATGTATCACATCCCAATATTTGTTATCAGGTTTCCCTATGATTTTTCCTCATTTCAATACCACTATTATAACAAATATGGTGACAACTCCCATTGTGTGGCAGACTTTCCCCACTTTTAGTATTGAAGTGACTTGGATGCAGGGTAGCAGTTTTAAGGATCTCTAGGTACCTGGCCAAATTGCCCTTCTGAAAGGTTGTACTAGTTTATAGTTCTGCCAGGAAGGTGAGATCCTGCCTATTTCATCTCACTCCTCATCACTTGAGTACTACCTAAAACATTTTCTAATTTAGTGGACAGTTTCCTATAGTTTCTGATTTCAAGTTTTGAAATTCCCTAGTATTGTAATTGTCCATAACTCTAAAAGATTATGAGCTCACATATCAACACATCAGGAAGAAGTAATGCTTCTTATTCTGTCTTTGTTTAGTAATTGCTAAAATAAAAATTTCAAACACATCTAATATTCTTCTTTCTGTGTTGTCTATACTTATTTGTATACACATTCTCATATCAAATCATCAGTCGATTATCTCAAGAATAAACAAAAATTCAGTGAGATGTTGTTAGTATTCAAACCTGAAACAACCAACATCTTCATTGTGCATAATCATGATTGCTCAACCTTGAGGAAAAGGTGAAACTGCGATAATTGACAGAGGAACTGAGAGTGTGATGCTTTTCACATTCCATGGGGAGCATGCATTTCTGCTCTCTGAGTTCCCGTTTTTGATTGTGCTTTCAGACTGAAAGAAGTTTACAGTGAGTTGTGGCAGCAGCGTGGACCAAGTGTGTAAGATTCAATCATTCCTTAGCCCTGGGGTGCTCTGTAAGAATTTTGGCTGAGAAATGTCATTTTGGAATCTGTAATAGGAAGAGAAACAACTTTGTGTGTTTGGAGCTTGTCCCCTGCACCTGCACATTAGAGTGATGTCCACACAAACACATACAAATACAGATGCTTATTGTCATACAGTGGAGTTATGTCTTGATATGCCCATCATTACTTGAAAATATTCTAAGTTGTATGTGTTTCAGTTCCCTGAGCCTGCCTCAACCCCTAGCTCAGTGACATGGTTGCACTGTTGGGTCTCAGTTGTTTCCCTTTGTGTTCACAGGGCTTTGTGTCCGTGGCTGCCCAGCATTTATCAGATCACATCCGATTGGCATGGGAAAAATCAAAACTCAGAACTCTGAGTATGGTTTCTACTAAGAGCATATCATGGTCACACTGTTGTAAAGTTCAATCATTGTAAGTCAAATCATCACAGGTTGACTACCTAAGTCTCTATATAATTTAGAGAAACAGGTAAGAATTAGCAGATGCTAATGGTTTAAGCCCAAACAATATTGTTTTGTATGTGAATTACCACCTTTAAGCCTATCACAACTCCCTGGGAGAAGAAGGAGCTTTGGAGGAGACAGGCTTGAGTCCAGCACAGACCCCTGGTATGTGGTTCTAAATGCCCATTAACTTCTGGGCTCCTGTTCTTTTGAGGCCAGAATTCTGTCTCTCCTGTCTCAAATAAGAGGGGCAGCTGACATCTTACTTCCTGGGCTTATTCTCTGAGAGGTGGAGTATACTAGGTGACTTAGAGAGGTTCTGCCAATGGCCTCCATTCAGAGGACCTCCTTTTCTCTACTCAAAGGCAAATCCAAGTGCGTGGAGTATGATGTGGGTATGAGGCCTTTCATTTTGGGGAGCCACAGCCCCATCACTGGATAAGAATGATGTGGTTTGGTAATTCATCTTTGTATGTGAGGGCAATGTTGGCCAATATCAACTGGAAAACCCATTTGCACCACCGTGTCAAAATTCTGGGTTGGTTTCCTTTAACTCAACTATCAGCCGTGTAGTGTGCATTGGCACATTTACCTCAACCCTGGAAGAACGTAGCTTCTGAGCATGAAGGGAAGCCTGGGTGGTCTGAGATGGCTTCTACTGCAAATACGAGGGTCTCTTGGTCAGGTAGTAGATGGAGATGGTTTCTTTAGGAAAGAAAATAGCAAGAGCTTGTGTTAGAAAAATTCAAGACTGTATCAAAAGAGATGCTGGTCCTGGCTCCCTGTGAACTTTCTCTTTGTTCTGAGCAGGCCTCTGGAACATTCTTTGTTTTCTGGAACATTCTCTGTTTTCTCAAGGTCTCAATTTTCTTACCCATACAATAGGGATGAGAACACTGACATGCAAAATTTTGTTATGTCAAATGAAATAATAAATGGCAAGCTACTTTGTACAACTGAAGCCATACACAGCAAGCCGTGTCTGTTTTCTTAAAGCATCTTTCTCTTCTTGGTGCTCTGTAACGCTTTTTCCCTGCCTCCACTCCTCCCCCATGTATCTCATGGAGTTCTGACAGAAATCTTAGACCAAGGTCATTTCCATGCAGAGATCATCTCGATGTCTGCTCCCTCTGGTAAACACCACATGAACAAAAGGGTCCCTTGTCCAGCAGGGTGAGTGTCTGATTCACAACAGCTCATACCCTTAAGTGCATTCCCTTCTGACTGTCTGGCAGAGATTTACCTTTGTATTGGCCTCAGCTTATGGGAAGGAAATTGCTGTTGTGTGGTTGTTTGGAATTTGGCAGCAAAAAAGAAAATATCACTACCCTGCTAGGCAAGTCATAAAATGAGACTTAGCCCTTCAACCTATTGTAAAATTAGAAGACCAATAAAACAGAGAGCACACAGCACATTTCACAGAAATGAAAGATAATAGAGCATATGGTGAATTAAGTAAATGGTGGGTGGCAGCAATGTGGTCACTGAAGAGGAAATTGCAAGAGCTCAGGCATTTCAGTTTCACTTAATTTAGGTCCCTGGCTATGCACTGGAAACTTGTTTTCTTTAGACTACATGGTTCAAGGTCAAGTTTTAAACCTAGACTCTGTAATGTACAAGGCAATCATGACCCTCAGGTGAATACTTGGTAATGCATTCCAGCTATCTAACTCCACAGTGCTTAGAGTTCTTCTTCTTTAAAACTCATTTTGAATTAATTTTAGTCTTATGGGAAAGTCTAAAAACTAGTTTGCATACAGCTCTCATCCACCTTCCCCTAATGTTAACATCATATGTAAGTATAGTACAACTATCCAAACCAAAATATTAACATTAGTACTTTTAACAAAGTACTAATCCTATCAGCATTCCACAATCCTATGCAGGACCCCATACTGCATTGGAGTTTTTCCCTCTTTATTCTGCCTGCAACCTGTGCTTCTTCAGTTGTCCCTGTCTTCCATGGTGTGGACACATGCAAAGAGCTTCTGCCAGTGATTTGTCTTGTCAAAAGTCTACCCCACACTAGCCTGAAGTTAGACACTTCTCTCACGAGCCCCACTGCATGAAGTTTGGTCTTCTCAGTACATCATGTCACAGGCTCCAGGTCTCACTGTGTCATAGTTACTGGTGATGTTGATCTTGCTCCCTTGGGAAGGTGATCTCTGCTGGGGCTTCTCCATTGTGAGGTTGCTACCATTCCCTTCAAAAGTGCTGCTAATTCCATTTCTCCTGGACTTGGCATCCATTAGTAAATCTTTTTTGTAAGATTTGTTACTATAGTGTTTGCCTCATGGTGATTTTACCTATCCCCCTTTCTTTCCACACTGATTAATTGGATTTCTACTCAAAAAGTTCTCCCTTCTTCCCCATTTATTAATCTATTAGAACATTTTTGTATATTTATATCAGCAAGGACTCCTGAACATTTATTTTATGCTATGTATTATAATCTAAACCTGTCACTATTTCATTCTTGCAGTCATTCCATCTTTAGCATGAGGATGCTCAGATTCTGGTGGGCTCCCGTGGTCTTTCTACAAGACTCCATCTACTTTTAACACACCCTTCCTCTCTCACAGTGCCAGATGCTTCCTGCTCATTTGTGGTGTCCCTGCTCTACTCCTGTAATCAACCACTTCTCAAATAAACCTGGTATCTTTTTCATTTGTGAGAGCATTCAGAAACAAGACCTGAGTACTAAGTGTGTTATCATTTCTGAGCATCGTTATTTCTAGCTCTCTCAGTAAACCAAGTTAGAGCACTATGTGTGCATACCAGCTAACACATATGCACATATCTGTACTAATCTATCATCTCACACATAATCACACATCTATATCCATCTATCCATCTACCTATCATATATCTATCCATTTATCTCTATCTATCATCTATATTTGTCTGTCTTTATCTATCTATCTATCTGTCTATCATCTATCTATATTTGTCTACCTATCTATTGAAAACCATGAGTTTATGCTGATAACTCAGATTCCAATCCAACACCATGGAACTCATTTCACTTTTTATGTTTCCTTATTTATAACTTCTTTTCCTACAGAGAGAAAGCTGATCTCATTATCTACCCACCTGAATATGGGCTGGCACAGGATCCATTACATCTCTGCAAGGGAATGGGGTGGTGGAGTCCTTTTTGGTTTGTTAGAGATGAAACACAGAAATGTTCCTTATTGCTATGCTTTGAATTGGAGCCCCAAAGTTCATGTGTTGGAAACATGCTCTCTGACGCAGTGTTTGGAGGTGGGGCCTAGTGGGAGCCATCTCCCAAACCTTGGCTTCTGAACCCTCTTACTGTGTGCTGTGTGGATACTGTGTGGATCCCCTCACAGTCCAGGCCAAGGTTGCCTCTAATTAGGCCCAATGGAACCAGGAGAAACATACAACGTGGCATGGGGGAAGGGGGTGAGGAAGGCTGGGTCTTTTGGGAGTATTTTCAGGGTCATTCCACCTCTGGCAGATTTATAAATTCATAGGTTCTCATGGTGCTCATGACTGTAAAAACCTTCTAAATAATAACGTTGGAGCTAAAGGACCTGTGGAATTTTCCAGAGCAAAGCATAATATATGCAGGAACAGAGTCTGTCCTAAAGCATTTCTCGGTATGCTTGAAAGAGACAAATGCTCTTTTTTCCCCTTATACACCAGGTATGGTCTGAAGTGACTTACATATGATTTTTTGTCAAGTTTATGAATTACTGAGAGGCCTGACAGCCTCTTGGTTTTCATCACCCTGGTTCACTTAACATGAGCTGACATGTTGAAAGGAAATGCTCCTTCACATTGTTTGTGCAGGAGAGGTCAGATCTGTCGTGAATTCTTGAAGGGGCCATTGGCTGAAGCTTAGATCCTGTACTGTGTGACATGTGCTAGATTTCCATGGGATGTGGAGTAGGGCAGGATTTGAACCTGGGGCTTCAGAATACAGTGCCCTTCTCCAGCTAGGGAATGTTAATGGGGTTTTCTAGGGAATAGTGAAGACTCCTTCAATGTAGACTGATTTATAATCACTATTTCTTATTTACTAATGACACAAACTGGATTAGACATGAGCCAGATTAAGAGAAAGAACCATATTCCTTAGTGATTTTGTTTTTGGTTTGTTTTCTTTGTAGTACTGGATGTTGAACTCCTTCTTAGTGATTTTTGATCTGGCAAATTTGAAAACTGAGAAAAGAGTCAAAATTTAAAAAGCAAATGAAGGTCTTGAATTCTCAATAAATGGATTATGATAATAAAGCCTTACTTCTGAATCTGAGACATACTGGGATGGTGGAATGGGCATAGGGTTTAGGTTTGAGTTCAGACTGACTTGCAAGGCTCGGACTTGGTGCTGGCATGGCACTTGTGAGTTCAGTCTTCTTGCCTGCTGAGGCAATGGCTGTGGTGCCTGCCTCACAGGGGCTGCAGCTCTAATGGGAGCATTGTAGTTTAAAGCATTTTGAAGACTGTACATCCTCCTAATTGTATTTAATGGCTCTTCTCACCCTCAGACCTCCTGGCCTGGCTGGGCACACCGACAGCCTCACATCCCCAGGGCAGGAAGGGCTGCACAGACCTAGAGAAGAAATGACAGGAAGGGAAGGCTGCCATGGAGACCTACCAGATGATTAGGAAGGACAGATGGCAGAATGGCAGTGTAGAAAAACTCAGTATTTTATAAGTAGAAGATAAATAAATTGAAGTCCCAAGCACAGAGTTGTAGGGCAATTTAATGTACAGCTCTGTACAATAGCTCTGTACAGTTATACACCACACAATGACATCTCTGTCAATAGTGCACTTTCATGATGGTAGTCCCATGAGATCATATCACCTAGTGACAGTGTAGCCATCTTAGCTGGTGTAAGTACAGTCTATGGTATTCATACAGGGACAAGACTGCCTAAGCACGCAGTTCTCAGGAAGCAGCCCTGTTGCTAGGTGACACATTCTGAATTTCTTGCCCACCCTGGGGGTGCACTCATTCATACAGTGTGCAGATGTGTAGCGCAGTGATGTAAGAGCTCAAAGCTTTACAATGGTTGCTGTCATGGGCAGGTGATTAAATTGTGCTTGCTATTTTTTCTTTAAGAGAGCATCAAAAATGATATTGGGCTATACAACAAGATGGGTAAAATATTTAAGTTTAGATGTTTGCACCCACCACACAACTTATGCCACATTTTATGTCATACCAGGGGAATTTACATTAGGTTAAAAGCTTCTGTGCACCCACAATATTAACAATGGTCGTTTTAAAAACAACCCCAAAACCTAGTGACTTAAAATGAAAAGCATATATTTAATTCATGATATGGGCTGGCTGTGCTCAGCTGGGAAGTTCTTCTGGTGTCATCCAGGCTGAGTACTATGCCTCTGGTCAGCTTCCACGTCAGCTTGTGGAGGGCTTTCCCACATGGACTTCAGCTGTGATTGTGAGTCTCTTCAAGAAATGAGCTTGGACTTGCTCACATGGCAATGGGTGGGGCTCCAAGAGAATGATGAAGGCACAGTTGGCCTCCTGGGTCTGGACTCAGAACCAGTCCAGTACCACTTCTGCCCCAATCCTTCAGCCATAGCAAACTATGTGGCCAGCGCTGATACAAGGGGTGTTCCTGTTGGTGAGGGAGCTCAAAGACACATTGAGAATGGCCTGGATACAGGAGTGGTGACTCATCATGGCTGCCTGTTTTTCAGCTCACCAGCTTTGTGCTTGACTCAGACCTAGATCTCTCTCTCTCTGTACTTTTAGACTGGGGGTTGCTAAAAGCAAGGGCATCCTTTTTATTTCCTGTATCATCAGAAAACTTTCAGTTGAATGTAGAGTCCAGGAAGAAGTAAATTACAAGTTATAAAGCATCAGTAGGAAAAGTTTACTTGGAAAGGGCAGGTCCACTGTGGGGAGAGATACTCTATTAGGTCACAAAGGGGATGTCATAGTAGAACAAGGACTCGGCAGTCAGATGGTTTTGATTTCACACAAACTTATATTTGTAGGACTCTTTGTTGTCATAAGGCATGTTAATTTACTGGTTCTGGTTAAAACAACTTGAGGTTCAGGGTCAGGTATGTGTGTGTGTGTGTGTCTGTCTGTCTGTCTATCTCTCTTCTCTGTCCATCATAGTGCTTAAGTCTATGAAGTTGTAAAGTTTGGAGTTTGTCTGAGTTTAAATCATGACTCCCACTCTTTCAGTCCTTGTGACTGTCAGCATGTCATTTCATCTCTCCACTCCACTCCTAGTCCTTTGATCTCTAAAGTGGGGAGGTTGATAGCACTACCTGCCTCACAAAGTTGCAGAGAAGGAGCAAAGGCATTTGAGCCATGTGTTGAGACTCCTGACCCTGGCGAGCCCTGGCTCCATTACCAACAACGATGCTAACACTGCAGGGAGACCTGCTGCTGGCACCAACAGTGACATTCCTTAGAAGAGGAGGAGCACATGAAAGGGGCACTTCAGAAAAGTCGATCCCACAAGTGTAGAGTCTGCTGCTCTAGGTAACTGTGTGGGTCAGGCACTGCTGTGGAAGACACAGGCTTTGCCCTCAAGGCCTCAAATACAGCAACATAAAACAGTGAAAAAATTCCAGGTGAGAGAGCCCCTGTGGAGGCTGTCTATGGTGAGATCAAAGGCCCACCAGACCAGGAGTGAAAGAAGTAAGACCTGGGGTTGGTTTGACTATTGAACTTGGCCATGGTTTTAGCTGAACAGAATACCATTTATTTACATTGAAGGTGGAAATCTGGAAAAAGTCATGCAGAACAGAGTGGAAATGTAACATAATGCTGCCTCCTCCCAGCATTGACTGGACCTCTTGAAAGATCATGATTTTTCTTCTCGTTGCTACCTGTAGCTAGTCCAGAAAGAGCCAGTCCTGCAGAAGACTTGTTAAAGCCACTAAACACTACGGAAAAGGTATGTGTTCTTCCTATGCTGGAAGGTAAAAGTGGTCTGACATCTTGTGCAGGTGTCTGGGTGGAGTGGGGTGCATTTTATTTCTTCCATGTGGATTTTCATGAATAAATGCAGAATTTGATAAAACACTGTAGTTGCAATGTTACACTCTGGGTGGTAGAGTAAAACAACAAGAAAACATATGTGTCCCCACAGAAAAGGGCAGGCTTGCGGGACTGGTTTACCATAGAGAAGCCCTTGTGGTCTCCTCTGTGGATTTCACTGGGCTTTGCAGAATTAGGTGGTTCCACAGAGCCCGAGGGACTTCATGCAGCTAAGCATACATCATTTTTACACACTTTATAAGTAGTCTGTGTGCACGTGCACACACCTGCTTCCAAGCTGGAACTTCGTTATACTGAGCTTCTGATTTGAACTTCAACCTCTCCTGTTGCTGAGGGGAAATATCTCTTTTCTGCCTAATTTTAATTCTAGTTCTTAGTCTAACTCTAATTCTTTTTCCTCTTCCTCTTATTTTTCTCTCTTCCGCATCCCTTCACAACTCTTTCTTTTCTCCTTCTTCCACTTCTTCCCCTCCCTTTCTTTTTCTATGGTAACTTGGGTGGAATGATTCTAAATAGACAAGTTACTTCTTTTTTCAGGGATGTCATCCTAATTGTGAAGAATCTTCCCATTCCACCACCATGTGTCTCCTTCCCCTTGAGCTCTGCTTTTCAGCATTGCAGTCTCTGTACATGGTTGCCAGTATATTTGCTAAGCATTTATTTGTTGTCTAGTTCAGTGAAGACTGGGCAGAGTGCAAGAAATAATTTTTCATATTCCTTGACCTCGGGGGTCTTTGATCATTTGAGGTCAGAAGATTTGAGTGGAAATGAGCTGAACCCTTGGATGGATTCAGTTTGCCTCAAGGAAGTGATTTGCCACAAGACATATTTCTGATAAATGTAATTTTGAGTTCTGTGGGGAAAGGACCTAAGCTAACCTGGTCATTGACAACTCTTATGCCCTTATTGGTAGACTGAAGTAGTAACTGAAGAAGTTTGAGGTGGGTGAAGAGAATTTTCGTTCCCCTAAACATTCACTCTTGCCTCACTATCGAGCATTAACAAGAGCAAGATGTAGAAAAAATACTGCTGCACGTATCTGCATCAACTGAACAACCATTGAACAAGTAAGAAAATGTGTCCATACAGTCTGTCCAATGAGCATGGGGAAGCCTCTAAATTCCATCCCTTTTGATCTCAGGCCACCATCTTCCTTGAAAGGTCCCTTCAAGGTCAGCATGACAACATTACAAAACAGGATTTTCTGGCCTGATAGTTGGAAACAAAGTTAGACAAACAAAGGCTGCTCCAGTGTGAGCAGACTGTGTATTAAAAGTAAAGGGTACAGGTCTCTCTCTTCCAAGGAGAGTCCATTTCTGATTTCCATCTTGCTACAACAAGCTACTGTTTCTTTTCAATGGAAATCTCTTCCTGGCATTAGGCATGATCATTCGAAGATTTAAGTGTTGGTTGAGAGAGATATGACTGGAGTGTTTATGGCAGCTGCCTTCAAAGTGAGGGCTACTGATCAGGAAAACATGGGTTACCTCAGATCTGCTTTTCTTCAATTCCAGCAATTAGTAAGCTTGAACTAACAACACATGTAGCATCACATATATTTATTTAAAAGTAAAGGACAAATACAAAGATTAAAAAAGTGATAACCTATGCATGGTGGTGCACACCTGTAATCCCAACACTTGGGAGATAGATTTGGGAAGAACAGGAGTTCCAGGCCAACCCAGGTTACATATTGAGATCCTGTCCCAAAAAAATGGCCAACACTGTGATGAACACTTTAGTGGGCCTTGCCTATTACACACAGTCCCCACCAGACCTTACGGTCTTCCTCCTGTGGCTTCTGCAACATATGGTCCTGTTTGGATCCAGTAGCCCTTTAAGCCTTGAGCTCTGGTTTGAAGGACAGGAATGTGAGTATATTGGGAGGCAGGTGAGAGAATACAGATTTAAATTAATAATAGACGTTGGTAATGGATGTACTTGAAAGTTCATTAGATGGGTGCTTGTGTTCAGGTTCAAGCCCTGATTCTGCCAGTACCCAACGGGTGCTGTTGGTTACTACCACTCTGGGACTGAGGACACTCATAAATAAAAAGTATAGACTGCATGAGATGTTCTAGAAAGACTAGTAGAATTCTCAAATGTTGTAATTTTTATTTTTTAATTTTATTAGCATATAGTAATTGTACAGGGGTATACATTGTGATATTTACATATGTGTTTACAATATTAGCAGGATTTATCCCCTCCGTCATCTGCCCTTTTCCTCCTTACTGTCTTTCTTACAACAATTTCAACAGGTTTCATTCTTCTGTTTTCATATATGTACACAGAATACATCCACAATTTCACTTTCATTCACCCTTTCCTTGTGCCCACCCACCTCCCACTGGTACCCACTCCTGAAAAAGACCTATTTTTCCCTCTTGTCTTTCATTTTTTAATTAAATGTATATTGATAGTTCAAGAGGATCTCATCTTGGTACTTAAGGCCTGTATATATCATGCTTTAATCAAATTAACTCCCTCCCCCGTTACTTGCTCATTCTCTATCACCATGCTCCCCTAATATTCACCAGCTCACTGTACAGTGCGTTACATTATATTCATATATAGATGGTTGTTTCAGTATTTTTCATTCTCTCACATTTTCTTCATCTCTACCACCTCCTGTAGCTCTCTCAGATGGACTCGCTAATATAATTTTGTTTTCTCTCTCTCACTATATTATGGATATATGATCATATATGTTTCTCTGTACACATGTGACCTTTGAATTTTTGAGTCTGTCAAATGTCATAGTTTTAGACAGTACTCTGTGGTCATAGGCAGAATGGACTACTTGTGGAGCATATATGAGCAAGAATTCCAGTCAGGACATACTAGGTACACTTTCAAATTTGCAAAGTTTTGCAAGCAATCCATAATACTATGGAACAACTTAAACTTATTATCATATTAAATAAGAGAAGTTGCTATGTGGTGAAATTCATCTTATCTATTCATACATGTATTTATTATACTTTGCCTGGTTAAGATAGGATTTAAGGTAGAATTTCTTCCACTCACTAATAGTGATTCGGTAATTGCTATGCGGAGCACTAGGTGGCGATGTTGGGTTTTTAAAAACCAATTTACTTTTGAGACGATAAATGATGGGTGAGATACTGCTTAAAAATAAAAATTACTTTCAATTTTTGTTCATTTTGGAATATTTCCCAGAATTTTCTCATTGTTTGATATGTGACAAGAAACCTTAATCCTTAAATTCAGAGGAATTTAGATTTGTTGTTCTTCAAGGTAATCTTAATATCTAAGTAAAATAATAAAATAAAAAATCTATAGCATATGATATAAAACGAATATGAATTTCCCCTCTAAAGATAATTTATAATTGACTCTGAAAACAATTAGAGAATGGATGGAAAGTTTTTATCCTCTACAGAAGAGAGTGTGGAACTCAGCATTGAGCAACTAATTTACAGATCAGAAGTATTTTGGAAAAAAAATTGCATCTGTATTGAACATGTCTAGACTTTGTTTCTTGGATTATTCCTTTAAAAAAGGAGCCCAACAACTCTTTGCACAACATTTTTATTATATTAAGTAGTATAAGCAATCTAAAGGTGATTTAAAGTAAATAGGATGATATTGTGTAGGTGATATAATCATATAGGGGACTTGAGCATCTGCAGAGTTTGATATCTTAGGGGTCCTGGAAACAGTCCTCCATGGATACCAAGGAATGACTGTATATATGTTTTCAGAGAAAAAAAGAAATGGTCTTTTAAAAAAGCAAGGGCCATTTTAGGCCATCATAATCATATACTTTTGGAGAGAAGAAAGATGTTAATCTATACAAGAGATAACTTTGCAAAGAAGGAAAATCACCCAGAGTATTGCTTTCTGGAATGAAGGTGAATGCTTGAAGATGAATGAGACGTGTATGAGACAAGGCTTTAGAGAGAGAACTTTCTCCTGTGTGACAGTGAAGAGCTCAGATCTTCCACAGATCTTGGCTCTACAAACCATCAGTTAAGAAAAAAGTGGTTTATATGTTCACTTAACTGAGACTGGTTTGTTCCAAGTACTGTTTTATTGACAATGGGCAGGTGAAGCAGGAAGGATGGATAATATTTTACCTGTATGTCATAAATGTCACAATTCTTACTTATTGCTAGACAGATGCCCAGCCAGAGTCTTAGGCAATTTAACACCCTAGTTGGACCATGGCCTCTAAACCATATTGACCCATATTAGCTTTAAGGGTAGACAACCAGTCTTTCAAGCCCTTGAATACCTCATCTGTATAATTGTGTCTTCCAACTTGTAGGATTTTTGGGAGGACCCAATATCTGAGGATTAAAAGCAAACAAGTATACTACTTAACACATGGTATATAAAATCACTCTTCTTCCTTTTGTTCTAAAGCTTGACCAAAGCAACCCTAGTCATCCAGCCTGAATTACTTGCTAAATTAAAAAGACCTTTTAAATAACCATAAGTATTTATATTTTAGTCTATATGGAGGCACAGATCTTCCCTTATTTAGTTATTTGCATAGCAAATTCATAAGTTGTTCCACATTCAAAATCACACATACCCATCCCTCATAAAGAACAAAAACAAACAAAATTCTCCATATATGAAGCAATGGCTTCTATAAGTGACTTGAGGCTGTGATCAGCACCTTAAAAACTGTCCTCACTTTAAGGCTCAGAAATTCATATGGGGCATAAAATGGAAATTTGATGTTCATTTGATTTTCCTGACTTACTTGATTTTTATTTTATTTTTAATTAATTAATTTCTTTTGTAGTCTTGGGAATCAAACTCAGGGTCTTTTTTTTTAACTTTATAACTATACTTATTTATCATTAAAATTTTTATTATTGTTGTGTTGGTGGTACAATAATTTGTGACATTTACAAAATATATAATAGTTGAATTCACCTCCCCCCATTCCTGGAATAGTTTCAACAGGTCTCATTTTTTCATTTACATATATGCATACACAGTATTTCCACCATATTCACTCTTCTGAACACTTTCCTTTTATGGTCCCTTCTTCTACTGGTCTAACCCCTACCCCCCCCCCACAGGATATGTTTTGCCTTCCTGTCTGTTTTTGAAAGAAAAAGGAGACATTTTTGTTTGTTTAAGATAGCTATACAGGGTGTTTCATTATGCCATTACTATGTATAGAAGTATTATAATCTGAATGCATGCTGGGCAAATACTTAACTACTAAGCTACATTCCCAGCCCCCTTCTTTGATTCTTTAGATTAAAAAACTTTTAGCCATAAGCATTTTAAATTTGTTTCATCAAATAGAATAAGAGTAATAAAGATTGTAGTGGTGCCAGAAAGTACTGTGATAAACTCTATTCTTCAAAATATTTAAGGTAACAACCCTTTAATGTTCTAAATGTCAGGTATCGGCCTCTCCGTTCATGGCTCCTTAAGTCTGTGTCTGTGGGAGAAATGAGTCTGTCATAAAGCAGCACACACTCTTGCCCCAAGTCCAAGTTCTTGGTCTCATCACTTCCTCTTGTGCAAAGAATGTCTCTCAGGCAGATTATTATCTCTCTTATCCCTAAAGTGTATGATTAAAAATAAAGCTTTCTGCAGAGGAACACAAATGCAAAGATGTTCCATTATCTTCTGCAGTTGAAGAATGGGAAATGGGATTTTTTTCTATGGAAGAAGCTGGGGAGCAATGGAAGGTTAAGAAGAGGCACTGTGGTAATGACAGTGAAGATGAAAGCCAGTGCCTCCTGGAGGCCCTTCCAGGTAAGGGGCTTACTGGTCACCTGGCCTGTGCTAGGGAGGAGATCCCATTTGTCTTCTTTGGAAGAGCAGTGGCTCTCCATTGGGTACAGCATTGCCACTCCCTTGGGGGGCACCTCTGGCAATGTCTGGGGATACTTTTCATGGCCACAACTAGGATGAGGGCTGCTATTGGCAACTGATGGGTAGAGGCCACGGATGCTTCCAAACATCTCACAGCACACAGCTCAGCCCCAGCTTCAAAAGACTATCTAGTCCAAAATGTCAGCAGGGCTGGCTTAGAAGGAACCTCCCTGGCACTGGGTTCACTGTCAGCTGATACTAGGGTATCTGGGCTTTGAATGAGCACTCTGCATGCCCATGATGGAAAGATGCACTTCTGCACTTTGCTCTTTTATTATTGTGTCCATAGAAATGAAAGCTATGTGAGGGTTATTTTTGAAAGACTTCTATTATCATTATAAGAAATTGCTGGAACTAACATTATGTACTACTAATGTTGTATGATTACTCAAACATAATGTGAGTTGTTATTCCAAATGAGTTTGTTAGAACTACTTGTTGTGTTATTGACATATAAAACAAGACAGTTGTGCTGTTTAGAATCAATGTTCAATTGAAGATATACGACCATCCTGGACTTGAGGTTCGACTTGGGAATTTTCCACTTTATGATGCTGTGAAAGCATACCCATATAGCCATTCTGTTTTGTGCTTTCAGTACAGTATTCTGACAACTATGTGTGCTATTCAACACTCTACTATAAAATAGGCTTTGTGTTTGTTATGGTTCAGATTTTGAATGTTCCCTCAAAGGCCCATGTGTTAATTGCTTGGTTGCTGGTCTATAGTGCTATTGGGGTGTGGCACAATCTTTAGGAGTCAGGGCCTATAGGAAGGAATTTAGGTCACTGGGACCTAAATATATTTTTAACTCTCTAGTGTACCATATAAGAATGCTAGTGCCTTTCATATATAATGATTTTGTTGGTATAGATCATGTTACCAGGATTTTTTTACTTTATGTAAATATCTGATCTACCATTGAATTCATGACTTTTTTATTGTCACCTGGGTCAGGACATCAGTCCTGCCACCATGCAGTCTTGTCAGAACATAGAGAATAATTCAACTGAAAGACATTATATGATAAAAATTTCCAACCAATGTCTTGACTCCAGCTGAGCAAATTTCAACACAGAAACATAAGAACTATGAAAAAGCAATCCAACATGACACCTCACGAAGTCAACAATCATACACAAAGTATCTGAATGATAGTGAGGTGGATGAAATCTCAAATATTAAGCTAAAAAGAATGATGGTAATAATGATCAATGAGATGAACGAGGATGTTTATAAACACCTCAACAAAATCAAAGAGAATATGAGCAAACATCTAAACAAATTCAAAGAGAACATAAATAAAAATGCAAATGAATTCAAAGACAATACAAATAAACAGCTAAATGACCTCAAAGAAGATGCAAATAAAGAGCTAAATGAAGTAAACAAGTCATTGTAAGAAATGAAAAGGTATTCAATAAATATATAGAAATTTTGAAAAAAAACTGATGCTCTGGAGATGAAAAACTCTACAAATCAAATAAAAATTCAGTTGAAAGACTCTCTAGCCAAGTAGATACACTAGAAGGCAGAATATTAGGGCTTGAAGGCAAGGTAGATATAGTAGAAAAATCAGATGAAGACTAAAAAGAATTAAGTATGAATGCAATATGCAAGATCTACAAGACTCCATTAAAAGACCAAACCTACAAATCATGGGCATTGAAGAAGGAGAAGAGAAGAGGTGCTAGCTAAAGGTATAGGAAACATATTCAATAAAGCAATATCAGAAAACTTCCCAAACCTTGAGAAAGAGATGCCTATGCAGATACAGGAAGCCATTAGGTTTCCAAACAAATAAGACCTGAATACAACATCTCCATGTAATACTAAGTACAGAGAATAAGAAAAGAATTTTGAAAGCTGCAAGGGAGAAGTGCCAAGTCACCTAAAAGGCAGATCTATCAGAATAACTGCTGACTTCCCAACAGAAGCCTTAAAAGCAAAAAGTACATAGAATTATGTATTTTAAGCACTGAAAGAAAATAACTGCAAACTTAGATTACATAACAAAACTATCATTCATAACTGAAGAAGAAATGAAAACCTTCCATGATAAAAGCTAAAGAAATTTGTGACCACTAAACTAGCACTTCAAAAGATACTCAAAGGAATACTACAGACAAAAGAGGAAGACAAACACAAAGAAAATATAGGGGAAAATTAAGTTTAACTAGGTGATTAGGAGAGAAGGGAAGAATCAAACAACAGAAAACCAAGAAAATGACAGGAATTACTACTTGTCCAGGAGTGGGTGCATTCCCTATTGAATTATACCAGAATGAACCTAATACCAATGTTCCTCAAAAGGGAAGGAACTCTATCTAACTCATTCCATGAATCCAGTATTATCCTGACACTCAAACTAGAAAAAGGACGTGTCAGAAAATGATAGATCAATTTTCTCTGATGAATGCAAAACTTCTCAACGAAGTACTTGCCAACTGAATTCAATGACTAAAAAATAAAATCATACACCATGATCAGGTTGGTTTTATTCTGAGGAGCAAGGATGTTTCAACATATACAAACCAATTAACATAGTAAATCACATCAACAGAACAAAGGATGAAACACATGTTCATCTCAATGGATGCAGAAAAAAGCCTTTGACAAGATTCAATATTTCTTTATGGTAAAAATCTTGAAGAAACTAGAAATAGAAAAAAATATATCTCAACATAGTAAAGATTACATGTGATAAACCTACAGCCAATATCACCCTAAATGAAGAAAAGCTGAAACCGTTTCCACTAAAGTAAGGAATGAGACAAGGGTGTCCACAATCCCCACTCTAATTCAATGAATTGAGAATGCAGGAGGAAGAACTAAAAGTGATACAAATAGGAAAGGTAGAAGTCACATCTCTATTTGGAGGTGATATGATTCCATACTTAAAGGACTCTAAGAGTCCTCCAAAAAACTCAGATCATATAAACACTTCTTGTCAAAGTAGTAGAATACAAAATCAATGTAAATTATCAGTAACTTTTTTACATATTAGTAATGAAAAGATTGAGAAAGAAACCAGGAAAACAACCCCATTCAAAATAGCCTCAAAAAATTAAATACCTAGGAAAAAACTGAGCTAAGGAAGTGAAAGATCTTTTTTTTCTTGCTGTACTGGAGTTTGAACTCAGGGTCTCATGCTTGCAAGGCAGGTGCTCTACCACATGAGCCACTCCACCAGCAAAGATCTTTACCATCAACACTGTAAAACATTGAAGAAAGAGATTGAAGAAGCACTAGAAAATGGAAAGACCTTCCTTGTTCATGTATCAGTAGAATCAATATTATGAAAATGGCTATACTACCAAAAACAATCTACAGATTCAATGCAATGCCCACCAAAATGCCAATGTCATTCTTCACAGAAATAGAAAAATGTATCCTAAATTCATTTGGAAGCACAAAGACTCAAGTAGCCAAAGCAATCCTGAGCAAAAAGAGTAATGCTGGAGGTATCACAATACCTGACTTCAAAGTATACTACAGAGCTGTAACAACAAAAACAGCATGGTACTGTCATAAAATAGATACATAGATCAGTAGAATAGAATAAACATTCCAGAAACACACTCACCCAGCTATAGCCATTGGTTTTTGACAAAGGCACAAAAACCCATGTTGGTAAATAGATAGCCTCTTCAACAAATGAGGTTAAGAAAACTGGATATTCACATGTAAAAGAGTGAAGCTAAACCCCTCTATCATACCATGTACAAAAATCAATTCCAAATGGATCAAAAGTCTTAACGTAATGGCCGAAACCTTGGAACTGCTAGTGGAAAACAAAGGGAAAACCCTTTAAGATATAGACACAGGTAACATTTTTCTGAGTAGAAACTCAGTTGCTCAGAAAATAAGAAGAATTGAAAAATGGATTACATCAAAATAAAAAGTTTCTGCACAGCCAAGAAATAATTTCCAGAATCAAAAGAAAACTTAAAGAATGGGAGAAAATCTTTGCCAGTTATTTATCAGATAAAGGATTAAATATCCAGAATACAAAAAGAGCTCCAAAATTAAAAATGGAAAGAATAAATAATCCAATTAATAAAAGGGCTAATCAATTGAACAGTTTTCAAAGGAAGTACAAATGGCTAAGGAAATACATGAAGAAATGTCCAATATCCTTTACCATAAAGGAAATGTAAATTGAAACATCATGGAGATTCCATTTTACCCCAGTCAGAATGGCTATCATAAAGAAAACAAGCAACAAATGTTGGCGAAGATGTAGGAGAGAAAGGATCCTTATACACTATTGGTGGGAATGCAGCCACTATGGAAATCAGTACAGGGTTTTCTAAAACAGAACTACCATATGATCTTGCTGTACCTCTCCTGGGCACATATCCAAAGGAATCTAAGTCAACATACAGTTGAGATGCCTGCACTCCCATGTTTATAGCAGCACTACTCACAATAGCCAGGTCATGGAATTGGCATAGGTGCTCATCAACCAATGAATGGATAATGAAAATGCTATACATTCATATATATATATATATATATATATATATATATATATATATATATATATACACACATATATATATACATATATATATAATATTTATATATGTATACACACAATGGAGTATTATTTAATCATAATGAAGAATAAAATTATGCCATTTTCAGGAAAATGGATGGAATTGGAAATCATGTTAAGCGATAGAAACCAGACTAAGAATGTCAAATATTGTATATTCTCTCTCATATGTGGACTCTATCCCTAAAAATTGAACAAAAGGAATGGAAAATATCTTCTTTTGGAAGAGGGTGGAAGAGGAAGGAGGGAGGGCAAAAGGAGATGGTACAGGAGTGCTGGTGGTGGTAAATATGGTTGGAGTACTCTATACACATGTACAAAAATAGAACAATAAAACCTGTTGAAATTATTCCATGAAGGGGGAAGGAGGGAGGAGGGAGGATGATAGAGGGATGGGTTTGACTGTAGTACATCAGATGCATATGTAGGAACATCACAGTGAACCTCCTTGTACAAATAATATATGCTAATAAAAATGAACAAAATATACACATAAAACACAAAATTATTAAATGTCTTTCATGACATAACTTTTTAAAAAAATAAAATAAAAATATTTCTTTAAAAAAATGTACCAAGTACAGATCTGACTTCTCTGGTGAATGCTTGGTTCTCCTGTTCCCACAGTGCACAGCAAAAGGTAAAGCACTTGAATCTTATTCTCTTGGGTTATTTGCTCCTGGCAGTTTAACACTCAACAGGCCCTGGGGAGATACTTGTGGGCCAAGTAAATAAATGGACCACTTCCTTTTATGGCCATTGTTCTATAGCATGTAGGATCATTTTAGGTTGCATGTAACAGACTCATCACTACAGAGGCTTACCCAGCTCAGGTCAGAGCAGCTGTCACAGATGCCAGTGAGGGCACAGTTGTTTTCCTGTGCTTTCTCTGCATGTGGTTTTGGAGTGCACAGGTGCAGGATGGCTGTATCATCTCCAAGCAGGTGATGAATCTTTATGATGATCCAGATGAATCTGTATCTTTTTATTGGGGGAATTACCATTCTGCCAGAAACTCCACTAATACCTCATTAAGCAAACCGCACTGTCCCTTGCAGCGAATGAGGTGGAGACCATCTTTATTAATCTAAGCACATCAGGCTTGGTTCTGTGGTGTCTGCCACAGTTGTCAGGGTTTCTTAGTAGCTACCATATTGTATTTATACTTCATATCCTATTTTTTCAATTAATATAAAATAATTTGCTATTTACTTAAAAAAAGAATGTTGTAAGCACACTACTAGCATTATATTTTTGAGGAGCTTTTTGGATCAGACCTAATATTCCTTTCATTAGAGGAAGGAAGCCTGGGAATAGTTCTGATAATGATTTTTAAATGGTGCTCACGGGTGTAATCCAAACTGATTTCTGGAGTGTGTCAGGATGGCCGAGTGATCTATGGCACTGGACTCAAACTGATTGCTTCTGATCAGTAATTTGGAATTTAAATTAAGAAAGAGAGGAATTCAAAGATAACCAGTCTCATTCAGCTCTTATGTACCCATTCACCTCCATTAAAGATGTATTTTCACATATTCGACACCTGATTTTACTGTCAACAACCACTGAGCACCTACGAGGTCCCAGTTACTTTGCACGAACCTGAATGCATTTGTAGAAAAACACTCACGCTGTGCTGCCAGCATTGGTGCAAGTGCCTTTGGAGCATTCCAACCACAGGATTGGTGAGGACAGCAGGTGAGGGACAGTCAATTCTAATCCCTGAAGCAGGCGCTAGGAGGGGTTTGGCCAAGGGAGACAGCTAGCAATACTGAGTGTGGTCATTAGGACAGGTTGTATAGGTCATGGAACAGATTCCAGAGGGATTCAGGACAGGTGACGGAGTTCAGGTTTTAGCTGTGTGAATTCAGAGTCCCCTGGAGTGGCAGATCTGACTTACAGCTGTAGCCTTTCTGAGAATAACCTCAGGTGTCAGGACTGAGGCTGGAAGGTGAGGCACGTTGGTGTGGGCAGTGGGTCTTAGGCTCCAATTGAGGTGATAACTGCGGAGTAGTGAGCCAAGGTCTGGTTTGAGACATCTGGGAGGTCAGTCTAGGTGATTAGCTGGAACCTTCTGCAGGTGGAACAAGGAAGAGAATGGAGATTAATTGCTAAGTGGAGATGAGACACAGCACTGGCCTGTATGGGCTGCTCAGGCTGCCATGACTCCACAGAGTAAGGAAAGGCTGTAAATCCAAGGTCAATGTGTGCACATGGCTAGTTTCTCCTGAGGCCTCTCTCCTGGGCTTCAGTGTCTATCTTCCCACCATGTCCTCATGTGGTCTTTGCTCTGTGGGTGCACCTGTCTGATGCCTGTGTATCCAAACTTCCTCTTCTTACAATAAAGCCAGTTGGATTGGCTTCATTGGACCCACCCCAAAGACCTCATTTAACCCAATTACTTCTTTAAAGGCCCTGTCTCCAAATACAGTCACACTGAGGTAGTGGGGGTTCAGGGATTCAATTTAGGAATTTTGAGGGGAAACAATTAGGTCCCTAACAGTTCCTAAGAAACAGATACACAGATAAACTAAAAAAAAAAGTAATTGCAAAAATACCAAAAAGTGCTTGAAGTCAGGGATACCAAGTTAATGATTGCACTAAAAGCAATCTGGGACTTTTTTCTTTTTTTGGTGCTGGGGTTTGAACTCAAGGCTTACACCTTGAGCCACTCTACTAGCCCTTTCTGATGAAGGATTTTTTTTTTTGAGACAGGGTCTCATGAACTATTTGCCTGGGCTGGCTTCAAACCATGATCCTCCTGATCTCTACCTCCTGAGTTGCTAGGATTACAGGTGTTAGCCACTGGTGCCCGGCACCAGTGAAAAGTACTAGCAGTGGGGACAGCACCAGGAAGGACATTAATAGAAGAGAGGGGGTAAAAGAGGAGGGGAAGAGGAGGAGGAAAAGATGTTTCTGAAATAATTCTGATTATTTTGCTGAATGAAAATATTGTTGCAATAAACTTTTGCTTCAGAATATAAGGTGTTTCCTGATTGCAGATGAACTTTGATACTGATAAATTTGGTGAGTGCTCTGGAGTGGGGTGGATAGCAATGATTTGTGTTTTGAGACTGTGAGGAGAGTTGGTAATTAAGAATGACCTAACTGCTAAATTTGGCAACTTCTTTCTACTGCTTTGAAATTGTGACAATTCAGGGCAAGTCTTCCTCACTAATTATGCAAATATCATGAGGTTATTCATATATCATCTGCATAGTCTTAAATATTCAAACAACATTGAGAATGTAGTATGGAGAAAGTGAAGTCATCTGATATTCTGCCCCTGAGTTAAGTGTTAAGTGTTTTCAATGAACATTTCCTCATGTTTTGCTTTGTGCTCATATATGCACATCTATAATCAATACTATGTTGCCTTATTTATTTTTTTATGGTACTGGGGATTGAATTCAGGGCCTCATGCTTGCTAGAAAAGTACTCTACCACTTGAGCCATGTCCTAAGAGATAGGGTCTCTTGATTTTTCCTGGATTGGCCTTGAACTGCAGTCCTCTTAGTTTTGCCTCCCGAGTAGCTGGGATCTCAGTCATGTACCCACGTGCTCATCCCAGTCTATTTTATTTATAGTGAGATGTGTGGATGTGTGGATGAATATAAGTGGGTATGCAGGTGCACATGTGTACATGAATGTTTATGTGCTTATACATGCATATGTGTGTGTGCAGTGTGTGGGCATATGTGTACATGTGTAGTCTCCCATCCCTAGTTGACTGCCTGGTTTTTTCTCCAGGGGCTTTTGTTTACTTACCAACATATACGCATCTGTGCACCCAAATACACGTGCAACGTTAAAATTAATGCCGGTTTTAAATCCAATCTCAAATGAGCATATCTACATTTATTGAGCACATGTTTTTCCTCATCTCAGTTTCTCATTCTCCCATTCTTGTGAGTGTTCTGCCGCATGTGTGCACATGGTATGTCTGACCTGTTCATGGAAGTCAATTCCATGTCCATGGACACAATGGAGTTCATAAACCTCCCTTTGTTCACATCAAGCCCTTGCATTTGCATTGCCACAGCTTTCAGGCTCCTCTTTCTCCCACCTCTTGTCTGTTGAGGAGCTGAGGAGGCATTGTCAGGGGCCAGATGATATGCTTAGACGCTCCAGTAGCATGTCTCTCACTAGACTTTCCTCAGATCTCTCTTTCTCTCTCTCTCTCTCTCTCACTCACTTTCTTTCTCTGTCTCTCTCACACATACCTGTTCATTCCATCTACATGTTAGTGAGCCAGAAGGCATTGACACAACTCCTACTGTTAGCTGTTCAGCTCTCTGGCTCACTGTTCCAATTGCCTCTGACTTAAATTTGAAAATCTGGAAAGCACTTCCCTGTCTTATTTTTTAATTGACTTGACCACTGCTTTTCATGAAGGTAAACATTTGTTGTTTTCTCCTTCCTGGAGAGAGCTAGATTCACAGTCAAAGGCATGCAGCCATTCTCTGGGGGCGTTTTCCTGCAGAACCCACCCAGACAACTTCCCCATTACCTGCCTGTCACCTCCACACCACTTCACCAATCTTCATGCAGAGAACATATACAGCTGAAAGGCACGTGCTAGATAAGCACAGTCATTTCTATTGAAATCACAAAGCAAGAGAAGCATTCTTCTATGCAGGGATGCATGGATGGCCAAAAGGAATCTGGGCCTACTGTTCCGGTTAGAAGGTTGACAGTATTCTTAGCCTAGACCTTGACCCCAGGGGAGAAAAATGATCTCTGGTTCTAATGATATGAAATTTTAACCCCAAAGGGCAAAACAGATATTATTAGTTGTGCATTTCCAATAACACACATAAATTGAGTTGCAACCACAAGCATAGATGAAAGTTAATGGAAATGTTATGCTATTCTTCAAGTTTGATGGAAAGTTAAGATTTTATTTAAAATATCGCATGAATGCAATTGTATGGAAGGCCACTTGCAAAGTCATGAAGTAGATTAGCAGCTATGAGCACTCCACTGTGATCCTTCTCCAGCTGTCTTTCTGCATGAGCTGATGGAATTCCACACACTGAAGCCCCTTTCTATGTTCCTCAGGGACCTGTTCACTGTGGCCATACATTAGCTTGGAGATTTGGTCTTCCCTGGGGCAGATGCTGTACATGAGACTGGGTAAGGCAGACTGGAGCATCCTGTCCTCTCCTTCAGGGACACTGAGCCCACAGGACAGAGGAGCAGGTGTGGGATCAGAAAGGAGCCTGAGTAGCTGCAGAGCTGCAGTGACACACATGGAAGGGTGGGATGGTGAGCAGGTCTGGGTGCCACTTCTACTGGTGAACACTGACACCAGGATCAGAATGCTCCACGGAACTGTCAGGGACAGGAGGTCCCCATGCTCAGCCTTGTCATCATGGCTTACAGGAATGGTAGAGAGAAAAAAATTTTTTTTTGCTCAAAATTGAAGCTCCAGCCAATGCAATGGTTCCACGATCACAAATCTTTGGTAAGAAAATATTGAAATACCAATTTCAGTGTGTGTGTGTGTATGTGTTCACATGTGCAAATGGTTCTGATATTATTTTGGTAGGTTTTTTCTATTTATTCATTTATTATCATTGTACTGATGGTACAGTGTGACATTTACCAAAGTGCTTACAATATGTCATAGCTGAATTCACCCCCACCATCATTCTCCTTTATCTCCGTGCCCCCAACTCCTGGAATAGTGTCAACAGGTATAATTTTTCCATTTTCATTCATGAGTACATAATAGTTCCACTATATTCACCCTCCTGCACCCTTTGCTTATATCCTTACCCCTGTTACTGATACCAACCCCCCAGATGGACCTGTTTTACTTTCCTGTTGTCTGTTTTTGAAAAAAAAGTTATTTTTGTTTAAGATAGCTGTATAGGGAACTTCCTTGTGACATTTCCACGTATATATGTATTCTAACCCAAATTGGTTTTCAAAATATTGCTTGCATTTTGGCAGTTTTAATGCAAGTTCAATCCTTACTGACAGAACGTGGACTTCCTAGTGCTGAGGCATTTAATTGAATCTAATGAATGTCTATCACACCTCATCAAAAGGACTGGAAGTTCTAGATCAGGAGACAGACTGAACTCCATGCTGGGAACTGTGAGACCTGAATTTTCCCTGTTCCCTTCCCTTTTTTTGGCAGTACTGGTGTTTGAACTTGGGCCTCAAGCCTGGTAGACAGGTGCTCTCCCATTTGAGCCACACTCCAGACCTTTTTGCTTTAGTTAGTGCTTGCAGTTTTGGTCAGGCTGGATTGGACTATGATCTTTCTACCTATGCCTCCTGTGCAGCTGGGACCACAGGTGTGCTCCATCACTTCTGGCTTCTTTGTTGACATGGGGTCTTGCTAACTTTTTTTTTTACTGTGATAGCCTCAAACTGGTAAAGTTCCTGATCAGCCCCTAACTCTTTTTCATACAATCACTGCAACTCTAAGCAGGTCATTTAAACCTTCTGGAACTTTTAAGCATTAAATTTTATCAGTGTGAAAAGACCCAGACTGACTATCTTATAAAGAAAGCCACTTGAAAATTGTCATTTAAGGGTGAAATTATAGGTGTTGTCCTTTAGATGCATGAAATTTGAAAGCATTTGAAAAGTCATGTAATAAGCAGAGGATTCCAGTAATGCTTACCATTTCCATTAAACCTGAATACTGTAAAAAAAATTAGTAATTACTGTAATACAGAAATCCTTCTCCTGACCACTTATTCATTCATAAAAGGTCTTCAAGTTCATGCTCTGCAGGAGGTGACTGTAAGTTGCTAGGGATGTAGAAGGAGTAAAACATAGTGCTTGTCCCCAAGGAACTCAGGAGAGGTGAATTTTATTGAAAGGTTGGGAAATAAAAGTCAAAGAAAAAAATAATCATAGTGGCTCTCCTAAACTCACTGGCAGGGAAAACTAGTGTGTCTTTTTGTGTATTTCTACTCATATTACAAACATGTAAGGTAGAAAGGATTGCAAACTAATGACCAGATAAAACCAATTGCAATAAACAAGAAAATGTGTATTGGGAAGTGACACAGGAAATCATAGCCAAAGAAGCATTGGCTCTGGAATAAGCAGTTACAAACTACGATCCCTATCCCTTCTGCACTGGTTGCCTTTATTTACTAACTGAACTTCAAGCGCTGCTCTCTCCTCCCTCCCCTCCCACTCAATGAAGGTGACAGCACCTTTCTCACACAGTGTCTGTGACCATGTAACATAGCACTGGTCACTCAGTGTTATTATTTCAGCTTCTGCTGGTTACTGCTTCTCCAAGAATCTGCAAATGTTTCTTTTATCTTACAGACATCCTTCATTATAGAGAGTCTTCCCTGATCTCTGATACAACAAAGGTCCCTTGCAGTATGGTTAAAATGTTCCCATTTCCATGGCAACCAGTCAGGGTGCTGAGCATGGACCCCAAGGTTGTCTAGGGTGTGGCCCATCTCCACTGCCACTTGGTTCCACTTCACCTTCTCTTAACCCCCATGGGAATTTTTGCTATTTCCATCTGTCTTTGTTAAAAGGTGCATGCCCAGAGCCTTGTGCATCCCAACATCCTCTACTTCCAGAGTGGCAGTGAGAGCCTAGTAAAGGCCAGGTGCCAGTCCATGCACTTGGTGAACTGTTTCCCTGATATACGCACTTGCCATCTCAATGCTCAGCCCTTTCTACTTCCTGGAAAAGTCACTTTGCTAACTTTTCCTGCAGTTTCTTAATGGGAATTCACATCTTTCCCTCTGAAATCCCCTCCTATAGCGACCTTTCTCTTGCTCCTGGTTCTCCTGACTTAACTGGGGGGGACTGGACATGCAGAAAGGACAAACAATAGAAGACAAACATGCATAAAGTTAGGGTGAGGTGTGTTGGGCATTTGGATGGAGACACACAACAGCCTTGTTGCTTCTTTTCTCCTTTCTTTCACATCTCTTCTTGTCTTTATTCTTTAAAACCTCACTTCTAAAGTCTTCTTTTCTATTCTTTAATGTCTCTTTCCTTAGACTTGCTCTGTCTCTTATTCTCTTCTAATCTCTCTTTAAAGTCTGGGCCCTCAGACTTGCACTGTCCCATGTTCTCTCTTTAGCTTTCTTAAAGTCTTGGTGCTCAGACTTGTGGACAAACAACAGCAGCTGTGTCATTCTAGCAAGCAGCCCACAAATCATTTCCCCTCCATCAGAAAACATTTAATCAATCCTCCATCAAAAAACCTCTCATCCTCCTTCAGCAAGTGTTCAATATCCAGTGGTAAACAAGGAAATGGAGCAACAGTTCTCAGGAAGGGGCGTGATATTGTAACAATAGAAACCTTCTTTCCTACTTCTCTGAATGTAAACAACTTAGGAAAAGCAGCTGTGCTGCATTTTGCCTTCTCGCTGGGGCTGGGGCCAAACTCAGCCTGTAGATCATTGAGCACAACTGTACTTATGTCAGGTTCTCATAGACTTCTCATAATCTGCTCCCTACACCCTCCTTGAGGGGATTTGCTGCATTGTTGCTTGGCCTATGGGACTTGTATCTCTTTTGATGTATGTCAGTGTCTTCTCAAGGCAAAGATTTCCAGCCCAAGGAAGATTTACCAAGCCAATGGCCCCCCAAAACTGCAAGGAGTAGCAATACTTATCTCTGACAAAGTAGTCTTCAAACCTACATTGATCAAACGAGATAAAGAAGGACATTCCATACTAAAAAAAGGGGAAATAGACCAAAAGGAAATAATAATTATCAACTTATATGCACCAAATGTCAACACACCCAATTTTATCAAACATACCCTGAAAGACCTAAAAGCATATATTAACTCCAACACAGTGGTTGTGGGAGACTTTAACACCCCATTATCATTAGTAGATAGGTCATCCAAACAAAATTCAATAAAGAAATCTAAGATCTAAAATATACAATAGATCAAATGAACCTACTTGATGTCTTCAGAACATTTCATCCAACTTCTACACAATATACATTCTTCTCAGCAGCCCATGGAACCTTCTCCAAAATAGATCATATCCTAGGGCACAAAGCAACCCTCAGTAAATATAAGAAAATAGAAATTATACCGTGCATATTATCTGATCACAATGCAATAAAACTAGAACTCAACAATGAAAGTAAGACAAAAAACATGCAAACAGCTGGAAACTAAATAACTCATTACTTAATGAACAATAGTTCATTGATGAAATAATAGAGGAAATTAAAAAGTTCCTGGAGGTCAATGCAAATGAAAACACAACCTACCAGAACCTATGGGACACAGCAAAGGCAGTCCTGAGAGGAAAGTTTATAGCCATGAGTGCATATATTAATAAGACTGAAAAATCCCAAATCAATGACCTAATGATACATCTCAAACTCCTAGAAAAACAAGAACAAGCAAATCCCCAAAAAAATAGAAGGAGAGAAATAACAAAAATAAGAGCTGAAATCAACAAAATAGAAACCAAAAAAAAAATACAAAGAATTAATGAAACAAAAAGTTGGTTCTTGGAAAAAATAAACAAGATCGATAGACCCCTGGCAAACCTGACTAAAATGAGGAGAGAAAAAACCCAAATTAATAGAATCAGGAATGCAAAAGGGGAGATAGCAACAAACACCATGGAAGTCCAGGAAATCAGCAGAGACTACTTTGAGAACTTATATTCAAATAAATTTGAAAATCTTAAAGAAATGGACAGATTTCCACCATCCAAAACTGAACCAAGAGGAAATTAATCACCTGAATATATCTATACCACAAAATGAAATTGAAGCAGCAATCAAGAATCTCCCCAAAAAGAAAGTCCAGGACCGGATGCATTCTCTGCTGAATTCTCTCAGACCTTTAAAGAAGAACTGATACCAACACTCCTTAAACTGCTCCACAAAATAGAAAGGGAAGGAAAACTGCCTAACACATTTTATGAAGCCAGTATTACACTTATCCCAAAACCAGGCAAAGACACCTCCAAAAAGGAGAACTATAGGCCAATCTCCTTAATGAACATTGATGCAAAAATCCTCAACAAAATAATGGCAAACTGAATTCAACAACACATCAAAAGGATTATTCACCACAACCAAGTAGGCTTCATCCCAGAAATGCAGGGGTGGCTCAACATATGAAAATCAATAAACGTAATAAACCACATTAACAGAAGCAAAGACAAAAACCACTTGATCATCTCAATAGATGAGAAAAAACCTTTGATAAGATCCAACACCACTTCATGATAAAAGCTCTAAGAAAACTAGGAATAGAAGGAAAGTACCTCAACATTATACAAGCTATATATGACAAACATACAGCAAGCATTATACTTAACGGAAAAAAACTGAAACCATTCCCTCTAAAATCAGGAACCAGACAAGGATGCCCACAATCTCCACTGCTATATAACATAGTACTGGAATTCCTAGCCAGAGCAATTAGGCAAGAAGAAGAAATAAAAGGAATACAAATAGGTAAAGAAACTGTCAAAATATCCCTATTTGCAGACGACATGATCCTATACCTTAAAGACCCAAAAAAACTCTACTCAGAAGCTTCTAGACATCATCAATAGCTACAGTAAGGTAGCAGGATATAAAATCAACATAGAAAAATCATTAGCATTTCTTTACACTAATAATGAACAAACTGAAAAAGCATATATGAAAACAATTCCATTTATAATAGCCTCAAAAAAATTGAATACCTAGGTGTAAACCTAACATCTACAAGGAAAACTATAAACTTCTGAAGAAAGAGATTGAGGAAGACTATAGAAGGTGGAGAGATCTCCCATGCACATGGATTGGTAGAATCAACATAGTAAAAATGTCTATACTCCCAAAAGTAATCTACATTTTTAGTGCAATTCCCATCAAAATTCCAATGACATTCATTAAAGAGATTGAAAAATCTACCGTTAAATTTGTATGGAAACACAAGAGGCCATGAATAGCCAAGGCAATACTTAGTCAAAAGAACAATGCTGGAGGTATCACGATACCTGACTTCAAACTATATTGCAAAGCAATAGCAATAAAAACACCATGGTACTGGCACAAAAACAGACATGAAGACCAGTGGAACAGAATAGAGGACCCACTTTTGAAGCCACACAACTATAACCAACTTGTCTTTGACAAAGGCCCTAAAAATATACGATGGAGAAAAAGCAGCCTCTTCAATAAAAACTGCTGGGAAAACTGGTTAGCAGTCGCAAAAAAAACTGAAACTAGATCCATGTATATCAGCCTATACCAAGATTAACTCAAAATGGATGAAGGATCTTAATATCAAACAACAAACTCTAAAGTTGATAGAGAAAAGAGTAGGAAATACTCTGGAGTTAGTAGGTATAGGTAAGATCTTTCTCAATGGAACCTCAGCAGACAGCAACTAGGAGATAGCATAGATAAATGGGACTTCATAAAACTAAAAAGCTTCTGTTCATCAAAAGAAATGGTCTCTAAACTGAAGAGAACACCCACAGAGTGGGAGAAAATATTTGCCAGCTACATATCAAAGGACTGATAACCAGAATATATAGGGAACCTAAAAAACTAAGTTCTCCTAAAACTAATGAACCAATAAAGAAATGGACAAGTGAACTAAACAGAACTTTCTAAAAAGAAGAAATTCAAATTGCAAAAAAACACATGAAAAAATGCTCACCATCTCTACCAATGAAGGAAATGCAAATTAAAACCACACTAAGTTTCCACTTCACCCCTGTTAGAATAGCCATCATTAGCAACATCACCACCAACAGGTGTTGGTGAGGATGTGCGGAAAAAGGAACCCTCTTACACTGTTGGTGGGAATGTAAACTAGTACAACCACTCTGGAAAAAAATTTGGAGGCTACTTAAAAAGCTAAACATTGATCTACCATTTGATCCAGCAATACCACTCTTGGGGATATACCCAAAAGACTGTGACACAGGTTACTCCAGAGGCACCTGCACACCCATGTTTATTGCAGCACTATTCACAATAGCCAAGTTATGGAAATAGCCATGATGCCCCACTACTGACGAATGGATCAAGAAAATGTGGTATCTATACACAATGGAATTTTATGCAGCCATGAAGTAGAATGAAATGTTATCATTCGCTGGAAATGGATGAAACTGGAGAACATCATTCTGAGTGAGGTTAGCCTGGCCCAAAAGACCAAAAATCGTATGTTCTCCCTCATATGCAGACATTAGATCAAGGGCAAACACAACAAGGGGATTGGACTTTGAGCACATGGTAAAAGTGAGAGCACACAAAGGAGGTGTGAGGATAGGTAAGACACCCAAAAAATTAGCTGACATTTGTTGCCCTCAAAGCAGAGAACTAAAGCAGATACCTTAAAAGCAACTGAGGCCAATAGGAGAAGGGGCCCAGGAACTAGAGAAAAGGTTAGATCAAAAAGAATTAACCTAGAAGGTAACATACACGCACAGGAAATTAATGTGAGTCAATTCCCTGTATAGCTATCCTTATCTCAACTACAAAATACCCTTGTTCCTTCCTATCATTTTTTATACTCTCTCTTCAACAAAATTAGAAATAAGGGCAAAGTAGTTTCAGCTGGGTATCGAGGGAGTGGCGGGGACAAGGAAGAGGGAGAGTAGGTGGTAAGGGAGGGGGTAGGGACAGGGGGAAGAAATGACGCAAGCATTGTATGCACATATGAATAATAAAACAATAAAAAAACAAGGAAAAATGTCTAGGCAACAAAAATATGTGTACATAAATCAATAAAAATACTAACAAAGAAAAAATAAAGATTTCCAGCCCAGAGCCTAGCTTTTAATGTGTCTACTGCTGTTTGCTTCTCTTTAAGGTTCTGAATGTTGATATCAATTTGAACAAGGTTTAAACTTTCTTAGGAAATTCCTTGACAGCCATAAAAATGGGTGTGGACAAACAGCATCTGAGCACACAGTGGCTTGAAGACACACAGAGATGCTTCAAGAGTTAAAATTAAATGAACATTCCTTTTAAAGTGTTCTTGAGTTGTAGTCAAATAGATGGATTGGCCACAGAAAATCAGCATTTTCTGTCCCAAATATCAAGAAATTCTGGATGAAATATTTTTAAATGCTTTTAAAGGTAAAAAAATCAAGGAGGGACACTTCAGAAGTGAGAAAAGCTGACTTGAACTGGACCCATGACAGGTCTTGAGCCTTTAACACTTTTATGGGCTAGGAAAACAGATTTGTAGGGTTTACACTAAGCTGGGGGCAGAAACTGAGCTCCACCACAAAACAAAGGGCTGAGAAATTGCTGCCTGACTTTGAATAGGGACCGGGGATCTTTCCAGTAGCTTTAGTCACAGCAAAGAGAAAACTGACTATTACCAGGCACGGCTGTCACCAGGATCAGAACCTCAGCCCTGCAGGTCTTTTGATTATTGGACTCAAGACATATATTCCTCAGAGACTGAGGATCAGGACCTGCAACAGGGTTAGTGTGACGGCCATCAAGCCACCACATGGAGATGTCTTGATGACCTAGAGGAGAAAGCTTGTACAGACCCTATGATGCAACAAGAGGTCAGAAAGGAGAATGACCCAGTAACTGAGATCCTTGGTTACATGAAAATTGGTTGATAGTGTTTATTCCCCCAAAGCTGGTGATCATAGAAGAAGTAGTAGAAAAATGTTGTGCCTTTTGTGTTTCTTATCTCCTAACTTTCTTTTCTATTTTTATCTCATTTCTGATTTCAGAAAGATTTACTGGCTCCATGAAAATTGGTTCACAGTGTTCCTTTCCCCCAAGCTGATGACCATAGAAGAGGTAGTAGAAAAATGTGAAATCAACTTAATAAGTATGTTTTAAAGCAGCTTACATCATATAAGAATAAGAGTTGGTGAAATGAAACAAGCAGGTATGTGAAACAACCTAAAGTATAGTAATTGGAACTTTTATTGTTTGTGAGACTGGATCTCATTATGTAGCCTAGGCTGGTGTCAAACACATGATCCTCCTGCCTTAGCCTCTGAGTGCTGGGATTACAGAGGTGTTCCACCACACTTGGTCTGCAATGAATTGAACTTTTCATTAGATTAGTTAAAAGACAGATTAGATAAAATCTGAAGGTAGAAGTATGTAGTGGAAGATAGCCTAGTAAATTTGAAAGACAAGAGAGAATAAAATATGTGCCAACTAAATACTAAAATTAAATGATGGAATATGATTAATAATCAAGAGAACATAACATAAAAATAGGAAAAGGAACAGGAAACATTTCTTTTTCCTTTTAGGTTTGAACTCTAGTCCAGTGCTCTACCTCTTGAGCCAAACCTCCAGTTCTTTTTACCCTGGTTAATTTGAGATAGGGTCTACTTTATGCCCAGACCAGCCTGGACCATGGTCCTCCTATTTTAACTTCCCACCATAGCTGGGATGATAGAAACCCAGCTATTGGTTGAGATGGGGTCTTGTGACATTTTTGCCCAGGCAGGTCTGGAACCATGATCCTTCTGATCTCAGCCTCCCAAGTGACTGGGATTGCAGTAGGAGCCACCACACCTGGCTTAAAATGATAGATTACATAGGAAACAAAAGAAAACATTGTTCAGGAAGTCAAACCAATATTAAATAAATGCATATGGAACACAACTTCCAACCCTCTAAAGCAAGAAGCGACAGAATAGCAGAAATTGACACAGCCACAGTGTCAGTAGGAGGAACAAAGTACATTTTTTTTTCAGAAAAAGATGGCTAAAACTTCCAAAAAAACTTAGATTTTGAAAAACACAGTAGACGACTTTGATTTGATTTTACATAGAATTTTTCACTTGTCAAAGAACACAATTCTTTCAAGAGTATGTGGAACTTTCAATAAAAAACACATATTCATCAGAAGATATCTAAACTTTCAAAGAATTGATATCATAAAGCTGTTTTCTCTGATTATAACACACTAATATCAGAAAATAAATAATTAGAGCCCCAAAGTCCTCAAATATTTATGTAAATGTTTAGGAAAATACACTTCAAAATAGTCCATGCGTTATAAGTGAAGTAATGACAGAATTTAAGAAAATGAGATAAACAGTGCATTTTTGAAAATATGGAAAACAGTTAAACCAGTTGTCAGAACAAAATATACAGCTTTAGATAAGTTGATTAGGAAATAAGAGATTTTAGCTGTGGCTTGGTAGAGCATCTGCCTACCAAGTGTGAGAATCTAAGTTCAAACCCCAATAACACCAAAAAAAGTTTACAAAGAAAATAAGGGATTGTGAATATCAGTGAGCTCAGTAGACAATTCAAAAGAGAGGAAAACAGGTGACTCCTTTTTAATTCTGAAACAATTCAGACACTGTCTCTTTAAATATTGCCTTTACTCAGTTTTCTTTTTTTCATGCACATTAAACATGTGCTAGACCTTCCCATCAACTTTGTGCTTTGTCCTGCACTTCTGGCTCATATTTTTCATCTCTCTACTGCATTTTTAAATTGTATCTTCAGACACAGTTTCGGTTTCACTTATTCTTTCTTCAGTTATGGCTGATCTGCTGCCAAAGCCATACTTTGTGAATTTATTTTTTATTTTTATAAATTTTAGTTATAGATATTACGATTTTTTCCAGAACACATATCATTTTTAATTGTCTCCTATTCCTTACAGATAATTTTAAGTTTGCATTCTGCATTTTTTTAAAAAAGTACTAAAAGTTGTATTTTCAGTCACAGTCTAACTTCAATATCAGGTCTTCTCAGGTTTGTGTATATGCGTTTGTGCTTGTTTGTGCATGTGTGTATGTGTGTGTGTGTGTGTGTGTGTGTGTGTGTACACTAGATTAACTTTGATGCATGTGGGTCCTTGTACTTTATGTCTTATCATAGGGGTAATATGAGGTCTCAGATGAAGGTATGCTCTTCCAACAAGGATTCACATTTCCCTCTTTTAGGTGACACTTAACAGGTTTTAGGTGGCCTATTTCAATTGTAAAGTTTGATGCTATCTGGATCATCCAGATAATAAGAATGCTAGTTTCAAGAGCTTCCTGGGTTATTTTCACATTTTGAGAGTTAGCTTTCGTGGAGCCTGGTTAATGGGGTAGGGAGCTGTGTTGATTGCTAACTAGAATTTCTGCTTTGGGCAAGTCGGGACTTTGACCTCTCATTGTCCTGTGAGGTGGCCAGTAAGACAGGTCCATCTGTTAGTGCTTCAGCTTGAGGGGTGGTATGTGGGTGAGGGAGTGCTTTCAAATGCTCTTTGAGAGTTGAACTTACCTTCTGGGTTCTCACATTTTCCTAGAAAACCAAGCCAGTGCTTTATAGGAGGCTCTATATTTCTTCTTAGTCTGTATCCCGACTTCTGCATCTGTTCCCTGTCTTAAAGCTTTGGGCAAATTCCCTTGCTCCTTTGATTTCCTCCTCTTTGACATTTCTTGAATGTTTTGTTGACATCTCATATCTAGCATTCCAAAATAAGGCCCTTTATCTGCTATTCCCCCTCAGCTGTGCACACCACTCACATACACACATGCACACACACACACACACTCACACACCACCCCTCCACACCACACACACACCACACATGCATGTACACATGCACACCACACATACACATACATACACACATTCTAGCTTCCTGGTACATTCCCTTCCCCTGTCCTGGTACATTACGTATGTGCCCAATGACAACCTAGGATCATTCTCTCATTCTTACCATCTCCTTCTCACCTGAAGAAACACTAGAATTCTCTAGTCTCCAAACCCACCCCATCACTAGTTCTGAGCCACCTCCATCTTCTCTCAGGCTAATTCAGACAGCACCTAATTTAGATTAGTTTTACTTCTCTTGCTGAGCACATCATTTTCATTTTTAAACCCAGACAGAATGATCTTCAAAAATGTAAATTATATCATGGACCTCCTCTGTGGAAATGCCATACTTTGAGCTTGGATAAGGTCATTCCACTGAAAATGAAATTTGATGGCAAGTCCTGGCTTTCTTCCCTCCTCTCTGACCCCACTCCAGGGCCTGGTGTCTGTTTCTGTTTTCCAGTAGGTGGAGAATACACCTGCCATGGGCACTTCTTACTTTGCCTAGGAACTCGCTTCCAAAATCTTCACTGGACTTGCTGTTCTTGGCCATTCAACACCCACCTCAAGTGTTATGTCTTCACCAAGAACATTGAGCCAGTCCTGCCCATGCCCCCCCTCCATCTGAACAGTGTGTGATACAGTTTCATTTTCTTCAGAGCAATTAACCCTATCTGCAATGGCCTGTGTGATGTTTTCTTGTTTACTGCCTGCCTTCTAGACTGGAACCCACCTCTCTTGTGCAGCTCCTAGAATAGGCCATGGCACAGAAAGATGTTCAGTAGGTACCTTTTGGGAGTGGTTGCAAGTGGGGAGATTTCCTGTGTATTTCTTGAGTTGTTTTATTTTCAGAGGGAGGTTGCATTTGAGTATATATTCTCTTTATCTTTTAGGGAAAAAAATGGAGGAAAAGATGCGGTGAGATAAGGAGTGGGCCTAAGAAGAGATCCAAGGAGCACTTTTTTCTCTCTGCTGGATATTGAGAGAAGATAGGAGGTGAGTGATAAAATCTCATGATCAGATTTCCCTCAGAGCCAGCCCATAAAAAATGTGACTGTATTAGGTGGAGTCCCTTCTGTCACCCTCACTATGCCCATGACCCCCACAACATGGGTCCTCCCTGTCACTCTGGTCCTTCTCATGTGGCCTGCCTTCCCTTCTGTTCCACCTCATTCAGAGTTGCTTCTTCCCTGGTAGGCCCTGTGCACTACCTGTTACTTCATTAACTCGAAGAAATTTTAAAAGCTTTGTCCTATAAAAGGACAAATGGCACATAATAAACATATATGATACACCTTGAATAGGCAAATACATAAGGCAAAAAATAGAGCCAGCATTGTGGGGGCTGCGGATGAAGGATGGAGTCTGGTTGCTTGATGCTCATAGAGCTTTTGTTTGAAGTAATGAAAGGCTTTAGAAGTAGAAGGTGAGGCTGGCTGCACAACATTGTGGATGAAATTAATGCCATGGAATCTTTCATGGAAAAGTGACAAATTCCATCTTCCTACTGTTTTACTATAGTCTAAAAAACTAATAATGAAATGTATAAAAATGAGAAATCTGTGTGCTTTAAATGGGTATATTGTATAATATGTAAATTATATCTCAATAAACCATGTTTTATTTCCTTTCAAAAGAAAAGCCCATACTGTGTTTGACTCTGTTAGTGTCTGATTCTTTCAGAAAGTTGTATGTTTCATTTTCACTTTCAAATTATGATGGAGTTAAGGATAAATCTTATTGATGAATATTATCACTTGAGAGGTGTTTATTATGTTAATGAATAAATATCTGAAGGTAGGCAATATTTAGGTGTGTAGAATTTGTATCCTCAATTTGTAGTTGGTTTATATTTACATGGTGATTTTCTCTCAGCATTCTAAGTTCATTTTATGTTAGGTTTATTTTTTTCTACTCTCATCAGAAAAAACAAAACAAAGAGAAATGGCTTCCTGATTTTGAGCTGAAACAATGGGACTCTAATCTCTGTTATTGTAGAGGGTCTCATGGCAAATACAGGAGGAAGACAGAGACAAGCAAGCCACTTGGCTCCTCTCAGGTAAAATTCCTAATTATTCCTGGATCATATCACTCATATTTTGAAGGAAAGGGAGATTGTGTTGCAAGTGGAAGTTAAAGGAATGTGACCCAGAGCCTGTGACTCAAGCCTCGTAACCCTAGCTACTCAGGAGGCAAAAATAAGGAGGATCTCAGTTCAAAGCCAGTGCCTGGCAAATAGTTCATGAGATCCGATGTTGATAAAACCCATCACAGAAAGGGGTTGGTGGAGTGGTTCAAGGTGTAGGCCCTGAGTTCAAACCCCAGTACCAGAAAAAAAAAGCACACAGGGATAGTTATTTCCCAAGCTGCATTGGAGGGTACAAGGTGAATGTTCTTACCACTCTGTCTTTGAACATTCAGGATAGCAGGCTACCTCTTTGGTTTTAGCCACATTACTGTTCAAAGGAAATTGATGTGCTGTATTCCCCTCTAATTCAGATTATGATCTGATGTTTGATCTCTACAACTTTTGTGAATTGTTGCTGATACACTTATTCACTGGGCATCTTTTATAGTCTATCCAATTTCTTGAAGGCCTAGTTTTACAAACCAGAAGGACTATATTTTTATTGTGTGCACAATAAAAGAGCCACGATAACAATGACATACAACTCTTTCCTAACTTATGCAGTGTCTGGTCCATTACAAATATGGCTTATAATTTCTTGTTTAAAATCTGAATGTATTTTTTCATAATAACAATGTTATAAAAGGATGTTGCATTCCAATGCTAACCCAAAGAAGCTAATGAAATGGTGAAATTTGGGGGACTAGAGAGGAGACTCAGACCATAGACTAGCTTGGATATGGGTGAGAGAGTGCTCATTAGTTTAATTTCCTTTCTCAACCCTGTCTTGAGTTCCTAAGAGTACCAGAACTTTGTCACTGCTGAAATGTTCTTCTCATTTGCTTCCTGGTGAAACTCATGGTAGATCTATTTGGTGGAGATTTTCTTGATTCAAAAAGAAACAATAAGACGGTTATGGATGTGGGGTGAGTTGAGGCTCTGGGTGCTAGACTAACAGGAAGGATCTCTGTATGTAGCTTGGTATGGACAAGAAACACCAAAGGGATTGAAAAGCAATGAAGTGGTTTGAAATTGGAAGTAAGAGGAATATAAAGTATTGAAGGGATTTCTGGAAGCAACTCTTGATTTATTTATGAAGGTGTAGATGTTGCCCATAGAAAAGCATCAGAATATCTCATGGAGTAAGTGTTTAGACTAGTGCCTACTAGTCTCCAGTCTACTCCACAGAACATCAGAGCACATTAGCATTTCTATTTTAGAATGCAAAACTGCTAGATCATTAAATGTTATTAAATCAGTCTCAGACTATGGGGAGTTGTAATTATCAGTTTTTATGCACTGTGTAAAGTCTTATCAAACTACAGGCTTCCATAATTGTATTTGAGACACTTCCTCACAGAGCCCACACAAATAACAAATACCAAGGTGTTCAGGGATTCCTCCTCTTTTATGTTGGGTCTTATAGGACCAAACATATGGTTGATTTTGGCCCTCCAGCAAAGTAATGAAATGAATTAATTTCTGGATGAGTAGCTATATTTTATGGTGACTATATTTGCTTAATAATGAAGACAAACCGAATGTGCTTCTGGGTGGATCTCTATTAAGAAAATGGAGGCAAGCAAATGCTTTGTTATGAGGTTAGAATGTTGAATTTATGTTATCTCCCCTCCACTCCAAATAAGAGGCTGGTTTGAATAACTTTGCTCATCAGTTTAGGTAATGAGTGTTGTGACTATTTATCTTACATCTCTTGTATGACAGAACCAAATAACAATGCTGATAATTACCCACAAGAGACCGAGAATCTGATAAAAATGAAAATAAGTGATCAAATCAAATAATGACTTAGTTTTTCTATTTTCATCTGACATTTGGGGAATGCTGTAAGGTAAATTTTCTCTCAACCATTCTAGAATTGTACAGAATTGTATTGATGCTTGACAAACACTGTTGTTACGGACAGTCCATCTGCTGATAGGCTGACAATTTGATTATTTATTGTCAGTTTTGCTTTTTAAAAAATCTCTGGAGAATTGGTTAAAATTTTATAGTCTTCAAGCTCACAAAATAAAATGGAGTCCCTGGTGTTCTGTCATGTTCATAATGAGTTCTATTTATTAAATTCTATCTCCTTTTCCTAAACATTCTTATTTTGTTGTTTTACTTGTGAGATAGATACTTGAAAGGAAATAACTTAGTTGACTCAAAACATAGAATCTGCTTTTTGTTAACATAGGAACTTTCTTAATTTACTTCGAATTTGGTTTCCCTTCTTGTTTTCTTCTCCCTGACCCTATCTGTGCCTCTCTCACTCTCTCTTCCTTCCTCCCTCTCTCCTTTTTCCTCTTGCTCTCTCTCTTCTCTCCTCTCTCTCTCTCTCTCTCTCTCTCTCTCTCTCTCTCTCTCTCTCTCTCTCTCACTCTTTCTCTCTAATGCAGGGGATCCAGTCATCCCAGGTCTTATGTATGCTCAGATGGACCCTTGAGCCACACCTCAGCCCCTCTTTTTGTTGAAAGTCTCTCTACTTGTGTAAGTCTTTAGTGGAAGAATCTTCTTCCAAACCAAGACCACAGTAGCAGTGGCGTGTGTGTATTGGGCTTCCCACCTTGGCTTGAGCTAAAGTAAATGGCTATTGAGTTGGGCATGTCAGATTCTGCCAGTAATGAAAGTTTTGTTGCTAATCCATTAAATCACCACTGCATTTCTTTGCAGCATAACAAATAGTGCATTTATATTTATTGCATTAAAACTATTAAATTGTGGTCTCCTGATCTAGAAGCCAAGAGGTTTATGTGATTTGGTTTTTTGGTGGTATACCTTCAGGTCAGAAATAGAGCATCTTCAGTCCCCCTCCCTTCTCATCTACTATCCCCTCCCCACCAGGCACTTTTTATTATTTACTATACCTTCCTACCCCCCTCTATGTAGATGCTATCTTCAATTTTATGTTGTTTTTTTCTTCTACAAAGCTTCTGGCTCTGTACAAATCTTAAACAAATAGTTAATTTTGCTTGTTTTGAAACTTACATAACTGGAACCATACTGGATTTTTTTTTTTTTTGTGGTACTGGGCCTTGAACTCGGCCTATTCCTTGAGCCACTCCACCAGCCCTTTTTGTGTTATGTATTTTCAAGATAGGGTCTGGTGAATAATTTCCCCAAGCTGGCTCTCAAACCATGATCCTCCTGACCTCTGCCTCCTGAGTAGCTAGGATTACGGACATGAGCCACCAGTGCCTGACTTAGGATTTATTATTTTTTATTGTGTTCCTTTTAGACAAGTTTTATTCCTTTATTGTATGTAACTATCACACATTAAATTTTATTACATTTAGAAATCCATTGTATAACTTACTGCAAATTATTCATTTTTTTGGTAAGAAAATATTGGCATTTCCAGTTTGGGGCCATTATGAACCATTGCCGTGAATATTCTGGTACATATCTGCAGCCACACATGCACAAACACTTCTTTGGGGTATATATATATATTTACCTAGGAGTGAAATTGATGGATGCATTCATCACCTCATCTACTTTAGGTGTATTTAGAGTATTTCATCCCTCCTAAAAGAAATTCAGTCTCTACCAGCAGTCACTCTTTAATCCTTAAGCCCTCAGCCCTAGAACCACTCGTGTATCTTCTGTTTCTTTATATTTGCCTGTTCTGGACAGTTCATATGTATGTAATCATGCAATACATGGATGTTATGATTATCTCTTGACTTAACATAACATTTCCAAGGTTTTAGAATGTTTCAGCTCTTTATTTCCTTTTATTGTCAAATATCTTTCTATGAATTATTCTGCTGTGAACATTCATGGATAAGGCTTTTCAAAGACACACATTTTTACTACCCTTGGATATATACCTAGAAGTGACATTGCTATGACATAGCAAGTTCATGTTTGGTAGTTTGAGAAACTGCAAGACTGTTTTAAAGTGGATGCACATTTTACATTGTCACCATCAATGTGTATCATGTGTCCTGGTTTCTCTACATACTTGCTAACACTATTGGCCATCTTGTGTTATTCTTATCATCACTGTAGTCATTCTGTTAGATATGATGTTTCTTTCATTGTGTTTTTGATTTCCAGATTTCTGTTCCCTAATGACTAATTATTTGAGCCTCTTTTCACGTGTGGAATGGCCATTTATCTATCTTCTTTGGAGAAATGTCTATCCAAATCCTTTGCTCATGCTTAAATTAGGTTATTTCTATTTTTATTGCTGAGTTACAAGAGCTTTTTATCTATTCTGATAAAATCATATTAAATATAAGAGTGGAAAGCATTTTCTCCCATTGTGGGCTGCCTTTTCACTTTCTTGGTGTTATCTTTTAAGACAAAAATGTTTTTAGTTTTGACACACAATTTATTTTTTTCTTCAGCCTGTTGCTTTTGTGATACATTTTTTAAAAACACAGCTTCTAAACCAGGGTCCTGTAGATTAATGCTTATGTTTATTTCTATGAGTTTCATAGTTTTTATCTCTTAAGTTTGGATCTCTGAAATATTTTGAGTTACATTTTACATATGATATGATCCAGGAGTCCAAATTAATTCTTTCTTTGCATTTGGACTGGTGTCACTTGTTGAAAAGATTATTTCTCCTTTGATTTTCTTGGCAATCATATGAAAGAATCTACTGCCATAAATGTAATGGTTTAATTCTGAACTCCCCATTCTATTCCACTGAGGTAAATTTTCGTTTTCCTCAGGCCCTGCCCCCTACCTTAATTATTGAAGCTTTGTGATAAGGTTTGAAGTTGAGGAGCATGAATCTATGAGTTTCTTCTTCATTTTCAAGATAGTTTGATAGTCACTTGAATTTCTATATGAATCTTAAGGTCAGCTTATCATTATGCATTTTTTAAAGTGCAACTTTCTTGACTCTAGGCTTTCATATTTGAAGGAAAAGGTGCTGTTACAATGTCAGCAAACACTTATAATACCTGCGTATATATTCATTCTTCTCTTAGCACTGGGAACTAACAGAACAGAGTCCACATGCTCCAGCCCTGGGCAGGCTCTCTAGGTTAAGAATGTGACATCTGGGCATAAGTCTGGCTCTGGCATTTGCCGGTAGTGCACTTTTAACCTAGGAAAATGCCTACTTCCTTACCCATCAAGCGGAAATAAGATGTCTTCTACTCCCACGTCATATCAACTATCTGTTGTGGGAATTATGTAACTAACACCACAAAACTTCAGTGACAAGCAATAACCATTTATTGTTTGCATGTCTGTGGCCAGCGGGGACACATCTGAGAGCAGTGTTCATGGCTGTTGGGTACACGCAGGTGTAAGGGTGGAGGAGGGTGATGGGTGTTTGACTGTATACCACTTGTTTATTTACTCCACGGTCTAATGGCAATGGTGGTGGTCTGCCAATGAGGGTATGTTTGGGCACAGAGTGGATTTGCAAATCAGGACACATGAGTTCAGTTAGAAACCAAAGGAAACTCCATTCCATGGAAGGCAGGGGTAAGGGTTTTTATAATAAGACAAGGGCAGGAAACACATGCAGCTCAGCATTTCTTGTGGCAATGAGGAGGACTGAGCAAGTCTGGGTTTGGAGACTGACAAATTGGGGTAGTCATGAAACTTGCAAGTTTGTTGAAATGTAAAGACCAAGGGAAAACTAAACTCCCTTGGTCCAAAAGAATTTTTAAAGTCCAGAAAAATTGTTTCATTTTGTGATTTCACTTCTTTACCTTGGTATCTGTCTGTGTCAGAAGTTTCAGAGCGCATGAAGGAATTTTTGCTCTTTTTAACTACACTCTGCAGCCATTTTGACTTTTATTTTACAGGAGTACCATAAAGTTACCTGGCGAAGGGCACGTATCAGAGAGGACTGAAGCATTTGGTGCCCCTTTCACAATACCAGTGTTAGCTTCATGTCAGGAATATTTCACTGCCTTCTATATATAAAATATACCCACTCTGGCCTAGACACCCCAAAGTCCTATCCAGGCAAGGCATTGGGATCAAATGTCAGTATTGTATAGTACACATCAGCTCCAGACGTGGTTTTCTTGATCTAGAGAGCCACAAACTCAAAGCAAATCTTAGGTCTGTACTTCTTTTCAGCCTACAATGGAGAAGAAGGAGGAATATCACTGCAGTAGATATTCTCACTCAAAATGGGAATGGTGAGAGGCAGGTAGCTGTTGCTGGTTGATGGAAATTCTGAAATTCTGCTGGAAAAATGTGGCCAGGTTTCCCTAGCCTGGGAGAGGCACATGCTCCTCAGCTGGGCTGTGGTTCTGTTTCCTGGAGAGTCCATTGCTGTCCATGGCTCCTGGTTCTCTCCTTTATGATACCCTTCTTTCCTTTTCTGTGACCTTTTTTGGTTAAATTTGAACAGGGCACTGGAAAATAGACCCTTTGAACAAATTTTTCAGCCTGCTACCTAACCATGAAAACCAGCAGCCTAGAGACATTTTCATTTTGCATACACTTACTCCCTTTGACTTTGGGCTTCTGGCATTTTACCTATATTATTGTCTCAAAACTTTCATGGATTTGCAGTATATCTCACTTAATTCCCCACTGTATGTCAAAACCAGGTCCTACACTATTTTTTGGAGAAGATGGTCTTCCCAGACTTAATCTGTGCTGCACAGGGCAAGTTGGGCTGCTGTAGGACAGTGCTTGAAGGATTCTTGGGAACCTTTTTGTGCAACGCAGAACATCTAATAGGCATTAACTTGATTTTTTCTGAGGTCTTAAAAACACACTTATGGTGAGAACCTCGGCTTGGTTTTAATCTGATACAATGTTTTACTGTCAGCACTCTTGAATTTGACCTTTTCACTTAAGCTGGGAGTATTTTTCTGGCTGGAGAAGTTGGAGATAAGGAACTATTTTATTTTCGAATCATCTCAAAGTTTTTATATTCTATAAATGTTCTTACAAACAAGGTGGTTTCTTCTTTTAAAATCATGCTAATCTTTTAGTATTCCAATCATTCCCAACTGGTTAGACACCAAGTGATGCTTTCAAAATTAGTCCAGAAACTGGTCCCAACTTCAGAAGATCTCTAGCTGTACTACTAATTTCTGCACCAGTTGTTGCTGTCTAGCATACATACCAAACTTCAATGGCTCAGACATTAAACTTATTATTCTAGCTCACAAACTCAAAAGAAAACCATCTGTATTAAAAGCAGAAGCATCTAGCACATTGTGTCCTTGTGAGAATTAAGTCAGTTCCTGAAATGAATATTGTCTGTAACTTACGTTTTTCAATTTGAAGGTAGGCTCTCTTTGTTTCAAATAGGCTTATTCAGCAGAGTTGAAGAAACACATGGAACTTTCAAAAGAAAACCATTCGTGTTATAAACAAGCACATTGAGGACTTTCTTTGCTGTGAGAATTGCCTTAGTTTTTCAATGAAAAACTACGGGCAACTTAGGTTTTTCAAGGTGGAGATAGGCTCTGTTTGTTAGCACAGGTCTATTCAGCTGATTTGAAAAACATATGTGCCACTCTAAAGAAAATGATCTATGTTAGATGTGCCACTGCTAGCACATGGTATCACAGTGACAACTGTGTTAGTTTTGAAAGGAATACTTCCTGCAACTTAGATTTTTCAAGCTGGCTATACCTGCTTTTTGTTCTAAACAAACCTACTGAGCTGTATGGAAGAAAACCATGTATCTTTCAAAAACAAAACCTCTACAAAACATGCAGGAATATCTAGCAAATTACTTCGTGCAGAGGACTGAGTTAGTTTTTGAAATTAATACACCCTGGAAATAGGTTCTTGATGGGGGAAATAGGCTCTGTGTGACCCAATTACGCCTATTCCACTGACTTAAAGATATCCATGTACTTCTCTAATGAAAATCATCTGGCTGGGGAGCAGGATAGTCTAGCACATTGTTCTCCTGTGAGAATTGAGTTTGTTTTGGGAAGGATTCTCAGGCAAACTAGGTGTTTCAAGGAGGAGATGGCCTCTCTTTATTCCAAACAGGCCTACAGCTGAGTAGAAGAACCACATGTATCTTTTGAGAGAAAACCATTTGTGTTTGAAACACAAGAATCTACCACATTGTTTCCCGATGAGAACTGAGTTTGGTTTTGGAATGAATACTCCCTGCAACTAAGGTTTTTCAAGGAGGTGATAGGCTATTTTTCTTCCAAATAGTCCAATTCAGCTAAGATGAGGAAACTCATGTTGCACTGCAAGGACAAACAACTACGTGAGAAGCTCTAGCATCTAGCACAATGCTTACCTGAGAGAACTGAGGTTGGGTTTGTAAGGAATACCTCCTGCAAATCACAATTTGCATTGTGGAGGAAGGCTAATTTTGTTCGAAATAGAACTATTCCCCTAAATTGAAGAAATTCATATATCTCTTGAAAGAAAACCACAGTGTGAGAAGTAGGAACATCTAGCACCTTCTTTCACTGTGAGAACTGAGTTAGTTTTGAAATGGGATATGGCCTGTCACATAGGTATTTTCAGGTGGAGAAAGGCTCTCTTCCTTGCAAAATGCCTATTCAGTTGAGTTCAAGATACACATGTATCTCTCGAAATAAAACCATCTGAGTTAGAAAGGGGAGCATTCAGCACCTTCTGTCCAAGTGAGAATTCACTGAGTTTTGGAAATTCTTCCTGCAAGTGAAGCTTTTCAAATTGGAGACAGGCTTTCTTTGTTCCAAGGAGACAAAGATTTCTGTCTTAGAAGCAAAAGCATGTGGCACATTGTTTTTCTGTGAGAACTGAGTCAGCCTTTTATAAGGAATACTCACGTCAATGTTTGATTTTCAAGGTGGAGATACGCTCTCTTTGTTCCAAATAGGACTATTCTGTTGAGTTGGGGAAACACATGTGTCTTTTGAATGTATACTATTTGTTTTAGAAGCAGGAGCACGTACCACATTGGTTCCCTGCATAAATTGAGTTAATTTTTTAAAGGAATACTACCTGCAACTGAGGTTTTTCATGGTGGAGATAAGCTCTGCCTGTTCCCAATAGGCTCCCTCAGCTGAATTAAAGAAACACAGCTATGTCTTGAAAGAAAACCATTTTTGTCAGAAGCAGGAGAATCCAGCACATTATATCCCTGTGAGAATTGAAGTAGGGTCTGTATGGACTACATCTGCATCTTAGGGTTTACAAGGTGGACTTGGGTCCCCTTTTGTCCAAATCGGCCTATTCATGTGACTTGAAAAACACATGTATCTCCCGAAAGAATATCATCTCTGGTAGAATCAGGAGCATAAGATACCTTGTTTCCTATGAGAAATCACTTTGCTTTATGAGAAACACAACTTCCTGCAACTTACGTTTTTTGAAGCTGGGGATATTCACTTTCCGTTCCAAATAGACCCCTTCTGTGGAGTTGAAGAAATACCTGTATTTCTGGGTAGAAAACAATATATCTGAGAAACAGGAGCATCTAGCACATTGGTTTCCTGTGAGAATTGAGTTCGTTTTGGAAGGAATACTTCCAGCATTTTATGTGTTTCAAGGTGGAGATAAGCTGTCTGTGTTCCTTAAAGCTTACACTACTGAGTTGTAGAAACAAATGTATCTTTCGAACAGAACCATTTTGTCATAGAAGCAGGAGAATCTACCCCATTGGTCCCCTGTGAGAATGGCTTAGTTTTTGAAAGGGATGCTACCTGCAACTTACGATTTTACACGTGGACATAGGCTAAGTGACCTCAATTGAAGAAAACCATGTGTCTCTTGAAGAAAACCAGCTGTGATATAAGCAGGAGCATCTAACACATTATTTTTCTGGGAGATTGAGTTCTTTTTTCAATGGAATACATCCTACAATGTAGGTTTTTCAAGGTGGATATAGGCTCTCTATGTTCCAAATAGGTCTATTAAGCAGAATTACAGAAAGAGAGGTATCCCTTCAACGAAAACTATCAATGATACAAGCAGGAACATCTAGCACATTGTTTTCCAGTAAGAATTGGGTAGCTTTTTAAAGAAAAAATTCCTGCATATCAGAGTATTCAAGGTGGAGGAAGGCTCGTTCTGCATCTTAGGGTTTACAAGGTGGACTTGGGTGCCCTTTTGTCCAAATCGGCCTATTCATGTGACTTGAAAAACACGTGTATCTCCCGAAAGAAAATCATCTCTGGTAGAATCAGGAGCATAAGATACCTTGTTTCCTATGAGAAATCACTTTGCTTTATGAGAAACACAACTTCCTGCAACTTACGTTTTTTGAAGCTGGGGATATTCACTTTCTGTTCCAAATAGACCTCTTCTGTGGAGTTGAAGAAATACCTGTATTTCTGGGTAGAAAACAATATGTTTGAGAAGCAGGAGCTTCTAGCACATTGGTTTCCTGTGAGAATTGAGTTCGTTTTGGAAGGAATACTTCCAGCATTTTATGTGTTTCAAGGTGGAGATACGCTGTCTGTGTTCCTTAAAGCTTACACTACTGAGTTGTAGAAAGAAATGTATCTTTCGAAGAGAACCATTTTGTCATAGAAGCAGGAGCATCTACCCCATTGGTCCCCTGTGAGAATAGCTTACTTTTTGAAAGGGATGCTACCTGCAACTTAGGATTTTACACGTGGACATAGGCTAAGTGACCTCAATTGAAGAAAACCATGTGTCTCTTGAAGAAAACCAGCTGTGATATAAGCAGGTGCATATAACACATTATTTTTCTGGGAGATTGAGTTCTTTTTTCCATGGAATACATCCTACAATTTAGGTTTTTCAAGGTGGATATAGGCTGTCTATGTTCCAAATACGTCTATTAAGCAGAATTACAGAAAGAGAGGTATCCCTTCAACGAAAACTATCAATGATAGAAGCAGGAACATCTAGCACATAGTTTTCCAGTAAGAATTGGGTAGCTTTTTTAAGAAAAAATTCCTGCATATAGGAGTATTCAAGGTGGAGGAAGGCTCGTTCTGTTCCCAATAGGTCTCTTTAGCCATGCTGAATAAACACATATGTCATTCAAAAGAAAACCATCTATATTAAAAGCAGAAGCATCAAGCACATTGTTTCCTTGTGAGAATTAAGTCAGTTTCTGAAATGAATATTGTCTGTAACTTACGTGTTTCAATTTGAAGGTAGGCTCGCTTTGTTTCAAATAGGCGTATTCAGCAGAGTTGAAGAAACATATGGAACTTTCAAAAGAAAACCATTCGTGTTATAAGCAAGCACATTGAGGACGTTCTTTGCTGTGCGAATTACCTTAGTTTTTCAATGAAATACTACGTGCAACTTAGGTTTTTCAAGGTGGAGATAGGCTCTGTTTGTTAGCACAGGTCTATTTAGCTGATTTGAAAAACATATGCGCCACTCTAAAGAAAATGATCTATGTTAGATGTGCCACTGCTAACACATGGTTTCACAGTGACAACTGTGTTAGTTTTGAAAGGAATACTTCCTGCAAACCTGAGTTTACTAGGTGGAGAAGGCTCATTTGTGCTGAATTGGCCTATTCACCTGAGTAGAAAAAACACATCTAACATTCCAAGGAAAACCATCTGTGATAGAAACTGCAGCATCTAGACGGTGGTTTCCCTGTGAGAATTCAGTTATTTTTTGAAATTAATCCTTCCTGAAAAGTTTGTTTTTCAGGATGCACTTAGGCTCTTTTGGATCCTAAGAAGACTATTTAGCAGAGTTGAAGAAACACATGTACCTGTCGACATAAAAGCTTTTGTGTTAGACCCAGGAACAAATAGCACATTATTTTGCTGTGAGAATTGTTCTGGTTTTTGTAAGGAATACTTCCTGCATATCAGAATTTACAAGGTGGAGAAAGGCTCATTTTCTTCGAAGTTGCCCTCTTCAGCTAAGTTGAGGAAACCCATGAACCTCATGATAGAAAACAATCTGTGTTACAAGCAGGAGCATCTAGCACATTGTTTGTTGTGAGAAACAGTCGGATTTCTGACGAGATACTTTCAGCAACGTAGGTTTCTCAGGATGTGGATAGGCTCCATTTTTTCCGAAAGTCCTACTCAGCTGAGTTGAAAAAACTCAGGCATCTTTCAAATGATAATCATTTGTGTTAGAAACACGAGTATGTACCCCTTTGGTTCCCTTTGAGAACTCTTATTGTTCTTGAAAGGAATACTATCTGGAACTCAGGTTACTCAAGACGGAGATAGGCTCACTGTGTTCCAAATAGGACTATTCCGCAGAGTTGCAGAAACACATACATCTCTCGAAATAAACCATGTGTGTTAGAAACAGGAGCACCTATCACTTTGTTTCCCTATGAGAATTGTGTTAGTTATTGAAAGGAATACTTCCTGCATCTTAGATTTTTCAAGTTGGCTATACCTGCTTTTTGTTCTAAACAAACCTACTGAGCTGTATGGAAGAAAACCATGTATCTCTCAAAAACAAAACCTCTACGAAACATGCAGGAATATCTAGCAAATTACTTCGTGCAGAGAACTGAGTTAGTTTTTGAAATTAATACTTCCTGGAAATAGGTTCTTCATGGGGGAAATAGGCTCTGTGTGCCCCAATTACGCCTATTCGACTGGCTTAAAGATATCCATGTACTTCTGTAATGAAAATCATCTGACTGGGGAGCAGGATAGTCTAGCACATTGTTCTCCTGTGAGGATTGAGTTTGTTTCGGGAAGGATTCTCAGGCAAACTAGGTGTTTCATTGAGGAGATAGCCTCTCTTTATTCCAAACAGGCCTTCAGCTGATTAGAAGAACCACATGTATCTTTTGAGAGAAAACCATTTGTGTTTGAAACACAAGAATCTAGCACATTGTTTCCCGATGAGAACTGAGTTTGGTTTTGGAATGAATACTCCCTGCAACTAAGGTTTTTCAAGGAGGTGATAGGCTATTTTTCTTCCAAATAGTCCAACTCAGCTAAGATGAGGAAACTCATGTTGCACGGCAAGGACAAACAACTATGTGAGAAGCTCTAGCATCTAGCACAATGCTTACCTGAGAGAATTGAGGTTGTGTTAGAATGCAATACCTCCTGCAAATCACAATTTGCATGGTGGAGGAAGGCTCATTTTGTTCGAAATAGGACTATTCCCCTAAGTTGAAGGAATTCATATATCTCTTGAAAGAAAACCACAGTGTGAAAAGTAGGAACATCTAGCACCTTCTTTCACTGTGAGAACTGAGTTAGTTTTGAAATGGGATATGGCCTGTCACATAGGTTTTTTCAGGTGGAGAAAGGCTCTCTTCATTGCAAAAGGCCTATTCAGTTGAGTTCAAGATACACATGTATCTCTCGAAATAAAACCATCTGAGTTAGAAAGGGGAGCATTCAGCACCTTCTGTCCAAGTGAGAATTCACTGAGTTTTGGAAATTCTTCCTGCAAGTGAAGCTTTTCAAGGTGGAGAAAGGCTTTCTTTGTTCCAATTACGCCTATTCAAGCCTTACTGAGGAAACACATGTATGTCTTGAAAGTAAGCCATCTGTCTTAGAAGCAAAAGCATGTGGCACATTGTTTTTCTGTGAGAACTGAGTCAGCCTTTCATAAGGAATACTCACGTCAATGTTTGATTTTCAAGGTGGACGTAAGCTCTCTTTGTTCCAAATAGGACTATTCTGTTGAGTTGGGGAAGCACATGTGTCTTTTGAATGTATACTATTTGTTTTAGAAGCAGGAGCACGTACCACATTGGTTCTCTGCGTAAATTGAGTTAATTTTTTAAAGGAATACTACCTGCAACTGAGGTTTTTCTTGATGGAGATAAGCTCTGCCTGTTCCCAATAGGCTCCCTCAGCTGAATTAAAGAAACACAGCTATGTCTTGAAAGAAAACCATTTTTGTCAGAAGCAGGAGAATCCAGCACATTATATCCCTGTGAGAATTGAAGTAGGGTCTGTATGGACTACATCTGCATCTTAGGGTTTACAAGGTGGACTTGGGTGCCCTTTTGTCCAAATCGGCCTATTCATGTGACTTGAAAAACACATGTATCTCCCGAAAGAAAATCATCTCTGGTAGAATCAGGAGCATAAGATACCTTGTTTCCTATGAGAAATCACTTTGCTTTATGAGAAACACAACTTCCTGCAACTTACGTTTTTTGAAGCTGGGGATATTCACTTTCTGTTCCAAATAGACCTCTTCTGTGGAGTTGAAGAAATACCTGTATTTCTGGGTAGAAAACAATATGTTTGAGAAGCAGGAGCTTCTAGCACATTGGTTTCCTGTGAGAATTGAGTTCGTTTTGGAAGGAATACTTCCAGCATTTTATGTGTTTCAAGGTGGAGATACGCTGTCTGTGTTCCTTAAAGCTTACACTACTGAGTTGTAGAAAGAAATGTATCTTTCGAAGAGAACCATTTTGTCCTAGAAGCAGGAGCATCTACCCCATTGGTCCCCTGTGAGAATAGCTTACTTTTTGAAAGTGATGCTACCTGCAACAGAGGATTTTCCACGTGGACGTAGGCCAACTGACCTCAATTGAAGAAAACCATGTGTCTCTTGAAGAAAACCAGCTGTGATATAAGCAGGAGCATCTAACACATTATTTTTCTGGGAGATTGATTTCTTTTTTCAATGGAATACATCGTACAATGTAGGTTTTTCAAGGTGGATATAGGCTCTCTATGTTCCAAATAGGTCTATTAAGCAGAATTACAGAAAGAGAGGTATCCCTTCAACGAAAACTATCAATGATAGAAGCAGGAACATCTAGCACATTGTTTTCCAGTAAGAATTGTTTAGCTTTTTAAAGAAAAAATTCCTGCATATCAGAGTATTCAAGGTGGAGGAAGGCTCGTTCTGTTCCCAATAGGTCTCTTTAGCCATGCTGAATAAACACATATGTCATTCAAAAGAAAACCATCTGTATTAAAAGCAGAAGCATCAAGCACATTGTTTCCTTGTGAGAATTAAGTCAGTTTCTGAAATGAATATTGTCTGTAACTTACGTGTTTCAATTTGAAGGTAGGCTCTCTTTGTTTCAAATAGGCGTATTCAGCAGAGTTGAAGAAACACATGGAACTTTCAAAAGAAAACCATTCGTGTTATAAGCAAGCACATGGAGGACTTTCTTTGCTGTGAGAATTGCCTTAGTTTTTCAATGAAATACTACGTGCAACTTAGGTTTTTCAAGGTGGAGATAGGCTCTGTTTGTTAGCACAGGTCTATTCAGCTGATTTGAAAAACATATGTGCCACTCTAAAGAAAATGATCTATGTTAGATGTGCCACTGCTAACACATGGTTTCACAGTGACAACTGTGTTAGTTTTGAAAGGAATACTTCCTGCAAACCTGAGTTTACTAGGTGGAGAAGGCTCATTTGTGCTGAATTGGCCTATTCACCTGAGTAGAAAAAACACATCTAACATTCCAAGGAAAACCATCTGTGATAGAAACTGCAGCATCTAGACGGTGGTTTCCCTGTGAGAATTCAGTTATTTTTTGAAATTAATCCTTCCTGAAAAGTTTGTTTTTCAGGATGCACTTAGGCTCTTTTGGATCCTAAGAAGACTATTTAGCAGAGTTGAAGAAACACATGTACCTGTCGACATAAAAGCTTTTGTGTTAGACCCAGGAACAAATAGCACATTATTTTGCTGTGAGAATTGTTCTGGTTTTTGTAAGGAATACTTCCTGCATATCAGAATTTACAAGGTGGAGAAAGGCTCATTTTCTTCGAAGTTGCCCTTTTCAGGTAAGTTGAGGGAACCCATGAACCTCATGATAGAAAACAATCTGTGTTACAAGCAGGAGCATCTAGCACATTGTTTGTTGTGAGAAACAGTTGGATTTCTGACGAGATACTTTCAGCAACGTAGGTTTCTCAGGGCGGTGATAGGCTCCATTTTTTCCGAAAGGCCTACTCAGCTGAGTTGAAGAAACTCATGCATCTTTCAAATGATAATCATTTGTGTTAGAAACATGAGTATGTACCACTTTGGTTCCCTTTGAGAATTCTTATTGTTCTTGAAAGGAATACTATCTGGAACTCAGGTTACTCAAGATGGAGATAGGCTCACTGTGTTCCAAATAGGCCTATTCAACAGAGTTACAGAAAAACATATATCTCTCGAAATAAACCATGTGTGCTAGAAACAGGAGCACCTAGCACTTTGTTTCCCTATGAGAATTGTGTTCGTTATTCAAAGGAATACCTCCTGCAACTTAGATTTTTCAAGCTGGCTATACGTGCTTTTTGTTCTAAACAAACCTATTGAGCTGTGAGGAAGAAAACCATGTATCTCTCAAAAACAAAACCTCTACAAAACATGCAGGAATATCTAGCAAATTACTTCGTGCAGAGAACTGAGTTAGTTTTTGAAATTAATACTTCCTGGAAATAGGTTCTTCATGGGGGAATAGGCTCTGTGTGCCCCAAATATGCCCATTCCACTGACTTGAAGTTATCCACGTACTTCTGTAATGAAAATCATCTGACTGGGGAGCAGAATAGTCTAGCACATTGTTGTCCTGTGAGAATTGAGTTTGTTTTGGGAATGACCCTCAGGCAAATTAGGTGTTTCATTGAGGAGATAGCCTTTCTTTATTCCAAACAGGCCTTCAGCTGAGTAGAAGAACCACATGTATCTTTTGAGAGAAAACCATTTGTGTTTGAAACACAAGAATCTAGCACATTGTTTCCCGATGAGAACTGAGTTTGGTTTTGGAATGAATACTCCCTGCAACTAAGGTTTTTCAAGGAGGTGATAGGCTATTTTTCTTCCAAATAGTCCAATTCAGCTAAGATGAGGAAACTCATGTTGCGCTGCAAGGACAAACAACTATGTGAGAAGCTCTAGCATCTAGCACAATGCTTACCGGAGAGAATTGAGGTTGTGTTAGAAAGGAATACCTCCTGCAAATCACAATTTGCATGGTGGAGGAAGGCTCATTTTGTTCGAAATAGGACTATTCCCCTAAGTTGAAGGAATTCATATATCTCTTGAAAGAAAACCACAGTGTGAGAAGTAGGAACATCTAGTACCTTCTTTCACTGTGAGAACTGAGTTAGTTTTGAAATAGGATATGGCCTGTCACATAGGTTTTTTCAGGTGGAGAAAGGCTCTCTTCCTTGCAAAAGGCCTATTCAGTTGAGTTCAAGATACACATGTGTCTTTCGAAATAAAACCATCTGAGTTAGAAAGGGGAGCATTCAGCACCTTCTGTCCAAGTGAGAATTCACTGAGTTTTGGAAATTCTTCCTGCAAGAGAAGCTTTTCAAGGTGGAGACAGGCTTTCTTTGTTCCAAGGAGGCCTATTCAAGCCTTACTGAGGAAACACATGTATGTCTTGAAACTAAGCCATCCGTCTTAGAAGCAAAAGCATGTGGCATATTGTTTTTCTGTGAGAACTGAGTCAGCCTTTCATAAGGAATACTCACGTCAATGTTTGATTTTCAAGGTGGAGATACGCTCTCTTTGTTCCCAATAGGACTATTCTGTTGAGTTGGGGAAACACATGTGTCTTTTGAATGTATACTATTTGTTTTAGAAGCAGGAGCACGTACCACATTGGTTCTCTGTGTAAATTGAGTTAATTTTTTAAAGGAATACTACCTGCAACTGAGGTTTTTCATGATGGAGATAAGCTCTGCCTGTTCCCAATAGGCTCCCTCAGCTGAATTAAAGAAACACAGCTATGTCTTGAAAGAAAACCATTTTTGTCAGAAGCAGGAGAATCCAGCACATTATATCCCTGTGAGAATTGAAGTAGGGTCTGTATGGACTACATCTGCATCTTAGGGTTTACAAGGTGGACTTGGGTGCCCTTTTGTCCAAATCGGCCTATTCATGTGACTTGAAAAACACATGTATCTCCCAAAAGAAAATCATCTCTGGTAGAATCAGGAGCATAAGATACCTTGTTTCCTATGAGAAATCACTTTGCTTTATGAGAAACACAACTTCCTGCAACTTACGTTTTTTGAAGCTGGGGATATTCACTTTCTGTTCCAAATAGACCTCTTCTGTGGAGTTGAAGAAATACCTGTATTTCTGGGTAGAAAACAATATGTTTGAGAAGCAGGAGCTTCTAGCACATTGGTTTCCTGTGAGAATTGAGTTCGTTTTGGAAGGAATACTTCCAGCATTTTATGTGTTTCAAGGTGGAGATACGCTGTCTGTGTTCCTTAAAGCTTACACTACTGAGTTGTAGAAAGAAATGTATCTTTCGAAGAGAACCATTTTGTCATAGAAGCAGGAGCATCTACCCCATTGGTCCCCTGTGAGAATAGCTTACTTTTTGAAAGGGATGCTACCTGCAACTTAGGATTTTACACGTGGACATAGGCTAAGTGACCTCAATTGAAGAAAACCATGTGTCTCTTGAAGAAAACCAGCTGTGATATAAGCAGGTGCATATAACACATTATTTTTCTGGGAGATTGAGTTCTTTTTTCCATGGAATACATCCTACAATTTAGGTTTTTCAAGGTGGATATAGGCTGTCTATGTTCCAAATACGTCTATTAAGCAGAATTACAGAAAGAGAGGTATCCCTTCAACGAAAACTATCAATGATAGAAGCAGGAACATCTAGCACATAGTTTTCCAGTAAGAATTGGGTAGCTTTTTTAAGAAAAAATTCCTGCATATAGGAGTATTCAAGGTGGAGGAAGGCTCGTTCTGTTCCCAATAGGTCTCTTTAGCCATGCTGAATAAACACATATGTCATTTAAAAGAAAACCATCTGTATTAAAAGCAGAAGCATCAAGCACATTGTTTCCTTGTGAGAATTAAGTCAGTTTCTGAAATGAATATTGTCTGTAACTTACGTGTTTCAATTTGAAGGTAGGCTCGCTTTGTTTCAAATAGGCGTATTCAGCAGAGTTGAAGAAACACATGGAACTTTCAAAAGAAAACCATTCGTGTTATAAGCAAGCACATTGAGGACGTTCTTTGCTGTGAGAATTACCTTAGTTTTTCAATGAAATACTACGTGCAACTTAGGTTTTTCAAGGTGGAGATAGGCTCTGTTTGTTAGCACAGGTCTATTTAGCTGATTTGAAAAACATATGCGCCACTCTAAAGAAAATGATCTATGTTAGATGTGCCACTGCTAACACATGGTTTCACAGTGACAACTGTGTTAGTTTTGAAAGGAATACTTCCTGCAAACCTGAGTTTACTAGGTGGAGAAGGCTCATTTGTGCTGAATTGGCCTATTCACCTGAGTAGAAAAAACACATCTAACATTCCAAGGAAAACCATCTGTGATAGAAACTGCAGCATCTAGACGGTGGTTTCCCTGTGAGAATTCAGTTATTTTTTGAAGTTAATCCTTCCTGAAAAGTTTGTTTTTCAGGATGCACTTAGGGTCTTTTGGATCCTAAGAAGACTATTTAGCAGAGTTGAAGAAACACATGTACCTGTCGACATAAAAGCTTTTGTGTTAGACCCAGGAACAAATAGCACATTATTTTGCTGTGAGAATTGTTCTGGTTTTTGTAAGGAATACTTCCTGCATATCAGAATTTACAAGGTGGAGAAAGGCTCATTTTCTTCGAAGTTGCCCTTTTCAGGTAAGTTGAGGGAACCCATGAACCTCATGATAGAAAACAATCTGTGTTACAAGCAGGAGCATCTAGCACATTGTTTGTTGTGAGAAACAGTTGGATTTCTGACGAGATACTTTCAGCAACGTAGGTTTCTCAGGGCGGTGATAGGCTCCATTTTTTCCGAAAGGCCTACTCAGCTGAGTTGAAGAAACTCATGCATCTTTCAAATGATAATCATTTGTGTTAGAAACATGAGTATGTACCACTTTGGTTCCCTTTGAGAATTCTTATTGTTCTTGAAAGGAATACTATCTGGAACTCAGGTTACTCAAGATGGAGATAGGCTCACTGTGTTCCAAATAGGCCTATTCAACAGAGTTACAGAAAAACATATATCTCTCGAAATAAACCATGTGTGCTAGAAACAGGAGCACCTAGCACTTTGTTTCCCTATGAGAATTGTGTTCGTTATTCAAAGGAATACCTCCTGCAACTTAGATTTTTCAAGCTGGCTATACGTGCTTTTTGTTCTAAACAAACCTATTGAGCTGTGAGGAAGAAAACCATGTATCTCTCAAAAACAAAACCTCTACAAAACATGCAGGAATATCTAGCAAATTACTTCGTGCAGAGAACTGAGTTAGTTTTTGAAATTAATACTTCCTGGAAATAGGTTCTTCATGGGGGAATAGGCTCTGTGTGCCCCAAATATGCCCATTCCACTGACTTGAAGTTATCCACGTACTTCTGTAATGAAAATCATCTGACTGGGGAGCAGAATAGTCTAGCACATTGTTGTCCTGTGAGAATTGAGTTTGTTTTGGGAATGACCCTCAGGCAAATTAGGTGTTTCATTGAGGAGATAGCCTTTCTTTATTCCAAACAGGCCTTCAGCTGAGTAGAAGAACCACATGTATCTTTTGAGAGAAAACCATTTGTGTTTGAAACACAAGAATCTAGCACATTGTTTCCCGATGAGAACTGAGTTTGGTTTTGGAATGAATACTCCCTGCAACTAAGGTTTTTCAAGGAGGTGATAGGCTATTTTTCTTCCAAATAGTCCAATTTAGCTAAGATGAGGAAACTCATGTTGCGCTGCAAGGACAAACAACTATGTGAGAAGCTCTAGCATCTAGCACAATGCTTACCGGAGAGAATTGAGGTTGTGTTAGAAAGGAATACCTCCTGCAAATCACAATTTGCATGGTGGAGGAAGGCTCATTTTGTTCGAAATAGGACTATTCCCCTAAGTTGAAGGAATTCATATATCTCTTGAAAGAAAACCACAGTGTGAGAAGTAGGAACATCTAGCACCTTCTTTCACTGTGAGAACTGAGTTAGTTTTGAAATAGGATATGGCCTGTCACATAGGTTTTTTCAGGTGGAGAAAGGCTCTCTTCCTTGCAAAAGGCCTATTCAGTTGAGTTCAAGATACACATGTGTCTTTCGAAATAAAACCATCTGAGTTAGAAAGGGGAGCATTCAGCACCTTCTGTCCAAGTGAGAATTCACTGAGTTTTGGAAATTCTTCCTGCAAGAGAAGCTTTTCAAGGTGGAGACAGGCTTTCTTTGTTCCAAGGAGGCCTATTCAAGCCTTACTGAGGAAACACATGTATGTCTTGAAACTAAGCCATCCGTCTTAGAAGCAAAAGCATGTGGCACATTGTTTTTCTGTGAGAACTGAGTCAGCCTTTCATAAGGAATACTCACGTCAATGTTTGATTTTCAAGGTGGAGATACGCTCTCTTTGTTCCCAATAGGACTATTCTGTTGAGTTGGGGAAACACATGTGTCTTTTGAATGTATACTATTTGTTTTAGAAGCAGGAGCACGTACCACATTGGTTCTCTGCGTAAATTGAGTTAATTTTTTAAAGGAATACTACCTGCAACTGAGGTTTTTCATGATGGAGATAAGCTCTGCCTGTTCCCAATAGGCTCCCTCAGCTGAATTAAAGAAACACAGCTATGTCTTGAAAGAAAACCATTTTTGTCAGAAGCAGGAGAATCCAGCACATTATATCCCTGTGAGAATTGAAGTAGGGTCTGTATGGACTACATCTGCATCTTAGGGTTTACAAGGTGGACTTGGGTGCCCTTTTGTCCAAATCGGCCTATTCATGTGACTTGAAAAACACATGTATCTCCCGAAAGAAAATCATCTCTGGTAGAATCAGGAGCATAAGATACCTTGTTTCCTATGAGAAATCACTTTGCTTTATGAGAAACACAACTTCCTGCAACTTACGTTTTTTGAAGCTGGGGATATTCACTTTCTGTTCCAAATAGACCTCTTCTGTGGAGTTGAAGAAATACCTGTATTTCTGGGTAGAAAACAATATGTTTGAGAAGCAGGAGCTTCTAGCACATTGGTTTCCTGTGAGAATTGAGTTCGTTTTGGAAGGAATACTTCCAGCATTTTATGTGTTTCAAGGTGGAGATACGCTGTCTGTGTTCCTTAAAGCTTACACTACTGAGTTGTAGAAAGAAATGTATCTTTCGAAGAGAACCATTTTGTCATAGAAGCAGGAGCATCTACCCCATTGGTCCCCTGTGAGAATAGCTTACTTTTTGAAAGGGATGCTACCTGCAACTTAGGATTTTACACGTGGACATAGGCTAAGTGACCTCAATTGAAGAAAACCATGTGTCTCTTGAAGAAAACCAGCTGTGATATAAGCAGGTGCATATAACACATTATTTTTCTGGGAGATTGAGTTCTTTTTTCCATGGAATACATCCTACAATTTAGGTTTTTCAAGGTGGATATAGGCTGTCTATGTTCCAAATACGTCTATTAAGCAGAATTACAGAAAGAGAGGTATCCCTTCAACGAAAACTATCAATGATAGAAGCAGGAACATCTAGCACATAGTTTTCCAGTAAGAATTGGGTAGCTTTTTTAAGAAAAAATTCCTGCATATAGGAGTATTCAAGGTGGAGGAAGGCTCGTTCTGTTCCCAATAGGTCTCTTTAGCCATGCTGAATAAACACATATGTCATTTAAAAGAAAACCATCTGTATTAAAAGCAGAAGCATCAAGCACATTGTTTCCTTGTGAGAATTAAGTCAGTTTCTGAAATGAATATTGTCTGTAACTTACGTGTTTCAATTTGAAGGTAGGCTCGCTTTGTTTCAAATAGGCGTATTCAGCAGAGTTGAAGAAACACATGGAACTTTCAAAAGAAAACCATTCGTGTTATAAGCAAGCACATTGAGGACGTTCTTTGCTGTGAGAATTACCTTAGTTTTTCAATGAAATACTACGTGCAACTTAGGTTTTTCAAGGTGGAGATAGGCTCTGTTTGTTAGCACAGGTCTATTTAGCTGATTTGAAAAACATATGCGCCACTCTAAAGAAAATGATCTATGTTAGATGTGCCACTGCTAACACATGGTTTCACAGTGACAACTGTGTTAGTTTTGAAAGGAATACTTCCTGCAAACCTGAGTTTACTAGGTGGAGAAGGCTCATTTGTGCTGAATTGGCCTATTCACCTGAGTAGAAAAAACACATCTAACATTCCAAGGAAAACCATCTGTGATAGAAACTGCAGCATCTAGACGGTGGTTTCCCTGTGAGAATTCAGTTATTTTTTGAAATTAATCCTTCCTGAAAAGTTTGTTTTTCAGGATGCACTTAGGGTCTTTTGGATCCTAAGAAGACTATTTAGCAGAGTTGAAGAAACACATGTACCTGTCGACATAAAAGCTTTTGTGTTAGACCCAGGAACAAATAGCACATTATTTTGCTGTGAGAATTGTTCTGGTTTTTGTAAGGAATACTTCCTGCATATCAGAATTTACAAGGTGGAGAAAGGCTCATTTTCTTCGAAGTTGCCCTTTTCAGGTAAGTTGAGGGAACCCATGAACCTCATGATAGAAAACAATCTGTGTTACAAGCAGGAGCATCTAGCACATTGTTTGTTGTGAGAAACAGTTGGATTTCTGACGAGATACTTTCAGCAACGTAGGTTTCTCAGGGCGGTGATAGGCTCCATTTTTTCCGAAAGGCCTACTCAGCTGAGTTGAAGAAACTCATGCATCTTTCAAATGATAATCATTTGTGTTAGAAACATGAGTATGTACCACTTTGGTTCCCTTTGAGAATTCTTATTGTTCTTGAAAGGAATACTATCTGGAACTCAGGTTACTCAAGATGGAGATAGGCTCACTGTGTTCCAAATAGGCCTATTCAACAGAGTTACAGAAAAACATATATCTCTCGAAATAAACCATGTGTGCTAGAAACAGGAGCACCTAGCACTTTGTTTCCCTATGAGAATTGTGTTCGTTATTCAAAGGAATACCTCCTGCAACTTAGATTTTTCAAGCTGGCTATACGTGCTTTTTGTTCTAAACAAACCTATTGAGCTGTGAGGAAGAAAACCATGTATCTCTCAAAAACAAAACCTCTACAAAACATGCAGGAATATCTAGCAAATTACTTCGTGCAGAGAACTGAGTTAGTTTTTGAAATTAATACTTCCTGGAAATAGGTTCTTCATGGGGGAATAGGCTCTGTGTGCCCCAAATATGCCCATTCCACTGACTTGAAGTTATCCACGTACTTCTGTAATGAAAATCATCTGACTGGGGAGCAGAATAGTCTAGCACATTGTTGTCCTGTGAGAATTGAGTTTGTTTTGGGAATGACCCTCAGGCAAATTAGGTGTTTCATTGAGGAGATAGCCTTTCTTTATTCCAAACAGGCCTTCAGCTGAGTAGAAGAACCACATGTATCTTTTGAGAGAAAACCATTTGTGTTTGAAACACAAGAATCTAGCACATTGTTTCCCGATGAGAACTGAGTTTGGTTTTGGAATGAATACTCCCTGCAACTAAGGTTTTTCAAGGAGGTGATAGGCTATTTTTCTTCCAAATAGTCCAATTTAGCTAAGATGAGGAAACTCATGTTGCGCTGCAAGGACAAACAACTATGTGAGAAGCTCTAGCATCTAGCACAATGCTTACCGGAGAGAATTGAGGTTGTGTTAGAAAGGAATACCTCCTGCAAATCACAATTTGCATGGTGGAGGAAGGCTCATTTTGTTCGAAATAGGACTATTCCCCTAAGTTGAAGGAATTCATATATCTCTTGAAAGAAAACCACAGTGTGAGAAGTAGGAACATCTAGCACCTTCTTTCACTGTGAGAACTGAGTTAGTTTTGAAATAGGATATGGCCTGTCACATAGGTTTTTTCAGGTGGAGAAAGGCTCTCTTCCTTGCAAAAGGCCTATTCAGTTGAGTTCAAGATACACATGTGTCTTTCGAAATAAAACCATCTGAGTTAGAAAGGGGAGCATTCAGCACCTTCTGTCCAAGTGAGAATTCACTGAGTTTTGGAAATTCTTCCTGCAAGAGAAGCTTTTCAAGGTGGAGACAGGCTTTCTTTGTTCCAAGGAGGCCTATTCAAGCCTTACTGAGGAAACACATGTATGTCTTGAAACTAAGCCATCCGTCTTAGAAGCAAAAGCATGTGGCACATTGTTTTTCTGTGAGAACTGAGTCAGCCTTTCATAAGGAATACTCACGTCAATGTTTGATTTTCAAGGTGGAGATACGCTCTCTTTGTTCCCAATAGGACTATTCTGTTGAGTTGGGGAAACACATGTGTCTTTTGAATGTATACTATTTGTTTTAGAAGCAGGAGCACGTACCACATTGGTTCTCTGCGTAAATTGAGTTAATTTTTTAAAGGAATACTACCTGCAACTGAGGTTTTTCATGATGGAGATAAGCTCTGCCTGTTCCCAATAGGCTCCCTCAGCTGAATTAAAGAAACACAGCTATGTCTTGAAAGAAAACCATTTTTGTCAGAAGCAGGAGAATCCAGCACATTATATCCCTGTGAGAATTGAAGTAGGGTCTGTATGGACTACATCTGCATCTTAGGGTTTACAAGGTGGACTTGGGTGCCCTTTTGTCCAAATCGGCCTATTCATGTGACTTGAAAAACACATGTATCTCCCGAAAGAAAATCATCTCTGGTAGAATCAGGAGCATAAGATACCTTGTTTCCTATGAGAAATCACTTTGCTTTATGAGAAACACAACTTCCTGCAACTTACGTTTTTTGAAGCTGGGGATATTCACTTTCTGTTCCAAATAGACCTCTTCTGTGGAGTTGAAGAAATACCTGTATTTCTGGGTAGAAAACAATATGTTTGAGAAGCAGGAGCTTCTAGCACATTGGTTTCCTGTGAGAATTGAGTTCGTTTTGGAAGGAATACTTCCAGCATTTTATGTGTTTCAAGGTGGAGATACGCTGTCTGTGTTCCTTAAAGCTTACACTACTGAGTTGTAGAAAGAAATGTATCTTTCGAAGAGAACCATTTTGTCATAGAAGCAGGAGCATCTACCCCATTGGTCCCCTGTGAGAATAGCTTACTTTTTGAAAGGGATGCTACCTGCAACTTAGGATTTTACACGTGGACATAGGCTAAGTGACCTCAATTGAAGAAAACCATGTGTCTCTTGAAGAAAACCAGCTGTGATATAAGCAGGTGCATATAACACATTATTTTTCTGGGAGATTGAGTTCTTTTTTCCATGGAATACATCCTACAATTTAGGTTTTTCAAGGTGGATATAGGCTGTCTATGTTCCAAATACGTCTATTAAGCAGAATTACAGAAAGAGAGGTATCCCTTCAACGAAAACTATCAATGATAGAAGCAGGAACATCTAGCACATAGTTTTCCAGTAAGAATTGGGTAGCTTTTTTAAGAAAAAATTCCTGCATATAGGAGTATTCAAGGTGGAGGAAGGCTCGTTCTGTTCCCAATAGGTCTCTTTAGCCATGCTGAATAAACACATATGTCATTCAAAAGAAAACCATCTGTATTAAAAGCAGAAGCATCAAGCACATTGTTTCCTTGTGAGAATTAAGTCAGTTTCTGAAATGAATATTGTCTGTAACTTACGTGTTTCAATTTGAAGGTAGGCTCTCTTTGTTTCAAATAGGCGTATTCAGCAGAGTTGAAGAAACACATGGAACTTTCAAAAGAAAACCATTCGTGTTATAAGCAAGCACATTGAGGACGTTCTTTGCTGTGAGAATTACCTTAGTTTTTCAATGAAATACTACGTGCAACTTAGGTTTTTCAAGGTGGAGATAGGCTCTGTTTGTTAGCACAGGTCTATTTAGCTGATTTGAAAAACATATGCGCCACTCTAAAGAAAATGATCTATGTTAGATGTGCCACTGCTAACACATGGTTTCACAGTGACAACTGTGTTAGTTTTGAAAGGAATACTTCCTGCAAACCTGAGTTTACTAGGTGGAGAAGGCTCATTTGTGCTGAATTGGCCTATTCACCTGAGTAGAAAAAACACATCTAACATTCCAAGGAAAACCATCTGTGATAGAAACTGCAGCATCTAGACGGTGGTTTCCCTGTGAGAATTCAGTTATTTTTTGAAATTAATCCTTCCTGAAAAGTTTGTTTTTCAGGATGCACTTAGGGTCTTTTGGATCCTAAGAAGACTATTTAGCAGAGTTGAAGAAACACATGTACCTGTCGACATAAAAGCTTTTGTGTTAGACCCAGGAACAAATAGCACATTATTTTGCTGTGAGAATTGTTCTGGTTTTTGTAAGGAATACTTCCTGCATATCAGAATTTACAAGGTGGAGAAAGGCTCATTTTCTTCGAAGTTGCCCTCTTCAGCTAAGTTGAGGAAACCCATGAACCTCATGATAGAAAACAATCTGTGTTACAAGCAGGAGCATCTAGCACATTGTTTGTTGTGAGAAACAGTTGGATTTCTGACGAGATACTTTCAGCAACGTAGGTTTCTCAGGGCGGTGATAGGCTCCATTTTTTCCGAAAGGCCTACTCAGCTGAGTTGAAGAAACTCATGCATCTTTCAAATGATAATCATTTGTGTTAGAAACATGAGTATGTACCACTTTGGTTCCCTTTGAGAATTCTTATTGTTCTTGAAAGGAATACTATCTGGAACTCAGGTTACTCAAGATGGAGATAGGCTCACTGTGTTCCAAATAGGCCTATTCAACAGAGTTACAGAAAAACATATATCTCTCGAAATAAACCATGTGTGCTAGAAACAGGAGCACCTAGCACTTTGTTTCCCTATGAGAATTGTGTTCGTTATTCAAAGGAATACCTCCTGCAACTTAGATTTTTCAAGCTGGCTATACGTGCTTTTTGTTCTAAACAAACCTATTGAGCTGTGAGGAAGAAAACCATGTATCTCTCAAAAACAAAACCTCTACAAAACATGCAGGAATATCTAGCAAATTACTTCGTGCAGAGAACTGAGTTAGTTTTTGAAATTAATACTTCCTGGAAATAGGTTCTTCATGGGGGAATAGGCTCTGTGTGCCCCAAATATGCCCATTCCACTGACTTGAAGTTATCCACGTACTTCTGTAATGAAAATCATCTGACTGGGGAGCAGAATAGTCTAGCACATTGTTGTCCTGTGAGAATTGAGTTTGTTTTGGGAATGACCCTCAGGCAAATTAGGTGTTTCATTGAGGAGATAGCCTTTCTTTATTCCAAACAGGCCTTCAGCTGAGTAGAAGAACCACATGTATCTTTTGAGAGAAAACCATTTGTGTTTGAAACACAAGAATCTAGCACATTGTTTCCCGATGAGAACTGAGTTTGGTTTTGGAATGAATACTCCCTGCAACTAAGGTTTTTCAAGGAGGTGATAGGCTATTTTTCTTCCAAATAGTCCAATTTAGCTAAGATGAGGAAACTCATGTTGCGCTGCAAGGACAAACAACTATGTGAGAAGCTCTAGCATCTAGCACAATGCTTACCGGAGAGAATTGAGGTTGTGTTAGAAAGGAATACCTCCTGCAAATCACAATTTGCATGGTGGAGGAAGGCTCATTTTGTTCGAAATAGGACTATTCCCCTAAGTTGAAGGAATTCATATATCTCTTGAAAGAAAACCACAGTGTGAGAAGTAGGAACATCTAGCACCTTCTTTCACTGTGAGAACTGAGTTAGTTTTGAAATAGGATATGGCCTGTCACATAGGTTTTTTCAGGTGGAGAAAGGCTCTCTTCCTTGCAAAAGGCCTATTCAGTTGAGTTCAAGATACACATGTGTCTTTCGAAATAAAACCATCTGAGTTAGAAAGGGGAGCATTCAGCACCTTCTGTCCAAGTGAGAATTCACTGAGTTTTGGAAATTCTTCCTGCAAGAGAAGCTTTTCAAGGTGGAGACAGGCTTTCTTTGTTCCAAGGAGGCCTATTCAAGCCTTACTGAGGAAACACATGTATGTCTTGAAACTAAGCCATCCGTCTTAGAAGCAAAAGCATGTGGCACATTGTTTTTCTGTGAGAACTGAGTCAGCCTTTCATAAGGAATACTCACGTCAATGTTTGATTTTCAAGGTGGAGATACGCTCTCTTTGTTCCCAATAGGACTATTCTGTTGAGTTGGGGAAACACATGTGTCTTTTGAATGTATACTATTTGTTTTAGAAGCAGGAGCACGTACCACATTGGTTCTCTGCGTAAATTGAGTTAATTTTTTAAAGGAATACTACCTGCAACTGAGGTTTTTCATGATGGAGATAAGCTCTGCCTGTTCCCAATAGGCTCCCTCAGCTGAATTAAAGAAACACAGCTATGTCTTGAAAGAAAACCATTTTTGTCAGAAGCAGGAGAATCCAGCACATTATATCCCTGTGAGAATTGAAGTAGGGTCTGTATGGACTACATCTGCATCTTAGGGTTTACAAGGTGGACTTGGGTGCCCTTTTGTCCAAATCGGCCTATTCATGTGACTTGAAAAACACATGTATCTCCCGAAAGAAAATCATCTCTGGTAGAATCAGGAGCATAAGATACCTTGTTTCCTATGAGAAATCACTTTGCTTTATGAGAAACACAACTTCCTGCAACTTACGTTTTTTGAAGCTGGGGATATTCACTTTCTGTTCCAAATAAACCTCTTCTGTGGAGTTGAAGAAATACCTGTATTTCTGGGTAGAAAACAATATGTTTGAGAAGCAGGAGCTTCTAGCACATTGGTTTCCTGTGAGAATTGAGTTCGTTTTGGAAGGAATACTTCCAGCATTTTATGTGTTTCAAGGTGGAGATACGCTGTCTGTGTTCCTTAAAGCTTACACTACTGAGTTGTAGAAAGAAATGTATCTTTCGAAGAGAACCATTTTGTCATAGAAGCAGGAGCATCTACCCCATTGGTCCCCTGTGAGAATAGCTTACTTTTTGAAAGGGATGCTACCTGCAACTTAGGATTTTACACGTGGACATAGGCTAAGTGACCTCAATTGAAGAAAACCATGTGTCTCTTGAAGAAAACCAGCTGTGATATAAGCAGGTGCATATAACACATTATTTTTCTGGGAGATTGAGTTCTTTTTTCCATGGAATACATCCTACAATTTAGGTTTTTCAAGGTGGATATAGGCTGTCTATGTTCCAAATACGTCTATTAAGCAGAATTACAGAAAGAGAGGTATCCCTTCAACGAAAACTATCAATGATAGAAGCAGGAACATCTAGCACATAGTTTTCCAGTAAGAATTGGGTAGCTTTTTTAAGAAAAAATTCCTGCATATAGGAGTATTCAAGGTGGAGGAAGGCTCGTTCTGTTCCCAATAGGTCTCTTTAGCCATGCTGAATAAACACATATGTCATTCAAAAGAAAACCATCTGTATTAAAAGCAGAAGCATCAAGCACATTGTTTCCTTGTGAGAATTAAGTCAGTTTCTGAAATGAATATTGTCTGTAACTTACGTGTTTCAATTTGAAGGTAGGCTCTCTTTGTTTCAAATAGGCGTATTCAGCAGAGTTGAAGAAACACATGGAACTTTCAAAAGAAAACCATTCGTGTTATAAGCAAGCACATTGAGGACGTTCTTTGCTGTGAGAATTACCTTAGTTTTTCAATGAAATACTACGTGCAACTTAGGTTTTTCAAGGTGGAGATAGGCTCTGTTTGTTAGCACAGGTCTATTTAGCTGATTTGAAAAACATATGCGCCACTCTAAAGAAAATGATCTATGTTAGATGTGCCACTGCTAACACATGGTTTCACAGTGACAACTGTGTTAGTTTTGAAAGGAATACTTCCTGCAAACCTGAGTTTACTAGGTGGAGAAGGCTCATTTGTGCTGAATTGGCCTATTCACCTGAGTAGAAAAAACACATCTAACATTCCAAGGAAAACCATCTGTGATAGAAACTGCAGCATCTAGACGGTGGTTTCCCTGTGAGAATTCAGTTATTTTTTGAAATTAATCCTTCCTGAAAAGTTTGTTTTTCAGGATGCACTTAGGGTCTTTTGGATCCTAAGAAGACTATTTAGCAGAGTTGAAGAAACACATGTACCTGTCGACATAAAAGCTTTTGTGTTAGACCCAGGAACAAATAGCACATTATTTTGCTGTGAGAATTGTTCTGGTTTTTGTAAGGAATACTTCCTGCATATCAGAATTTACAAGGTGGAGAAAGGCTCATTTTCTTCGAAGTTGCCCTCTTCAGCTAAGTTGAGGAAACCCATGAACCTCATGATAGAAAACAATCTGTGTTGCAAGCAGGAGCATCTAGCACATTGTTTGTTGTGAGAAACAGTTGTCTGACGAGATACTTTCAGCAAGGTAGGTTTCTCAGGATGAGGATACGCTCCATTTTTTCCGAAAGGCCTACTCAGCTGAGTTGAAAAAACTCATGCATCTTTCAAATGATAATCATTTGTGTTAGAAACACGAGTATGTACCCCTTTGGTTCCCTTTGAGAACTCTTATTGTTCTTGAAAGGAATACTATCTGCAACTCAGGTTACTCAAGATGGAGATAGGCTCCCTGTGTTCCAAATAGGCCTATTCCGCAGAGTTGCAGAAACACATACATCTCTCGAAATAAACCATGTGTGTTAGAAACCGGAGCACCTATCACTTTGTTTCCCTATGAGAATTGTGTTAGTTATTGAAAGGAATACTTCCTGCAACTTAGATTTTTCAAGCTGGCTATACCTGCTTTTTGTTCTAAACAAACCTACTGAGCGGTATGGAAGAAAACCATGCATCTCTCAAAAACAAAACCTCTACAAAACATGCAGGAATATCTAGCAAATTACTTCGTGCAGAGAACTGAGTTAGTTTTTGAAATTAATACTTCCTGGAAATTGGTTCTTGATGGGGGAAATAGGCTCTGTGTGCCTGAATTATGCCTATTCCACTGATTTGAAGATATCCATGTACTTCTGTAATGGAAATCATCTGACTGGGGAGCGGGATAGCATAGCACATTGTTCTCCTGTGGGAACTGAGTTTGTTTTGTTAAGGATTCTCAGGCAAATTAGGTGTTTCATTGAGGAGATAGACTCTCTGTATTCCAAACAGGACTTCAGCTGTGTAGAAGAACCAACCACATGTATCTTTTGAGAGAAAACCATTTGTGTTTGAAACACAAGAATCTAGCACATTGTTTCCCGATGAGAACTGAGTTTGGTTTTGGAATGAATACTCCCTGCAACTAAGGTTTTTCAAGGAGGTGATAGGCTATTTTTCTTCCAAATAGTCCAATTCAGCTAAGATGAGGAAACTCATGTTGCACGGCAAGGACAAACAACTATGTGAGAAGCTCTAGCATCTAGCACAATGCTTACCTGAGAAAATTGAGGTTGTGTTAGAATGCAATACCTCCTGCAAATCACAATTTGCATGGTGGAGGAAGGCTCATTTTGTTCGAAATAGGACTATTCCCCTAAGTTGAAGGAATTCATATATCTCTTGAAAGAAAACCACAGTGTGAAAAGCAGGAACATCTAGCACCTTCTTTCACTGTGAGAACTGAGTTAGTTTTGAAATGGGATATGGCCTGTCACATAGGTTTTTTCAGGTGGAGAAAGGCTCTCTTCCTTACAAAAGGCCTATTCAGTTGAGTTCAAGATACACATGTATCTCTCGAAATAAAACCATCTGAGTTAGAAAGGGGAGCATTCAGCACCTTCTGTCCAAGTGAGAATTCACTGAGTTTTGGAAATTCTTCCTGCAAGTGAAGCTTTTCAAGGTGGAGAAAGGCTTTCTTTGTTCCAATTACGCCTATTCAAGCCTTACTGAGGAAACACATGTATGTCTTGAAAGTAAGCCATCTGTCTTAGAAGCAAAAGCATGTGGCACATTGTTTTTCTGTGAGAACTGAGTCAGCCTTTTATAAGGAATACTCACGTCAATGTTTGATTTTCAAGGTGGACGTAAGCTCTCTTTGTTCCAAATAGGACTATTCTGTTGAGTTGGGGAAACACATGTGTCTTTTGAATGTATACTATTTGTTTTAGAAGCAGGAGCACGTACCACATTGGTTCTCTGCGTAAATTGAGTTAATTTTTTAAAGGAATACTACCTGCAACTGAGGTTTATCATGATGGAGATAAGCTCTGCCTGTTCCCAATAGGCTCCCTCAGCTGAATTAAAGAAACACAGCTATGTCTTGAAAGAAAACCATTTTTGTCAGAAGCAGGAGAATCCAGCACATTATATCCCTGTGAGAATAGAAGTAGGGTCTGTATGGACTACATCTGCATCTTAGGGTTTACAAGGTGGACTTGGGTGCCCTTTTGTCCAAATCAGCCTATTCATGTGACTTGAAAAACACATGTATCTCCCGAAAGAAAATCATCTCTGGTAGAATCAGGAGCATAAGATACCTTGTTTCCTATGAGAAATCACTTTGCTTTATGAGAAACACAACTTCCTGCAACTTACGTTTTTTGAAGCTGGGGATATTCACTTTCTGTTCCAAATAGACCTCTTCTGTGGAGTTGAAGAAATACCTGTATTTCTGGGTAGAAAACAATATGTTTGAGAAGCAGGAGCATCTAGCACATTGGTTTCCTGTGAGAATTGAGTTCGTTTTGGAAGGAATACTTCCAGCATTTTATGTGTTTCAAGGTGGAGATACGCTGTCTGTGTTCCTTAAAGCTTACACTACTGAGTTGTAGAAAGAAATGTATCTTTCGAAGAGAACCATTTTGTCATAGAAGCAGGAGCATCTACCCCATTGGTCCCCTGTGAGAATAGCCTACTTTTTGAAAGGGATGCTACCTGCAACAGAGGATTTTCCACGTGGACATAGGCCAACTGACCTCAATTGAAGAAAACCATGTGTCTCTTGAAGAAAACCAGCTGTGATATAAGCAGGAGCATCTAACACATTATTTTTCTGGGAGATTGAGTTCTTTTTTCAATGGAATACATCCTACAATGTAGGTTTTTCAAGGTGGATATAGGCTCTCTATGTTCCAAATAGGTCTATTAAGCAGAATTACAGAAAGAGAGGTATCCCTTCAACGAAAACTATCAATGATAGAAGCAGGAACATCTAGCACATTGTTTTCCAGTAAGAATTGGTTAGCTTTTTAAAGAAAAAATTCCTGCATATCAGAGTATTCAAGGTGGAGGAAGTCTCGTTCTGTTCCCAATAGGTCACTTTAGCCATGCTGAATAAACATATATGTCATTCAAAAGAAAACCATCTGTATTAAAAGCAGAAGCATCAAGCACATTGTTTCCTTGTGAGAATTAAGTCAGTTTCTGAAATGAATATTGTCTGTAACTTACGTGTTTCAATTTGAAGGTAGGCTCTCTTTGTTTCAAATAGGCGTATTCAGCAGAGTTGAAGAAACACATGGAACTTTCAAAAGAAAACCATTCGTGTTATAAGCAAGCACATGGAGGACTTTCTTTGCTGTGAGAATTGCCTTAGTTTTTCAATGAAATACTACGTGCAACTTAGGTTTTTCAAGGTGGAGATAGGCTCTGTTTGTTAGCACAGGTCTATTCAGCTGATTTGAAAAACATATGTGCCACTCTAAAGAAAATGATCTATGTTAGATGTGCCACTGCTAACACATGGTTTCACAGTGACAACTGTGTTAGTTTTGAAAGGAATACTTCCTGCAAACCTGAGTTTACTAGGTGGAGAAGGCTCATTTGTGCTGAATTGGCCTATTCACCTGAGTAGAAAAAACACATCTAACATTCCAAGGAAAACCATCTGTGATAGAAACTGCAGCATCTAGACGGTGGTTTCCCTGTGAGAATTCAGTTATTTTTTGAAATTAATCCTTCCTGAAAAGTTTGTTTTTCAGGATGCACTTAGGCTCTTTTGGATCCTAAGAAGACTATTTAGCAGAGTTGAAGAAACACATGTACCTGTCGACATAAAAGCTTTAGTGTTAGACCCAGGAACAAATAGCACATTATTTTGCTGTGAGAATTGTTCTGGTTTTTGTAAGGAATACTTCCTGCATATCAGAATTTACAAGGTGGAGAAAGGCTCATTTTCTTCGAAGTTGCCCTGTTCAGCTAAGTTGAGGAAACCCATGAACCTCATGATAGAAAACAATCTGTGTTACAAGCAGGAGCATCTAGCACATTGTTTGTTGTGAGAAACAGTCGGATTTCTGACGAGATACTTTCAGCAACGTAGGTTTCTCAGGATGTGGATAGGCTCCATTTTTTCCGAAAGTCCTACTCAGCTGAGTTGAAAAAACTCAGGCATCTTTCAAATGATAATCATTTGTGTTAGAAACACGAGTATGTACCCCTTTGGTTCCCTTTGAGAACTCTTATTGTTCTTGAAAGGAATACTATCTGGAACTCAGGTTACTCAAGACGGAGATAGGCTCACTGTCTTCCAAATAGGCCTATTCCGCAGAGTTGCAGAAACACATACATCTCTCGAAATAAACCATGTGTGTTAGAAACAGGAGCACCTATCACTTTGTTTCCCTATGAGAATTGTGTTAGTTATTGAAAGGAATACTTCCTGCATCTTAGATTTTTCAAGTTGGCTATACCTGCTTTTTGTTCTAAACAAACCTACTGAGCTGTATGGAAGAAAACCATGTATCTCTCAAAAAGAAAACCTCTACAAAACATGCAGGAATATCTAGCAAATTACTTCGTGCAGAGAACTGAGTTAGTTTTTGAAATTAATACTTCCTGCAAATAGGTTCTTCATGGGGGAAATAGGCTCTGTGTGCCCCAATTACGCCTATTCGACTGGCTTAAAGATATCCATGTACTTCTGTAATGAAAATCATCTGACTGGGGAGCGGGATAGTCTAGCACATTGTTCTCCTGTGAGGATTGAGTTTGTTTCGGGAAGGATTCTCAGGCAAACTAGGTGTTTCATTGAGGAGATAGCCTCTCTTTATTCCAAACAGGCCTTCAGCTGATTAGAAGAACCACATGTATCTTTTGAGAGAAAACCATTTGTGTTTGAAACACAAGAATCTAGCACATTGTTTCCCGATGAGAACTGAGTTTGGTTTTGGAATGAATACTCCCTGCAACTAAGGTTTTTCAAGGAGGTGATAGGCTATTTTTCTTCCAAATAGTCCAACTCAGCTAAGATGAGGAAACTCATGTTGCACGGCAAGGACAAACAACTATGTGAGAAGCTCTAGCATCTAGCACAATGCTTACCTGAGAGAATTGAGGTTGTGTTAGAATGCAATACCTCCTGCAAATCACAATTTGCATGGTGGAGGAAGGCTCATTTTGTTCGAAATAGGACTATTCCCCTAAGTTGAAGGAATTCATATATCTCTTGAAAGAAAACCACAGTGTGAAAAGTAGGAACATCTAGCACCTTCTTTCACTGTGAGAACTGAGTTAGTTTTGAAATGGGATATGGCCTGTCACATAGGTTTTTTCAGGTGGAGAAAGGCTCTCTTCATTGCAAAAGGCCTATTCAGTTGAGTTCAAGATACACATGTATCTCTCGAAATAAAACCATCTGAGTTAGAAAGGGGAGCATTCAGCACCTTCTGTCCAAGTGAGAATTCACTGAGTTTTGGAAATTCTTCCTGCAAGTGAAGCTTTTCAAGGTGGAGAAAGGCTTTCTTTGTTCCAATTACGCCTATTCAAGCCTTACTGAGGAAACACATGTATGTCTTGAAAGTAAGCCATCTGTCTTAGAAGCAAAAGCATGTGGCACATTGTTTTTCTGTGAGAACTGAGTCAGCCTTTTATAAGGAATACTCACGTCAATGTTTGATTTTCAAGGTGGACGTAAGCTCTCTTTGTTCCAAATAGGACTATTCTGTTGAGTTGGGGAAGCACATGTGTCTTTTGAATGTATACTATTTGTTTTAGAAGCAGGAGCACGTACCACATTGGTTCTCTGCGTAAATTGAGTTAATTTTTTAAAGGAATACTACCTGCAACTGAGGTTTTTCTTGATGGAGATAAGCTCTGCCTTTTCCCAATAGGCTCCCTCAGCTGAATTAAAGAAACACAGCTATGTCTTGAAAGAAAACCATTTTTGTCAGAAGCAGGAGAATCCAGCACATTATATCCCTGTGAGAATAGAAGTAGGGTCTGTATGGACTACATCTGCATCTTAGGGTTTACAAGGTGGACTTGGGTGCCCTTTTGTCCAAATCAGCCTATTCATGTGACTTGAAAAACACATGTATCTCCCGAAAGAAAATCATCTCTGGTAGAATCAGGAGCATAAGATACCTTGTTTCCTATGAGAAATCACTTTGCTTTATGAGAAACACAACTTCCTGCAACTTACGTTTTTTGAAGCTGGGGATATTCACTTTCTGTTCCAAGTAGACCTCTTCTGTGGAGTTGAAGAAATACCTGTATTTCTGGGTAGAAAACAATATGTTTGAGAAGCAGGAGCTTCTAGCACATTGGTTTCCTGTGAGAATTGAGTTCGTTTTGGAAGGAATATTTCCAGCATTTTATGTGTTTCAAGGTGGAGATACGCTGTCTGTGTTCCTTAAAGCTTACACTACTGAGTTGTAGAAAGAAATGTATCTTTCGAAGAGAACCATTTTGTCCTAGAAGCAGGAGCATCTACCCCATTGGTCCCCTGTGAGAATAGCTTACTTTTGAAAGGGATGCTACCTGCAACAGAGGATTTTCCACGTGGACGTAGGCCAACTGACCTCAATTGAAGAAAACCATGTGTCTCTTGAAGAAAACCAGCTGTGATATAAGCAGGAGCATCTAACACATTATTTTTCTGGGAGATTGAGTTCTTTTTTCAATGGAATACATCCTACAATGTAGGTTTTTCAAGGTGGATATAGGCTCTCTATGTTCCAAATAGGTCTATTAAGCAGAATTACAGAAAGAGAGGTATCCCTTCAACGAAAACTATCAATGATAGAAGCAGGAACATCTAGCACATTGTTTTCCAGTAAGAATTGGTTAGCTTTTTAAAGAAAAAATTCCTGCATATCAGAGTATTCAAGGTGGAGGAAGGCTCGTTCTGTTCCCAATAGGTCTCTTTAGCCATGCTGAATAAACACATATGTCATTCAAAAGAAAACCATCTGTATTAAAAGCAGAAGCATCAAGCACATTGTTTCCTTGTGAGAATTAAGTCAGTTTCTGAAATGAATATTGTCTGTAACTTACGTGTTTCAATTTGAAGGTAGGCTCTCTTTGTTTCAAATAGGCGTATTCAGCAGAGTTGAAGAAACACATGGAACTTTCAAAAGAAAACCATTCGTGTTATAAGCAAGCACATGGAGGACTTTCTTTGCTGTGAGAATTGCCTTAGTTTTTCAATGAAATACTACGTGCAACTTAGGTTTTTCAAGGTGGAGATAGGCTCTGTTTGTTAGCACAGGTCTATTCAGCTGATTTGAAAAACATATGTGCCACTCTAAAGAAAATGATCTATGTTAGATGTGCCACTGCTAACACATGGTTTCACAGTGACAACTGTGTTAGTTTTGAAAGGAATACTTCCTGCAAACCTGAGTTTACTAGGTGGAGAAGGCTCATTTGTGCTGAATTGGCCTATTCACCTGAGTAGAAAAAACACATCTAACATTCCAAGGAAAACCATCTGTGATAGAAACTGCAGCATCTAGACGGTGGTTTCCCTGTGAGAATTCAGTTATTTTTTGAAATTAATCCTTCCTGAAAGTTTGTTTTTCAGGATGCACTTAGGCTCTTTTGGATACTAAGAAGACTATTTAGCAGAGTTGAAGAAACACATGTACCTGTCGACATAAAACCATTTGTGTTAGACCCAGTAACAAATAGCACATTATTTTGCTGTGAGAATTGTTCTGGTTTTTGTAAGGAATACTTCCTGCATATCAGAATTTACAAGGTGGAGAAAGGCTCATTTTCTTCGAAGTTGCCCTCTTCAGCTAAGTTGAGGAAACCCATGAACCTCATGAAAGTAAACAATCTGTGTTGCAAGCAGGAGCATCTAGCACATTGTTTGTTGTGAGAAACAGTTGTCTGACGAGATATTTTCAGCAAGGTAGGTTTCTCAGGATGAGGATACGCTCCATTTTTTCCGAAAGGCCTACTCAGCTGAGTTGAAAAAACTCATGCATCTTTCAAATGATAATCATTTGTGTTAGAAACACGAGTATGTACCCCTTTGGTTCCCTTTGAGAACTCTTATTGTTCTTGAAAGGAATACTATCTGCAACTCAGGTTACTCAAGATGGAGATAGGCTCCCTGTGTTCCAAATAGGCCTATTCCGCAGAGTTGCAGAAACACATACATCTCTCGAAATAAACCATGTGTGTTAGAAACCGGAGCACCTATCACTTTGTTTCCCTATGAGAATTGTGTTAGTTATTGAAAGGAATACTTCCTGCAACTTAGATTTTTCAAGCTGGCTATACCTGCTTTTTGTTCTAAACAAACCTACTGAGCGGTATGGAAGAAAACCATGCATCTCTCAAAAACAAAACCTCTACAAAACATGCAGGAATATCTAGCAAATTACTTCGTGCAGAGAACTGAGTTAGTTTTTGAAATTAATACTTCCTGGAAATTGGTTCTTGATGGGGGAAATAGGCTCTGTGTGCCTGAATTATGCCTATTCCACTGATTTGAAGATATCCATGTACTTCTGTAATGGAAATCATCTGACTGGGGAGCGGGATAGCCAAGCACATTGTTCTCCTGTGAGGATTGAGTTTGTTTCGGGAAGGATTCTCAGGCAAATTAGGTGTTTCATTGAGGAGATAGCCTCTCTTTATTCCAAACAGGCCTTCGGCTGAATAGAAGAACCACATGTATCTTTTGAGAGAAAACCATTTGTGTTTGAAACACAAGAATCTAGCACATTGTTTCCCGATGAGAACTGAGTTTGGTTTTGGAATGAATACTCCCTGCAACTAAGGTTTATCAAGGAGGTGGTAGGCTATTTTTCTTCCAAATAGTCCAATGCAGCTAAGATGAGGAAACTCATGTTGCACGGCAAGGACAAACATCTATGTGAGAAGCTCTAGCATCTAGCACAATGCTTTCCTGAGAGAATTGAGATTGTGTTAGAAAGGAATACCTCCTGCAAATCACAATTTGCATGGTGGAGGAAGGCTCATTTTGTTCGAAATAGGACTATTCCCCTAAGTTGAAGGAATTCATATATCTCTTGAAAGAAAACCACAGTGTGAGAAGTAGGAACATCTAGCACCTTCTTTCACTGTGAGAACTGAGTTAGTTTTGAAATGGGATATGGCCTGTCACATAGGTTTTTTCAGGTGCAGAAAGGCTCTCTTCCTTGCAAAAGGCCTATTCAGTTGAGTTCAAGATACACTTGTATCTCTCGAAATAAAACCATATGAGTTAGAAAGGGGAGCATTCAGCACCTTCTGTCCAAGTGAGAATTCACTGAGTTTTGGAAATTCTTCCTGCAAGTGAAGCTTTTAAGGTGGAGACAGGCTTTCTTTGTTCCAAGGAGGCCTATTCAAGCCTTACTGAGGAATCACATGTATGTCTTGAAAGTTAGCCATCTGTCTTAGAAGCAAAAGCATGTGGCACATTGTTTTTCTGTGAGAACTGAGTCAGCCTTTTATAAGGAATACTCACGTCAATGTTTGATTTTCAAGGTGGACGTAAGCTCTCTTTGTTCCAAATAGGACTATTCTGTTGAGTTGGGGAAACACATGTGTCTTTTGAATGTATACTATTTGTTTTAGAAGCAGGAGCACGTACCACATTGGTTCCCTGCGTAAATTGAGTTAATTTTTTAAAGGAATACTACCTGCAACTGAGGTTTTCCATGATGGAGATAAGCTCTGCCTGTTCCCAATAGGCTCCATAAGCTGAATTAAAGCAACACAGCGATGTTTTGAAAGAAAACCACTTTTGTCAGAAGCAGGAAAACCCAGCACATTATATCCCTGTGAGAATTGAAGTAGGGTCTGTATGGACTACATCTGCATCTTAGGGTTTACAAGGTGGACTTGGGTGCCCTTTTGTCCAAATCGGCCTATTTATGTGACTTGAAAAACACATGTATCTCCCGAAAGAAAATCATCTCTGGTAGAATCAGGAGCATAAGATACCTTGTTTCCTATGAGAAATCACTTTGCTTTATGAGAAACACAACTTCCTGCAACTTACGTTTTTTGAAGCTGGGGATATTCACTTTCTGTTCCAAAAAGACCTCTTCTGTGGAGTTGAAGAAATACCTGTATTTCTGGGTAGAAAACAATATGTCTGAGAAGCAGGAGCATCTAGCACATTGGTTTCCTGTGAGAATTGAGTTCGTTTTGGAAGGAATACTTCCAGCATTTTATGTGTTTCAAGGTGGAGATACGCTGTCTGTGTTCCTTAAAGCTTACACTACTGAGTTGTAGAAACAAATGTTTCTTTCGAACAGAACCATTTTATCATAGAAGCAGGAGCATCTACCCCATTGGTCCCCTGTGAGAATGGCTTAGTTTTTGAAAGGGATGCTACCTGCAACAGAGGATTTCCACGTTGACATAGGCCAACTGACCTCGATTGAAGAAAACCATGCGTCTGTTGAAGAAAGCCAGCTGTGATATAAGCAGGAGCATCTAACACATTATTTTTCTGGGAGATTGAGTTCTTTTTTCAATGGAATACCTCCTGCAATTTAGGTTTTTCAAGGTGGGTATAGGTTCTCTATGTTCCAAATAGGTCTATTTAGCAGAATTACAGAAAGAGAGGTATCCCTTCAATGAAAACTATCAATGATAGAAGCAGGAACATCTAGCACATTGTTTTCCAGTAAGAATTGGTTAGCTTTTTAAAGAAAAAATTCCTGCATATCAGAGTATTCAAGGTGGAGGAAGGCTCGTTCTGTTCCCAATAGGTCTCTTTAGCCATGCTGAATAAACACATATGTCATTCAAAAGAAAACCATCTGTATTAAAAGCAGAAGCATCAAGCACATTGTTTCCTTGTGAGAATTAAGTCAGTTTCTGAAAGGAATATTGTCTGTAACTTACGTGTTTCAATTTGAAGGTAGGCTCTCTTTGTTTCAAATAGGCGTATTCAGCAGAGTTGAAGAAACACATGGAACTTTCAAAAGAAAACCATTCGTGTTATAAGAAGCACATTGAGGACTTTCTTTCCTGTGAGAATTGCCTTAGTTTTTCAATGAAATACTACGTGCAACTTAGGTTTTTCAAGGTGGAGATAGGCTCTGTTTGTTAGCACAGGTCTATTCAGCTGATTTGAAAAACATATGTGCCACTCTAAAGAAAATGATCTATGTTAGATGTGCCACTGCTAACACATGGTTTCACAGTGACAACTGTGTTAGTTTTGAAAGGAATACTTCCTGCAAACCTGAGTTTACTAGGTGGAGAAGGCTCATTTGTGCTGAATTGGCCTATTCACCTGAGTAGAAAAAGCACGTCTAACATTCCAAGGAAAACCATCTGTGATAGAAACTGCAGCATCTAGCCTGTGGTTTCCCTGTGAGAATTCAGTTATTTTTTGAAATTAATCCTTCCTGAAAAGTTTGTTTTTCAGGATGCACTTCGGCTCTTTTGGATCCTAAGAAGACTATTTAGCAGAGTTGAAGAAACACATGTACCTGTTGACATAAAACCTTTTGTGTTAGACCCAGGAACAAATAGCACATTATCTTGCTGTGAGAATTGTTCTGGTTTTTGTAAGGAATACTTCCTGCATATCAGAATTTACAAGGTGGAGAAAGGCTCATTTTCTTCGAAGTTGCCCTCTTCAGCTAAGTTGAGGAAACCCATGAACCTCATGATAGAAAACAATCTGTGTTACAAGCAGGAGCATCTAGCACATTGTTTGTTGTGAGAAACAGTCGGATTTCTGACGAGATACTTTCAGCAACGTAGGTTTCTCAGGATGTGGATAGGCTCCATTTTTTCCGAAAGTCCTACTCAGCTGAGTTGAAAAAACTCAGGCATCTTTCAAATGATAATCCTTTGTGTTAGAAACACGAGTATGTACCCCTTTGGTTCCCTTTGAGAACTCTTATTGTTCTTGAAAGGAATACTATCTGGAACTCAGGTTACTCAAGACGGACATAGGCTCACTGTGTTCCAAATAGGACTATTCCGCAGAGTTGCAGAAACACATACATCTCTCGAAATAAACCATGTGTGTTAGAAACAGGAGCACCTATCACTTTGTTTCCCTATGAGAATTGTGTTAGTTATTGAAAGGAATACTTCCTGCATCTTAGATTTTTCAACTTGGCTATACCTGCTTTTTGTTCTAAACAAACCTACTGAGCTGTAAGGAAGAAAACCATGTATCTCTGAAAAACAAAACCTCTACAAAACATGCAGGAATATCTAGCAAATTACTTCGTGCAGAGAACTGAGTTAGTTTTTGAAATTAATACTTCCTGGAAATAGGTTCTTCATGGGGGAAATAGGCTCTGTGTGCCCCAATTTCGCCTATTCGACTGGCTTAAAGATATCCATGTACTTCTGTAATGAAAATCATCTGACTGGGGAGCGGGATAGTCTAGCACATTGTTCTCCTGTGAGGATTGAGTTTGTTTCGGGAAGGATTCTCAGGCAAACTAGGTGTTTCATTGAGGAGATAGCCTCTCTTTATTCCAAACAGGCCTTCAGCTGATTAGAAGAACCACATGTATCTTTTGAGAGAAAACCATTTGTGTTTGAAACACAAGAATCTAGCACATTGTTTCCCGATGAGAACTGAGTTTGGTTTTGGAATGAATACTCCCTGCAACTAAGGTTTTTCAAGGAGGTGATAGGCTATTTTTCTTCCAAATAGTCCAACTCAGCTAAGATGAGGAAACTCATGTTGCACGGCAAGGACAAACAACTATGTGAGAAGCTCTAGCATCTAGCACAATGCTTACCTGAGAGAATTGAGGTTGTGTTAGAATGCAATACCTCCTGCAAATCACAATTTGCATGGTGGAGGAAGGCTCATTTTGTTCGAAATAGGACTATTCCCCTAAGTTGAAGGAATTCATATATCTCTTGAAAGAAAACCACAGTGTGAAAAGTAGGAACATCTAGCACCTTCTTTCACTGTGAGAACTGAGTTAGTTTTGAAATGGGATATGGCCTGTCACATAGGTTTTTTCAGGTGGAGAAAGGCTCTCTTCCTTGCAAAAGGCCTATTCAGTTGAGTTCAAGATACACATGTATCTCTCGAAATAAAACCATCTGAGTTAGAAAGGGGAGCATTCAGCACCTTCTGTCCAAGTGAGAATTCACTGAGTTTTGGAAATTCTTCCTGCAAGTGAAGCTTTTCAAGGTGGAGAAAGGCTTTCTTTGTTCCAATTACGCCTATTCAAGCCTTACTGAGGAAACACATGTATGTCTTGAAAGTAAGCCATCTGTCTTAGAAGCAAAAGCATGTGGCACATTGTTTTTCTGTGAGAACTGAGTCAGCCTTTCATAAGGAATACTCACGTCAATGTTTGATTTTCAAGGTGGACGTAAGCTCTCTTTGTTCCAAATAGGACTATTCTGTTGAGTTGGGGAAGCACATGTGTCTTTTGAATGTATACTATTTGTTTTAGAAGCAGGAGCACGTACCACATTGGTTCTCTGCGTAAATTGAGTTAATTTTTTAAAGGAATACTACCTGCAACTGAGGTTTTTCTTGATGGAGATAAGCTCTGCCTGTTCCCAATAGGCTCCCTCAGCTGAATTAAAGAAACACAGCTATGTCTTGAAAGAAAACCATTTTTGTCAGAAGCAGGAGAATCCAGCACATTATATCCCTGTGAGAATTGAAGTAGGGTCTGTATGGACTACATCTGCATCTTAGGGTTTACAAGGTGGACTTGGGTGCCCTATTGTCCAAATCGGCCTATTCATGTGACTTGAAAAACACATGTATCTCCCGAAAGAAAATCATCTCTGGTAGAATCAGGAGCATAAGATACCTTGTTTCCTATGAGAAATCACTTTGCTTTATGAGAAACACAACTTCCTGCAACTTACGTTTTTTGAAGCTGGGGATATTCACTTTCTGTTCCAAATAGACCTCTTCTGTGGAGTTGAAGAAATACCTGTATTTCTGGGTAGAAAACAATATGTTTGAGAAGCAGGAGCTTCTAGCACATTGGTTTCCTGTGAGAATTGAGTTCGTTTTGGAAGGAATACTTCCAGCATTTTATGTGTTTCAAGGTGGAGATACGCTGTCTGTGTTCCTTAAAGCTTACACTACTGAGTTGTAGAAAGAAATGTATCTTTCGAAGAGAACCATTTTGTCCTAGAAGCAGGAGCATCTACCCCATTGGTCCCCTGTGAGAATAGCTTACTTTTTGAAAGGGATGCTACCTGCAACAGAGGATTTTCCACGTGGACGTAGGCCAACTGACCTCAATTGAAGAAAACCATGTGTCTCTTGAAGAAAACCAGCTGTGATATAAGCAGGAGCATCTAACACATTATTTTTCTGGGAGATTGAGTTCTTTTTTCAATGGAATACATCGTACAATGTAGGTTTTTCAAGGTGGATATAGGCTCTCTATGTTCCAAATAGGTCTATTAAGCAGAATTACAGAAAGAGAGGTATCCCTTCAACGAAAACTATCAATGATAGAAGCAGGAACATCTAGCACATTGTTTTCCAGTAAGAATTGTTTAGCTTTTTAAAGAAAAAATTCCTGCATATCAGAGTATTCAAGGTGGAGGAAGGCTCGTTCTGTTCCCAATAGGTCTCTTTAGCCATGCTGAATAAACACATATGTCATTCAAAAGAAAACCATCTGTATTAAAAGCAGAAGCATCAAGCACATTGTTTCCTTGTGAGAATTAAGTCAGTTTCTGAAATGAATATTGTCTGTAACTTACGTGTTTCAATTTGAAGGTAGGCTCTCTTTGTTTCAAATAGGCGTATTCAGCAGAGTTGAAGAAACACATGGAACTTTCAAAAGAAAACCATTCGTGTTATAAGCAAGCACATGGAGGACTTTCTTTGCTGTGAGAATTGCCTTAGTTTTTCAATGAAATACTACGTGCAACTTAGGTTTTTCAAGGTGGAGATAGGCTCTGTTTGTTAGCACAGGTCTATTCAGCTGATTTGAAAAACATATGTGCCACTCTAAAGAAAATGATCTATGTTAGATGTGCCACTGCTAACACATGGTTTCACAGTGACAACTGTGTTAGTTTTGAAAGGAATACTTCCTGCAAACCTGAGTTTACTAGGTGGAGAAGGCTCATTTGTGCTGAATTGGCCTATTCACCTGAGTAGAAAAAACACATCTAACATTCCAAGGAAAACCATCTGTGATAGAAACTGCAGCATCTAGACGGTGGTTTCCCTGTGAGAATTCAGTTATTTTTTGAAATTAATCCTTCCTGAAAAGTTTGTTTTTCAGGATGCACTTAGGCTCTTTTGGATCCTAAGAAGACTATTTAGCAGAGTTGAAGAAACACATGTACCTGTCGACATAAAACCATTTGTGTTAGACCCAGGAACAAATAGCACATTACTTTGCTGTGAGAATTGTTCTGGTTTTTGTAAGGAATACTTCCTGCATATCAGAATTTACAAGGTGGAGAAAGGCTCATTTTCTTCGAAGTTGCCCTCTTCAGCTAAGTTGAGGAAACCCATGAACCTCATGATAGAAAACAATCTGTGTTACAAGCAGGAGCATCTAGCACATTGTTTGTTGTGAGAAACAGTCGGATTTCTGACGAGATACTTTCAGCAACGTAGGTTTCTCAGGATGTGGATAGGCTCCATTTTTTCCGAAAGTCCTACTCAGCTGAGTTGAAAAAACTCAGGCATCTTTCAAATGATAATCATTTGTGTTAGAAACACGAGTATGTACCCCTTTGGTTCCCTTTGAGAACTCTTATTGTTCTTGAAAGGAATACTATCTGGAACTCAGGTTACTCAAGACGGAGATAGGCTCACTGTCTTCCAAATAGGCCTATTCCGCAGAGTTGCAGAAACACATACATCTCTCGAAATAAACCATGTGTGTTAGAAACAGGAGCACCTATCACTTTGTTTCCCTATGAGAATTGTGTTAGTTATTGAAAGGAATACTTCCTGCATCTTAGATTTTTCAAGTTGGCTATACCTGCTTTTTGTTCTAAACAAACCTACTGAGCTGTATGGAAGAAAACCATGTATCTCTCAAAAACAAAACCTCTACAAAACATGCAGGAATATCTAGCAAATTACTTCGTGCAGAGAACTGAGTTAGTTTTTGAAATTAATACTTCCTGCAAATAGGTTCTTCATGGGGGAAATAGGCTCTGTGTGCCCCAATTACGCCTATTCGACTGGCTTAAAGATATCCATGTACTTCTGTAATGAAAATCATCTGACTGGGGAGCGGGATAGTCTAGCACATTGTTCTCCTGTGAGGATTGAGTTTGTTTCGGGAAGGATTCTCAGGCAAACTAGGTGTTTCATTGAGGAGATAGCCTCTCTTTATTCCAAACAGGCCTTCAGCTGATTAGAAGAACCACATGTATCTTTTGAGAGAAAACCATTTGTGTTTGAAACACAAGAATCTAGCACATTGTTTCCCGATGAGAACTGAGTTTGGTTTTGGAATGAATACTCCCTGCAACTAAGGTTTTTCAAGGAGGTGATAGGCTATTTTTCTTCCAAATAGTCCAACTCAGCTAAGATGAGGAAACTCATGTTGCACGGCAAGGACAAACAACTATGTGAGAAGCTCTAGCATCTAGCACAATGCTTACCTGAGAGAATTGAGGTTGTGTTAGAATGCAATACCTCCTGCAAATCACAATTTGCATGGTGGAGGAAGGCTCATTTTGTTCGAAATAGGACTATTCCCCTAAGTTGAAGGAATTCATATATCTCTTGAAAGAAAACCACAGTGTGAAAAGTAGGAACATCTAGCACCTTCTTTCACTGTGAGAACTGAGTTAGTTTTGAAATGGGATATGGCCTGTCACATAGGTTTTTTCAGGTGGAGAAAGGCTCTCTTCATTGCAAAAGGCCTATTCAGTTGAGTTCAAGATACACATGTATCTCTCGAAATAAAACCATCTGAGTTAGAAAGGGGAGCATTCAGCACCTTCTGTCCAAGTGAGAATTCACTGAGTTTTGGAAATTCTTCCTGCAAGTGAAGCTTTTCAAGGTGGAGAAAGGCTTTCTTTGTTCCAATTACGCCTATTCAAGCCTTACTGAGGAAACACATGTATGTCTTGAAAGTAAGCCATCTGTCTTAGAAGCAAAAGCATGTGGCACATTGTTTTTCTGTGAGAACTGAGTCAGCCTTTTATAAGGAATACTCACGTCAATGTTTGATTTTCAAGGTGTACGTAAGCTCTCTTTGTTCCAAATAGGACTATTCTGTTGAGTTGGGGAAGCACATGTGTCTTTTGAATGTATACTATTTGTTTTAGAAGCAGGAGCACGTACCACATTGGTTCTCTGCGTAAATTGAGTTAATTTTTTAAAGGAATACTACCTGCAACTGAGGTTTTTCTTCATGGAGATAAGCTCTGCCTGTTCCCAATAGGCTCCCTCAGCTGAATTAAAGAAACACAGCTATGTCTTGAAAGAAAACCATTTTTGTCAGAAGCAGGAGAATCCAGCACATTATATCCCTGTGAGAATTGAAGTAGGGTCTGTATGGACTACATCTGCATCTTAGGGTTTACAAGGTGGACTTGGGTGCCCTTTTGTCCAAATCGGCCTATTCATGTGACTTGAAAAACACATGTATCTCCCGAAAGAAAATCATCTCTGGTAGAATCAGGAGCATAAGATACCTTGTTTCCTATGAGAAATCACTTTGCTTTATGAGAAACACAACTTCCTGCAACTTACGTTTTTTGAAGCTGGGGATATTCACTTTCTGTTCCAAGTAGACCTCTTCTGTGGAGTTGAAGACATACCTGTATTTCTGGGTAGAAAACAATATGTTTGAGAAGCAGGAGCTTCTAGCACATTCGTTTCCTGTGAGAATTGAGTTCGTTTTGGAAGGAATACTTCCAGCATTTTATGTGTTTCAAGGTGGAGATACGCTGTCTGTGTTCCTTAAAGCTTACACTACTGAGTTGTAGAAAGAAATGTATCTTTCGAAGAGAACCATTTTGTCATAGAAGCAGGAGCATCTACCCCATTGGTCCCCTGTGAGAATAGCTTACTTTTTGAAAGGGATGCTACCTGCAACAGAGGATTTTCCACGTGGACGTAGGCCAACTGACCTCAATTGAAGAAAACCATGTGTCTCTTGAAGAAAACCAGCTGTGATATAAGTAGGAGCATCTGACACATTATTTTTCTGGGAGATTGAGTTCTTTTTTCAATGGAATACATCCTACAATGTAGGTTTTTCAAGGTGGATATAGGCTCTCTATGTTCCAAATAGGTCTATTAAGCAGAATTACAGAAAGAGAGGTATCCCTTCAACGAAAACTATCAATGATAGAAGCAGGAACATCTAGCACATTGTTTTCCAGTAAGAATTGGTTAGCTTTTTAGAGAAAAAATTCCTGCATATCAGAGTATTCAAGGTGGAGGAAGGCTCGTTCTGTTCCCAATAGGTCTCTTTAGCCATGCTGAATAAACACATATGTCATTGAAAAGAAAACCATCTGTATTAAAAGCAGAAGCATCAAGCACATTGTTTCCTTGTGAGAATTAAGTCAGTTTCTGAAATGAATATTGTCTGTAACTTACGTGTTTCAATTTGAAGGTAGGCTCTCTTTGTTTCAAATAGGCGTATTCAGCAGAGTTGAAGAAACACATGGAACTTTCAAAAGAAAACCATTCGTGTTATAAGCAAGCACATTGAGGACTTTCTTTGCTGTGAGAATTGCCTTAGTTTTTCAATGAAATACTACGTGCAACTTAGGTTTTTCAAGGTGGAGATAGGCTCTGTTTGTTAGCACAGGTCTATTCAGCTGATTTGAAAAACATATGTGCCACTCTAAAGAAAATGATCTATGTTAGATGTGCCACTGCTAACACATGGTTTCACAGTGACAACTGTGTTAGTTTTGAAAGGAATACTTCCTGCAAACCTGAGTTTACTAGGTGGAGAAGGCTCATTTGTGCTGAATTGGCCTATTCACCTGAGTAGAAAAAACACATCTAACATTCCAAGGAAAACCATCTGTGATAGAAACTGCAGCATCTAGACGGTGGTTTCCCTGTGAGAATTCAGTTATTTTTTGAAATTAATCCTTCCTGAAAAGTTTGTTTTTCAGGATGCACTTAGGCTCTTTTGGATCCTAAGAAGACTATTTAGCAGAGTTGAAGAAACACATGTACCTGTCGACATAAAAGCTTTTGTGTTAGACCCAGGAACAAATAGCACATTATTTTGCTGTGAGAATTGTTCTGGTTTTTGTAAGGAATACTTCCTGCATATCAGAATTTACAAGGTGGAGAAAGGCTCATTTTCTTCGAAGTTGCCCTCTTCAGCTAAGTTGAGGAAACCCATGAACCTCATGATAGAAAACAATCTGTGTTACAAGCAGGAGCATCTAGCACATTGTTTGTTGTGAGAAACAGTCGGATTTCTGACGAGATACTTTCAGCAACGTAGGTTTCTCAGGATGTGGATAGGCTCCATTTTTTCCGAAAGTCCTACTCAGCTGAGTTGAAAATACTCAGGCATCTTTCAAATGATAATCATTTGTGTTAGAAACACGAGTATGTACCCCTTTGGTTCCCTTTGAGAACTCTTATTGTTCTTGAAAGGAATACTATCTGGAACTCAGGTTACTCAAGACGGACATAGGCTCACTGTGTTCCAAATAGGCCTATTCCGCAGAGTTGCAGAAACACATACATCTCTCGAAATAAACCATGTGTGTTAGAAACAGGAGCACCTATCACTTTGTTTCCCTATGAGAATTGTGTTAGTTATTGAAAGGAATACTTCCTGCATCTTAGATTTTTCAAGTTGGCTATACCTGCTTTTTGTTCTAAACAAACCTACTGAGCTGTATGGAAGAAAACCATGTATCTCTCAAAAACAAAACCTCTACAAAACATGCAGGAATATCTAGCAAATTACTTCGTGCAGAGAACTGAGTTAGTTTTTGAAATTAATACTTCCTGCAAATAGGTTCTTCATGGGGGAAATAGGCTCTGTGTGCCCCAATTACGCCTATTCGACTGGCTTAAAGATATCCATGTACTTCTGTTATGAAAATCATCTGACTGGGGAGCGGGATAGTCTAGCACATTGTTCTCCTGTGAGGATTGAGTTTGTTTCGGGAAGGATTCTCAGGCAAACTAGGTGTTTCATTGAGGAGATAGCCTCTCTTTATTCCAAACAGGCCTTCAGCTGATTAGAAGAACCACATGTATCTTTTGAGAGAAAACCATTTGTGTTTGAAACACAAGAATCTAGCACATTGTTTCCCGATGAGAACTGAGTTTGGTTTTGGAATGAATACTCCCTGCAACTAAGGTTTTTCAAGGAGGTGATAGGCTATTTTTCTTCCAAATAGTCCAACTCAGCTAAGATGAGGAAACTCATGTTGCACGGCAAGGACAAACAACTATGTGAGAAGCTCTAGCATCTAGCACAATGCTTACCTGAGAGAATTGAGGTTGTGTTAGAATGCAATACCTCCTGCAAATCACAATTTGCATGGTGGAGGAAGGCTCATTTTGTTCGAAATAGGACTATTCCCCTAAGTTGAAGGAATTCATATATCTCTTGAAAGAAAACCACAGTGTGAAAAGTAGGAACATCTAGCACCTTCTTTCACTGTGAGAACTGAGTTAGTTTTGAAATGGGATATGGCCTGTCACATAGGTTTTTTCAGGTGGAGAAAGGCTCTCTTCCTTGCAAAAGGCCTATTCAGTTGAGTTCAAGATACACATGTATCTCTCGAAATAAAACCATCTGAGTTAGAAAGGGGAGCATTCAGCACCTTCTGTCCAAGTGAGAATTCACTGAGTTTTGGAAATTCTTCCTGCAAGTGAAGCTTTTCAAGGTGGAGAAAGGCTTTCTTTGTTCCAATTACACCTATTCAAGCCTTACTGAGGAAACACATGTATGTCTTGAAAGTAAGCCATCTGTCTTAGAAGCAAAAGCATGTGGCACATTGTTTTTCTGTGAGAACTGAGTCAGCCTTTTATAAGGAATACTCACGTCAATGTTTGATTTTCAAGGTGGACGTAAGCTCTCTTTGTTCCAAATAGGACTATTCTGTTGAGTTGGGGAAACACATGTGTCTTTTGAATGTATACTATTTGTTTTAGAAGCAGGAGCACGTACCACATTGGTTCTCTGCGTAAATTGAGTTAATTTTTTAAAGGAATACTACCTGCAACTGAGGTTTTTCATGATGGAGATAAGCTCTGCCTGTTCCCAATAGGCTCCCTCAGCTGAATTAAAGAAACACAGCTATGTCTTGAAAGAAAACCATTTTTGTCAGAAGCAGGAGAATCCAGCACATTATATCCCTGTGAGAATTGAAGTAGGGTCTGTATGGACTACATCTGCATCTTAGGGTTTACAAGGTGGACTTGGGTGCCCTTTTGTCCAAATCGGCCTATTCATGTGACTTGAAAAACACATGTATCTCCCGAAAGAAAATCATCTCTGGTAGAATCAGGAGCATAAGATACCTTGTTTCCTATGAGAAATCACTTTGCTTTATGAGAAACACAACTTCCTGCAACTTACGTTTTTTGAAGCTGGGGATATTCACTTTCTGTTCCAAATAGACCTCTTCTGTGGAGTTGAAGAAATACCTGTATTTCTGGGTAGAAAACAATATGTTTGAGAAGCAGGAGCTTCTAGCACATTGGTTTCCTGTGAGAATTGAGTTCGTTTTGGAAGGAATACTTCCAGCATTTTATGTGTTTCAAGGTGGAGATACGCTGTCTGTGTTCCTTAAAGCTTACACTACTGAGTTGTAGAAAGAAATGTATCTTTCGAAGAGAACCATTTTGTCATAGAAGCAGGAGCATCTACCCCATTGGTCCCCTGTGAGAATAGCTTACTTTTTGAAAGGGATGCTACCTGCAACAGAGGATTTTCCATGTGGACGTAGGCCAACTGACCTCAATTGAAGAAAACCATGTGTCTCTTGAAGAAAACCAGCTGTGATATAAGCAGGAGCATCTAACACATTATTTTTCTGGGAGATTGAGTTCTTTTTTCAATGGAATACATCCTACAATGTAGGTTTTTCAAGGTGGATATAGGCTCTCTATGTTCCAAATAGGTCTATTAAGCAGAATTACAGAAAGAGAGGTATCCCTTCAACGAAAACTATCAATGATAGAAGCAGGAACATCTAGCACATTGTTTTCCAGTAAGAATTGGTTAGCTTTTTAAAGAAAAAATTCCTGCATATCAGAGTATTCAAGGTGGAGGAAGGCTCGTTCTGTTCCCAATAGGTCTCTTTAGCCATGCTGAATAAACACATATGTCATTCAAAAGAAAACCATCTGTATTAAAAGCAGAAGCATCAAGCACATTGTTTCCTTGTGAGAATTAAGTCAGTTTCTGAAATGAATATTGTCTGTAACTTACGTGTTTCAATTTGAAGGTAGGCTCTCTTTGTTTCAAATAGGCGTATTCAGCAGAGTTGAAGAAACACATGGAACTTTCAAAAGAAAACCATTCGTGTTATAAGCAAGCACATGGAGGACTTTCTTTGCTGTGAGAATTGCCTTAGTTTTTCAATGAAATACTACGTGCAACTTAGGTTTTTCAAGGTGGAGATAGGCTCTGTTTGTTAGCACAGGTCTATTCAGCTGATTTGAAAAACATATGTGCCACTCTAAAGAAAATGATCTATGTTAGATGTGCCACTGCTAACACATGGTTTCACAGTGACAACTGTGTTAGTTTTGAAAGGAATACTTCCTGCAAACCTGAGTTTACTAGGTGGAGAAGGCTCATTTGTGCTGAATTGGCCTATTCACCTGAGTAGAAAAAACACATCTAACATTCCAAGGAAAACCATCTGTGATAGAAACTGCAGCATCTAGACGGTGGTTTCCCTGTGAGAATTCAGTTATTTTTTGAAATTAATCCTTCCTGAAAAGTTTGTTTTTCAGGATGCACTTAGGCTCTTTTGGATCCTAAGAAGACTATTTAGCAGAGTTGAATAAACACATGTACCTGTCGACATAAAAGCTTTTGTGTTAGACCCAGGAACAAATAGCACATTATTTTGCTGTGAGAATTGTTCTGGTTTTTGTAAGGAATACTTCCTGCATATCAGAATTTACAAGGTGGAGAAAGGCTCATTTTCTTCGAAGTTGCCCTCTTCAGCTAAGTTGAGGAAACCCATGAACCTCATGATAGAAAACAATCTGTGTTACAAGCAGGAGCATCTAGCACATTGTTTGTTGTGAGAAACAGTCGGATTTCTGACGAGATACTTTCAGCAACGTAGGTTTCTCAGGATGTGGATAGGCTCCATTTTTTCCGAAAGTCCTACTCAGCTGAGTTGAAAAAACTCAGGCATCTTTCAAATGATAATCATTTGTGTTAGAAACACGAGTATGTACCCCTTTGGTTCCCTTTGAGAACTCTTATTGTTCTTGAAAGGAATACTATCTGGAACTCAGGTTACTCAAGACGGAGATAGGCTCACTGTCTTCCAAATAGGCCTATTCCGCAGAGTTGCAGAAACACATACATCTCTCGAAATAAACCATGTGTGTTAGAAACAGGAGCACCTATCACTTTGTTTCCCTATGAGAATTGTGTTAGTTATTGAAAGGAATACTTCCTGCATCTTAGATTTTTCAAGTTGGCTATACCTGCTTTTTGTTCTAAACAAACCTACTGAGCTGTATGGAAGAAAACCATGTATCTCTCAAAAACAAAACCTCTACAAAACATGCAGGAATATCTAGCAAATTACTTCGTGCAGAGAACTGAGTTAGTTTTTGAAATTAATACTTCCTGCAAATAGGTTCTTCATGGGGGAAATAGGCTCTGTGTGCCCCAATTACGCCTATTCGACTGGCTTAAAGATATCCATGTACTTCTGTAATGAAAATCATCTGACTGGGGAGCAGGATAGTCTAGCACATTGTTCTCCTGTGAGGATTGAGTTTGTTTCGGGAAGGATTCTCAGGCAAACTAGGTGTTTCATTGAGGAGATAGCCTCTCTTTATTCCAAACAGGCCTTCAGCTGATTAGAAGAACCACATGTATCTTTTGAGAGAAAACCATTTGTGTTTGAAACACAAGAATCTAGCACATTGTTTCCCGATGAGAACTGAGTTTGGTTTTGGAATGAATACTCCCTGCAACTAAGGTTTTTCAAGGAGGTGATAGGCTATTTTTCTTCCAAATAGTCCAACTCAGCTAAGATGAGGAAACTCATGTTGCACGGCAAGGACAAACAACTATGTGAGAAGCTCTAGCATCTAGCACAATGCTTACCTGAGAGAATTGAGGTTGTGTTAGAATGCAATACCTCCTGCAAATCACAATTTGCATGGTGGAGGAAGGCTCATTTTGTTCGAAATAGGACTATTCCCCTAAGTTGAAGGAATTCATATATCTCTTGAAAGAAAACCACAGTGTGAAAAGTAGGAACATCTAGCACCTTCTTTCACTGTGAGAACTGAGTTAGTTTTGAAATGGGATATGGCCTGTCACATAGGTTTTTTCAGGTGGAGAAAGGCTCTCTTCCTTGCAAAAGGCCTATTCAGTTGAGTTCAAGATACACATGTATCTCTCGAAATAAAACCATCTGAGTTAGAAAGGGGAGCATTCAGCACCTTCTGTCCAAGTGAGAATTCACTGAGTTTTGGAAATTCTTCCTGCAAGTGAAGCTTTTCAAGGTGGAGAAAGGCTTTCTTTGTTCCAATTACGCCTATTCAAGCCTTACTGAGGAAACACATGTATGTCTTGAAAGTAAGCCATCTGTCTTAGAAGCAAAAGCATGTGGCACATTGTTTTTCTGTGAGAACTGAGTCAGCCTTTTATAAGGAATACTCATGTCAATGTTTGATTTTCAAGGTGGACGTAAGCTCTCTTTGTTCCAAATAGGACTATTCTGTTGAGTTGGGGAAACACATGTGTCTTTTGAATGTATACTATTTGTTTTAGAAGCAGGAGCACGTACCACATTGGTTCCCTGCGTAAATTGAGTTAATTTTTTAAAGGAATACTACCTGCAACTGAGGTTTTTCATGATGGAGATAAGCTCTGCCTGTTCCCAATAGGCTCCCTCAGCTGAATTAAAGAAACACAGCTATGTCTTGAAAGAAAACCATTTTTGTCAGAAGCAGGAGAATCCAGCACATTATATCCCTGTGAGAATTGAAGTAGGGTCTGTATGGACTACATCTGCATCTGAGGGTTTACAAGGTGGACTGGGTGCCCTTTTGTCCAAATCGGCCTATTCATGTGACTTGAAAAACAAATGTATCTCCCGAAAGAAAATCATCTCTGGTAGAATCAGGAGCATAAGATACCTTGTTTCCTATGAGAAATCACTTTGCTTTATGAGAAACACAACTTCCTGCAACTTACGTTTTTTGAAGCTGGGGATATTCACTTTCTGTTCCAAATAGACCTCTTCTGTGGAGTTGAAGAAATACCTGTATTTCTGGGTAGAAAACAATATGTTTGAGAAGCAGGAGCTTCTAGCACATTGGTTTCCTGTGAGAATTGAGTTCGTTTTGGAAGGAATACTTCCAGCATTTTATGTGTTTCAAGGTGGAGATACGCTGTCTGTGTTCCTTAAAGCTTACACTACTGAGTTGTAGAAAGAAATGTATCTTTCGAAGAGAACCATTTTGTCATAGAAGCAGGAGCATCTACCCCATTGGTCCCCTGTGAGAATAGCTTACTTTTTGAAAGGGATGCTACCTGCAACAGAGGATTTTCCACGTGGACGTAGGCCAACTGACCTCAATTGAAGAAAACCATGTGTCTCTTGAAGAAAACCAGCTGTGATATAAGCAGGAGGATCTAACACATTATTTTTCTGGGAGATTGAGTTCTTTTTTCAATGGAATACATCCTACAATGTAGGTGTTTCAAGGTGGATATAGGCTCTCTATGTTCCAAATAGGTCTATTAAGCAGAATTACAGAAAGAGAGGTATCCCTTCAACGAAAACTATCAATGATAGAAGCAGGAACATCTAGCACATTGTTTTCCAGTAAGAATTGGTTAGCTTTTTAAAGAAAAAATTCCTGCATATCAGAGTATTCAAGGTGGAGGAAGGCTCGTTCTGTTCCCAATAGGTCTCTTTAGCCATGCTGAATAAACACATATGTCATTGAAAAGAAAACCATCTGTATTAAAAGCAGAAGCATCAAGCACATTGTTTCCTTGTGAGAATTAAGTCAGTTTCTGAAATGAATATTGTCTGTAACTTACGTGTTTCAATTTGAAGGTAGGCTCTCTTTGTTTCAAATAGGCGTATTCAGCAGAGTTGAAGAAACACATGGAACTTTCAAAAGAAAACCATTCGTGTTATAAGCAAGCACATTGAGGACTTTCTTTGCTGTGAGAATTGCCTTAGTTTTTCAATGAAATACTACGTGCAACTTAGGTTTTTCAAGGTGGAGATAGGCTCTGTTTGTTAGCACAGGTCTATTCAGCTGATTTGAAAAACATATGTGCCACTCTAAAGAAAATGATCTATGTTAGATGTGCCACTGCTAACACATGGTTTCACAGTGACAACTGTGTTAGTTTTGAAAGGAATACTTCCTGCAAACCTGAGTTTACTAGGTGGAGAAGGCTCATTTGTGCTGAATTGGCCTATTCACCTGAGTAGAAAAAACACATCTAACATTCCAAGGAAAACCATCTGTGATAGAAACTGCAGCATCTAGACGGTGGTTTCCCTGTGAGAATTCAGTTATTTTTTGAAATTAATCCTTCCTGAAAAGTTTGTTTTTCAGGATGCACTTAGGCTCTTTTGGATCCTAAGAAGACTATTTAGCAGAGTTGAAGAAACACATGTACCTGTCGACATAAAAGCTTTTGTGTTAGACCCAGGAACAAATAGCACATTATTTTGCTGTGAGAATTGTTCTGGTTTTTGTAAGGAATACTTCCTGCATATCAGAATTTACAAGGTGGAGAAAGGCTCATTTTCTTCGAAGTTGCCCTCTTCAGCTAAGTTGAGGAAACCCATGAACCTCATGATAGAAAACAATCTGTGTTACAAGCAGGAGCATCTAGCACATTGTTTGTTGTGAGAAACAGTCGGATTTCTGACGAGATACTTTCAGCAACGTAGGTTTCTCAGGATGTGGATAGGCTCCATTTTTTCCGAAAGTCCTACTCAGCTGAGTTGAAAATACTCAGGCATCTTTCAAATGATAATCATTTGTGTTAGAAACACGAGTATGTACCCCTTTGGTTCCCTTTGAGAACTCTTATTGTTCTTGAAAGGAATACTATCTGGAACTCAGGTTACTCAAGACGGACATAGGCTCACTGTGTTCCAAATAGGCCTATTCCGCAGAGTTGCAGAAACACATACATCTCTCGAAATAAACCATGTGTGTTAGAAACAGGAGCACCTATCACTTTGTTTCCCTATGAGAATTGTGTTAGTTATTGAAAGGAATACTTCCTGCATCTTAGATTTTTCAAGTTGGCTATACCTGCTTTTTGTTCTAAACAAACCTACTGAGCTGTATGGAAGAAAACCATGTATCTCTCAAAAACAAAACCTCTACAAAACATGCAGGAATATCTAGCAAATTACTTCGTGCAGAGAACTGAGTTAGTTTTTGAAATTAATACTTCCTGCAAATAGGTTCTTCATGGGGGAAATAGGCTCTGTGTGCCCCAATTACGCCTATTCGACTGGCTTAAAGATATCCATGTACTTCTGTTATGAAAATCATCTGACTGGGGGGCGGGATAGTCTAGCACATTGTTCTCCTGTGAGGATTGAGTTTGTTTCGGGAAGGATTCTCAGGCAAACTAGGTGTTTCATTGAGGAGATAGCCTCTCTTTATTCCAAACAGGCCTTCAGCTGATTAGAAGAACCACATGTATCTTTTGAGAGAAAACCATTTGTGTTTGAAACACAAGAATCTAGCACATTGTTTCCCGATGAGAACTGAGTTTGGTTTTGGAATGAATACTCCCTGCAACTAAGGTTTTTCAAGGAGGTGATAGGCTATTTTTCTTCCAAATAGTCCAACTCAGCTAAGATGAGGAAACTCATGTTGCACGGCAAGGACAAACAACTATGTGAGAAGCTCTAGCATCTAGCACAATGCTTACCTGAGAGAATTGAGGTTGTGTTAGAATGCAATACCTCCTGCAAATCACAATTTGCATGGTGGAGGAAGGCTCATTTTGTTCGAAATAGGACTATTCCCCTAAGTTGAAGGAATTCATATATCTCTTGAAAGAAAACCACAGTGTGAAAAGTAGGAACATCTAGCACCTTCTTTCACTGTGAGAACTGAGTTAGTTTTGAAATGGGATATGGCCTGTCACATAGGTTTTTTCAGGTGGAGAAAGGCTCTCTTCCTTGCAAAAGGCCTATTCAGTTGAGTTCAAGATACACATGTATCTCTCGAAATAAAACCATCTGAGTTAGAAAGGGGAGCATTCAGCACCTTCTGTCCAAGTGAGAATTCACTGAGTTTTGGAAATTCTTCCTGCAAGTGAAGCTTTTCAAGGTGGAGAAAGGCTTTCTTTGTTCCAATTACACCTATTCAAGCCTTACTGAGGAAACACATGTATGTCTTGAAAGTAAGCCATCTGTCTTAGAAGCAAAAGCATGTGGCACATTGTTTTTCTGTGAGAACTGAGTCAGCCTTTTATAAGGAATACTCACGTCAATGTTTGATTTTCAAGGTGGACGTAAGCTCTCTTTGTTCCAAATAGGACTATTCTGTTGATTTGGGGAAGCACATGTGTCTTTTGAATGTATACTATTTGTTTTAGAAGCAGGAGCACGTACCACATTGGTTCTCTGCGTAAATTGAGTTAATTTTTTAAAGGAATACTACCTGCAACTGAGGTTTTTCTTGATGGAGATAAGCTCTGCCTGTTCCCAATAGGCTCCCTCAGCTGAATTAAAGAAACACAGCTATGTCTTGAAAGAAAACCATTTTTGTCAGAAGCAGGAGAATCCAGCACATTATATCCCTGTGAGAATTGAAGTAGGGTCTGTATGGACTACATCTGCATCTTAGGGTTTACAAGGTGGACTTGGGTGCCCTTTTGTCCAAATCGGCCTATTCATGTGACTTGAAAAACACATGTATCTCCCGAAAGAAAATCATCTCTGGTAGAATCAGGAGCATAAGATACCTTGTTTCCTATGAGAAATCACTTTGCTTTATGAGAAACACAACTTCCTGCAACTTACGTTTTTTGAAGCTGGGGATATTCACTTTCTGTTCCAAATAGACCTCTTCTGTGGAGTTGAAGAAATACCTGTATTTCTGGGTAGAAAACAATATGTTTGAGAAGCAGGAGCTTCTAGCACATTGGTTTCCTGTGAGAATTGAGTTCGTTTTGGAAGGAATACTTCCAGCATTTTATGTGTTTCAAGGTGGAGATACGCTGTCTGTGTTCCTTAAAGCTTACACTACTGAGTTGTAGAAAGAAATGTATCTTTCGAAGAGAACCATTTTGTCATAGAAGCAGGAGCATCTACCCCATTGGTCCCCTGTGAGAATAGCTTACTTTTTGAAAGGGATGCTACCTGCAACAGAGGATTTTCCATGTGGACGTAGGCCAACTGACCTCAATTGAAGAAAACCATGTGTCTCTTGAAGAAAACCAGCTGTGATATAAGCAGGAGCATCTAACACATTATTTTTCTGGGAGATTGAGTTCTTTTTTCAATGGAATACATCCTACAATGTAGGTTTTTCAAGGTGGATATAGGCTCTCTATGTTCCAAATAGGTCTATTAAGCAGAATTACAGAAAGAGAGGTATCCCTTCAACGAAAACTATCAATGATAGAAGCAGGAACATCTAGCACATTGTTTTCCAGTAAGAATTGGTTAGCTTTTTAAAGAAAAAATTCCTGCATATCAGAGTATTCAAGGTGGAGGAAGGCTCGTTCTGTTCCCAATAGGTCTCTTTAGCCATGCTGAATAAACACATATGTCATTCAAAAGAAAACCATCTGTATTAAAAGCAGAAGCATCAAGCACATTGTTTCCTTGTGAGAATTAAGTCAGTTTCTGAAATGAATATTGTCTGTAACTTACGTGTTTCAATTTGAAGGTAGGCTCTCTTTGTTTCAAATAGGCGTATTCAGCAGAGTTGAAGAAACACATGGAACTTTCAAAAGAAAACCATTCGTGTTATAAGCAAGCACATGGAGGACTTTCTTTGCTGTGAGAATTGCCTTAGTTTTTCAATGAAATACTACGTGCAACTTAGGTTTTTCAAGGTGGAGATAGGCTCTGTTTGTTAGCACAGGTCTATTCAGCTGATTTGAAAAACATATGTGCCACTCTAAAGAAAATGATCTATGTTAGATGTGCCACTGCTAACACATGGTTTCACAGTGACAACTGTGTTAGTTTTGAAAGGAATACTTCCTGCAAACCTGAGTTTACTAGGTGGAGAAGGCTCATTTGTGCTGAATTGGCCTATTCACCTGAGTAGAAAAAACACATCTAACATTCCAAGGAAAACCATCTGTGATAGAAACTGCAGCATCTAGACGGTGGTTTCCCTGTGAGAATTCAGTTATTTTTTGAAATTAATCCTTCCTGAAAAGTTTGTTTTTCAGGATGCACTTAGGCTCTTTTGGATCCTAAGAAGACTATTTAGCAGAGTTGAATAAACACATGTACCTGTCGACATAAAAGCTTTTGTGTTAGACCCAGGAACAAATAGCACATTATTTTGCTGTGAGAATTGTTCTGGTTTTTGTAAGGAATACTTCCTGCATATCAGAATTTACAAGGTGGAGAAAGGCTCATTTTCTTCGAAGTTGCCCTCTTCAGCTAAGTTGAGGAAACCCATGAACCTCATGATAGAAAACAATCTGTGTTACAAGCAGGAGCATCTAGCACATTGTTTGTTGTGAGAAACAGTCGGATTTCTGACGAGATACTTTCAGCAACGTAGGTTTCTCAGGATGTGGATAGGCTCCATTTTTTCCGAAAGTCCTACTCAGCTGAGTTGAAAAAACTCAGGCATCTTTCAAATGATAATCATTTGTGTTAGAAACACGAGTATGTACCCCTTTGGTTCCCTTTGAGAACTCTTATTGTTCTTGAAAGGAATACTATCTGGAACTCAGGTTACTCAAGACACAGATAGGCTCACTGTCTTCCAAATAGGCCTATTCCGCAGAGTTGCAGAAACACATACATCTCTCGAAATAAACCATGTGTGTTAGAAACAGGAGCACCTATCACTTTGTTTCCCTATGAGAATTGTGTTAGTTATTGAAAGGAATACTTCCTGCATCTTAGATTTTTCAAGTTGGCTATACCTGCTTTTTGTTCTAAACAAACCTACTGAGCTGTATGGAAGAAAACCATGTATCTCTCAAAAACAAAACCTCTACAAAACATGCAGGAATATCTAGCAAATTACTTCGTGCAGAGAACTGAGTTAGTTTTTGAAATTAATACTTCCTGCAAATAGGTTCTTCATGGGGGAAATAGGCTCTGTGTGCCCCAATTACGCCTATTCGACTGGCTTAAAGATATCCATGTACTTCTGTAATGAAAATCATCTGACTGGGGAGCAGGATAGTCTAGCACATTGTTCTCCTGTGAGGATTGAGTTTGTTTCGGGAAGGATTCTCAGGCAAACTAGGTGTTTCATTGAGGAGATAGCCTCTCTTTATTCCAAACAGGCCTTCAGCTGATTAGAAGAACCACATGTATCTTTTGAGAGAAAACCATTTGTGTTTGAAACACAAGAATCTAGCACATTGTTTCCCGATGAGAACTGAGTTTGGTTTTGGAATGAATACTCCCTGCAACTAAGGTTTTTCAAGGAGGTGATAGGCTATTTTTCTTCCAAATAGTCCAACTCAGCTAAGATGAGGAAACTCATGTTGCACGGCAAGGACAAACAACTATGTGAGAAGCTCTAGCATCTAGCACAATGCTTACCTGAGAGAATTGAGGTTGTGTTAGAATGCAATACCTCCTGCAAATCACAATTTGCATGGTGGAGGAAGGCTCATTTTGTTCGAAATAGGACTATTCCCCTAAGTTGAAGGAATTCATATATCTCTTGAAAGAAAACCACAGTGTGAAAAGTAGGAACATCTAGCACCTTCTTTCACTGTGAGAACTGAGTTAGTTTTGAAATGGGATATGGCCTGTCACATAGGTTTTTTCAGGTGGAGAAAGGCTCTCTTCCTTGCAAAAGGCCTATTCAGTTGAGTTCAAGATACACATGTATCTCTCGAAATAAAACCATCTGAGTTAGAAAGGGGAGCATTCAGCACCTTCTGTCCAAGTGAGAATTCACTGAGTTTTGGAAATTCTTCCTGCAAGTGAAGCTTTTCAAGGTGGAGAAAGGCTTTCTTTGTTCCAATTACGCCTATTCAAGCCTTACTGAGGAAACACATGTATGTCTTGAAAGTAAGCCATCTGTCTTAGAAGCAAAAGCATGTGGCACATTGTTTTTCTGTGAGAACTGAGTCAGCCTTTTATAAGGAATACTCATGTCAATGTTTGATTTTCAAGGTGGACGTAAGCTCTCTTTGTTCCAAATAGGACTATTCTGTTGAGTTGGGGAAACACATGTGTCTTTTGAATGTATACTATTTGTTTTAGAAGCAGGAGCACGTACCACATTGGTTCCCTGCGTAAATTGAGTTAATTTTTTAAAGGAATACTACCTGCAACTGAGGTTTTTCATGATGGAGATAAGCTCTGCCTGTTCCCAATAGGCTCCCTCAGGTGAATTAAAGAAACACAGCTATGTCTTGAAAGAAAACCATTTTTGTCAGAAGCAGGAGAATCCAGCACATTATATCCCTGTGAGAATTGAAGTAGGGTCTGTATGGACTACATCTGCATCTGAGGGTTTACAAGGTGGACTGGGTGCCCTTTTGTCCAAATCGGCCTATTCATGTGACTTGAAAAACAAATGTATCTCCCGAAAGAAAATCATCTCTGGTAGAATCAGGAGCATAAGATACCTTGTTTCCTATGAGAAATCACTTTGCTTTATGAGAAACACAACTTCCTGCAACTTACGTTTTTTGAAGCTGGGGATATTCACTTTCTGTTCCAAATAGACCTCTTCTGTGGAGTTGAAGAAATACCTGTATTTCTGGGTAGAAAACAATATGTTTGAGAAGCAGGAGCTTCTAGCACATTGGTTTCCTGTGAGAATTGAGTTCGTTTTGGAAGGAATACTTCCAGCATTTTATGTGTTTCAAGGTGGAGATACGCTGTCTGTGTTCCTTAAAGCTTACACTACTGAGTTGTAGAAAGAAATGTATCTTTCGAAGAGAACCATTTTGTCATAGAAGCAGGAGCATCTACCCCATTGGTCCCCTGTGAGAATAGCTTACTTTTTGAAAGGGATGCTACCTGCAACAGAGGATTTTCCACGTGGACGTAGGCCAACTGACCTCAATTGAAGAAAACCATGTGTCTCTTGAAGAAAACCAGCTGTGATATAAGCAGGAGGATCTAACACATTATTTTTCTGGGAGATTGAGTTCTTTTTTCAATGGAATACATCCTACAATGTAGGTGTTTCAAGGTGGATATAGGCTCTCTATGTTCCAAATAGGTCTATTAAGCAGAATTACAGAAAGAGAGGTATCCCTTCAACGAAAACTATCAATGATAGAAGCAGGAACATCTAGCACATTGTTTTCCAGTAAGAATTGGTTAGCTTTTTAAAGAAAAAATTCCTGCATATCAGAGTATTCAAGGTGGAGGAAGGCTCGTTCTGTTCCCAATAGGTCTCTTTAGCCATGCTGAATAAACACATATGTCATTCAAAAGAAAACCATCTGTATTAAAAGCAGAAGCATCAAGCACATTGTTTCCTTGTGAGAATTAAGTCAGTTTCTGAAATGAATATTGTCTGTAACTTACGTGTTTCAATTTGAAGGTAGGCTCTCTTTGTTTCAAATAGGCGTATTCAGCAGAGTTGAAGAAACACATGGAACTTTCAAAAGAAAACCATTTGTGTTATAAGCAAGCACATGGAGGACTTTCTTTGCTGTGAGAATTGCCTTAGTTTTTCAATGAAATACTACGTGCAACTTAGGTTTTTCAAGGTGGAGATAGGCTCTGTTTGTTAGCACAGGTCTATTCAGCTGATTTGAAAAACATATGTGCCACTCTAAAGAAAATGACCTATGTTAGATGTGCCACTGCTAACACATGGTTTCACAGTGACAACTGTGTTAGTTTTGAAAGGAATACTTCCTGCAAACCTGAGTTTACTAGGTGGAGAAGGCTCATTTGTGCTGAATTGGCCTATTCACCTGAGTAGAAAAAACACATCTAACATTCCAAGGAAAACCATCTGTGATAGAAACTGCAGCATCTAGACGGTGGTTTCCCTGTGAGAATTCAGTTATTTTTTGAAATTAATCCTTCCTGAAAAGTTTGTTTTTCAGGATGCACTTAGGCTCTTTTGGATCCTAAGAAGACTATTTAGCAGAGTTGAAGAAACACATGTACCTGTCGACATAAAAGCTTTTGTGTTAGACCCAGGAACAAATAGCACATTATTTTGCTGTGAGAATTGTTCTGGTTTTTGTAAGGAATACTTCCTGCATATCAGAATTTACAAGGTGGAGAAAGGCTCATTTTCTTCGAAGTTGCCCTCTTCAGCTAAGTTGAGGAAACCCATGAACCTCATGATAGAAAACAATCTGTGTTACAAGCAGGAGCATCTAGCACATTGTTTGTTGTGAGAAACAGTCGGATTTCTGACGAGATACTTTCAGCAACGTAGGTTTCTCAGGATGTGGATAGGCTCCATTTTTTCCGAAAGTCCTACTCAGCTGAGTTGAAAAAACTCAGGCATCTTTCAAATGATAATCATTTGTGTTAGAAACACGAGTATGTACCCCTTTGGTTCCCTTTGAGAACTCTTATTGTTCTTGAAAGGAATACTATCTGGAACTCAGGTTACTCAAGACGGAGATAGGCTCACGGTCTTCCAAATAGGCCTATTCCGCAGAGTTGCAGAAACACATACATCTCTCGAAATAAACCATGTGTGTTAGAAACAGGAGCACCTATCACTTTGTTTCCCTATGAGAATTGTGTTAGTTATTGAAAGGAATACTTCCTGCATCTTAGATTTTTCAAGTTGGCTATACCTGCTTTTTGTTCTAAACAAACCTACTGAGCTGTATGGAAGAAAACCATGTATCTCTCAAAAACAAAACCTCTACAAAACATGCAGGAATATCTAGCAAATTACTTCGTGCAGAGAACTGAGTTAGTTTTTGAAATTAATACTTCCTGGAAATAGGTTCTTCATGGGGGAAATAGGCTCTGTGTGCCCCAATTACGCCTATTCGACTGGCTTAAAGATATCCATGTACTTCTGTAATGAAAATCATCTGACTGGGGAGCAGGATAGTCTAGCACATTGTTCTCCTGTGAGGATTGAGTTTGTTTCGGGAAGGATTCTCAGGCAAACTAGGTGTTTCATTGAGGAGATAGCCTCTCTTTATTCCAAACAGGCCTTCAGCTGATTAGAAGAACCACATGTATCTTTTGAGAGAAAACCATTTGTGTTTGAAACACAAGAATCTAGCACATTGTTTCCCGATGAGAACTGAGTTTGGTTTTGGAATGAATACTCCCTGCAACTAAGGTTTTTCAAGGAGGTGATAGGCTATTTTTCTTCCAAATAGTCCAATTCAGCTAAGATGAGGAAACTCATGTTGCACGGCAAGGACAAACAACTATGTGAGAAGCTCTAGCATCTAGCACAATGCTTACCTGAGAGAATTGAGGTTGTGTTAGAATGCAATACCTCCTGCAAATCACAATTTGCATGGTGGAGGAAGGCTCATTTTGTTCGAAATAGGACTATTCCCCTAAGTTGAAGGAATTCATATATCTCTTGAAAGAAAACCACAGTGTGAAAAGTAGGAACATCTAGCACCTTCTTTCACTGTGAGAACTGAGTTAGTTTTGAAATGGGATATGGCCTGTCACATAGGTTTTTTCAGGTGCAGAAAGGCTCTCTTCCTTGCAAAAGGCCTATTCAGTTGAGTTCAAGATACACATGTATCTCTCGAAATAAAACCATCTGAGTTAGAAAGGGGAGCATTCAGCACCTTCTGTCCAAGTGAGAATTCACTGAGTTTTGGAAATTCTTCCTGCAAGTGAAGCTTTTCAAGGTGGAGAAAGGCTTTCTTTGTTCCAATTACGCCTATTCAAGCCTTACTGAGGAAACACATGTATGTCTTGAAAGTAAGCCATCTGTCTTAGAAGCAAAAGCATGTGGCACATTGTTTTTCTGTGAGAACTGAGTCAGCCTTTTATAAGGAATACTCACGTCAATGTTTGATTTTCAAGGTGGACGTAAGCTCTCTTTGTTCCAAATAGGACTATTCTGTTGAGTTGGGGAAACACATGTGTCTTTTGAATGTATACTATTTGTTTTAGAAGCAGGAGCACGTACCACATTGGTTCTCTGCGTAAATTGAGTTAATTTTTTAAAGGAATACTACCTGCAACTGAGGTTTTTCATGATGGAGATAAGCTCTGCCTGTTCCCAATAGGCTCCCTCAGCTGAATTAAAGAAACACAGCTATGTCTTGAAAGAAAACCATTTTTGTCAGAAGCAGGAGAATCCAGCACATTATATCCCTGTGAGAATTGAAGTAGGGTCTGTATGGACTACATCTGCATCTTAGGGTTTACAAGGTGGACTTGGGTGCCCTTTTGTCCAAATCGGCCTATTCATGTGACTTGAAAAACACATGTATCTCCCGAAAGAAAATCATCTCTGGTAGAATCAGGAGCATAAGATACCTTGTTTCCTATGAGAAATCACTTTGCTTTATGAGAAACACAACTTCCTGCAACTTACGTTTTTTGAAGCTGGGGATATTCACTTTCTGTTCCAAATAGACCTCTTCTGTGGAGTTGAAGAAATACCTGTATTTCTGGGTAGAAAACAATATGTTTGAGAAGCAGGAGCTTCTAGCACATTGGTTTCCTGTGAGAATTGAGTTCGTTTTGGAAGGAATACTTCCAGCATTTTATGTGTTTCAAGGTGGAGATACGCTGTCTGTGTTCCTTAAAGCTTACACTACTGAGTTGTAGAAAGAAATGTATCTTTCGAAGAGAACCATTTTGTCATAGAAGCAGGAGCATCTACCCCATTGGTCCCCTGTGAGAATAGCTTACTTTTTGAAAGGGATGCTACCTGCAACAGAGGATTTTCCACGTGGACGTAGGCCAACTGACCTCAATTGAAGAAAACCATGTGTCTCTTGAAGAAAACCAGCTGTGATATAAGCAGGAGCATCTAACACATTATTTTTCTGGGAGATTGAGTTCTTTTTTCAATGGAATACATCCTACAATGTAGGTTTTTCAAGGTGGATATAGGCTCTCTATGTTCCAAATAGGTCTATTAAGCAGAATTACAGAAAGAGAGGTATCCCTTCAACGAAAACTATCAATGATAGAAGCAGGAACATCTAGCACATTGTTTTCCAGTAAGAATTGGTTAGCTTTTTAAAGAAAAAATTCCTGCATATCAGAGTATTCAAGGTGGAGGAAGGCTCGTTCTGTTCCCAATAGGTCTCTTTAGCCATGCTGAATAAACACATATGTCATTCAAAAGAAAACCATCTGTATTAAAAGCAGAAGCATCAAGCACATTGTTTCCTTGTGAGAATTAAGTCAGTTTCTGAAATGAATATTGTCTGTAACTTACGTGTTTCAATTTGAAGGTAGGCTCTCTTTGTTTCAAATAGGCGTATTCAGCAGAGTTGAAGAAACACATGGAACTTTCAAAAGAAAACCATTCGTGTTATAAGCAAGCACATGGAGGACTTTCTTTGCTGTGAGAATTGCCTTAGTTTTTCAATGAAATACTATGTGCAACTTAGGTTTTTCAAGGTGGAGATAGGCTCTGTTTGTTAGCACAGATCTATTCAGCTGATTTGAAAAACATATGTGCCACTCTAAAGAAAATGATCTATGTTAGATGTGCCACTGCTAACACATGGTTTCACAGTGACAACTGTGTTAGTTTTGAAAGGAATACTTCCTGCAAACCTGAGTTTACTAGGTGGAGAAGGCTCATTTGTGCTGAATTGGCCTATTCACCTGAGTAGAAAAAACACATCTAACATTCCAAGGAAAACCATCTGTGATAGAAACTGAAGCATCTAGCCTGTGGTTTCCCTGTAAGAATTCAGTTATTTTTTGAAATTAATCCTTCCTGAAAAGTTTGTTTTTCAGGATGCACTTAGGCTCTTTTGGATCCTAAGAAGACTATTTAGCAGAGTTGAAGAAACACATGTACCTGTCGACATAAAAGCTTTTGTGTTAGACCCAGGAACAAATAGCACATTATTTTGCTGTGAGAATTGTTCTGGTTTTTGTAAGGAATACTTCCTGCATATCAGAATTTACAAGGTGGAGAAAGGCTCATTTTCTTCGAAGTTGCCCTCTTCAGCTAAGTTGAGGAAACCCATGAACCTCATGATAGAAAACAATCTGTGTTACAAGCAGGAGCATCTAGCACATTGTTTGTTGTGAGAAACAGTCGGATTTCTGACGAGATACTTTCAGCAACGTAGGTTTCTCAGGATGTGGATAGGCTCCATTTTTTCCGAAAGTCCTACTCAGCTGAGTTGAAAAAACTCAGGCATCTTTCAAATGATAATCCTTTGTGTTAGAAACACGAGTATGTACCCCTTTGGTTCCCTTTGAGAACTCTTATTGTTCTTGAAAGGAATACTATCTGGAACTCAGGTTACTCAAGACGGAGATAGGCTCACGGTCTTCCAAATAGGCCTATTCCGCAGAGTTGCAGAAACACATACATCTCTCGAAATAAACCATGTGTGTTAGAAACAGGAGCACCTATCACTTTGTTTCCCTATGAGAATTGTGTTAGTTATTGAAAGGAATACTTCCTGCATCTTAGATTTTTCAAGTTGGCTATACCTGCTTTTTGTTCTAAACAAACCTACTGAGCTGTATGGAAGAAAACCATGTATCTCTCAAAAACAAAACCTCTACAAAACATGCAGGAATATCTAGCAAATTACTTCGTGCAGAGAACTGAGTTAGTTTTTGAAATTAATACTTCCTGGAAATAGGTTCTTCATGGGGGAAATAGGCTCTGTGTGCCCCAATTACGCCTATTCGACTGGCTTAAAGATATCCATGTACTTCTGTAATGAAAATCATCTGACTGGGGAGCGGGATAGTCTAGCACATTGTTCTCCTGTGAGGATTGAGTTTGTTTCGGGAAGGATTCTCAGGCAAACTAGGTGTTTCATTGAGGAGATAGCCTCTCTTTATTCCAAACAGGCCTTCAGCTGATTAGAAGAACCACATGTATCTTTTGAGAGAAAACCATTTGTGTTTGAAACACAAGAATCTAGCACATTGTTTCCCGATGAGAACTGAGTTTGGTTTTGGAATGAATACTCCCTGCAACTAAGGTTTTTCAAGGAGGTGATAGGCTATTTTTCTTCCAAATAGTCCAACTCAGCTAAGATGAGGAAACTCATGTTGCACGGCAAGGACAAACAACTATGTGAGAAGCTCTAGCATCTAGCACAATGCTTACCTGAGAGAATTGAGGTTGTGTTAGAATGCAATACCTCCTGCAAATCACAATTTGCATGGTGGAGGAAGGCTCATTTTGTTCGAAATAGGACTATTCCCCTAAGTTGAAGGAATTCATATATCTCTTGAAAGAAAACCACAGTGTGAAAAGTAGGAACATCTAGCACCTTCTTTCACTGTGAGAACTGAGTTAGTTTTGAAATGGGATATGGCCTGTCACATAGGTTTTTTCAGGTGGAGAAAGGCTCTCTTCCTTGCAAAAGGCCTATTCAGTTGAGTTCAAGATACACATGTATCTCTCGAAATAAAACCATCTGAGTTAGAAAGGGGAGCATTCAGCACCTTCTGTCCAAGTGAGAATTCACTGAGTTTTGGAAATTCTTCCTGCAAGTGAAGCTTTTCAAGGTGGAGAAAGGCTTTCTTTGTTCCAATTACACCTATTCAAGCCTTACTGAGGAAACACATGTATGTCTTGAAAGTAAGCCATCTGTCTTAGAAGCAAAAGCATGTGGCACATTGTTTTTCTGTGAGAACTGAGTCAGCCTTTTATAAGGAATACTCACGTCAATGTTTGATTTTCAAGGTGGACGTAAGCTCTCTTTGTTCCAAATAGGACTATTCTGTTGATTTGGGGAAGCACATGTGTCTTTTGAATGTATACTATTTGTTTTAGAAGCAGGAGCACGTACCACATTGGTTCTCTGCGTAAATTGAGTTAATTTTTTAAAGGAATACTACCTGCAACTGAGGTTTTTCTTGATGGAGATAAGCTCTGCCTGTTCCCAATAGGCTCCCTCAGCTGAATTAAAGAAACACAGCTATGTCTTGAAAGAAAACCATTTTTGTCAGAAGCAGGAGAATCCAGCACATTATATCCCTGTGAGAATTGAAGTAGGGTCTGTATGGACTACATCTGCATCTTAGGGTTTACAAGGTGGACTTGGGTGCCCTTTTGTCCAAATCGGCCTATTCATGTGACTTGAAAAACACATGTATCTCCCGAAAGAAAATCATCTCTGGTAGAATCAGGAGCATAAGATACCTTGTTTCCTATGAGAAATCACTTTGCTTTATGAGAAACACAACTTCCTGCAACTTACGTTTTTTGAAGCTGGGGATATTCACTTTCTGTTCCAAATAGACCTCTTCTGTGGAGTTGAAGAAATACCTGTATTTCTGGGTAGAAAACAATATGTTTGAGAAGCAGGAGCTTCTAGCACATTGGTTTCCTGTGAGAATTGAGTTCGTTTTGGAAGGAATACTTCCAGCATTTTATGTGTTTCAAGGTGGAGATACGCTGTCTGTGTTCCTTAAAGCTTACACTACTGAGTTGTAGAAAGAAATGTATCTTTCGAAGAGAACCATTTTGTCATAGAAGCAGGAGCATCTACCCCATTGGTCCCCTGTGAGAATAGCTTACTTTTTGAAAGGGATGCTACCTGCAACAGAGGATTTTCCATGTGGACGTAGGCCAACTGACCTCAATTGAAGAAAACCATGTGTCTCTTGAAGAAAACCAGCTGTGATATAAGCAGGAGCATCTAACACATTATTTTTCTGGGAGATTGAGTTCTTTTTTCAATGGAATACATCCTACAATGTAGGTTTTTCAAGGTGGATATAGGCTCTCTATGTTCCAAATAGGTCTATTAAGCAGAATTACAGAAAGAGAGGTATCCCTTCAACGAAAACTATCAATGATAGAAGCAGGAACATCTAGCACATTGTTTTCCAGTAAGAATTGGTTAGCTTTTTAAAGAAAAAATTCCTGCATATCAGAGTATTCAAGGTGGAGGAAGGCTCGTTCTGTTCCCAATAGGTCTCTTTAGCCATGCTGAATAAACACATATGTCATTCAAAAGAAAACCATCTGTATTAAAAGCAGAAGCATCAAGCACATTGTTTCCTTGTGAGAATTAAGTCAGTTTCTGAAATGAATATTGTCTGTAACTTACGTGTTTCAATTTGAAGGTAGGCTCTCTTTGTTTCAAATAGGCGTATTCAGCAGAGTTGAAGAAACACATGGAACTTTCAAAAGAAAACCATTCGTGTTATAAGCAAGCACATGGAGGACTTTCTTTGCTGTGAGAATTGCCTTAGTTTTTCAATGAAATACTACGTGCAACTTAGGTTTTTCAAGGTGGAGATAGGCTCTGTTTGTTAGCACAGGTCTATTCAGCTGATTTGAAAAACATATGTGCCACTCTAAAGAAAATGATCTATGTTAGATGTGCCACTGCTAACACATGGTTTCACAGTGACAACTGTGTTAGTTTTGAAAGGAATACTTCCTGCAAACCTGAGTTTACTAGGTGGAGAAGGCTCATTTGTGCTGAATTGGCCTATTCACCTGAGTAGAAAAAACACATCTAACATTCCAAGGAAAACCATCTGTGATAGAAACTGCAGCATCTAGACGGTGGTTTCCCTGTGAGAATTCAGTTATTTTTTGAAATTAATCCTTCCTGAAAAGTTTGTTTTTCAGGATGCACTTAGGCTCTTTTGGATCCTAAGAAGACTATTTAGCAGAGTTGAATAAACACATGTACCTGTCGACATAAAAGCTTTTGTGTTAGACCCAGGAACAAATAGCACATTATTTTGCTGTGAGAATTGTTCTGGTTTTTGTAAGGAATACTTCCTGCATATCAGAATTTACAAGGTGGAGAAAGGCTCATTTTCTTCGAAGTTGCCCTCTTCAGCTAAGTTGAGGAAACCCATGAACCTCATGATAGAAAACAATCTGTGTTACAAGCAGGAGCATCTAGCACATTGTTTGTTGTGAGAAACAGTCGGATTTCTGACGAGATACTTTCAGCAACGTAGGTTTCTCAGGATGTGGATAGGCTCCATTTTTTCCGAAAGGCCTACTCAGCTGAGTTGAAAAAACTCAGGCATCTTTCAAATGATAATCATTTGTGTTAGAAACACGAGTATGTACCCCTTTGGTTCCCTTTGAGAACTCTTATTGTTCTTGAAAGGAATACTATCTGGAACTCAGGTTACTCAAGACACAGATAGGCTCACTGTCTTCCAAATAGGCCTATTCCGCAGAGTTGCAGAAACACATACATCTCTCGAAATAAACCATGTGTGTTAGAAACAGGAGCACCTATCACTTTGTTTCCCTATGAGAATTGTGTTAGTTATTGAAAGGAATACTTCCTGCATCTTAGATTTTTCAAGTTGGCTATACCTGCTTTTTGTTCTAAACAAACCTACTGAGCTGTATGGAAGAAAACCATGTATCTCTCAAAAACAAAACCTCTACAAAACATGCAGGAATATCTAGCAAATTACTTCGTGCAGAGAACTGAGTTAGTTTTTGAAATTAATACTTCCTGCAAATAGGTTCTTCATGGGGGAAATAGGCTCTGTGTGCCCCAATTACGCCTATTCGACTGGCTTAAAGATATCCATGTACTTCTGTAATGAAAATCATCTGACTGGGGAGCAGGATAGTCTAGCACATTGTTCTCCTGTGAGGATTGAGTTTGTTTCGGGAAGGATTCTCAGGCAAACTAGGTGTTTCATTGAGGAGATAGCCTCTCTTTATTCCAAACAGGCCTTCAGCTGATTAGAAGAACCACATGTATCTTTTGAGAGAAAACCATTTGTGTTTGAAACACAAGAATCTAGCACATTGTTTCCCGATGAGAACTGAGTTTGGTTTTGGAATGAATACTCCCTGCAACTAAGGTTTTTCAAGGAGGTGATAGGCTATTTTTCTTCCAAATAGTCCAACTCAGCTAAGATGAGGAAACTCATGTTGCACGGCAAGGACAAACAACTATGTGAGAAGCTCTAGCATCTAGCACAATGCTTACCTGAGAGAATTGAGGTTGTGTTAGAATGCAATACCTCCTGCAAATCACAATTTGCATGGTGGAGGAAGGCTCATTTTGTTCGAAATAGGACTATTCCCCTAAGTTGAAGGAATTCATATATCTCTTGAAAGAAAACCACAGTGTGAAAAGTAGGAACATCTAGCACCTTCTTTCACTGTGAGAACTGAGTTAGTTTTGAAATGGGATATGGCCTGTCACATAGGTTTTTTCAGGTGGAGAAAGGCTCTCTTCCTTGCAAAAGGCCTATTCAGTTGAGTTCAAGATACACATGTATCTCTCGAAATAAAACCATCTGAGTTAGAAAGGGGAGCATTCAGCACCTTCTGTCCAAGTGAGAATTCACTGAGTTTTGGAAATTCTTCCTGCAAGTGAAGCTTTTCAAGGTGGAGAAAGGCTTTCTTTGTTCCAATTACGCCTATTCAAGCCTTACTGAGGAAACACATGTATGTCTTGAAAGTAAGCCATCTGTCTTAGAAGCAAAAGCATGTGGCACATTGTTTTTCTGTGAGAACTGAGTCAGCCTTTTATAAGGAATACTCATGTCAATGTTTGATTTTCAAGGTGGACGTAAGCTCTCTTTGTTCCAAATAGGACTATTCTGTTGAGTTGGGGAAACACATGTGTCTTTTGAATGTATACTATTTGTTTTAGAAGCAGGAGCACGTACCACATTGGTTCCCTGCGTAAATTGAGTTAATTTTTTAAAGGAATACTACCTGCAACTGAGGTTTTTCATGATGGAGATAAGCTCTGCCTGTTCCCAATAGGCTCCCTCAGGTGAATTAAAGAAACACAGCTATGTCTTGAAAGAAAACCATTTTTGTCAGAAGCAGGAGAATCCAGCACATTATATCCCTGTGAGAATTGAAGTAGGGTCTGTATGGACTACATCTGCATCTGAGGGTTTACAAGGTGGACTGGGTGCCCTTTTGTCCAAATCGGCCTATTCATGTGACTTGAAAAACAAATGTATCTCCCGAAAGAAAATCATCTCTGGTAGAATCAGGAGCATAAGATACCTTGTTTCCTATGAGAAATCACTTTGCTTTATGAGAAACACAACTTCCTGCAACTTACGTTTTTTGAAGCTGGGGATATTCACTTTCTGTTCCAAATAGACCTCTTCTGTGGAGTTGAAGAAATACCTGTATTTCTGGGTAGAAAACAATATGTTTGAGAAGCAGGAGCTTCTAGCACATTGGTTTCCTGTGAGAATTGAGTTCGTTTTGGAAGGAATACTTCCAGCATTTTATGTGTTTCAAGGTGGAGATACGCTGTCTGTGTTCCTTAAAGCTTACACTACTGAGTTGTAGAAAGAAATGTATCTTTCGAAGAGAACCATTTTGTCATAGAAGCAGGAGCATCTACCCCATTGGTCCCCTGTGAGAATAGCTTACTTTTTGAAAGGGATGCTACCTGCAACAGAGGATTTTCCACGTGGACGTAGGCCAACTGACCTCAATTGAAGAAAACCATGTGTCTCTTGAAGAAAACCAGCTGTGATATAAGCAGGAGGATCTAACACATTATTTTTCTGGGAGATTGAGTTCTTTTTTCAATGGAATACATCCTACAATGTAGGTGTTTCAAGGTGGATATAGGCTCTCTATGTTCCAAATAGGTCTATTAAGCAGAATTACAGAAAGAGAGGTATCCCTTCAACGAAAACTATCAATGATAGAAGCAGGAACATCTAGCACATTGTTTTCCAGTAAGAATTGGTTAGCTTTTTAAAGAAAAAATTCCTGCATATCAGAGTATTCAAGGTGGAGGAAGGCTCGTTCTGTTCCCAATAGGTCTCTTTAGCCATGCTGAATAAACACATATGTCATTCAAAAGAAAACCATCTGTATTAAAAGCAGAAGCATCAAGCACATTGTTTCCTTGTGAGAATTAAGTCAGTTTCTGAAATGAATATTGTCTGTAACTTACGTGTTTCAATTTGAAGGTAGGCTCTCTTTGTTTCAAATAGGCGTATTCAGCAGAGTTGAAGAAACACATGGAACTTTCAAAAGAAAACCATTTGTGTTATAAGCAAGCACATGGAGGACTTTCTTTGCTGTGAGAATTGCCTTAGTTTTTCAATGAAATACTACGTGCAACTTAGGTTTTTCAAGGTGGAGATAGGCTCTGTTTGTTAGCACAGGTCTATTCAGCTGATTTGAAAAACATATGTGCCACTCTAAAGAAAATGACCTATGTTAGATGTGCCACTGCTAACACATGGTTTCACAGTGACAACTGTGTTAGTTTTGAAAGGAATACTTCCTGCAAACCTGAGTTTACTAGGTGGAGAAGGCTCATTTGTGCTGAATTGGCCTATTCACCTGAGTAGAAAAAACACATCTAACATTCCAAGGAAAACCATCTGTGATAGAAACTGCAGCATCTAGACGGTGGTTTCCCTGTGAGAATTCAGTTATTTTTTGAAATTAATCCTTCCTGAAAAGTTTGTTTTTCAGGATGCACTTAGGCTCTTTTGGATCCTAAGAAGACTATTTAGCAGAGTTGAAGAAACACATGTACCTGTCGACATAAAAGCTTTTGTGTTAGACCCAGGAACAAATAGCACATTATTTTGCTGTGAGAATTGTTCTGGTTTTTGTAAGGAATACTTCCTGCATATCAGAATTTACAAGGTGGAGAAAGGCTCATTTTCTTCGAAGTTGCCCTCTTCAGCTAAGTTGAGGAAACCCATGAACCTCATGATAGAAAACAATCTGTGTTACAAGCAGGAGCATCTAGCACATTGTTTGTTGTGAGAAACAGTCGGATTTCTGACGAGATACTTTCAGCAACGTAGGTTTCTCAGGATGTGGATAGGCTCCATTTTTTCCGAAAGTCCTACTCAGCTGAGTTGAAAAAACTCAGGCATCTTTCAAATGATAATCATTTGTGTTAGAAACACGAGTATGTACCCCTTTGGTTCCCTTTGAGAACTCTTATTGTTCTTGAAAGGAATACTATCTGGAACTCAGGTTACTCAAGACGGAGATAGGCTCACGGTCTTCCAAATAGGCCTATTCCGCAGAGTTGCAGAAACACATACATCTCTCGAAATAAACCATGTGTGTTAGAAACAGGAGCACCTATCACTTTGTTTCCCTATGAGAATTGTGTTAGTTATTGAAAGGAATACTTCCTGCATCTTAGATTTTTCAAGTTGGCTATACCTGCTTTTTGTTCTAAACAAACCTACTGAGCTGTATGGAAGAAAACCATGTATCTCTCAAAAACAAAACCTCTACAAAACATGCAGGAATATCTAGCAAATTACTTCGTGCAGAGAACTGAGTTAGTTTTTGAAATTAATACTTCCTGCAAATAGGTTCTTCATGGGGGAAATAGGCTCTGTGTGCCCCAATTACGCCTATTCGACTGGCTTAAAGATATCCATGTACTTCTGTAATGAAAATCATCTGACTGGGGAGCAGGATAGTCTAGCACATTGTTCTCCTGTGAGGATTGAGTTTGTTTCGGGAAGGATTCTCAGGCAAACTAGGTGTTTCATTGAGGAGATAGCCTCTCTTTATTCCAAACAGGCCTTCAGCTGATTAGAAGAACCACATGTATCTTTTGAGAGAAAACCATTTGTGTTTGAAACACAAGAATCTAGCACATTGTTTCCCGATGAGAACTGAGTTTGGTTTTGGAATGAATACTCCCTGCAACTAAGGTTTTTCAAGGAGGTGATAGGCTATTTTTCTTCCAAATAGTCCAATTCAGCTAAGATGAGGAAACTCATGTTGCACGGCAAGGACAAACAACTATGTGAGAAGCTCTAGCATCTAGCACAATGCTTACCTGAGAGAATTGAGGTTGTGTTAGAATGCAATACCTCCTGCAAATCACAATTTGCATGGTGGAGGAAGGCTCATTTTGTTCGAAATAGGACTATTCCCCTAAGTTGAAGGAATTCATATATCTCTTGAAAGAAAACCACAGTGTGAAAAGTAGGAACATCTAGCACCTTCTTTCACTGTGAGAACTGAGTTAGTTTTGAAATGGGATATGGCCTGTCACATAGGTTTTTTCAGGTGGAGAAAGGCTCTCTTCCTTGCAAAAGGCCTATTCAGTTGAGTTCAAGATACACATGTATCTCTCGAAATAAAACCATCTGAGTTAGAAAGGGGAGCATTCAGCACCTTCTGTCCAAGTGAGAATTCACTGAGTTTTGGAAATTCTTCCTGCAAGTGAAGCTTTTCAAGGTGGAGAAAGGCTTTCTTTGTTCCAATTACGCCTATTCAAGCCTTACTGAGGAAACACATGTATGTCTTGAAAGTAAGCCATCTGTCTTAGAAGCAAAAGCATGTGGCACATTGTTTTTCTGTGAGAACTGAGTCAGCCTTTTATAAGGAATACTCACGTCAATGTTTGATTTTCAAGGTGGACGTAAGCTCTCTTTGTTCCAAATAGGACTATTCTGTTGAGTTGGGGAAACACATGTGTCTTTTGAATGTATACTATTTGTTTTAGAAGCAGGAGCACGTACCACATTGGTTCTCTGCGTAAATTGAGTTAATTTTTTAAAGGAATACTACCTGCAACTGAGGTTTTTCATGATGGAGATAAGCTCTGCCTGTTCCCAATAGGCTCCCTCAGCTGAATTAAAGAAACACAGCTATGTCTTGAAAGAAAACCATTTTTGTCAGAAGCAGGAGAATCCAGCACATTATATCCCTGTGAGAATTGAAGTAGGGTCTGTATGGACTACATCTGCATCTTAGGGTTTACAAGGTGGACTTGGGTGCCCTTTTGTCCAAATCGGCCTATTCATGTGACTTGAAAAACACATGTATCTCCCGAAAGAAAATCATCTCTGGTAGAATCAGGAGCATAAGATACCTTGTTTCCTATGAGAAATCACTTTGCTTTATGAGAAACACAACTTCCTGCAACTTACGTTTTTTGAAGCTGGGGATATTCACTTTCTGTTCCAAATAGACCTCTTCTGTGGAGTTGAAGAAATACCTGTATTTCTGGGTAGAAAACAATATGTTTGAGAAGCAGGAGCTTCTAGCACATTGGTTTCCTGTGAGAATTGAGTTCGTTTTGGAAGGAATACTTCCAGCATTTTATGTGTTTCAAGGTGGAGATACGCTGTCTGTGTTCCTTAAAGCTTACACTACTGAGTTGTAGAAAGAAATGTATCTTTCGAAGAGAACCATTTTGTCATAGAAGCAGGAGCATCTACCCCATTGGTCCCCTGTGAGAATAGCTTACTTTTTGAAAGGGATGCTACCTGCAACAGAGGATTTTCCACGTGGACGTAGGCCAACTGACCTCAATTGAAGAAAACCATGTGTCTCTTGAAGAAAACCAGCTGTGATATAAGCAGGAGCATCTAACACATTATTTTTCTGGGAGATTGAGTTCTTTTTTCAATGGAATACATCCTACAATGTAGGTTTTTCAAGGTGGATATAGGCTCTCTATGTTCCAAATAGGTCTATTAAGCAGAATTACAGAAAGAGAGGTATCCCTTCAACGAAAACTATCAATGATAGAAGCAGGAACATCTAGCACATTGTTTTCCAGTAAGAATTGGTTAGCTTTTTAAAGAAAAAATTCCTGCATATCAGAGTATTCAAGGTGGAGGAAGGCTCGTTCTGTTCCCAATAGGTCTCTTTAGCCATGCTGAATAAACACATATGTCATTCAAAAGAAAACCATCTGTATTAAAAGCAGAAGCATCAAGCACATTGTTTCCTTGTGAGAATTAAGTCAGTTTCTGAAATGAATATTGTCTGTAACTTACGTGTTTCAATTTGAAGGTAGGCTCTCTTTGTTTCAAATAGGCGTATTCAGCAGAGTTGAAGAAACACATGGAACTTTCAAAAGAAAACCATTCGTGTTATAAGCAAGCACATGGAGGACTTTCTTTGCTGTGAGAATTGCCTTAGTTTTTCAATGAAATACTATGTGCAACTTAGGTTTTTCAAGGTGGAGATAGGCTCTGTTTGTTAGCACAGATCTATTCAGCTGATTTGAAAAACATATGTGCCACTCTAAAGAAAATGATCTATGTTAGATGTGCCACTGCTAACACATGGTTTCACAGTGACAACTGTGTTAGTTTTGAAAGGAATACTTCCTGCAAACCTGAGTTTACTAGGTGGAGAAGGCTCATTTGTGCTGAATTGGCCTATTCACCTGAGTAGAAAAAACACATCTAACATTCCAAGGAAAACCATCTGTGATAGAAACTGAAGCATCTAGCCTGTGGTTTCCCTGTAAGAATTCAGTTATTTTTTGAAATTAATCCTTCCTGAAAAGTTTGTTTTTCAGGATGCACTTAGGCTCTTTTGGATCCTAAGAAGACTATTTAGCAGAGTTGAAGAAACACATGTACCTGTCGACATAAAAGCTTTTGTGTTAGACCCAGGAACAAATAGCACATTATTTTGCTGTGAGAATTGTTCTGGTTTTTGTAAGGAATACTTCCTGCATATCAGAATTTACAAGGTGGAGAAAGGCTCATTTTCTTCGAAGTTGCCCTCTTCAGCTAAGTTGAGGAAACCCATGAACCTCATGATAGAAAACAATCTGTGTTACAAGCAGGAGCATCTAGCACATTGTTTGTTGTGAGAAACAGTCGGATTTCTGACGAGATACTTTCAGCAACGTAGGTTTCTCAGGATGTGGATAGGCTCCATTTTTTCCGAAAGTCCTACTCAGCTGAGTTGAAAAAACTCAGGCATCTTTCAAATGATAATCATTTGTGTTAGAAACACGAGTATGTACCCCTTTGGTTCCCTTTGAGAACTCTTATTGTTCTTGAAAGGAATACTATCTGGAACTCAGGTTACTCAAGACGGAGATAGGCTCACTGTCTTCCAAATAGGCCTATTCCGCAGAGTTGCAGAAACACATACATCTCTCGAAATAAACCATGTGTGTTAGAAACAGGAGCACCTATCACTTTGTTTCCCTATGAGAATTGTGTTAGTTATTGAAAGGAATACTTCCTGCATCTTAGATTTTTCAAGTTGGCTATACATGCTTTTTGTTCTAAACAAACCTACTGAGCTGTATGGAAGAAAACCATGTATCTCTCAAAAACAAAACCTCTACAAAACATGCAGGAATATCTAGCAAATTACTTCGTGCAGAGAACTGAGTTAGTTTTTGAAATTAATACTTCCTGGAAATAGGTTCTTCATGGGGGAAATAGGCTCTGTGTGCCCCAATTACGCCTATTCGACTGGCTTAAAGATATCCATGTACTTCTGTAATGAAAATCATCTGACTGGGGAGCAGGATAGTCTAGCACATTGTTCTCCTGTGAGGATTGAGTTTGTTTCGGGAAGGATTCTCAGGCAAACTAGGTGTTTCATTGAGGAGATAGCCTCTCTTTATTCCAAACAGGCCTTCAGCTGATTAGAAGAACCACATGTATCTTTTGAGAGAAAACCATTTGTGTTTGAAACACAAGAATCTAGCACATTGTTTCCCGATGAGAACTGAGTTTGGTTTTGGAATGAATACTCCCTGCAACTAAGGTTTTTCAAGGAGGTGATAGGCTATTTTTCTTCCAAATAGTCCAACTCAGCTAAGATGAGGAAACTCATGTTGCACGGCAAGGACAAACAACTATGTGAGAAGCTCTAGCATCTAGCACAATGCTTACCTGAGAGAATTGAGGTTGTGTTAGAATGCAATACCTCCTGCAAATCACAATTTGCATGGTGGAGGAAGGCTCATTTTCTTCGAAATAGGACTATTCCCCTAAGTTGAAGGAATTCATATATCTCTTGAAAGAAAACCACAGTGTGAAAAGTAGGAACATCCAGCACCTTCTTTCACTGTGAGAACTGAGTTAGTTTTGAAATGGGATATGGCCTGTCACATAGGTTTTTTCAGGTGGAGAAAGGCTCTCTTCCTTGCAAAAGGCCTATTCAGTTGAGTTCAAGATACACATGTATCTCTCGAAATAAAACCATCTGAGTTAGAAAGGGGAGCATTCAGCACCTTCTGTCCAAGTGAGAATTCACTGAGTTTTGGAAATTCTTCCTGCAAGTGAAGCTTTTCAAGGTGGAGAAAGGCTTTCTTTGTTCCAATTACACCTATTCAAGCCTTACTGAGGAAACACATGTATGTCTTGAAAGTAAGCCATCTGTCTTAGAAGCAAAAGCATGTGGCACATTGTTTTTCTGTGAGAACTGAGTCAGCCTTTTATAAGGAATACTCACGTCAATGTTTGATTTTCAAGGTGGACGTAAGCTCTCTTTGTTCCAAATAGGACTATTCTGTTGAGTTGGGGAAACACATGTGTCTTTTGAATGTATACTATTTGTTTTAGAAGCAGGAGCACGTACCACATTGGTTCCCTGCGTAAATTGAGTTAATTTTTTAAAGGAATACTACCTGCAACTGAGGTTTTTCATGATGGAGATAAGCTCTGCCTGTTCCCAATAGGCTCCCTCAGCTGAATTAAAGAAACACAGCTATGTCTTGAAAGAAAACCATTTTTGTCAGAAGCAGGAGAATCCAGCACATTATATCCCTGTGAGAATTGAAGTAGGGTCTGTATGGACTACATCTGCATCTGAGGGTTTACAAGGTGGACTTGGGTGCCCTTTTGTCCAAATCGGCCTATTCATGTGACTTGAAAAACACATGTATCTCCCGAAAGAAAATCATCTCTGGTAGAATCAGGAGCATAAGATACCTTGTTTCCTATGAGAAATCACTTTGCTTTATGAGAAACACAACTTCCTGCAACTTACGTTTTTTGAAGCTGGGGATATTCACTTTCTGTTCCAAATAGACCTCTTCTGTGGAGTTGAAGAAATACCTGTATTTCTGGGTAGAAAACAATATGTTTGAGAAGCAGGAGCTTCTAGCACATTGGTTTCCTGTGAGAATTGAGTTCGTTTTGGAAGGAATACTTCCAGCATTTTATGTGTTTCAAGGTGGAGATACGCTGTCTGTGTTCCTTAAAGCTTACACTACTGAGTTGTAGAAAGAAATGTATCTTTCGAAGAGAACCATTTTGTCATAGAAGCAGGAGCATCTACCCCATTGGTCCCCTGTGAGAATAGCTTACTTTTTGAAAGGGATGCTACCTGCAACAGAGGATTTTCCACGTGGACGTAGGCCAACTGACCTCAATTGAAGAAAACCATGTGTCTCTTGAAGAAAACCAGCTGTGATATAAGCAGGAGGATCTAACACATTATTTTTCTGGGAGATTGAGTTCTTTTTTCAATGGAATACATCCTACAATGTAGGTTTTTCAAGGTGGATATAGGCTCTCTATGTTCCAAATAGGTCTATTAAGCAGAATTACAGAAAGAGAGGTATCCCTTCAACGAAAACTATCAATGATAGAAGCAGAAACATCTAGCACATTGTTTTCCAGTAAGAATTGGTTAGCTTTTTAAAGAAAAAATTCCTGCATATCAGAGTATTCAAGGTGGAGGAAGGCTCGTTCTGTTCCCAATAGGTCTCTTTAGCCATGCTGAATAAACACATATGTCATTCAAAAGAAAACCATCTGTATTAAAAGCAGAAGCATCAAGCACATTGTTTCCTTGTGAGAATTAAGTCAGTTTCTGAAATGAATATTGTCTGTAACTTACGTGTTTCAATTTGAAGGTAGGCTCTCTTTGTTTCAAATAGGCGTATTCAGCAGAGTTGAAGAAACACATGGAACTTTCAAAAGAAAACCATTTGTGTTATAAGCAAGCACATGGAGGACTTTCTTTGCTGTGAGAATTGCCTTAGTTTTTCAATGAAATACTACGTGCAACTTAGGTTTTTCAAGGTGGAGATAGGCTCTGTTTGTTAGCACAGGTCTATTCAGCTGATTTGAAAAACATATGTGCCACTCTAAAGAAAATGACCTATGTTAGATGTGCCACTGCTAACACATGGTTTCACAGTGACAACTGTGTTAGTTTTGAAAGGAATACTTCCTGCAAACCTGAGTTTACTAGGTGGAGAAGGCTCATTTGTGCTGAATTGGCCTATTCACCTGAGTAGAAAAAACACATCTAACATTCCAAGGAAAACCATCTGTGATAGAAACTGCAGCATCTAGACGGTGGTTTCCCTGTGAGAATTCAGTTATTTTTTGAAATTAATCCTTCCTGAAAAGTTTGTTTTTCAGGATGCACTTAGGCTCTTTTGGATCCTAAGAAGACTATTTAGCAGAGTTGAAGAAACACATGTACCTGTCGACATAAAAGCTTTTGTGTTAGACCCAGGAACAAATAGCACATTATTTTGCTGTGAGAATTGTTCTGGTTTTTGTAAGGAATACTTCCTGCATATCAGAATTTACAAGGTGGAGAAAGGCTCATTTTCTTCGAAGTTGCCCTCTTCAGCTAAGTTGAGGAAACCCATGAACCTCATGATAGAAAACCATCTGTGTTACAAGCAGGAGCATCTAGCACATTGTTTGTTGTGAGAAACAGTCGGATTTCTGACGAGATACTTTCAGCAACGTAGGTTTCTCAGGATGTGGATAGGCTCCATTTTTTCCGAAAGTCCTACTCAGCTGAGTTGAAAAAACTCAGGCATCTTTCAAATGATAATCATTTGTGTTAGAAACACGAGTATGTACCCCTTTGGTTCCCTTTGAGAACTCTTATTGTTCTTGAAAGGAATACTATCTGGAACTCAGGTTACTCAAGACGGAGATAGGCTCACTGTGTTCCAAATAGGCCTATTCCGCAGAGTTGCAGAAACACATACATCTCTCGAAATAAACCATGTGTGTTAGAAACAGGAGCACCTATCACTTTGTTTCCCTATGAGAATTGTGTTAGTTATTGAAAGGAATACTTCCTGCATCTTAGATTTTTCAAGTTGGCTATACCTGCTTTTTGTTCTAAACAAACCTACTGAGCTGTATGGAAGAAAACCATGTATCTCTCAAAAACAAAACCTCTACAAAACATGCAGGAATATCTAGCAAATTACTTCGTGCAGAGAACTGAGTTAGTTTTTGAAATTAATACTTCCTGGAAATAGGTTCTTCATGGGGGAAATAGGCTCTGTGTGCCCCAATTACGCCTATTCGACTGGCTTAAAGATATCCATGTACTTCTGTAATGAAAATCATCTGACTGGGGAGCAGGATAGTCTAGCACATTGTTCTCCTGTGAGGATTGAGTTTGTTTCGGGAAGGATTCTCAGGCAAACTAGGTGTTTCATTGAGGAGATAGCCTCTCTTTATTCCAAACAGGCCTTCAGCTGATTAGAAGAACCACATGTATCTTTTGAGAGAAAACCATTTGTGTTTGAAACACAAGAATCTAGCACATTGTTTCCCGATGAGAACTGAGTTTGGTTTTGGAATGAATACTCCCTGCAACTAAGGTTTTTCAAGGAGGTGATAGGCTATTTTTCTTCCAAATAGTCCAATTCAGCTAAGATGAGGAAACTCATGTTGCACGGCAAGGACAAACAACTATGTGAGAAGCTCTAGCATCTAGCACAATGCTTACCTGAGAGAATTGAGGTTGTGTTAGAATGCAATACCTCCTGCAAATCACAATTTGCATGGTGGAGGAAGGCTCATTTTGTTCGAAATAGGACTATTCCCCTAAGTTGAAGGAATTCATATATCTCTTGAAAGAAAACCACAGTGTGAAAAGTAGGAACATCTAGCACCTTCTTTCACTGTGAGAACTGAGTTAGTTTTGAAATGGGATATGGCCTGTCACATAGGTTTTTTCAGGTGGAGAAAGGCTCTCTTCCTTGCAAAAGGCCTATTCAGTTGAGTTCAAGATACACATGTATCTCTCGAAATAAAACCATCTGAGTTAGAAAGGGGAGCATTCAGCACCTTCTGTCCAAGTGAGAATTCACTGAGTTTTGGAAATTCTTCCTGCAAGTGAAGCTTTTCAAGGTGGAGAAAGGCTTTCTTTGTTCCAATTACGCCTATTCAAGCCTTACTGAGGAAACACATGCATGTCTTGAAAGTAAGCCATCTGTCTTAGAAGCAAAAGCATGTGGCACATTGTTTTTCTGTGAGAACTGAGTCAGCCTTTTATAAGGAATACTCACGTCAATGTTTGATTTTCAAGGTGGACGTAAGCTCTCTTTGTTCCAAATAGGACTATTCTGTTGAGTTGGGGAAACACATGTGTCTTTTGAATGTATACTATTTGTTTTAGAAGCAGGAGCACGTACCACATTGGTTCTCTGCGTAAATTGAGTTAATTTTTTAAAGGAATACTACCTGCAACTGAGGTTTTTCATGATGGAGATAAGCTCTGCCTGTTCCCAATAGGCTCCCTCAGCTGAATTAAAGAAACACAGCTATGTCTTGAAAGAAAACCATTTTTGTCAGAAGCAGGAGAATCCAGCACATTATATCCCTGTGAGAATTGAAGTAGGGTCTGTATGGACTACATCTGCATCTTAGGGTTTACAAGGTGGACTTGGGTGCCCTTTTGTCCAAATCGGCCTATTCATGTGACTTGAAAAACACATGTATCTCCCGAAAGAAAATCATCTCTGGTAGAATCAGGAGCATAAGATACCTTGTTTCCTATGAGAAATCACTTTGCTTTATGAGAAACACAACTTCCTGCAACTTACGTTTTTTGAAGCTGGGGATATTCACTTTCTGTTCCAAATAGACCTCTTCTGTGGAGTTGAAGAAATACCTGTATTTCTGGGTAGAAAACAATATGTTTGAGAAGCAGGAGCTTCTAGCACATTGGTTTCCTGTGAGAATTGAGTTCGTTTTGGAAGGAATACTTCCAGCATTTTATGTGTTTCAAGGTGGAGATACGCTGTCTGTGTTCCTTAAAGCTTACACTACTGAGTTGTAGAAAGAAATGTATCTTGCGAAGAGAACCATTTTGTCATAGAAGCAGGAGCATCTACCCCATTGGTCCCCTGTGAGAATAGCTTACTTTTTGAAAGGGATGCTACCTGCAACAGAGGATTTTCCACGTGGACGTAGGCCAACTGACCTCAATTGAAGAAAACCATGTGTCTCTTGAAGAAAACCAGCTGTGATATAAGCAGGAGCATCTAACACATTATTTTTCTGGGAGATTGAGTTCTTTTTTCAATGGAATACATCCTACAATGTAGGTTTTTCAAGGTGGATATAGGCTCTCTATGTTCCAAATAGGTCTATTAAGCAGAATTACAGAAAGAGAGGTATCCCTTCAACGAAAACTATCAATGATAGAAGCAGGAACATCTAGCACATTGTTTTCCAGTAAGAATTGGTTAGCTTTTTAAAGAAAAAATTCCTGCATATCAGAGTATTCAAGGTGGAGGAAGGCTCGTTCTGTTCCCAATAGGTCTCTTTAGCCATGCTGAATAAACACATATGTCATTCAAAAGAAAACCATCTGTATTAAAAGCAGAAGCATCAAGCACATTGTTTCCTTGTGAGAATTAAGTCAGTTTCTGAAATGAATATTGTCTGTAACTTACGTGTTTCAATTTGAAGGTAGGCTCTCTTTGTTTCAAATAGGCGTATTCAGCAGAGTTGAAGAAACACATGGAACTTTCAAAAGAAAACCATTCGTGTTATAAGCAAGCACATGGAGGACTTTCTTTGCTGTGAGAATTGCCTTAGTTTTTCAATGAAATACTATGTGCAACTTAGGTTTTTCAAGGTGGAGATAGGCTCTGTTTGTTAGCACAGATCTATTCAGCTGATTTGAAAAACATATGTGCCACTCTAAAGAAAATGATCTATGTTAGATGTGCCACTGCTAACACATGGTTTCACAGTGACAACTGTGTTAGTTTTGAAAGGAATACTTCCTGCAAACCTGAGTTTACTAGGTGGAGAAGGCTCATTTGTGCTGAATTGGCCTATTCACCTGAGTAGAAAAAACACATCTAACATTCCAAGGAAAACCATCTGTGATAGAAACTGAAGCATCTAGCCTGTGGTTTCCCTGTGAGAATTCAGTTATTTTTTGAAATTAATCCTTCCTGAAAAGTTTGTTTTTCAGGATGCACTTAGGCTCTTTTGGATCCTAAGAAGACTATTTAGCAGAGTTGAAGAAACACATGTACCTGTCGACATAAAAGCTTTTGTGTTAGACCCAGGAACAAATAGCACATTATTTTGCTGTGAGAATTGTTGTGGTTTTTGTAAGGAATACTTCCTGCATATCAGAATTTACAAGGTGGAGAAAGGCTCATTTTCTTCGAAGTTGCCCTCTTCAGCTAAGTTGAGGAAACCCATGAACCTCATGATAGAAAACAATCTGTGTTACAAGCAGGAGCATCTAGCACATTGTTTGTTGTGAGAAACAGTCGGATTTCTGACGAGATACTTTCAGCAACGTAGGTTTCTCAGGATGTGGATAGGCTCCATTTTTTCCGAAAGTCCTACTCAGCTGAGTTGAAAAAACTCAGGCATCTTTCAAATGATAATCATTTGTGTTAGAAACACGAGTATGTACCCCTTTGGTTCCCTTTGAGAACTCTTATTGTTCTTGAAAGGAATACTATCTGGAACTCAGGTTACTCAAGACGGAGATAGGCTCACTGTCTTCCAAATAGGCCTATTCCGCAGAGTTGCAGAAACACATACATCTCTCGAAATAAACCATGTGTGTTAGAAACAGGAGCACCTATCACTTTGTTTCCCTATGAGAATTGTGTTAGTTATTGAAAGGAATACTTCCTGCATCTTAGATTTTTCAAGTTAGCTATACCTGCTTTTTGTTCTAAACAAACCTACTGAGCTGTATGGAAGAAAACCATGTATCTCTCAAAAACAAAACCTCTACAAAACATGCAGGAATATCTAGCAAATTACTTCATGCAGAGAACTGAGTTAGTTTTTGAAATTAATACTTCCTGGAAATAGGTTCTTCATGGGGGAAATAGGCTCTGTGTGCCCCAATTACGCCTATTCGACTGGCTTAAAGATATCCATGTACTTCTGTAATGAAAATCATCTGACTGGGGAGCAGGATAGTCTAGCACATTGTTCTCCTGTGAGGATTGAGTTTGTTTCGGGAAGGATTCTCAGGCAAACTAGGTGTTTCATTGAGGAGATAGCCTCTCTTTATTCCAAACAGGCCTTCAGCTGATTAGAAGAACCACATGTATCTTTTGAGAGAAAACCATTTGTGTTTGAAACACAAGAATCTAGCACATTGTTTCCCGATGAGAACTGAGTTTGGTTTTGGAATGAATACTCCCTGCAACTAAGGTTTTTCAAGGAGGTGATAGGCTATTTTTCTTCCAAATAGTCCAACTCAGGTAAGATGAGGAAACTCATGTTGCACGGCAAGGACAAACAACTATGTGAGAAGCTCTAGCATCTAGCACAATGCTTACCTGAGAGAATTGAGGTTGTGTTAGAATGCAATACCTCCTGCAAATCACAATTTGCATGGTGGAGGAAGGCTCATTTTCTTCGAAATAGGACTATTCCCCTAAGTTGAAGGAATTCATATATCTCTTGAAAGAAAACCACAGTGTGAAAAGTAGGAACATCCAGCACCTTCTTTCACTGTGAGAACTGAGTTAGTTTTGAAATGGGATATGGCCTGTCACATAGGTTTTTTCAGGTGGAGAAAGGCTCTCTTCCTTGCAAAAGGCCTATTCAGTTGAGTTCAAGATACACATGTATCTCTCGAAATAAAACCATCTGAGTTAGAAAGGGGAGCATTCAGCACCTTCTGTCCAAGTGAGAATTCACTGAGTTTTGGAAATTCTTCCTGCAAGTGAAGCTTTTCAAGGTGGAGAAAGGCTTTCTTTGTTCCAATTACACCTATTCAAGCCTTACTGAGGAAACACATGTATGTCTTGAAAGTAAGCCATCTGTCTTAGAAGCAAAAGCATGTGGCACATTGTTTTTCTGTGAGAACTGAGTCAGCCTTTTATAAGGAATACTCACGTCAATGTTTGATTTTCAAGGTGGACGTAAGCTCTCTTTGTTCCAAATAGGACTATTCTGTTGAGTTGGGGAAACACATGTGTCTTTTGAATGTATACTATTTGTTTTAGAAGCAGGAGCACGTACCACATTGGTTCCCTGCGTAAATTGAGTTAATTTTTTAAAGGAATACTACCTGCAACTGAGGTTTTTCATGATGGAGATAAGCTCTGCCTGTTCCCAATAGGCTCCCTCAGCTGAATTAAAGAAACACAGCTATGTCTTGAAAGAAAACCATTTTTGTCAGAAGCAGGAGAATCCAGCACATTATATCCCTGTGAGAATTGAAGTAGGGTCTGTATGGACTACATCTGCATCTGAGGGTTTACAAGGTGGACTTGGGTGCCCTTTTGTCCAAATCGGCCTATTCATGTGACTTGAAAAACACATGTATCTCCCGAAAGAAAATCATCTCTGGTAGAATCAGGAGCATAAGATACCTTGTTTCCTATGAGAAATCACTTTGCTTTATGAGAAACACAACTTCCTGCAACTTACGTTTTTTGAAGCTGGGGATATTCACTTTCTGTTCCAAATAGACCTCTTCTGTGGAGTTGAAGAAATACCTGTATTTCTGGGTAGAAAACAATATGTTTGAGAAGCAGGAGCTTCTAGCACATTGGTTTCCTGTGAGAATTGAGTTCGTTTTGGAAGGAATACTTCCAGCATTTTATGTGTTTCAAGGTGGAGATACGCTGTCTGTGTTCCTTAAAGCTTACACTACTGAGTTGTAGAAAGAAATGTATCTTTCGAAGAGAACCATTTTGTCATAGAAGCAGGAGCATCTACCCCATTGGTCCCCTGTGAGAATAGCTTACTTTTTGAAAGGGATGCTACCTGCAACAGAGGATTTTCCACGTGGACGTAGGCCAACTGACCTCAATTGAAGAAAACCATGTGTCTCTTGAAGAAAACCAGCTGTGATATAAGCAGGAGCATCTAACACATTATTTTTCTGGGAGATTGAGTTCTTTTTTCAATGGAATACATCCTACAATGTAGGTTTTTCAAGGTGGATATAGGCTCTCTATGTTCCAAATAGGTCTATTAAGCAGAATTACAGAAAGAGAGGTATCCCTTCAACGAAAACTATCAATGATAGAAGCAGGAACATCTAGCACATTGTTTTCCAGTAAGAATTGGTTAGCTTTTTAAAGAAAAAATTCCTGCATATCAGAGTATTCAAGGTGGAGGAAGGCTCGTTCTGTTCCCAATAGGTCTCTTTAGCCATGCTGAATAAACACATATGTCATTCAAAAGAAAACCATCTGTATTAAAAGCAGAAGCATCAAGCACATTGTTTCCTTGTGAGAATTAAGTCAGTTTCTGAAATGAATATTGTCTGTAACTTACGTGTTTCAATTTGAAGGTAGGCTCGCTTTGTTTCAAATAGGCGTATTCAGCAGAGTTGAAGAAACACATGGAACTTTCAAAAGAAAACCATTCGTGTTATAAGCAAGCACATGGAGGACTTTCTTTGCTGTGAGAAATGCCTTAGTTTTTCAATGAAATACTATGTGCAACTTAGGTTTTTCAAGGTGGAGATAGGCTCTGTTTGTTAGCACAGATCTATTCAGCTGATTTGAAAAACATATGTGCCACTCTAAAGAAAATGATCTATGTTAGATGTGCCACTGCTAACACATGGTTTCACAGTGACAACTGTGTTAGTTTTGAAAGGAATACTTCCTGCAAACCTGAGTTTACTAGGTGGAGAAGGCTCATTTGTGCTGAATTGGCCTATTCACCTGAGTAGAAAAAACACATCTAACATTCCAAGGAAAACCATCTGTGATAGAAACTGCAGCATCTAGACGGTGGTTTCCCTGTGAGAATTCAGTTATTTTTTGAAATTAATCCTTCCTGAAAAGTTTGTTTTTCAGGATGCACTTAGGCTCTTTTGGATCCTAAGAAGACTATTTAGCAGAGTTGAAGAAACACATGTACCTGTCGACATAAAAGCTTTTGTGTTAGACCCAGGAACAAATAGCACATTATTTTGCTGTGAGAATTGTTCTGGTTTTTGTAAGGAATACTTCCTGCATATCAGAATTTACAAGGTGGAGAAAGGCTCATTTTCTTCGAAGTTGCCCTCTTCAGCTAAGTTGAGGAAACCCATGAACCTCATGATAGAAAACAATCTGTGTTACAAGCAGGAGCATCTAGCACATTGTTTGTTGTGAGAAACAGTCGGATTTCTGACGAGATACTTTCAGCAACGTGGGTTTGTCAGGATGTGGATAGGCTCCATTTTTTCCGAAAGTCCTACTCAGCTGAGTTGAAAAAACTCAGGCATCTTTCAAATGATAATCATTTGTGTTAGAAACACGAGTATGTACCCCTTTGGTTCCCTTTGAGAACTCTTATTGTTCTTGAAAGGAATACTATCTGGAACTCAGGTTACTCAAGAAGGAGATAGGCTCACTGTGTTCCAAATAGGACTATTCCGCAGAGTTGCAGAAACACATACATCTCTCGAAATAAACCATGTGTGTTAGAAACAGGAGCACCTATCACTTTGTTTCCCTATGAGAATTGTGTTAGTTATTGAAAGGAATACTTCCTGCATCTTAGATTTTTCAAGTTGGCTATACCTGCTTTTTGTTCTAAACAAACCTACTGAGCTGTATGGAAGAAAACCATGTATCTCTCAAAAACAAAACCTCTACAAAACATGCAGGAATATCTAGCAAATTACTTCGTGCAGAGAACTGAGTTAGTTTTTGAAATTAATACTTCCTGGAAATAGGTTCTTCATGGGGGAAATAGGCTCTGTGTGCCCCAATTACGCCTATTCGACTGGCTTAAAGATATCCATGTACTTCTGTAATGAAAATCATCTGACTGGGGAGCAGGATAGTCTAGCACATTGTTCTCCTGTGAGGATTGAGTTTGTTTCGGGAAGGATTCTCAGGCAAACTAGGTGTTTCATTGAGGAGATAGCCTCTCTTTATTCCAAACAGGCCTTCAGCTGATTAGAAGAACCACATGTATCTTTTGAGAGAAAACCATTTGTGTTTGAAACACAAGAATCTAGCACATTGTTTCCCGATGAGAACTGAGTTTGGTTTTGGAATGAATACTCCCTGCAACTAAGGTTTTTCAAGGAGGTGATAGGCTATTTTTCTTCCAAATAGTCCAATTCAGCTAAGATGAGGAAACTCATGTTGCACGGCAAGGACAAACAACTATGTGAGAAGCTCTAGCATCTAGCACAATGCTTACCTGAGAGAATTGAGGTTGTGTTAGAATGCAATACCTCCTGCAAATCACAATTTGCATGGTGGAGGAAGGCTCATTTTCTTCGAAATAGGACTATTCCCCTAAGTTGAAGGAATTCATATATCTCTTGAAAGAAAACCACAGTGTGAAAAGTAGGAACATCTAGCACCTTCTTTCACTGTGAGAACTGAGTTAGTTTTGAAATGGGATATGGCCTGTCACATAGGTTTTTTCAGGTGGAGAAAGGCTCTCTTCCTTGCAAAAGGCCTATTCAGTTGAGTTCAAGATACACATGTATCTCTCGAAATAAAACCATCTGAGTTAGAAAGGGGAGCATTCAGCACCTTCTGTCCAAGTGAGAATTCACTGAGTTTTGGAAATTCTTCCTGCAAGTGAAGCTTTTCAAGGTGGAGAAAGGCTTTCTTTGTTCCAATTACGCCTATTCAAGCCTTACTGAGGAAACACATGTATGTCTTGAAAGTAAGCCATCTGTCTTAGAAGCAAAAGCATGTGGCACATTGTTTTTCTGTGAGAACTGAGTCAGCCTTTTATAAGGAATACTCACGTCAATGTTTGATTTTCAAGGTGGACGTAAGCTCTCTTTGTTCCAAATAGGACTATTCTGTTGAGTTGGGGAAACACATGTGTCTTTTGAATGTATACTATTTGTTTTAGAAGCAGGAGCACGTACCACATTGGTTCTCTGCGTAAATTGAGTTAATTTTTTAAAGGAATACTACCTGCAACTGAGGTTTTTCATGATGGAGATAAGCTCTGCCTGTTCCCAATAGGCTCCCTCAGCTGAATTAAAGAAACACAGCTATGTCTTGAAAGAAAACCATTTTTGTCAGAAGCAGGAGAATCCAGCACATTATATCCCTGTGAGAATTGAAGTAGGGTCTGTATGGACTACATCTGCATCTTAGGGTTTACAAGGTGGACTTGGGTGCCCTTTTGTCCAAATCGGCCTATTCATGTGACTTGAAAAACACATGTATCTCCCGAAAGAAAATCATCTCTGGTAGAATCAGGAGCATAAGATACCTTGTTTCCTATGAGAAATCACTTTGCTTTATGAGAAACACAACTTCCTGCAACTTACGTTTTTTGAAGCTGGGGATATTCACTTTCTGTTCCAAATAGACCTCTTCTGTGGAGTTGAAGAAATACCTGTATTTCTGGGTAGAAAACAATATGTTTGAGAAGCAGGAGCTTCTAGCACATTGGTTTCCTGTGAGAATTGAGTTCGTTTTGGAAGGAATACTTCCAGCATTTTATGTGTTTCAAGGTGGAGATACGCTGTCTGTGTTCCTTAAAGCTTACACTACTGAGTTGTAGAAAGAAATGTATCTTTCGAAGAGAACCATTTTGTCATAGAAGCAGGAGCATCTACCCCATTGGTCCCCTGTGAGAATAGCTTACTTTTTGAAAGGGATGCTACCTGCAACAGAGGATTTTCCACGTGGACGTAGGCCAACTGACCTCAATTGAAGAAAACCATGTGTCTCTTGAAGAAAACCAGCTGTGATATAAGCAGGAGCATCTAACACATTATTTTTCTGGGAGATTGAGTTCTTTTTTCAATGGAATACATCCTACAATGGAGGTTTTTCAAGGTGGATATAGGCTCTCTATGTTCCAAATAGGTCTATTAAGCAGAATTACAGAAAGAGAGGTATCCCTTCAACGAAAACTATCAATGATAGAAGCAGGAACATCTAGCACATTGTTTTCCAGTAAGAATTGGTTAGCTTTTTAAAGAAAAAATTCCTGCATATCAGAGTATTCAAGGTGGAGGAAGGCTCGTTCTGTTCCCAATAGGTCTCTTTAGCCATGCTGAATAAACACATATGTCATTCAAAAGAAAACCATCTGTATTAAAAGCAGAAGCATCAAGCACATTGTTTCCTTGTGAGAATTAAGTCAGTTTCTGAAATGAATATTGTCTGTAACTTACGTGTTTCAATTTGAAGGTAGGCTCTCTTTGTTTCAAATAGGCGTATTCAGCAGAGTTGAAGAAACACATGGAACTTTCAAAAGAAAACCATTCGTGTTATAAGCAAGCACATGGAGGACTTTCTTTGCTGTGAGAATTGCCTTAGTTTTTCAATGAAATACTATGTGCAACTTAGGTTTTTCAAGGTGGAGATAGGCTCTGTTTGTTAGCACAGATCTATTCAGCTGATTTGAAAAACATATGTGCCACTCTAAAGAAAATGACCTATGTTAGATGTGCCACTGCTAACACATGGTTTCACAGTGACAACTGTGTTAGTTTTGAAAGGAATACTTCCTGCAAACCTGAGTTTACTAGGTGGAGAAGGCTCATTTGTGCTGAATTGGCCTATTCACCTGAGTAGAAAAAACACATCTAACATTCCAAGGAAAACCATCTGTGATAGAAACTGAAGCATCTAGACGGTGGTTTCCCTGTGAGAATTCAGTTATTTTTTGAAATTAATCCTTCCTGAAAAGTTTGTTTTTCAGGATGCACTTAGGCTCTTTTGGATCCTAAGAAGACTATTTAGCAGAGTTGAAGAAACACATGTACCTGTCGACATAAAAGCTTTTGTGTTAGACCCAGGAACAAATAGCACATTATTTTGCTGTGAGAATTGTTGTGGTTTTTGTAAGGAATACTTCCTGCATATCAGAATTTACAAGGTGGAGAAAGGCTCATTTTCTTCGAAGTTGCCCTCTTCAGCTAAGTTGAGGAAACCCATGAACCTCATGATAGAAAACAATCTGTGTTACAAGCAGGAGCATCTAGCACATTGTTTGTTGTGAGAAACAGTCGGATTTCTGACGAGATACTTTCAGCAACGTAGGTTTCTCAGGATGTGGATAGGCTCCATTTTTTCCGAAAGGCCTACTCAGCTGAGTTGAAAAAACTCAGGCATCTTTCAAATGATAATCATTTGTGTTAGAAACACGAGTATGTACCCCTTTGGTTCCCTTTGAGAACTCTTATTGTTCTTGAAAGGAATACTATCTGGAACTCAGGTTACTCAAGACGGAGATAGGCTCACTGTGTTCCAAATAGGCCTATTCCGCAGAGTTGCAGAAACACATACATCTCTCGAAATAAACCATGTGTGTTAGAAACAGGAGCACCTATCACTTTGTTTCCCTATGAGAATTGTGTTAGTTATTGAAAGGAATACTTCCTGCATCTTAGATTTTTCAAGTTGGCTATACCTGCTTTTTGTTCTAAACAAACCTACTGAGCTGTATGGAAGAAAACCATGTATCTCTCAAAAACAAAACCTCTACAAAACATGCAGGAATATCTAGCAAATTACTTCGTGCAGAGAACTGAGTTAGTTTTTGAAATTAATACTTCCTGGAAATAGGTTCTTCATGGGGGAAATAGGCTCTGTGTGCCCCAATTACGCCTATTCGACTGGCTTAAAGATATCCATGTACTTCTGTAATGAAAATCATCTGACTGGGGAGCAGGATAGTCTAGCACATTGTTCTCCTGTGAGGATTGAGTTTGTTTCGGGAAGGATTCTCAGGCAAACTAGGTGTTTCATTGAGGAGATAGCCTCTCTTTATTCCAAACAGGCCTTCAGCTGATTAGAAGAACCACATGTATCTTTTGAGAGAAAACCATTTGTGTTTGAAACACAAGAATCTAGCACATTGTTTCCCGATGAGAACTGAGTTTGGTTTTGGAATGAATACTCCCTGCAACTAAGGTTTTTCAAGGAGGTGATAGGCTATTTTTCTTCCAAATAGTCCAACTCAGCTAAGATGAGGAAACTCATGTTGCACGGCAAGGACAAACAACTATGTGAGAAGCTCTAGCATCTAGCACAATGCTTACCTGAGAGAATTGAGGTTGTGTTAGAATGCAATACCTCCTGCAAATCACAATTTGCATGGTGGAGGAAGGCTCATTTTGTTCGAAATAGGACTATTCCCCTAAGTTGAAGGAATTCATATATCTCTTGAAAGAAAACCACAGTGTGAAAAGTAGGAACATCCAGCACCTTCTTTCACTGTGAGAACTGAGTTAGTTTGAAATGGGATATGGCCTGTCACATAGGTTTTTTCAGGTGGAGAAAGGCTCTCTTCCTTGCAAAAGGCCTATTCAGTTGAGTTCAAGATACACATGTATCTCTCGAAATAAAACCATCTGAGTTAGAAAGGGGAGCATTCAGCACCTTCTGTCCAAGTGAGAATTCACTGAGTTTTGGAAATTCTTCCTGCAAGTGAAGCTTTTCAAGGTGGAGAAAGGCTTTCTTTGTTCCAATTACACCTATTCAAGCCTTACTGAGGAAACACATGTATGTCTTGAAAGTAAGCCATCTGTCTTAGAAGCAAAAGCATGTGGCACATTGTTTTTCTGTGAGAACTGAGTCAGCCTTTTATAAGGAATACTCACGTCAATGTTTGATTTTCAAGGTGGACGTAAGCTCTCTTTGTTCCAAATAGGACTATTCTGTTGAGTTGGGGAAACACATGTGTCTTTTGAATGTATACTATTTGTTTTAGAAGCAGGAGCACGTACCACATTGGTTCCCTGCGTAAATTGAGTTAATTTTTTAAAGGAATACTACCTGCAACTGAGGTTTTTCATGATGGAGATAAGCTCTGCCTGTTCCCAATAGGCTCCCTCAGCTGAATTAAAGAAACACAGCTATGTCTTGAAAGAAAACCATTTTTGTCAGAAGCAGGAGAATCCAGCACATTATATCCCTGTGAGAATTGAAGTAGGGTCTGTATGGACTACATCTGCATCTGAGGGTTTACAAGGTGGACTTGGGTGCCCTTTTGTCCAAATCGGCCTATTCATGTGACTTGAAAAACACATGTATCTCCCGAAAGAAAATCATCTCTGGTAGAATCAGGAGCATAAGATACCTTGTTTCCTATGAGAAATCACTTTGCTTTATGAGAAACACAACTTCCTGCAACTTACGTTTTTTGAAGCTGGGGATATTCACTTTCTGTTCCAAATAGACCTCTTCTGTGGAGTTGAAGAAATACCTGTATTTCTGGGTAGAAAACAATATGTTTGAGAAGCAGGAGCTTCTAGCACATTGGTTTCCTGTGAGAATTGAGTTCGTTTTGGAAGGAATACTTCCAGCATTTTATGTGTTTCAAGGTGGAGATACGCTGTCTGTGTTCCTTAAAGCTTACACTACTGAGTTGTAGAAAGAAATGTATCTTTCGAAGAGAACCATTTTGTCATAGAAGCAGGAGCATCTACCCCATTGGTCCCCTGTGAGAATAGCTTACTTTTTGAAAGGGATGCTACCTGCAACAGAGGATTTTCCACGTGGACGTAGGCCAACTGACCTCAATTGAAGAAAACCATGTGTCTCTTGAAGAAAACCAGCTGTGATATAAGCAGGAGCATCTAACACATTATTTTTCTGGGAGATTGAGTTCTTTTTTCAATGGAATACATCCTACAATGTAGGTTTTTCAAGGTGGATATAGGCTCTCTATGTTCCAAATAGGTCTATTAAGCAGAATTACAGAAAGAGAGGTATCCCTTCAACGAAAACTATCAATGATAGAAGCAGGAACATCTAGCACATTGTTTTCCAGTAAGAATTGGTTAGCTTTTTAAAGAAAAAATTCCTGCATATCAGAGTATTCAAGGTGGAGGAGGGCTCGTTCTGTTCCCAATAGGTCTCTTTAGCCATGCTGAATAAACACATATGTCATTCAAAAGAAAACCATCTGTATTAAAAGCAGAAGCATCAAGCACATTGTTTCCTTGTGAGAATTAAGTCAGTTTCTGAAATGAATATTGTCTGTAACTTACGTGTTTCAATTTGAAGGTAGGCTCTCTTTGTTTCAAATAGGCGTATTCAGCAGAGTTGAAGAAACACATGGAACTTTCAAAAGAAAACCATTCGTGTTATAAGCAAGCACATGGAGGACTTTCTTTGCTGTGAGAATTGCCTTAGTTTTTCAATGAAATACTACGTGCAACTTAGGTTTTTCAAGGTGGAGATAGGCTCTGTTTGTTAGCACAGGTCTATTCAGCTGATTTGAAAAACATATGTGCCACTCTAAAGAAAATGATCTATGTTAGATGTGCCACTGCTAACACATGGTTTCACAGTGACAACTGTGTTAGTTTTGAAAGGAATACTTCCTGCAAACCTGAGTTTACTAGGTGGAGAAGGCTCATTTGTGCTGAATTGGCCTATTCACCTGAGTAGAAAAAACACATCTAACATTCCAAGGAAAACCATCTGTGATAGAAACTGCAGCATCTAGACGGTGGTTTCCCTGTGAGAATTCAGTTATTTTTTGAAATTAATCCTTCCTGAAAAGTTTGTTTTTCAGGATGCACTTAGGCTCTTTTGGATCCTAAGAAGACTATTTAGCAGAGTTGAAGAAACACATGTACCTGTCGACATAAAAGCTTTTGTGTTAGACCCAGGAACAAATAGCACATTATTTTGCTGTGAGAATTGTTGTGGTTTTTGTAAGGAATACTTCCTGCATATCAGAATTTACAAGGTGGAGAAAGGCTCATTTTCTTCGAAGTTGCCCTCTTCAGCTAAGTTGAGGAAACCCATGAACCTCATGATAAAAAACAATCTGTGTTACAAGCAGGAGCATCTAGCACATTGTTTGTTGTGAGAAACAGTCGGATTTCTGACGAGATACTTTCAGCAACGTAGGTTTCTCAGGATGTGGATAGGCTCCATTTTTTCCGAAAGTCCTACTCAGCTGAGTTGAAAAAACTCAGGCATCTTTCAAATGATAATCATTTGTGTTAGAAACACGAGTATGTACCCCTTTGGTTCCCTTTGAGAACTCTTATTGTTCTTGAAAGGAATACTATCTGGAACTCAGGTTACTCAAGACGGAGATAGGCTCACTGTGTTCCAAATAGGCCTATTCCGCAGAGTTGCAGAAACACATACATCTCTCGAAATAAACCATGTGTGTTAGAAACAGGAGCACCTATCACTTTGTTTCCCTATGAGAATTGTGTTAGTTATTGAAAGGAATACTTCCTGCATCTTAGATTTTTCAAGTTGGCTATACCTGCTTTTTGTTCTAAACAAACCTACTGAGCTGTATGGAAGAAAACCATGTATCTCTCAAAAACAAAACCTCTACAAAACATGCAGGAATATCTAGCAAATTACTTCGTGCAGAGAACTGAGTTAGTTTTTGAAATTAATACTTCCTGGAAATAGGTTCTTCATGGGGGAAATAGGCTCTGTGTGCCCCAATTACGCCTATTCGACTGGCTTAAAGATATCCATGTACTTCTGTAATGAAAATCATCTGACTGGGGAGCAGGATAGTCTAGCACATTGTTCTCCTGTGAGGATTGAGTTTGTTTCGGGAAGGATTCTCAGGCAAACTAGGTGTTTCATTGAGGAGATAGCCTCTCTTTATTCCAAACAGGCCTTCAGCTGATTAGAAGAACCACATGTATCTTTTGAGAGAAAACCATTTGTGTTTGAAACACAAGAATCTAGCACATTGTTTCCCGATGAGAACTGAGTTTGGTTTTGGAATGAATACTCCCTGCAACTAAGGTTTTTCAAGGAGGTGATAGGCTATTTTTCTTCCAAATAGTCCAATTCAGCTAAGATGAGGAAACTCATGTTGCACGGCAAGGACAAACAACTATGTGAGAAGCTCTAGCATCTAGCACAATGCTTACCTGAGAGAATTGAGGTTGTGTTAGAATGCAATACCTCCTGCAAATCACAATTTGCATGGTGGAGGAAGGCTCATTTTGTTCGAAATAGGACTATTCCCCTAAGTTGAAGGAATTCATATATCTCTTGAAAGAAAACCACAGTGTGAAAAGTAGGAACATCTAGCACCTTCTTTCACTGTGAGAACTGAGTTAGTTTTGAAATGGGATATGGCCTGTCACATAGGTTTTTTCAGGTGGAGAAAGGCTCTCTTCCTTGCAAAAGGCCTATTCAGTTGAGTTCAAGATACACATGTATCTCTCGAAATAAAACCATCTGAGTTAGAAAGGGGAGCATTCAGCACCTTCTGTCCAAGTGAGAATTCACTGAGTTTTGGAAATTCTTCCTGCAAGTGAAGCTTTTCAAGGTGGAGAAAGGCTTTCTTTGTTCCAATTACACCTATTCAAGCCTTACTGAGGAAACACATGTATGTCTTGAAAGTAAGCCATCTGTCTTAGAAGCAAAAGCATGTGGCACATTGTTTTTCTGTGAGAACTGAGTCAGCCTTTTATAAGGAATACTCACGTCAATGTTTGATTTTCAAGGTGGACGTAAGCTCTCTTTGTTCCAAATAGGACTATTCTGTTGAGTTGGGGAAACACATGTGTCTTTTGAATGTATACTATTTGTTTTAGAAGCAGGAGCACGTACCACATTGGTTCCCTGCGTAAATTGAGTTAATTTTTTAAAGGAATACTACCTGCAACTGAGGTTTTTCATGATGGAGATAAGCTCTGCCTGTTCCCAATAGGCTCCCTCAGCTGAATTAAAGAAACACAGCTATGTCTTGAAAGAAAACCATTTTTGTCAGAAGCAGGAGAATCCAGCACATTATATCCCTGTGAGAATTGAAGTAGGGTCTGTATGGACTACATCTGCATCTGAGGGTTTACAAGGTGGACTTGGGTGCCCTTTTGTCCAAATCGGCCTATTCATGTGACTTGAAAAACACATGTATCTCCCGAAAGAAAATCATCTCTGGTAGAATCAGGAGCATAAGATACCTTGTTTCCTATGAGAAATCACTTTGCTTTATGAGAAACACAACTTCCTGCAACTTACGTTTTTTGAAGCTGGGGATATTCACTTTCTGTTCCAAATAGACCTCTTCTGTGGAGTTGAAGAAATACCTGTATTTCTGGGTAGAAAACAATATGTTTGAGAAGCAGGAGCTTCTAGCACATTGGTTTCCTGTGAGAATTGAGTTCGTTTTGGAAGGAATACTTCCAGCATTTTATGTGTTTCAAGGTGGAGATACGCTGTCTGTGTTCCTTAAAGCTTACACTACTGAGTTGTAGAAAGAAATGTATCTTTCGAAGAGAACCATTTTGTCATAGAAGCAGGAGCATCTACCCCATTGGTCCCCTGTGAGAATAGCTTACTTTTTGAAAGGGATGCTACCTGCAACAGAGGATTTTCCACGTGGACGTAGGCCAACTGACCTCAATTGAAGAAAACCATGTGTCTCTTGAAGAAAACCAGCTGTGATATAAGCAGGAGCATCTAACACATTATTTTTCTGGGAGATTGAGTTCTTTTTTCAATGGAATACATCCTACAATGTAGGTTTTTCAAGGTGGATATAGGCTCTCTATGTTCCAAATAGGTCTATTAAGCAGAATTACAGAAAGAGAGGTATCCCTTCAACGAAAACTATCAATGATAGAAGCAGGAACATCTAGCACATTGTTTTCCAGTAAGAATTGGTTAGCTTTTTAAAGAAAAAATTCCTGCATATCAGAGTATTCAAGGTGGAGGAAGGCTCGTTCTGTTCCCAATAGGTCTCTTTAGCCATGCTGAATAAACACATATGTCATTCAAAAGAAAACCATCTGTATTAAAAGCAGAAGCATCAAGCACATTGTTTCCTTGTGAGAATTAAGTCAGTTTCTGAAATGAATATTGTCTGTAACTTACGTGTTTCAATTTGAAGGTAGGCTCGCTTTGTTTCAAATAGGCGTATTCAGCAGAGTTGAAGAAACACATGGAACTTTCAAAAGAAAACCATTCGTGTTATAAGCAAGCACATGGAGGACTTTCTTTGCTGTGAGAAATGCCTTAGTTTTTCAATGAAATACTATGTGCAACTTAGGTTTTTCAAGGTGGAGATAGGCTCTGTTTGTTAGCACAGATCTATTCAGCTGATTTGAAAAACATATGTGCCACTCTAAAGAAAATGATCTATGTTAGATGTGCCACTGCTAACACATGGTTTCACAGTGACAACTGTGTTAGTTTTGAAAGGAATACTTCCTGCAAACCTGAGTTTACTAGGTGGAGAAGGCTCATTTGTGCTGAATTGGCCTATTCACCTGAGTAGAAAAAACACATCTAACATTCCAAGGAAAACCATCTGTGATAGAAACTGCAGCATCTAGACGGTGGTTTCCCTGTGAGAATTCAGTTATTTTTTGAAATTAATCCTTCCTGAAAAGTTTGTTTTTCAGGATGCACTTAGGCTCTTTTGGATCCTAAGAAGACTATTTAGCAGAGTTGAAGAAACACATGTACCTGTCGACATAAAAGCTTTTGTGTTAGACCCAGGAACAAATAGCACATTATTTTGCTGTGAGAATTGTTCTGGTTTTTGTAAGGAATACTTCCTGCATATCAGAATTTACAAGGTGGAGAAAGGCTCATTTTCTTCGAAGTTGCCCTCTTCAGCTAAGTTGAGGAAACCCATGAACCTCATGATAGAAAACAATCTGTGTTACAAGCAGGAGCATCTAGCACATTGTTTGTTGTGAGAAACAGTCGGATTTCTGACGAGATACTTTCAGCAACGTGGGTTTGTCAGGATGTGGATAGGCTCCATTTTTTCCGAAAGTCCTACTCAGCTGAGTTGAAAAAACTCAGGCATCTTTCAAATGATAATCATTTGTGTTAGAAACACGAGTATGTACCCCTTTGGTTCCCTTTGAGAACTCTTATTGTTCTTGAAAGGAATACTATCTGGAACTCAGGTTACTCAAGAAGGAGATAGGCTCACTGTGTTCCAAATAGGACTATTCCGCAGAGTTGCAGAAACACATACATCTCTCGAAATAAACCATGTGTGTTAGAAACAGGAGCACCTATCACTTTGTTTCCCTATGAGAATTGTGTTAGTTATTGAAAGGAATACTTCCTGCATCTTAGATTTTTCAAGTTGGCTATACCTGCTTTTTGTTCTAAACAAACCTACTGAGCTGTATGGAAGAAAACCATGTATCTCTCAAAAACAAAACCTCCACAAAACATGCAGGAATATCTAGCAAATTACTTCGTGCAGAGAACTGAGTTAGTTTTTGAAATTAATACTTCCTGGAAATAGGTTCTTCATGGGGGAAATAGGCTCTGTGTGCCCCAATTACGCCTATTCGACTGGCTTAAAGATATCCATGTACTTCTGTAATGAAAATCATCTGACTGGGGAGCAGGATAGTCTAGCACATTGTTCTCCTGTGAGGATTGAGTTTGTTTCGGGAAGGATTCTCAGGCAAACTAGGTGTTTCATTGAGGAGATAGCCTCTCTTTATTCCAAACAGGCCTTCAGCTGATTAGAAGAACCACATGTATCTTTTGAGAGAAAACCATTTGTGTTTGAAACACAAGAATCTAGCACATTGTTTCCCGATGAGAACTGAGTTTGGTTTTGGAATGAATACTCCCTGCAACTAAGGTTTTTCAAGGAGGTGATAGGCTATTTTTCTTCCAAATAGTCCAATTCAGCTAAGATGAGGAAACTCATGTTGCACGGCAAGGACAAACAACTATGTGAGAAGCTCTAGCATCTAGCACAATGCTTACCTGAGAGAATTGAGGTTGTGTTAGAATGCAATACCTCCTGCAAATCACAATTTGCATGGTGGAGGAAGGCTCATTTTGTTCGAAATAGGACTATTCCCCTAAGTTGAAGGAATTCATATATCTCTTGAAAGAAAACCACAGTGTGAAAAGTAGGAACATCTAGCACCTTCTTTCACTGTGAGAACTGAGTTAGTTTTGAAATGGGATATGGCCTGTCACATAGGTTTTTTCAGGTGGAGAAAGGCTCTCTTCCTTGCAAAAGGCCTATTCAGTTGAGTTCAAGATACACATGTATCTCTCGAAATAAAACCATCTGAGTTAGAAAGGGGAGCATTCAGCACCTTCTGTCCAAGTGAGAATTCACTGAGTTTTGGAAATTCTTCCTGCAAGTGAAGCTTTTCAAGGTGGAGAAAGGCTTTCTTTGTTCCAATTACACCTATTCAAGCCTTACTGAGGAAACACATGTATGTCTTGAAAGTAAGCCATCTGTCTTAGAAGCAAAAGCATGTGGCACATTGTTTTTCTGTGAGAACTGAGTCAGCCTTTTATAAGGAATACTCACGTCAATGTTTGATTTTCAAGGTGGACGTAAGCTCTCTTTGTTCCAAATAGGACTATTCTGTTGAGTTGGGGAAACACATGTGTCTTTTGAATGTATACTATTTGTTTTAGAAGCAGGAGCACGTACCACATTGGTTCCCTGCGTAAATTGAGTTAATTTTTTAAAGGAATACTACCTGCAACTGAGGTTTTTCATGATGGAGATAAGCTCTGCCTGTTCCCAATAGGCTCCCTCAGCTGAATTAAAGAAACACAGCTATGTCTTGAAAGAAAACCATTTTTGTCAGAAGCAGGAGAATCCAGCACATTATATCCCTGTGAGAATTGAAGTAGGGTCTGTATGGACTACATCTGCATCTGAGGGTTTACAAGGTGGACTTGGGTGCCCTTTTGTCCAAATCGGCCTATTCATGTGACTTGAAAAACACATGTATCTCCCGAAAGAAAATCATCTCTGGTAGAATCAGGAGCATAAGATACCTTGTTTCCTATGAGAAATCACTTTGCTTTATGAGAAACACAACTTCCTGCAACTTACGTTTTTTGAAGCTGGGGATATTCACTTTCTGTTCCAAATAGACCTCTTCTGTGGAGTTGAAGAAATACCTGTATTTCTGGGTAGAAAACAATATGTTTGAGAAGCAGGAGCTTCTAGCACATTGGTTTCCTGTGAGAATTGAGTTCGTTTTGGAAGGAATACTTCCAGCATTTTATGTGTTTCAAGGTGGAGATACGCTGTCTGTGTTCCTTAAAGCTTACACTACTGAGTTGTAGAAAGAAATGTATCTTTCGAAGAGAACCATTTTGTCATAGAAGCAGGAGCATCTACCCCATTGGTCCCCTGTGAGAATAGCTTACTTTTTGAAAGGGATGCTACCTGCAACAGAGGATTTTCCACGTGGACGTAGGCCAACTGACCTCAATTGAAGAAAACCATGTGTCTCTTGAAGAAAACCAGCTGTGATATAAGCAGGAGCATCTAACACATTATTTTTCTGGGAGATTGAGTTCTTTTTTCAATGGAATACATCCTACAATGTAGGTTTTTCAAGGTGGATATAGGCTCTCTATGTTCCAAATAGGTCTATTAAGCAGAATTACAGAAAGAGAGGTATCCCTTCAACGAAAACTATCAATGATAGAAGCAGGAACATCTAGCACATTGTTTTCCAGTAAGAATTGGTTAGCTTTTTAAAGAAAAAATTCCTGCATATCAGAGTATTCAAGGTGGAGGAGGGCTCGTTCTGTTCCCAATAGGTCTCTTTAGCCATGCTGAATAAACACATATGTCATTCAAAAGAAAACCATCTGTATTAAAAGCAGAAGCATCAAGCACATTGTTTCCTTGTGAGAATTAAGTCAGTTTCTGAAATGAATATTGTCTGTAACTTACGTGTTTCAATTTGAAGGTAGGCTCTCTTTGTTTCAAATAGGCGTATTCAGCAGAGTTGAAGAAACACATGGAACTTTCAAAAGAAAACCATTCGTGTTATAAGCAAGCACATGGAGGACTTTCTTTGCTGTGAGAATTGCCTTAGTTTTTCAATGAAATACTACGTGCAACTTAGGTTTTTCAAGGTGGAGATAGGCTCTGTTTGTTAGCACAGGTCTATTCAGCTGATTTGAAAAACATATGTGCCACTCTAAAGAAAATGATCTATGTTAGATGTGCCACTGCTAACACATGGTTTCACAGTGACAACTGTGTTAGTTTTGAAAGGAATACTTCCTGCAAACCTGAGTTTACTAGGTGGAGAAGGCTCATTTGTGCTGAATTGGCCTATTCACCTGAGTAGAAAAAACACATCTAACATTCCAAGGAAAACCATCTGTGATAGAAACTGCAGCATCTAGACGGTGGTTTCCCTGTGAGAATTCAGTTATTTTTTGAAATTAATCCTTCCTGAAAAGTTTGTTTTTCAGGATGCACTTAGGCTCTTTTGGATCCTAAGAAGACTATTTAGCAGAGTTGAAGAAACACATGTACCTGTCGACATAAAAGCTTTTGTGTTAGACCCAGGAACAAATAGCACATTATTTTGCTGTGAGAATTGTTGTGGTTTTTGTAAGGAATACTTCCTGCATATCAGAATTTACAAGGTGGAGAAAGGCTCATTTTCTTCGAAGTTGCCCTCTTCAGCTAAGTTGAGGAAACCCATGAACCTCATGATAAAAAACAATCTGTGTTACAAGCAGGAGCATCTAGCACATTGTTTGTTGTGAGAAACAGTCGGATTTCTGACGAGATACTTTCAGCAACGTAGGTTTCTCAGGATGTGGATAGGCTCCATTTTTTCCGAAAGTCCTACTCAGCTGAGTTGAAAAAACTCAGGCATCTTTCAAATGATAATCATTTGTGTTAGAAACACGAGTATGTACCCCTTTGGTTCCCTTTGAGAACTCTTATTGTTCTTGAAAGGAATACTATCTGGAACTCAGGTTACTCAAGACGGAGATAGGCTCACTGTGTTCCAAATAGGCCTATTCCGCAGAGTTGCAGAAACACATACATCTCTCGAAATAAACCATGTGTGTTAGAAACAGGAGCACCTATCACTTTGTTTCCCTATGAGAATTGTGTTAGTTATTGAAAGGAATACTTCCTGCATCTTAGATTTTTCAAGTTGGCTATACCTGCTTTTTGTTCTAAACAAACCTACTGAGCTGTATGGAAGAAAACCATGTATCTCTCAAAAACAAAACCTCTACAAAACATGCAGGAATATCTAGCAAATTACTTCGTGCAGAGAACTGAGTTAGTTTTTGAAATTAATACTTCCTGGAAATAGGTTCTTCATGGGGGAAATAGGCTCTGTGTGCCCCAATTACGCCTATTCGACTGGCTTAAAGATATCCATGTACTTCTGTAATGAAAATCATCTGACTGGGGAGCAGGATAGTCTAGCACATTGTTCTCCTGTGAGGATTGAGTTTGTTTCGGGAAGGATTCTCAGGCAAACTAGGTGTTTCATTGAGGAGATAGCCTCTCTTTATTCCAAACAGGCCTTCAGCTGATTAGAAGAACCACATGTATCTTTTGAGAGAAAACCATTTGTGTTTGAAACACAAGAATCTAGCACATTGTTTCCCGATGAGAACTGAGTTTGGTTTTGGAATGAATACTCCCTGCAACTAAGGTTTTTCAAGGAGGTGATAGGCTATTTTTCTTCCAAATAGTCCAATTCAGCTAAGATGAGGAAACTCATGTTGCACGGCAAGGACAAACAACTATGTGAGAAGCTCTAGCATCTAGCACAATGCTTACCTGAGAGAATTGAGGTTGTGTTAGAATGCAATACCTCCTGCAAATCACAATTTGCATGGTGGAGGAAGGCTCATTTTGTTCGAAATAGGACTATTCCCCTAAGTTGAAGGAATTCATATATCTCTTGAAAGAAAACCACAGTGTGAAAAGTAGGAACATCTAGCACCTTCTTTCACTGTGAGAACTGAGTTAGTTTTGAAATGGGATATGGCCTGTCACATAGGTTTTTTCAGGTGGAGAAAGGCTCTCTTCCTTGCAAAAGGCCTATTCAGTTGAGTTCAAGATACACATGTATCTCTCGAAATAAAACCATCTGAGTTAGAAAGGGGAGCATTCAGCACCTTCTGTCCAAGTGAGAATTCACTGAGTTTTGGAAATTCTTCCTGCAAGTGAAGCTTTTCAAGGTGGAGAAAGGCTTTCTTTGTTCCAATTACACCTATTCAAGCCTTACTGAGGAAACACATGTATGTCTTGAAAGTAAGCCATCTGTCTTAGAAGCAAAAGCATGTGGCACATTGTTTTTCTGTGAGAACTGAGTCAGCCTTTTATAAGGAATACTCACGTCAATGTTTGATTTTCAAGGTGGACGTAAGCTCTCTTTGTTCCAAATAGGACTATTCTGTTGAGTTGGGGAAACACATGTGTCTTTTGAATGTATACTATTTGTTTTAGAAGCAGGAGCACGTACCACATTGGTTCCCTGCGTAAATTGAGTTAATTTTTTAAAGGAATACTACCTGCAACTGAGGTTTTTCATGATGGAGATAAGCTCTGCCTGTTCCCAATAGGCTCCCTCAGCTGAATTAAAGAAACACAGCTATGTCTTGAAAGAAAACCATTTTTGTCAGAAGCAGGAGAATCCAGCACATTATATCCCTGTGAGAATTGAAGTAGGGTCTGTATGGACTACATCTGCATCTGAGGGTTTACAAGGTGGACTTGGGTGCCCTTTTGTCCAAATCGGCCTATTCATGTGACTTGAAAAACACATGTATCTCCCGAAAGAAAATCATCTCTGGTAGAATCAGGAGCATAAGATACCTTGTTTCCTATGAGAAATCACTTTGCTTTATGAGAAACACAACTTCCTGCAACTTACGTTTTTTGAAGCTGGGGATATTCACTTTCTGTTCCAAATAGACCTCTTCTGTGGAGTTGAAGAAATACCTGTATTTCTGGGTAGAAAACAATATGTTTGAGAAGCAGGAGCTTCTAGCACATTGGTTTCCTGTGAGAATTGAGTTCGTTTTGGAAGGAATACTTCCAGCATTTTATGTGTTTCAAGGTGGAGATACGCTGTCTGTGTTCCTTAAAGCTTACACTACTGAGTTGTAGAAAGAAATGTATCTTTCGAAGAGAACCATTTTGTCATAGAAGCAGGAGCATCTACCCCATTGGTCCCCTGTGAGAATAGCTTACTTTTTGAAAGGGATGCTACCTGCAACAGAGGATTTTCCACGTGGACGTATGCCAACTGACCTCAATTGAAGAAAACCATGTGTCTCTTGAAGAAAACCAGCTGTGATATAAGCAGGAGCATCTAACACATTATTTTTCTGGGAGATTGAGTTCTTTTTTCAATGGAATACATCCTACAATGTAGGTTTTTCAAGGTGGATATAGGCTCTCTATGTTCCAAATAGGTCTATTAAGCAGAATTACAGAAAGAGAGGTATCCCTTCAACGAAAACTATCAATGATAGAAGCAGGAACATCTAGCACATTGTTTTCCAGTAAGAATTGGTTAGCTTTTTAAAGAAAAAATTCCTGCATATCAGAGTATTCAAGGTGGAGGAAGGCTCGTTCTGTTCCCAATAGGTCTCTTTAGCCATGCTGAATAAACACATATGTCATTCAAAAGAAAACCATCTGTATTAAAAGCAGAAGCATCAAGCACATTGTTTCCTTGTGAGAATTAAGTCAGTTTCTGAAATGAATATTGTCTGTAACTTACGTGTTTCAATTTGAAGGTAGGCTCGCTTTGTTTCAAATAGGCGTATTCAGCAGAGTTGAAGAAACACATGGAACTTTCAAAAGAAAACCATTCGTGTTATAAGCAAGCACATGGAGGACTTTCTTTGCTGTGAGAAATGCCTTAGTTTTTCAATGAAATACTATGTGCAACTTAGGTTTTTCAAGGTGGAGATAGGCTCTGTTTGTTAGCACAGATCTATTCAGCTGATTTGAAAAACATATGTGCCACTCTAAAGAAAATGATCTATGTTAGATGTGCCACTGCTAACACATGGTTTCACAGTGACAACTGTGTTAGTTTTGAAAGGAATACTTCCTGCAAACCTGAGTTTACTAGGTGGAGAAGGCTCATTTGTGCTGAATTGGCCTATTCACCTGAGTAGAAAAAACACATCTAACATTCCAAGGAAAACCATCTGTGATAGAAACTGCAGCATCTAGACGGTGGTTTCCCTGTGAGAATTCAGTTATTTTTTGAAATTAATCCTTCCTGAAAAGTTTGTTTTTCAGGATGCACTTAGGCTCTTTTGGATCCTAAGAAGACTATTTAGCAGAGTTGAAGAAACACATGTACCTGTCGACATAAAAGCTTTTGTGTTAGACCCAGGAACAAATAGCACATTATTTTGCTGTGAGAATTGTTCTGGTTTTTGTAAGGAATACTTCCTGCATATCAGAATTTACAAGGTGGAGAAAGGCTCATTTTCTTCGAAGTTGCCCTCTTCAGCTAAGTTGAGGAAACCCATGAACCTCATGATAGAAAACAATCTGTGTTACAAGCAGGAGCATCTAGCACATTGTTTGTTGTGAGAAACAGTCGGATTTCTGACGAGATACTTTCAGCAACGTGGGTTTGTCAGGATGTGGATAGGCTCCATTTTTTCCGAAAGTCCTACTCAGCTGAGTTGAAAAAACTCAGGCATCTTTCAAATGATAATCATTTGTGTTAGAAACACGAGTATGTACCCCTTTGGTTCCCTTTGAGAACTCTTATTGTTCTTGAAAGGAATACTATCTGGAACTCAGGTTACTCAAGAAGGAGATAGGCTCACTGTGTTCCAAATAGGACTATTCCGCAGAGTTGCAGAAACACATACATCTCTCGAAATAAACCATGTGTGTTAGAAACAGGAGCACCTATCACTTTGTTTCCCTATGAGAATTGTGTTAGTTATTGAAAGGAATACTTCCTGCATCTTAGATTTTTCAAGTTGGCTATACCTGCTTTTTGTTCTAAACAAACCTACTGAGCTGTATGGAAGAAAACCATGTATCTCTCAAAAACAAAACCTCTACAAAACATGCAGGAATATCTAGCAAATTACTTCGTGCAGAGAACTGAGTTAGTTTTTGAAATTAATACTTCCTGGAAATAGGTTCTTCATGGGGGAAATAGGCTCTGTGTGCCCCAATTACGCCTATTCGACTGGCTTAAAGATATCCATGTACTTCTGTAATGAAAATCATCTGACTGGGGAGCAGGATAGTCTAGCACATTGTTCTCCTGTGAGGATTGAGTTTGTTTCGGGAAGGATTCTCAGGCAAACTAGGTGTTTCATTGAGGAGATAGCCTCTCTTTATTCCAAACAGGCCTTCAGCTGATTAGAAGAACCACATGTATCTTTTGAGAGAAAACCATTTGTGTTTGAAACACAAGAATCTAGCACATTGTTTCCCGATGAGAACTGAGTTTGGTTTTGGAATGAATACTCCCTGCAACTAAGGTTTTTCAAGGAGGTGATAGGCTATTTTTCTTCCAAATAGTCCATTTCAGCTAAGATGAGGAAACTCATGTTGCACGGCAAGGACAAACAACTATGTGAGAAGCTCTAGCATCTAGCACAATGCTTACCTGAGAGAATTGAGGTTGTGTTAGAATGCAATACCTCCTGCAAATCACAATTTGCATGGTGGAGGAAGGCTCATTTTGTTCGAAATAGGACTATTCCCCTAAGTTGAAGGAATTCATATATCTCTTGAAAGAAAACCACAGTGTGAAAAGTAGGAACATCTAGCACCTTCTTTCACTGTGAGAACTGAGTTAGTTTTGAAATGGGATATGGCCTGTCACATAGGTTTTTTCAGGTGGAGAAAGGCTCTCTTCCTTGCAAAAGGCCTATTCAGTTGAGTTCAAGATACACATGTATCTCTCGAAATAAAACCATCTGAGTTAGAAAGGGGAGCATTCAGCACCTTCTGTCCAAGTGAGAATTCACTGAGTTTTGGAAATTCTTCCTGCAAGTGAAGCTTTTCAAGGTGGAGAAAGGCTTTCTTTGTTCCAATTACGCCTATTCAAGCCTTACTGAGGAAACACATGTATGTCTTGAAAGTAAGCCATCTGTCTTAGAAGCAAAAGCATGTGGCACATTGTTTTTCTGTGAGAACTGAGTCAGCCTTTTATAAGGAATACTCACGTCAATGTTTGATTTTCAAGGTGGACGTAAGCTCTCTTTGTTCCAAATAGGACTATTCTGTTGAGTTGGGGAAACACATGTGTCTTTTGAATGTATACTATTTGTTTTAGAAGCAGGAGCACGTACCACATTGGTTCTCTGCGTAAATTGAGTTAATTTTTTAAAGGAATACTACCTGCAACTGAGGTTTTTCATGATGGAGATAAGCTCTGCCTGTTCCCAATAGGCTCCCTCAGCTGAATTAAAGAAACACAGCTATGTCTTGAAAGAAAACCATTTTTGTCAGAAGCAGGAGAATCCAGCACATTATATCCCTGTGAGAATTGAAGTAGGGTCTGTATGGACTACATCTGCATCTTAGGGTTTACAAGGTGGACTTGGGTGCCCTTTTGTCCAAATCGGCCTATTCATGTGACTTGAAAAACACATGTATCTCCCGAAAGAAAATCATCTCTGGTAGAATCAGGAGCATAAGATACCTTGTTTCCTATGAGAAATCACTTTGCTTTATGAGAAACACAACTTCCTGCAACTTACGTTTTTTGAAGCTGGGGATATTCACTTTCTGTTCCAAATAGACCTCTTCTGTGGAGTTGAAGAAATACCTGTATTTCTGGGTAGAAAACAATATGTTTGAGAAGCAGGAGCTTCTAGCACATTGGTTTCCTGTGAGAATTGAGTTCGTTTTGGAAGGAATACTTCCAGCATTTTATGTGTTTCAAGGTGGAGATACGCTGTCTGTGTTCCTTAAAGCTTACACTACTGAGTTGTAGAAAGAAATGTATCTTTCGAAGAGAACCATTTTGTCATAGAAGCAGGAGCATCTACCCCATTGGTCCCCTGTGAGAATAGCTTACTTTTTGAAAGGGATGCTACCTGCAACAGAGGATTTTCCACGTGGACGTAGGCCAACTGACCTCAATTGAAGAAAACCATGTGTCTCTTGAAGAAAACCAGCTGTGATATAAGCAGGAGCATCTAACACATTATTTTTCTGGGAGATTGAGTTCTTTTTTCAATGGAATACATCCTACAATGGAGGTTTTTCAAGGTGGATATAGGCTCTCTATGTTCCAAATAGGTCTATTAAGCAGAATTACAGAAAGAGAGGTATCCCTTCAACGAAAACTATCAATGATAGAAGCAGGAACATCTAGCACATTGTTTTCCAGTAAGAATTGGTTAGCTTTTTAAAGAAAAAATTCCTGCATATCAGAGTATTCAAGGTGGAGGAAGGCTCGTTCTGTTCCCAATAGGTCTCTTTAGCCATGCTGAATAAACACATATGTCATTCAAAAGAAAACCATCTGTATTAAAAGCAGAAGCATCAAGCACATTGTTTCCTTGTGAGAATTAAGTCAGTTTCTGAAATGAATATTGTCTGTAACTTACGTGTTTCAATTTGAAGGTAGGCTCTCTTTGTTTCAAATAGGCGTATTCAGCAGAGTTGAAGAAACACATGGAACTTTCAAAAGAAAACCATTCGTGTTATAAGCAAGCACATGGAGGACTTTCTTTGCTGTGAGAATTGCCTTAGTTTTTCAATGAAATACTATGTGCAACTTAGGTTTTTCAAGGTGGAGATAGGCTCTGTTTGTTAGCACAGATCTATTCAGCTGATTTGAAAAACATATGTGCCACTCTAAAGAAAATGACCTATGTTAGATGTGCCACTGCTAACACATGGTTTCACAGTGACAACTGTGTTAGTTTTGAAAGGAATACTTCCTGCAAACCTGAGTTTACTAGGTGGAGAAGGCTCATTTGTGCTGAATTGGCCTATTCACCTGAGTAGAAAAAACACATCTAACATTCCAAGGAAAACCATCTGTGATAGAAACTGAAGCATCTAGACGGTGGTTTCCCTGTGAGAATTCAGTTATTTTTTGAAATTAATCCTTCCTGAAAAGTTTGTTTTTCAGGATGCACTTAGGCTCTTTTGGATCCTAAGAAGACTATTTAGCAGAGTTGAAGAAACACATGTACCTGTCGACATAAAAGCTTTTGTGTTAGACCCAGGAACAAATAGCACATTATTTTGCTGTGAGAATTGTTGTGGTTTTTGTAAGGAATACTTCCTGCATATCAGAATTTACAAGGTGGAGAAAGGCTCATTTTCTTCGAAGTTGCCCTCTTCAGCTAAGTTGAGGAAACCCATGAACCTCATGATAGAAAACAATCTGTGTTACAAGCAGGAGCATCTAGCACATTGTTTGTTGTGAGAAACAGTCGGATTTCTGACGAGATACTTTCAGCAACGTAGGTTTCTCAGGATGTGGATAGGCTCCATTTTTTCCGAAAGGCCTACTCAGCTGAGTTGAAAAAACTCAGGCATCTTTCAAATGATAATCATTTGTGTTAGAAACACGAGTATGTACCCCTTTGGTTCCCTTTGAGAACTCTTATTGTTCTTGAAAGGAATACTATCTGGAACTCAGGTTACTCAAGACGGAGATAGGCTCACTGTGTTCCAAATAGGCCTATTCCGCAGAGTTGCAGAAACACATACATCTCTCGAAATAAACCATGTGTGTTAGAAACAGGAGCACCTATCACTTTGTTTCCCTATGAGAATTGTGTTAGTTATTGAAAGGAATACTTCCTGCATCTTAGATTTTTCAAGTTGGCTATACCTGCTTTTTGTTCTAAACAAACCTACTGAGCTGTATGGAAGAAAACCATGTATCTCTCAAAAACAAAACCTCTACAAAACATGCAGGAATATCTAGCAAATTACTTCGTGCAGAGAACTGAGTTAGTTTTTGAAATTAATACTTCCTGGAAATAGGTTCTTCATGGGGGAAATAGGCTCTGTGTGCCCCAATTACGCCTATTCGACTGGCTTAAAGATATCCATGTACTTCTGTAATGAAAATCATCTGACTGGGGAGCAGGATAGTCTAGCACATTGTTCTCCTGTGAGGATTGAGTTTGTTTCGGGAAGGATTCTCAGGCAAACTAGGTGTTTCATTGAGGAGATAGCCTCTCTTTATTCCAAACAGGCCTTCAGCTGATTAGAAGAACCACATGTATCTTTTGAGAGAAAACCATTTGTGTTTGAAACACAAGAATCTAGCACATTGTTTCCCGATGAGAACTGAGTTTGGTTTTGGAATGAATACTCCCTGCAACTAAGGTTTTTCAAGGAGGTGATAGGCTATTTTTCTTCCAAATAGTCCAACTCAGCTAAGATGAGGAAACTCATGTTGCACGGCAAGGACAAACAACTATGTGAGAAGCTCTAGCATCTAGCACAATGCTTACCTGAGAGAATTGAGGTTGTGTTAGAATGCAATACCTCCTGCAAATCACAATTTGCATGGTGGAGGAAGGCTCATTTTGTTCGAAATAGGACTATTCCCCTAAGTTGAAGGAATTCATATATCTCTTGAAAGAAAACCACAGTGTGAAAAGTAGGAACATCCAGCACCTTCTTTCACTGTGAGAACTGAGTTAGTTTGAAATGGGATATGGCCTGTCACATAGGTTTTTTCAGGTGGAGAAAGGCTCTCTTCCTTGCAAAAGGCCTATTCAGTTGAGTTCAAGATACACATGTATCTCTCGAAATAAAACCATCTGAGTTAGAAAGGGGAGCATTCAGCACCTTCTGTCCAAGTGAGAATTCACTGAGTTTTGGAAATTCTTCCTGCAAGTGAAGCTTTTCAAGGTGGAGAAAGGCTTTCTTTGTTCCAATTACACCTATTCAAGCCTTACTGAGGAAACACATGTATGTCTTGAAAGTAAGCCATCTGTCTTAGAAGCAAAAGCATGTGGCACATTGTTTTTCTGTGAGAACTGAGTCAGCCTTTTATAAGGAATACTCACGTCAATGTTTGATTTTCAAGGTGGACGTAAGCTCTCTTTGTTCCAAATAGGACTATTCTGTTGAGTTGGGGAAACACATGTGTCTTTTGAATGTATACTATTTGTTTTAGAAGCAGGAGCACGTACCACATTGGTTCCCTGCGTAAATTGAGTTAATTTTTTAAAGGAATACTACCTGCAACTGAGGTTTTTCATGATGGAGATAAGCTCTGCCTGTTCCCAATAGGCTCCCTCAGCTGAATTAAAGAAACACAGCTATGTCTTGAAAGAAAACCATTTTTGTCAGAAGCAGGAGAATCCAGCACATTATATCCCTGTGAGAATTGAAGTAGGGTCTGTATGGACTACATCTGCATCTGAGGGTTTACAAGGTGGACTTGGGTGCCCTTTTGTCCAAATCGGCCTATTCATGTGACTTGAAAAACACATGTATCTCCCGAAAGAAAATCATCTCTGGTAGAATCAGGAGCATAAGATACCTTGTTTCCTATGAGAAATCACTTTGCTTTATGAGAAACACAACTTCCTGCAACTTACGTTTTTTGAAGCTGGGGATATTCACTTTCTGTTCCAAATAGACCTCTTCTGTGGAGTTGAAGAAATACCTGTATTTCTGGGTAGAAAACAATATGTTTGAGAAGCAGGAGCTTCTAGCACATTGGTTTCCTGTGAGAATTGAGTTCGTTTTGGAAGGAATACTTCCAGCATTTTATGTGTTTCAAGGTGGAGATACGCTGTCTGTGTTCCTTAAAGCTTACACTACTGAGTTGTAGAAAGAAATGTATCTTTCGAAGAGAACCATTTTGTCATAGAAGCAGGAGCATCTACCCCATTGGTCCCCTGTGAGAATAGCTTACTTTTTGAAAGGGATGCTACCTGCAACAGAGGATTTTCCACGTGGACGTAGGCCAACTGACCTCAATTGAAGAAAACCATGTGTCTCTTGAAGAAAACCAGCTGTGATATAAGCAGGAGCATCTAACACATTATTTTTCTGGGAGATTGAGTTCTTTTTTCAATGGAATACATCCTACAATGTAGGTTTTTCAAGGTGGATATAGGCTCTCTATGTTCCAAATAGGTCTATTAAGCAGAATTACAGAAAGAGAGGTATCCCTTCAACGAAAACTATCAATGATAGAAGCAGGAACATCTAGCACATTGTTTTCCAGTAAGAATTGGTTAGCTTTTTAAAGAAAAAATTCCTGCATATCAGAGTATTCAAGGTGGAGGAGGGCTCGTTCTGTTCCCAATAGGTCTCTTTAGCCATGCTGAATAAACACATATGTCATTCAAAAGAAAACCATCTGTATTAAAAGCAGAAGCATCAAGCACATTGTTTCCTTGTGAGAATTAAGTCAGTTTCTGAAATGAATATTGTCTGTAACTTACGTGTTTCAATTTGAAGGTAGGCTCTCTTTGTTTCAAATAGGCGTATTCAGCAGAGTTGAAGAAACACATGGAACTTTCAAAAGAAAACCATTCGTGTTATAAGCAAGCACATGGAGGACTTTCTTTGCTGTGAGAATTGCCTTAGTTTTTCAATGAAATACTACGTGCAACTTAGGTTTTTCAAGGTGGAGATAGGCTCTGTTTGTTAGCACAGGTCTATTCAGCTGATTTGAAAAACATATGTGCCACTCTAAAGAAAATGATCTATGTTAGATGTGCCACTGCTAACACATGGTTTCACAGTGACAACTGTGTTAGTTTTGAAAGGAATACTTCCTGCAAACCTGAGTTTACTAGGTGGAGAAGGCTCATTTGTGCTGAATTGGCCTATTCACCTGAGTAGAAAAAACACATCTAACATTCCAAGGAAAACCATCTGTGATAGAAACTGCAGCATCTAGACGGTGGTTTCCCTGTGAGAATTCAGTTATTTTTTGAAATTAATCCTTCCTGAAAAGTTTGTTTTTCAGGATGCACTTAGGCTCTTTTGGATCCTAAGAAGACTATTTAGCAGAGTTGAAGAAACACATGTACCTGTCGACATAAAAGCTTTTGTGTTAGACCCAGGAACAAATAGCACATTATTTTGCTGTGAGAATTGTTGTGGTTTTTGTAAGGAATACTTCCTGCATATCAGAATTTACAAGGTGGAGAAAGGCTCATTTTCTTCGAAGTTGCCCTCTTCAGCTAAGTTGAGGAAACCCATGAACCTCATGATAAAAAACAATCTGTGTTACAAGCAGGAGCATCTAGCACATTGTTTGTTGTGAGAAACAGTCGGATTTCTGACGAGATACTTTCAGCAACGTAGGTTTCTCAGGATGTGGATAGGCTCCATTTTTTCCGAAAGTCCTACTCAGCTGAGTTGAAAAAACTCAGGCATCTTTCAAATGATAATCATTTGTGTTAGAAACACGAGTATGTACCCCTTTGGTTCCCTTTGAGAACTCTTATTGTTCTTGAAAGGAATACTATCTGGAACTCAGGTTACTCAAGACGGAGATAGGCTCACTGTGTTCCAAATAGGCCTATTCCGCAGAGTTGCAGAAACACATACATCTCTCGAAATAAACCATGTGTGTTAGAAACAGGAGCACCTATCACTTTGTTTCCCTATGAGAATTGTGTTAGTTATTGAAAGGAATACTTCCTGCATCTTAGATTTTTCAAGTTGGCTATACCTGCTTTTTGTTCTAAACAAACCTACTGAGCTGTATGGAAGAAAACCATGTATCTCTCAAAAACAAAACCTCTACAAAACATGCAGGAATATCTAGCAAATTACTTCGTGCAGAGAACTGAGTTAGTTTTTGAAATTAATACTTCCTGGAAATAGGTTCTTCATGGGGGAAATAGGCTCTGTGTGCCCCAATTACGCCTATTCGACTGGCTTAAAGATATCCATGTACTTCTGTAATGAAAATCATCTGACTGGGGAGCAGGATAGTCTAGCACATTGTTCTCCTGTGAGGATTGAGTTTGTTTCGGGAAGGATTCTCAGGCAAACTAGGTGTTTCATTGAGGAGATAGCCTCTCTTTATTCCAAACAGGCCTTCAGCTGATTAGAAGAACCACATGTATCTTTTGAGAGAAAACCATTTGTGTTTGAAACACAAGAATCTAGCACATTGTTTCCCGATGAGAACTGAGTTTGGTTTTGGAATGAATACTCCCTGCAACTAAGGTTTTTCAAGGAGGTGATAGGCTATTTTTCTTCCAAATAGTCCAATTCAGCTAAGATGAGGAAACTCATGTTGCACGGCAAGGACAAACAACTATGTGAGAAGCTCTAGCATCTAGCACAATGCTTACCTGAGAGAATTGAGGTTGTGTTAGAATGCAATACCTCCTGCAAATCACAATTTGCATGGTGGAGGAAGGCTCATTTTGTTCGAAATAGGACTATTCCCCTAAGTTGAAGGAATTCATATATCTCTTGAAAGAAAACCACAGTGTGAAAAGTAGGAACATCTAGCACCTTCTTTCACTGTGAGAACTGAGTTAGTTTTGAAATGGGATATGGCCTGTCACATAGGTTTTTTCAGGTGGAGAAAGGCTCTCTTCCTTGCAAAAGGCCTATTCAGTTGAGTTCAAGATACACATATATCTCTCGAAATAAAACCATCTGAGTTAGAAAGGGGAGCATTCAGCACCTTCTGTCCAAGTGAGAATTCACTGAGTTTTGGAAATTCTTCCTGCAAGTGAAGCTTTTCAAGGTGGAGAAAGGCTTTCTTTGTTCCAATTACGCCTATTCAAGCCTTACTGAGGAAACACATGTATGTCTTGAAAGTAAGCCATCTGTCTTAGAAGCAAAAGCATGTGGCACATTGTTTTTCTGTGAGAACTGAGTCAGCCTTTTATAAGGAATACTCACGTCAATGTTTGATTTTCAAGGTGGACGTAAGCTCTCTTTGTTCCAAATAGGACTATTCTGTTGAGTTGGGGAAACACATGTGTCTTTTGAATGTATACTATTTGTTTTAGAAGCAGGAGCACGTACCACATTGGTTCTCTGCGTAAATTGAGTTAATTTTTTAAAGGAATACTACCTGCAACTGAGGTTTTTCATGATGGAGATAAGCTCTGCCTGTTCCCAATAGGCTCCCTCAGCTGAATTAAAGAAACACAGCTATGTCTTGAAAGAAAACCATTTTTGTCAGAAGCAGGAGAATCCAGCACATTATATCCCTGTGAGAATTGAAGTAGGGTCTGTATGGACTACATCTGCATCTTAGGGTTTACAAGGTGGACTTGGGTGCCCTTTTGTCCAAATTGGCCTATTCATGTGACTTGAAAAACACATGTATCTCCCGAAAGAAAATCATCTCTGGTAGAATCAGGAGCATAAGATACCTTGTTTCCTATGAGAAATCACTTTGCTTTATGAGAAACACAACTTCCTGCAACTTACGTTTTTTGAAGCTGGGGATATTCACTTTCTGTTCCAAATAGACCTCTTCTGTGGAGTTGAAGAAATACCTGTATTTCTGGGTAGAAAACAATATGTCTGAGAAGCAGGAGCTTCAAGCACATTGGTTTCCTGTGAGAATTGAGTTCGTTTTGGAAGGAATACTTCCAGCATTTTATGTGTTTCAAGGTGGAGATACGCTGTCTGTGTTCCTTAAAGCTTACACTACTGAGTTGTAGAAAGAAATGTATCTTTCGAAGAGAACCATTTTGTCATAGAAGCAGGAGCATCTACCCCATTGGTCCCCTGTGAGAATAGCTTACTTTGTGAAAGGGATGCTACCTGCAACAGAGGATTTTCCACGTGGACGTAGGCCAACTGACCTCAATTGAAGAAAACCATGTGTCTCTTGAAGAAAACCAGCTGTGATATAAGCAGGAGCATCTAACACATTATTTTTCTTTGAGATTGAGTTCTTTTTTCAATGGAATACATCCTACAATGTAGGTTTTTCAAGGTGGATATAGGCTCTCTATGTTCCAAATAGGTCTATTAAGCAGAATTACAGAAAGAGAGGTATCCCTTCAACGAAAACTATCAATGATAGAAGCAGGAACATCTAGCACATTGTTTTCCAGTAAGAATTGGTTAGCTTTTTAAAGAAAAAATTCCTGCATATCAGAGTATTCAAGGTGGAGGAAGGCTCGTTCTGTTCCCAATAGGTCTCTTTAGCCATGCTGAATAAACACATATGTCATTCAAAAGAAAACCATCTGTATTAAAAGCAGAAGCATCAAGCACATTGTTTCCTTGTGAGAATTAAGTCAGTTTCTGAAATGAATATTGTCTGTAACTTACGTGTTTCAATTTGAAGGTAGGCTCTCTTTGTTTCAAATAGGCGTATTCAGCAGAGTTGAAGAAACACATGGAACTTTCAAAAGAAAACCATTCGTGTTATAAGCAAGCACATGGAGGACTTTCTTTGCTGTGAGAAATGCCTTAGTTTTTCAATGAAATAGTATGTGCAACTTAGGTTTTTCAAGGTGGAGATAGGCTCTGTTTGTTAGCACAGATCTATTCAGCTGATTTGAAAAACATATGTGCCACTCTAAAGAAAATGATCTATGTTAGATGTGCCACTGCTAACACATATTTTCACAGTGACAACTGTGTTAGTTTTGAAAGGAATACTTCCTGCAAACCTGAGTTTACTAGGTGGAGAAGGCTCATTTGTGCTGAATTGGCCTATTCACCTGAGTAGAAAAAACACATCTAACATTCCAAGGAAAACCATCTGTGATAGAAACTGCAGCATCTAGACGGTGGTTTCCCTGTGAGAATTCAGTTATTTTTTGAAATTAATCCTTCCTGAAAAGTTTGTTTTTCAGGATGCACTTAGGCTCTTTTGGATCCTAAGAAGACTATTTAGCAGAGTTGAAGAAACACATGTACCTGTCGACATAAAAGCTTTTGTGTTAGACCCAGGAACAAATAGCACATTATTTTGCTGTGAGAATTGTTCTGGTTTTTGTAAGGAATACTTCCTGCATATCAGAATTTACAAGGTGGAGAAAGGCTCATTTTCTTCGAAGTTGCCCTCTTCAGCTAAGTTGAGGAAACCCATGAACCTCATGATAGAAAACAATCTGTGTTACAAGCAGGAGCATCTAGCACATTGTTTGTTGTGAGAAACAGTCGGATTTCTGACGAGATACTTTCAGTAACGTGGGTTTGTCAGGATGTGGATAGGCTCCATTTTTTCTGAAAGTCCTACTCAGCTGAGTTGAAAAAACTCAGGCATCTTTCAAATGATAATCATTTGTGTTAGAAACACGAGTATGTACCCCTTTGGTTCCCTTTGAGAACTCTTATTGTTCTTGAAAGGAATACTATCTGGAACTCAGGTTACTCAAGACGGAGATAGGCTCACTGTGTTCCAAATAGGACTATTCCGCAGAGTTGCAGAAACACATACATCTCTCGAAATAAACCATGTCTGTTAGAAACAGGAGCACCTATCACTTTGTTTCCCTATGAGAATTGTGTTAGTTATTGAAAGGAATACTTCCTGCATCTTAGATTTTTCAAGTTGGCTATACCTGCTTTTTGTTCTAAACAAACCTACTGAGCTGTATGGAAGAAAACCATGTATCTCTCAAAAACAAAACCTCTACAAAACATGCAGGAATATCTAGCAAATTACTTCGTGCAGAGAACTGAGTTAGTTTTTGAAATTAATACTTCCTGGAAATAGGTTCTTCATGGGGGAAATAGGCTCTGTGTGCCCCAATTACGCCTATTCGACTGGCTTAAAGATATCCATGTACTTCTGTAATGAAAATCATCTGACTGGGGAGCAGGATAGTCTAGCACATTGTTCTCCTGTGAGGATTGAGTTTGTTTCGGGAAGGATTCTCAGGCAAATTAGGTGTTTCATTGAGGAGACAGCCTTTCTTTATTCCAAACAGACCTTCAGCTGAGTAGAAGAACAACATGTATCTTTTGAGAGAAAACCATTTGTGTTTGAAGCACAAGAATCTACCACATTGTTTCCCGATGAGAACTGAGTTTGGTTTTGGAATGAATACTCCCTGCAACTAAGGTTTTTCAAGGAGGTGATAGGCTATTTTTCTTCCAAATAGTCCAATTCAGCTAAGATGAGGAAACTCATGTTGCACGGCAAGGACAAACAACTATGTGAGAAGCTCTAGCATCTAGCACAATGCTTACCTGAGAGAATTGAGGTTGTGTTAGAATGCAATACCTCCTGCAAATCACAATTTGCATGGTGGAGGAAGGCTCATTTTGTTCGAAATAGGACTATTCCCCTAAGTTGAAGGAATTCATATATCTCTTGAAAGAAAACCACAGTGTGAGAAGTAGGAACATCTAGCACCTTCTTTCACTGTGAGAACTGAGTTAGTTTTGAAATGGGATATGGCCTGTCACATAGGTTTTTTCAGGTGCAGAAAGGCTCTCTTCCTTGCAAAAGGCCTATTCAGTTGAGTTCAAGATACACTTGTATCTCTCGAAATAAAACCATATGAGATAGAAAGGGTTGCATTCAGCACCTTCTGTCCAAGTGAGAATTCACTGAGTTTTGGAAATTCTTCCTGCAAGTGAAGCTTTTAAGGTGGAGACAGGCTTTCTTTGTTCCAAGGAGGCCTATTCAAGCCTTACTGAGGAATCACATGTATGTCTTGAAAGTTAGCCATCTGTCTTAGAAGCAAAAGCATGTGGCACATTGTTTTTCTGTGAGAACTGAGTCAGCCTTTTATAAGGAATACTCACGTCAATGTTTGATTTTCAAGGTGGACATAAGCTCTCTTTGTTCCAAATAGGACTATTCTGTTGAGTTGGGGAAACACATGTGTCTTTTGAATGTATACTATTTGTTTTAGAAGCAGGAGCACGTACCACATTGGTTCCCTGCGTAAATTGAGTTAATTTTTTAAAGGAATACTACCTGCATCTGAGGTTTTTCATGATGGAGATAAGCTCTCCCTGTTCCCAATAGGCTCCCTCAGCTGAATTAAAGAAACACAGCTATGTCTTGAAAGAAAACCACTTTTGTCAGAAGCAGGAAAACCCAGCACATTATATCCCTGTGAGAATTGAAGTAGGGTCTGCATGGACTACATCTGCATCTTAGGGTTTACAAGGTGGACTTGGGTCCCCTTTTGTCCAAATCGGCCTATTCATGTGACTTGAAAAACACATGTATCTCCTGAAAGAAAATCATCTCTGGTAGAATCAGGAGCATAAGATACCTTGTTTCCTAAGAGAAATTACTTTGCTTTATGAGAAACACAACTTCCTGCAACTTACGTTTTTTGAAGCTGGGGATATTCACTTTCTGTTCCAAAAAGACCTCTTCTGTGGAGTTGAAGAAATACCTGTATTTCTGGGTGGAAAACAATAAGTCTGAGAAGCAAGAGCATCTAGCACATTGGTTTCCTGTGAGAATTGAGTTCGTTTTGGAAGGAATACTTCCAGCATTTTATGTGTTTCAAGGTGGAGATACGCTGTCTGTGTTCCTTAAAGCTTACACTACTGAGTTGTAGAAACAAATGTTTCTTTCGAACAGAACCATTTTATCATAGAAGCAGGAGCATCTACCCCATTGGACCCCTGTAAGAATGGCTTAGTTTTTGAAAGGGATGCTACCTGCAACAGAGGATTTTCCACGTTGACATAGGCCAACTGACCTCGATTGAAGAAAACCATGCGTCTGTTGAAGAAAACCAGCTATGATATAAGCAGGAGCATCTAACACATTATTTTTCTGGGAGATTGAGTTCTTTTTTCAATGGAATACCTCCTGCAATTTAGGTTTTTCAAGGTGGATGTAGGTTCTCTATGTTCCAAATAGGTCTATTTAGCAGAATTACAGAAAGAGAGGTATCCCTTCAATGAAAACTATCAAAGATAGAAGCAGGAACATCTAGCACATTGTTTTCCAGTAAGAATTGGGTAGCTTTTTAAAGAAAAAATTCCTGCATATCAGAGTATTCAAGGTGGAGGAAGGCCCGTTCTGTTCCCAATAGGTCTCTTTAGCCATGCTGAATAAACACATATGTCATTCAAAAGAAAACCATCTGTATTAAAAGCAGAAGCATCAAGCACATTGTTTCCTTGTGAGAATTAAGTCAGTTTCTGAAATGAATATTGTCTGTAACTTACGTGTTTCAATTTGAAGGTAGGCTCTCTTTGTTTCAAATAGGCGTATTCAGCAGAGTTGAAGAAACACATGGAACTTTCAAAAGAAAACCATTCGTGTTATAAGCAAGCACATGGAGGACTTTCTTTGCTGTGAGAAATGCCTTAGTTTTTCAATGAAATAGTATGTGCAACTTAGGTTTTTCAAGGTGGAGATAGGCTCTGTTTGTTAGCACAGATCTATTCAGCTGATTTGAAAAACATATGTGCCACTCTAAAGAAAATGATCTATGTTAGATGTGCCACTGCTAACACATATTTTCACAGTGACAACTGTGTTAGTTTTGAAAGGAATACTTCCTGCAAACCTGAGTTTACTAGGTGAGAAGGCTCATTTGTGCTGAATTGGCCTATTCACCTGAGTAGAAAAAACACATCTAACATTCCAAGGAAAACCATCTGTGATAGAAACTGCAGCATCTAGACGGTGGTTTCCCTGTGAGAATTCAGTTATTTTTTGAAATTAATCCTTCCTGAAAAGTTTGTTTTTCAGGATGCACTTAGGCTCTTTTGGATCCTAAGAAGACTATTTAGCAGAGTTGAAGAAACACATGTACCTGTCGACATAAAAGCTTTTGTGTTAGACCCAGGAACAAATAGCACATTATTTTGCTGTGAGAATTGTTCTGGTTTTTGTAAGGAATACTTCCTGCATATCAGAATTTACAAGGTGGAGAAAGGCTCATTTTCTTCGAAGTTGCCCTCTTCAGCTAAGTTGAGGAAACCCATGAACCTCATGATAGAAAACAATCTGTGTTACAAGCAGGAGCATCTAGCACATTGTTTGTTGTGAGAAACAGTCGGATTTGTGACGAGATACTTTCAGTAACGTGGGTTTGTCAGGATGTGGATAGGCTCCATTTTTTCCGAAAGTCCTACTCAGCTGAGTTGAAAAAACTCAGGCATCTTTCAAATGATAATCATTTGTGTTAGAAACACGAGTATGTACCCCTTTGGTTCCCTTTGAGAACTCTTATTGTTCTTGAAAGGAATACTATCTGGAACTCAGGTTACTCAAGACGGAGATAGGCTCACTGTGTTCCAAATAGGACTATTCCGCAGAGTTGCAGAAACACATACATCTCTCGAAATAAACCATGTCTGTTAGAAACAGGAGCACCTATCACTTTGTTTCCCTATGAGAATTGTGTTAGTTATTGAAAGGAATACTTTCTGCATCTTAGATTTTTCAAGTTGGCTATACCTGCTTTTTGTTCTAAACAAACCTACTGAGCTGTATGGAAGAAAACCATGTATCTCTCAAAAACAAAACCTCTACAAAACATGCAGGAATATCTAGCAAATTACTTCGTGCAGAGAACTGAGTTAGTTTTTGAAATTAATACTTCCTGGAAATAGGTTCTTCATGGGGGAAATAGGCTCTGTGTGCCCCAATTACGCCTATTCGACTGGCTTAAAGATATCCATGTACTTCTGTAATGAAAATCATCTGACTGGGGAGCAGGATAGTCTAGCACATTGTTCTCCTGTGAGGATTGAGTTTGTTTCGGGAAGGATTCTCAGGCAAATTAGGTGTTTCATTGAGGAGACAGCCTTTCTTTATTCCAAACAGACCTTCAGCTGAGTAGAAGAACAACATGTATCTTTTGAGAGAAAACCATTTGTGTTTGAAGCACAAGAATCTACCACATTGTTTCCCGATGAGAACTGAGTTTGGTTTTGGAATGAATACTCCCTGCAACTAAGGTTTTTCAAGGAGGTGATAGGCTATTTTTCTTCCAAATAGTCCAATTCAGCTAAGATGAGGAAACTCATGTTGCACGGCAAGGACAAACAACTATGTGAGAAGCTCTAGCATCTAGCACAATGCTTACCTGAGAGAATTGAGGTTGTGTTAGAATGCAATACCTCCTGCAAATCACAATTTGCATGGTGGAGGAAGGCTCATTTTGTTCGAAATAGGACTATTCCCCTAAGTTGAAGGAATTCATATATCTCTTGAAAGAAAACCACAGTGTGAGAAGTAGGAACATCTAGCACCTTCTTTCACTGTGAGAACTGAGTTAGTTTTGAAATGGGATATGGCCTGTCACATAGGTTTTTTCAGGTGCAGAAAGGCTCTCTTCCTTGCAAAAGGCCTATTCAGTTGAGTTCAAGATACACTTGTATCTCTCGAAATAAAACCATATGAGATAGAAAGGGTTGCATTCAGCACCTTCTGTCCAAGTGAGAATTCACTGAGTTTTGGAAATTCTTCCTGCAAGTGAAGCTTTTAAGGTGGAGACAGGCTTTCTTTGTTCCAAGGAGGCCTATTCAAGCCTTACTGAGGAATCACATGTATGTCTTGAAAGTTAGCCATCTGTCTTAGAAGCAAAAGCATGTGGCACATTGTTTTTCTGTGAGAACTGAGTCAGCCTTTTATAAGGAATACTCACGTCAATGTTTGATTTTCAAGGTGGACATAAGCTCTCTTTGTTCCAAATAGGACTATTCTGTTGAGTTGGGGAAACACATGTGTCTTTTGAATGTATACTATTTGTTTTAGAAGCAGGAGCACGTACCACATTGGTTCCCTGCGTAAATTGAGTTAATTTTTTAAAGGAATACTACCTGCATCTGAGGTTTTTCATGATGGAGATAAGCTCTCCCTGTTCCCAATAGGCTCCCTCAGCTGAATTAAAGAAACACAGCTATGTCTTGAAAGAAAACCACTTTTGTCAGAAGCAGGAAAACCCAGCACATTATATCCCTGTGAGAATTGAAGTAGGGTCTGCATGGACTACATCTGCATCTTAGGGTTTACAAGGTGGACTTGGGTCCCCTTTTGTCCAAATCGGCCTATTCATGTGACTTGAAAAACACATGTATCTCCTGAAAGAAAATCATCTCTGGTAGAATCAGGAGCATAAGATACCTTGTTTCCTAAGAGAAATTACTTTGCTTTATGAGAAACACAACTTCCTGCAACTTACGTTTTTTGAAGCTGGGGATATTCACTTTCTGTTCCAAAAAGACCTCTTCTGTGGAGTTGAAGAAATACCTGTATTTCTGGGTGGAAAACAATAAGTCTGAGAAGCAAGAGCATCTAGCACATTGGTTTCCTGTGAGAATTGAGTTCGTTTTGGAAGGAATACTTCCAGCATTTTATGTGTTTCAAGGTGGAGATACGCTGTCTGTGTTCCTTAAAGCTTACACTACTGAGTTGTAGAAACAAATGTTTCTTTCGAACAGAACCATTTTATCATAGAAGCAGGAGCATCTACCCCATTGGACCCCTGTAAGAATGGCTTAGTTTTTGAAAGGGATGCTACCTGCAACAGAGGATTTTCCACGTTGACATAGGACAACTGACCTCGATTGAAGAAAACCATGCGTCTGTTGAAGAAAACCAGCTATGATATAAGCAGGAGCATCTAACACATTATTTTTCTGGGAGATTGAGTTCTTTTTTCAATGGAATACCTCCTGCAATTTAGGTTTTTCAAGGTGGATGTAGGTTCTCTATGTTCCAAATAGGTCTATTTAGCAGAATTACAGAAAGAGAGGTATCCCTTCAATGAAAACTATCAAAGATAGAAGCAGGAACATCTAGCACATTGTTTTCCAGTAAGAATTGGGTAGCTTTTTAAAGAAAAAATTCCTGCATATCAGAGTATTCAAGGTGGAGGAAGGCCCGTTCTGTTCCCAATAGGTCTCTTTAGCCATGCTGAATAAACACATATGTCATTCAAAAGAAAACCATCTGTATTAAAAGCAGAAGCATCAAGCACATTGTTTCCTTGTGAGAATTAAGTCAGTTTCTGAAATGAATATTGTCTGTAACTTACGTGTTTCAATTTGAAGGTAGGCTCTCTTTGTTTCAAATAGGCGTATTCAGCAGAGTTGAAGAAACACATGGAACTTTCAAAAGAAAACCATTTGTGTTATAAGCAAGCACATTGAGGTCTTTCTTTGCTCTGAGAATTGCCTTAGTTTTTCAATGAAATTCTATGTGGAACTTAGGTTTTTCAAGGTGGAGATAGGGTCTGTTTGTTAGCACAGGTCTATTCAGCTGATTTGAAAAACATATGTGCCACTCTAAAGAAAATGATCTATGTTAGATGTGCCACTGCTAGCACATGGTTTCACAGTGACAACTGTGTTAGTTTTGAGAGGAATACTTCCTGCAAACCTGAGTTTACTAGGTGAAGAAGGCCCATTTGTGCCGAATTGGCCTATTCACCTGAGTAGAAAAAACACATCTAACATTCCAAGGAAAACCATCTGTGATAGAAACTGCAGCATCTAGCCTGTGGTTTCCCTGTGAGAATTCAGTTATTTTTTGAAATTAATCCTTCCTGAAAGTTTGTTTTTCACGATGCACTTAGGCTCTTTTGGATACTAAGAAGACTATTTAGCAGAGTTGAAGAAACACATGTACCTGTCGACATAAAACCATTTGTGTTAGACCCAGTAACAAATAGCACATTATTTTGCTGTGAGAATTGTTCTGGTTTTTGTAAGGAATACTTCCTGCATATCAGAATTTACAAGGTGGAGAAAGGCTCATTTTCTTCGAAGTTGCCCTCTTCAGCTAAGTTGAGGAAACCCATGAACCTCATGATAGAAAACAATCTGTGTTACAAGCAGGAGCATCTAGCACATTGTTTGTTGTGAGAAACAGTTGGATATCTGACGAGATACTTTCAGCAACGTAGGTTTCTCAGGATGAGGATAGGCTCCATTTTTTCCGAAAGGCCTACTCAGCTGAGTTGAAAAAACTCATGTATCTTTCAAATGATAATCATTTGTGTTAGAAACACTAGTATGTACCCCTTTGGTTCCCTTTGAGAACTCTTATTGTTCTTGAAAGGAATACTATCTGGAACTCAGGTTACTCAAGACGGAGATACGCTCACTGTATTCCAAATAGGCCTATTCCACAGAGTTGCAGAAACACATACATCTCTCGAAATAAACCATGTGTGTTAGAAACAGGAGCACCTATGACTTTGTTTCCCTATGAGAATTGTGTTAGTTATTGAAAGGAATACTTCCTGCAACTTAGATTTTTCAAGCTGGCTATACCTGCTTTTTGATCTAAACAAAACTACTGAGCTGTATGGAAGAAAACCATGTATCTCTCAAAAACAAAACCTCTACAAAACATGCAGGAATATCTAGCAAATTACTTCGTGCAGAGAACTGAGTTAGTTTTTGAAATTAATACTTCCTGGAAATAGGTTCTTCATGGGGGAAATAGGCTCTGTGTGCCCCAATTACGCCTATTCGACTGGCTTAAAGATATCCATGTACTTCTGTAATGAAAATCATCTGACTGGGGAGCAGGATAGTCTAGCACATTGTTCTTCTGTGAGGATTGAGTTTGTTTCGGGAAGGATTCTCAGGCAAATTAGGTGTTTCATTGAGGAGATAGCCTCTCTTTATTCCAAACAGGCCTTCAGCTGAGTAGAAGAACCACATGTATCTTTTGAGAGAAAACCATTTGTGTTTGAAACACAAGAATCTACCACATTGTTTCCCGATGAGAACTGAGTTTGGTTTTGGAATGAATACTCCCTGCAACTAAGGTTTTTCAAGGAGGTGATAGGCTATTTTTCTTCCAAATAGTCCAATGCAGCTAAGATGAGGAAACTCATGTTGCACTGCAAGGACAAACAACTATGTGAGAAGCTCTAGCATCTAGCACAATGCTTTCCTGAGAGAATTGACGTTGTGTTAGAAAGGAATACCTCCTGCAAATCACAATTTGCATGGTGGAGGAAGGCTCATTTTGTTCGAAATAGGATTATTCCCCTAAGTTGAAGGAATTCATATATCTCTTGAAAGAAAACCACAGTGTGAGAAGTAGGAACATCTAGCACCTTCTTTCACTGTGAGAACTGAGTTAGTTTTGAAATGGGATATGGCTTGTCACAAAGGTTTTTTCAGGTGCAGAAAGGCTCTCTTCCTTGCAAATGGCCTATTCAGTTGAGTTCAAGATACACTTGTATCTCTCGAAATAAAACCATATGAGTTAGAAAGGGGAGCATTCAGCACCTTCTGTCCAAGTGAGAATTCACTGAGTATTGGAAATTCTTCCTGCAAGTGAAGCTTTTCAAGGTGGAGAAAGGCTTTCTTTGTTCCAAGGAGGCCTATTCAAGCCTTACTGAGGAAACACATGTATGTCTTGAAAGTAAGCCATCTGTCTTAGAAGCAAAAGCATGTGGCACATTGTTTTTCTGTGAGAACTGAGTCAGCCTTTTATAAGGAATACTCACGTCAATGTTTGATTTTCAAGGTGGACATAAGCTCTCTTTGTTCCAAATAAGACTATTCTGTTGAGTTGGGGAAACACATGTGTCTTTTGAATGTATACTATTTGTTTTAGAAGCAGGAGCACGTACCACATTGGTTCCCTGCGTTAATTGAGTTAATTTTTTAAAGGAATACTACCTGCAACTGAGGTTTTTCATGATGGAGATAAGCTCTGCCTGTTCCCAATAGGCTCCCTCAGCTGAATTAAAGAAACACAGCTATGTCTTGAAAGAAAACCACTTTTGTCAGAAGCAGGAGAATCCAGCACATTATATCCCTGTGAGAATTGAAGTACGGTCTGTATGGACTACATCTGCATCTTAGGGTTTACAAGGTGGACTTGGGTCCCCTTTTGTCCAAATCGGCCTATTCATGTGACTTGAAAAACACATGTATCTCCCAAAAGAAAATCATCTCTGGTAGAATCAGGAGCATAAGATACCTTGTTTCCTAAGAGAAATCACTTTGCTTTATGAGAAACACAACTTCCTGCAACTTACGTTTTTTGAAGCTGGGGATATTCACTTTCTGTTCCAAAAAGACCTCTTCTGTGGAGTTGAAGAAATACCTGTATTTCTGGGTAGAAAACAATATGTCTGAGAAGCAGGAGCATCTAGCACATTGGTTTCCTATAAGAATTGAGTTCGTTTTGGAAGGAATACTTCCAGCATTTTATGTGTTTCAAGGTGGAGATACGCTGTCTGTGTTCCTTAAAGCTTACACTACTGAGTTGTAGAAACAAATGTTTCTTTCGAACAGAACCATTTTATCATAGAAGCAGGAGCATGTACCCCATTGGTCCCCTGTGAGAATGGCTTAGTTTTTGAAAGGGATGCTACCTGCAACAGAGGATTTTCCACGTTGACATAGGCCAACTGACCTCGATTGAAGAAAACCATGCGTCTGTTGAAGAAAACCAGCTGTGATATAAGCAGGAGCATCTAACACATTATTTTTCTGGGAGATTGAGTTCTTTTTTCAATGGAATACCTCCTGCAATTTAGGTTTTTCAAGGTGGATATAGGTTCTCTATGTTCCAAATAGGTCTATTTAGCAGAATTACAGAAAGAGAGGTATCCCTTCAATGAAAACTATCAATGATAGAAGCAGGAACATCTAGCACATTGTTTTCCAGTAAGAATTGGGTAGGTTTTTAAAGAAAAAATTCCTGCATATAAGAGTATTCAAGGTGGAGGAAGGCTCGTTCTGTTCCCAATAGGTCTCTTTAGCCATGCTGAATAAACACATATGTCATTCAAAAGAAAACCATCTGTATTAAAAGCAGAAGCATCAAGCACATTGTTTCCTTGTGAGAATTAAGTCAGTTTCTGAAATGAATATTGTCTGTAACTTACGTGTTTCAATTTGAAGGTAGGCTCTCTTTGTTTCAAATAGGCGTATTCAGCAGAGTTGAAGAAACACATGGAACTTTCAAAAGAAAACCATTTGTGTTATAAGCAAGCACATTGAGGTCTTTCTTTGCTCTGAGAATTGCCTTAGTTTTTCAATGAAATTCTATGTGGAACTTAGGTTTTTCAAGGTGGAGATAGGCTCTGTTTGTTAGCACAGGTCTATTCAGCTGATTTGAAAAACATATGTGCCACTCTAAAGAAAATGATCTGTTAGATGTGCCACTGCTAGCACATGGTTTCACAGTGACAACAGTGTTAGTTTTGAGAGGAATACTTGCTGCAAACCTGAGTTTACTTGGTGAAGAAGGCTCATTTGTGCCGAATTGGCCTATTCACCTGAGTAGAAAAAACACATCTAACATTCCAAGGAAAGCCATCTGTGATAGAAACTGCAGCATCTAGCCTGTGGTTTCCCAGTGAGAATTCAGTTATTTTTTGAAATTAATCCTTCCTTAAAGTTTGTTTTTCACGATGAACTTAGGCTCTTTTGGATACTAAGAAGACTATTTAGCAGAGTTGAAGAAACACATGTACCTGTCGACATAAAACCATTTGAGTTAGACCCAGGAACAAATAGCACATTATTTTGCTGTGAGAATTGTTCTGGTTTTTGTAAGGAATACTTCCTGCATATCAGAATTTACAAGGTGGAGAAAGGCTCATTTTCTTCGAAGTTGCCCTCTTCAGCTAAGTTGAGGAAACCCATGAACCTCATGATAGAAAACAATCTGTGTTACAAGCAGGAGCATCTAGCACATTGTTTGTTGTGAGAAACAGTCGGATTTCTGACGAGATACTTTCAGCAACGTAGGTTTCTCAGGATGTGGATAGGCTCCATTTTTTCCGAAAGTCCTACTCAGCTGAGTTGAAAAAACTCATGCATCTTTCAAATGATAATCATTTGTGTTAGAAACACGAGTATGTACCCCTTTGGTTCCCTTTGAGAACTCTTATTGTTCTTGAAAGGAATACTATCTGGAACTCAGGTTACTCAAGACGGAGATAGGCTCACTGTTTTCCAAATAGGCCTATTCCGCAGAGTTGCAGAAACACATACATCTCTCGAAATAAACCATGTTTGTTAGAAACAGGAGCACCTATCACTTTGTTTCCCTATGAGAATTGTGTTAGTTATTGAAAGGAATACTTCCTGCAACTTAGATTTTTCAAGCTCTCTATACCTGCTTTTTGTTCTAAACAAAACTTCTGAGCTGTATGGAAGAAAACCATGTATCTCTCAAAAACAAAACCTCTACAAAACATGCAGGAATATCTAGCAAATTACTTCGTGCAGAGAACTGAGTTAGTTTTTGAAATTAATACTTCCTGGAAATAGGTTCTTCATGGGGGAAATAGGCTCTGTGTGCCCCAATTACGCCTATTCGACTGGCTTAAAGATATCCATGTACTTCTGTAATGAAAATCATCTGACTGGGGAGCAGGATAGTCTAGCACATTGTTCTCCTGTGAGGATTGAGTTTGTTTCGGGAAGGATTCTCAGGCAAATTAGGTGTTTCATTGAGGAGATAGCCTCTGTTTATTGCAAACAGGCCTTCAGCTGAGTAGAAGAACCACATGTATCTTTTGAGAGAAAACCATTTGTGTTTGAAACACAAGAATCTACCACATTGTTTCCCGATGAGAACTGAGTTTGGTTTTGGAATGAATACTCCCTGCAACTAAGGTTTTTCAAGGAGGTGATAGGCTATTTTTCTTCCAAATAGTCCAATTCAGCTTAGATGAGGAAACTCATGTTGCACGGCAAGGACAAACAACTGTGTGAGAAGCTCTAGCATCTAGCACAATGCTTACCGGAGAGAATTGAGGTTGTGTTAGAAAGGAATACCTCCTGCAAATCACAATTTGCATGGTGGAGGAAGGCTCATTTTGTTCGAAATAGGACTATTCCCCTAAGTTGAAGGAATTCATATATCTCTTGAAAGAAAACCACAGTGTGAGAAGTAGGAACATCTAGCACCTTCTTTCACTGTGATAACTGATTTAGTTTTGAAATGGGATATGGCCTGTCACATAGGTTTTTTCAGGTGGAGAAAGGCTCTCTTCCTTGCAAAAGGCCTATTCAGTTGAGTTCAAGATACACATGTATCTCTCGAAATAAAACCATATGAGTTAGAAAGGGGAGCATTCAGCACCTTCTGTCCAAGTGAGAATTCACTGAGTTTTGGAAATTCTTCCTGCAAGTGAAGCTTTTAAGGTGGAGACAGGCTTTCTTTGTTCCAAGGAGGCCTATTCAAGCCTTACTGAGGAAACACATGTATGTCTTGAAAGTTAGCCATCTGTCTTAGAAGCAAAAGCATGTGGCACTTGTTTTTCTGTGAGAACTGAGTCAGCCTTTCATAAGGAATACTCACGTCAATGTTTGATTTTCAAGGTGGACATAAGCTCTCTTTGTTCCAAATAGGACTATTCTGTTGAGTTGGGGAAACACATGTGTCTTTTGAATGTATACTATTTGTTTTAGAAGCAGGAGCACGTACCACATTGGTTCCCTGCGTAAATTGAGTTAATTTTTTAAAGGAATACTACCTGCAACTGAGGTTTTTCATGATGGAGATAAGCTCTGCCTGTTCCCAATAGGCTCCCTCAGCTGAATTAAAGAAACACAGCTATGTCTTGAAAGAAAACCACTTTTGTCAGAAGCAGGAAAACTCAGCACATTATATCCCTGTGAGAATTGAAGTAGGGTCTGTATGGACTACATCTGCATCTTAGGGTTTACAAGGTGGACTTGGGTCCCCTTTTGTCCAAATCGGCCTATTCATGTGACTTGAAAAACACATGTATCTCCCGAAAGAAAATCATCTCTGGTAGAATCAGGAGCATAAGATACCTTGTTTCCTAAGAGAAATCACTTTGCTTTATAAGAAACACAACTTCCTGCAACTTACGTTTTTTGAAGCTGGGGATATTCACTTTCTGTTCCAAAAAGACCTCTTCTGTGGAGTTGAAGAAATACCTGTATTTCTGGGTAGAAAACAATATGTCTGAGAAGCAGGAGCATCTAGCACATTGGTTTCCTGTGAGAATTGAGTTCGTTTTGGAAGGAATACTTCCAGCATTTTATGTGTTTCAAGGTGGAGATACGCTGTCTGTGTTCCTTAAAGCTTACAGTACTGAGTTGTAGAAACAAATGTTTCTTTCGAACAGAACCATTTTATCATAGAAGCAGGAGCATCTACCCCATTGGTCCCCTGTGAGAATGGCTTAGTTTTTGAAAGGGATGCTACCTGCAACAGAGGATTTTCCACGTTGACATAGGCCAACTGACCTCGATTGAAGAAAACCATGCGTCTGTTGAAGAAAACCAGCTGTGATATAAGCAGGAGCATCTAACACATTATTTTTCTGGGAGATTGAGTTCTTTTTTCAATGGAATACCTCCTGCAATTTAGGTTTTTCAAGGTGGATATAGGTTCTCTATGTTCCAAATAGGTCTATTTAGCAGAATTACAGAAAGAGAGGTATCCCTTCAATGAAAACTATCAAAGATAGAAGCAGGAACATCTAGCACATTGTTTTCCAGTAAGAATTGGGTAGCTTTTTAAGGAAAAAATTCCTGCATATCAGAGTATTCAAGGTGGAGGAAGGCTCGTTCTGTTCCCAATAGGTCTCTTTAGCCATGCTGAATAAACACATATGTCATTCAAAAGAAAACCATCTGTATTAAAAGCAGAAGCATCAAGCACATTGTTTCCTTGTGAGAATTAAGTCAGTTTCTGAAATGAATATTGTCTGTAACTTACGTGTTTCAATTTGAAGGTAGGCTCTCTTTGTTTCAAATAGGCGTATTCAGCAGAGTTGAAGAAACACATGGAACTTTCAAAAGAAAACCATTTGTGTTATAAGCAAGCACATTGAGGTCTTTCTTTGCTCTGAGAATTGCCTTAGTTTTTCAATGAAATTCTATGTGGAACTTAGGTTTTTCAAGGTGGAGATAGGCTCTGTTTGTTAGCACAGGTCTATTCAGCTGATTTGAAAAACATATGTGCCACTCTAAAGAAAATGATCTATGTTAGATGTGCCACTGCTAGCACATGGTTTCACAGTGACAACTGTGTTAGTTTTGAGAGGAATACTTCCTGCAAACCTGAGTTTACTAGGTGAAGAAGGCTCATTTGTGCCGAATTGGCCTATTCACCTGAGTAGAAAAAACACATCTAACATTCCAAGGAAAACCATCTGTGATAGAAACTGCAGCATCTAGCCTGTGGTTTCCCTGTGAGAATTCAGTTATTTTTTGAAATTAATCCTTCCTGAAAGTTTGTTTTTCACGATGCACTTAGGCTCTTTTGGATACTAAGAAGACTATTTAGCAGAGTTGAAGAAACACATGTACCTGTCGACATAAAACCATTTGTGTTAGACCCAGTAACAAATAGCACATTATTTTGCTGTGAGAATTGTTCTGGTTTTTGTAAGGAATACTTCCTGCATATCAGAATTTACAAGGTGGAGAAAGGCTCATTTTCTTCGAAGTTGCCCTCTTCAGCTAAGTTGAGGAAACCCATGAACCTCATGAAAGAAAACAATCTGTGTTACAAGCAGGAGCATCTAGCACATTGTTTGTTGTGAGAAACAGTTGGATGTCTGACGAGATACTTTCAGCAACGTAGGTTTCTCAGGATGAGGATAGGCTCCATTTTTTCCGAAAGGCCTACTCAGCTGAGTTGAAAAAACTCATGCATCTTTCAAATGATAATCATTTGTGTTAGAAACACGAGTATGTACCCCTTTGGTTCCCTTTGAGAACTCTTATTGTTCTTGAAAGGAATACTATCTGGAACTCAGGTTACTCAAGACGGAGATAGGCTCACTGTATTCCAAATAGGCCTATTCCACAGAGTTGCAGAAACACATACATCTCTCGAAATAAACCATGTGTGTTAGAAACAGGAGCACCTATCACTTTGTTTCCCTATGAGAATTGTGTTAGTTATTGAAAGGAATACTTCCTGCAACTTAGATTTTTCAAGCTGGCTATACCTGCTTTTTGTTCTAAACAAAACTACTGAGCTGTATGGAAGAAAACCATGTATCTCTCAAAAACAAAACCTCTACAAAACATGCAGGAATATCTAGCCAATTACTTCGTGCAGAGAACTGAGTTAGTTTTTGAAATTAATACTTCCTGGAAATAGGTTCTTCATGGGGGAAATAGGCTCTGTGTGCCCCAATTACGCCTATTCGACTGGCTTAAAGATATCCATGTACTTCTGTAATGAAAATCATCTGACTGGGGAGCAGGATAGTCTAGCACATTGTTCTCCTGTGAGGATTGAGTTTGTTTCGGGAAGGATTCTCAGGCAACTTAGGTGTTTCATTGAGGAGATAGCCTCTCTTTATTCCAAACAGGCCTTCAGCTGAGTAGAAGAACCACATGTATCTTTTGAGAGAAAACCATTTGTGTTTGAAACACAAGAATCTAGCACATTGTTTCCCGATGAGAACTGAGTTTGGTTTTGGAATGAATACTCCCTGCAACTAAGGTTTTTCAAGGAGGTGATAGGCTATTTTTCTTCCAAATAGTCCAATGCAGCTAAGATGAGGAAACTCATGTTGCACTGCAAGGACAAACAACTATGTGAGAAGCTCTAGCATCTAGCACAATGCTTTCCTGAGAGAATTGAGGTTGTGTTAGAAAGGAATACCTCCTGCAAATCACAATTTGCATGGTGGAGGAAGGCTCATTTTGTTCGAAATAGGATTATTCCCCTAAGTTGAAGGAATTCATATATCTCTTGAAAGAAAACCACAGTGTGAGAAGTAGGAACATCTAGCACTTTCTTTCACTGTGAGAACTGAGTTAGTTTTGAAATGGAATATGGCCTGTCACATAGGTTTTTTCAGGTGCAGAAAGGCTCTCTTCCTTGCAAAAGGCCTATTCAGTTGAGTTCAAGATACACTTGTATCTCTCGAAATAAAACCATATGAGTTAGAAAGGGGAGCATTCAGCACCTTCTGTCCAAGTGAGAATTCACTGAGTATTGGAAATTCCTCCTGCAATTGAAGGTTTTCAAGGTGGAGAAAGGCTTTCTTTGTTCCAAGGAGGCCTATTCAAGCCTTACTGAGGAAACACATGTATGTCTTGAAAGTAAGCCATCTGTCTTAGAAGCAAAAGCATGTGGCACATTGTTTTTCTGTGAGAACTGAGTCAGCCTTTTATAAGGAATACTCACGTCAATGTTTGATTTTCAAGGTGGACATAAGCTCTCTTTGTTCCAAATAGGACTATTCTGTTGAGTTGGGGAAACACATGTGTCTTTTGAATGTATACTATTTGTTTTAGAAGCAGGAGCACGTACCACATTGGTTCCCTGCGTAAATTGAGTTAATTTTTTAAAGGAATACTACCTGCAACTGAGGTTTTTCATGATGGAGATAAGCTCTGCCTGTTCCCAATAGGCTCCCTCAGCTGAATTAAAGAAACACAGCTATGTCTTGAAAGAAAACCACTTTTGTCAGAAGCAGGAGAATCCAGCACATTATATCCCTGTGAGAATTGAAGTAGGGTCTGTATGGACTACATCTGCATCTTAGGGTTTACAAGGTGGACTTGGGTCCCCTTTTGTCCAAATCGGCCTATTCATGTGACTTGAAAAACACATGTATTTCCCGAAAGAAAATCATCTCTGGTAGAATCAGGAGCATAAGATACCTTGTTTCCTAAGAGAAATCACTTTGCTTTATGAGAAACACAACTTCCTGCAACTTACGTTTTTTGAAGCTGGGGATATTCACTTTCTGTTCCAAAAAGACCTCTTCTGTGGAGTTGAAGAAATACCTGTATTTCTGGGTAGAAAACAATATGTCTGAGAAGCAGGAGCATCTAGCACATTGGTTTCCTATAAGAATTGAGTTCGTTTTGGAAGGAATACTTCCAGCATTTTATGTGTTTCAAGGTGGAGATACGCTGTCTGTGTTCCTTAAAGCTTACACTACTGAGTTGTAGAAACAAATGTATCTTTCGAACAGAACCATTTTATCATAGAAGCAGGAGCATCTACCCCATTGGTCCCCTGTGAGAATGGCTTAGTTTTTGAAAGGGATGCTACCTGCAACAGAGGATTTTCCACGTTGACATAGGCCAACTGACCTCGATTGAAGAAAACCATGCGTCTGTTGAAGAAAACCAGCTGTGATATAAGCAGGAGCATCAGACACATTATTTTTCTGGGAGATTGAGTTCTTTTTTCAATGGAATACCTCCTGCAATTTAGGTTTTTCAAGGTGGATATAGGTTCTCTATGTTCCAAATAGGTCTATTTAGCAGAATTACAGAAAGAGAGGTATCCCTTCAATGAAAACTATCAATGATAGAAGCAGGAACATCTAGCACATTGTTTTCCAGTAAGAATTGGGTAGCTTTTTAAAGAAAAAATTCCTGCATATCAGAGTATTCAAGATGGAGGAAGGCTCGTTCTGTTCCCAATAGGTCTCTTTAGCCATGCTGAATAAACACATATGTCATTCAAAAGAAAACTATCTGTATTAAAAGCAGAAGCATCAAGCACATTGTTTCCTTGTGAGAATTAAGTCAGTTTCTGAAATGAATATTGTCTGTAACTTACGTGTTTCAATTTGAAGGTAGGCTCTCTTTGTTTCAAATAGGCGTATTCAGCAGAGTTGAAGAAACACATGGAACTTTCAAAAGAAAACCATTCGTGTTATAAGCAAGCACATTGAGGTCTTTCTTTGCTCTGAGAATTGCCTTAGTTTTTCAATGAAATTCTATGTGGAACTTAGGTTTTTCAAGGTGGAGATAGGCTCTGTTTGTTAGCACAGGTCTATTCAGCTGATTTGAAAAACATATGTGCCACTCTAAAGAAAATGATCTGTTAGATGTGCCACTGCTAGCACATGGTTTCACAGTGACAACAGTGTTAGTTTTGAGAGGAATACTTGCTGCAAACCTGAGTTTACTAGGTGAAGAAGGCTCATTTGTGCCGAATTGGCCTATTCACCTGAGTAGAAAAAACACATCTAACATTCCAAGGAAAACCATCTGTGATAGAAACTGCAGCATCTAGACGGTGGTTTCCCAGTGAGAATTCAGTTATTTTTTTAAATTAATCCTTCCTGATAGTTTGTTTTTCACGATGCACTTAGGCTCTTTTGGATACTAAGAAGACTATTTAGCAGAGTTGAAGAAACACATGTACCTGTCGACATAAAACCATTTGTGTTAGACCCAGGAACAAATAGCACATTATTTTGCTGTGAGAATGGTTCTGGTTTTTGTAAGGAATACTTCCTGCATATCAGAATTTACAAGGTGGAGAAAGGCTCATTTTCTTCGAAGTTGCCCTCTTCAGCTAAGTTGAGGAACCCCATGAACCTCATGATAGAAAACAATCTGTGTTACAAGCAGGAGCATCTAGCACATTGTTTGTTGTGAGAAACAGTTGGATTTCTGACGAGATATTTTCAGCAACGTAGGTTTCTCAGGATGTGGATAGGCTCCATTTTTTCCGAAAGTCCTACTCAGCTGAGTTGAAAAAACTCATGCATCTTTCAAATGATAATCATTTGTGTTAGAAACACGAGTATGTACCCCTTTGGTTCCCTTTGAGAACTCTTATTGTTCTTGAAAGGAATACTATCTGGAACTCAGGTTACTCAAGACGGAGATAGGCTCACTGTTTTCCAAATAGGCCTATTCCGCAGAGTTGCAGAAACACATACATCTCTCGAAATAAACCATGTGAGTTAGAAACAGGAGCACCTATCACTTTGTTTCCCTATGAGAATTGTGTTAGTTATTGAAAGGAATACTTCCTGCAACTTAGATTTTTCAAGCTCTCTATACCTGCTTTTTGTTCTAAACAAAACTTCTGAGCTGTATGGAAGAAAACCATGTATCTCTCAAAAACAAAACCTCTACAAAACATACAGGAATATCTAGCAAATTACTTCGTGCAGAGAACTGAGTTAGTTTTTGAAATTAATACTTCCTGTAAATAGGTTCTTCATGGGGGAAACAGGCTCTGTGTGCCCCAATTACGCCTATTCGACTGGCTTAAAGATATCCATGTACTTCTGTAATGAAAATCATCTGACTGGGGAGCAGGATAGTCTAGCACATTGTTCTCCTGTGAGGATTGAGTTTGTTTCGGGAAGGATTCTCAGGCAAATTAGGTGTTTCATTGAGGAGATAGCCTCTCTTTATTCCAAACAGGCCTTCAGCTGAGTAGAAGAACCACATGTATCTTTTGAGAGAAAACCATTTGTGTTTGAAACACAAGAATCTACCACATTGTTTCCCGATGAGAACTGAGTTTGGTTTTGGAATGAATACTCCCTGCAACTAAGGTTTTTCAAGGAGGTGATAGGCTATTTTTCTTCCAAATAGTCCAATTCAGCTTAGATGAGGAAACTCATGTTGCACGGCAAGGACAAACAACTATGTGAGAAGCTCTAGCATCTAGCACAATGCTTACCGGAGAGAATTGAGGCTGTGTTAGAAAGGAATACCTCTTGCAAATCACAATTTGCATGGTGGAGGAAGGGTCATTTTGTTCGAAATAGGACTATTCCCCTAAGTTGAAGGAATTCATATATCTCTTGAAAGAAAACCACAGTGTGGGAAGTAGGAACATCTAGCACCTTCTTTCACTGTGAGAACTGAGTTAGTTTTGAAATGGGATATGGCCTGTCACATAGGTTTTTTCAGGTGGAGAAAGGCTCTCTTCCTTGCAAAAGGCCTATTCAGTTGAGTTCAAGATACACTTATATCTCTCGAAATAAAACCATATGAGTTAGAAAGGGGAGCATTCAGCACCTTCTGTCCAAGTGAGAATTCACTCAGTTTTGGAAATTCTTCCTGCAAGTGAAGCTTTTCAAGGTGGAGACAGGCTTTCTTTGTTCCAAGGAGGCCTATTCAAGCCTTACTGAGGAAACACATGTATGTCTTGAAAGTAAGCCATCTGTCTTAGAAGCAAAAGCATGTGGCACATTGTTTTTCTGTGAGAACTGAGTCAGCCTTTTATAAGGAATACTCACGTCAATGTTTGATCTTCAAGGTGGACATAAGCTCTCTTTGTTCCAAATAAGACTATTCTGTTGAGTTGGGGAAACACATGTGTCTTTTGAATGTATACTATTTGTTTTAGAAGCAGGAGCACGTACCACATTGGTTCCCTGCGTAAATTGAGTTAATTTTTTAAAGGAATACTACCTGCAACTGAGGTTTTTCATGATGGAGATAAGCTCTGCCTGTTCCCAATAGGCTCCCTCAGCTGAATTAAAGAAACACAGCTATGTCTTGGAAGAAAACCACTTTTGTCAGAAGCAGGAGAATCCAGCACATTATATCCCTGTGAGAATTGAAGTAGGGTCTGTATGGACTACATCTGCATCTTAGGGTTTACAAGGTGGACTTGGGTCGCTTTTTGTCCAAATCGGCCTATTCATGTGACTTGAAAAACACATGTATCTCCCGAAAGAAAATCATCTCTGGTAGAATCAGGAGCATAAGATACGTTGTTTCCTAAGAGAAATCACTTGGCTTTATGAGAAACACAACTTCCTGCAACTTACGTTTTTTGAAGCTGGGGATATTCACTTTCTGTTCCAAAAAGACCTCTTCTGTGGAGTTGAAGAAATACCTGTATTTCTGAGAAGCAGGAGCATCTAGCAAATTGGTTTCCTGTGAGAATTGAGTTCGTTTTGGAAGGAATACTTCCTGCATTTTATGTGTTTCAAGGTGGAGATACGCTGTCTGTGTTCCTTAAAGCTTACACTACTGAGTTGTAGAAACAAATGTTTCTTTCGAACAGAACCATTTTATCATAGAAGCAGGAGCATCTACCCCATTGGTCTCCTGTGAGAATGGCTTAGTTTTTGAATGGGATGCTACCTGCAACAGAGGATTTTCCACGTTGACATATGCCAACTGACCTCGATTGAAGAAAACCATGCGTCTGTTGAAGAAAACCAGCTGTGATACAAGCAGGAGCATCTAACACATTATTTTTCTGGGAGATTGAGTTCTTTTTTCAATGGAATACCTCCTGCAATTTAGGTTTTTCAAGGTGGATACAGGTTCTCTATGTTCCAAATAGGTCTATTTAGCAGAATTACAGAAAGAGAGGTATCTCTTCAATGAAAACTATCAATGATAGAAGCAGGAACATCTAGCACATTGTTTTCCAGTAAGAATTGGGTAGCTTTTTAAAGAAAAAATTCCTGCATATCAGAGTATTCAAGGTGGAGGAAGGCTCGTTCTGTTCCCAATAGGTCTCTTTAGCCATGCTGAATAAACACATATGTCATTCAAAAGAAAACCATCTGTATTAAAAGCAGAAGCATCAAGCACATTGTTTCCTTGTGAGAATTAAGTCAGTTTCTGAAATGAATATTGTCTGTAACTTACGTGTTTCAATTTGAAGGTAGGATCTCTTTGTTTCAAATAGGCGTATTCAGCAGAGTTGAAGAAACACATGGAACTTTCAAAAGAAAACCATTCGTGTTATAAGCAAGCACATTGAGGTCTTTCTTTGCTCTGAGAATTGCCTTAGTTTTTCAATGAAATACTACGTGCAACTTAGGTTTTTCAAGGTGGAGATAGGCTCTGTTTGTTAGCACAGGTCTATTCAGCTGATTTGAGAAACATATGTGCCACTCTAAAGGAAATGATCTGTTAGATGTGCCACTGCTAGCACATGGTTTCACAGTGACAACTGTGTTAGTTTTGAAAGGAATACTTCCTGCAAACCTGAGTTTACTAGGTGGAGAAGGCTCATTTGTGCCGAATTGGCCTATTCACCTGAGTAGAAAAAACACATCTAACATTCCAAGGAAAACCATCTGTGATAGAAACTGCAGCATCTAGACGGTGGTTTCCCTGTGAGAATTCAGTTATTTTTTGAAATTAATCCTTCCTGAAAAGTTTGTTTTTCACGATGCACTTAGGCTCTTTTGGATACTAAGAAGACTATTTAGCAGAGTTGAAGAAACACATGTAACTGTCGACATAAAACCATTTGTGTTAGACCCAGTAACAAATCGCACATTATTTTGCTGTGAGAATTGTTCTGGTTTTTGTAAGGAATACTTCCTGCATATCAGAATTTACAAGGTGGAGAAAGGCTCATTTTCTTCGAAGTTGCCCTCTTCAGCTAAGTTGAGGAAACCCATGAACCTCATGATAGAAAACAATCTGTGTTACAAGCAGGAGCATCTAGCACATTGTTTGTTGTGAGAAACAGTTGGATTTCTGACGAGATATTTTCAGCAACGTAGGTTTCTCAGGGCGGTGATAGGCTCCATTTTTTCCAAAAGGCCTACACAGCTGAGTTGAAGAAACTCATGCATCTTTCAAATGATAATCATTTGTGTTAGAAACACGAGAATGTACCACTTTGGTTCCCTTTGAAAACTCTTATTGTTCTTGAAAGGAATACTATCTGGAACTCAGGTTACTCAAGACGGAGATAGGCTCACTGTATTCCAAATAGGCCTATTCTGCAGAGTTGCAGAAACACATACATCTCTCGAAATAAACCATGTGTGTTAGAAACAGGAGCACCTATCACTTTGTTTCCCTATGAGAATTGTGTTAGTTATTGAAAGGAATACTTCCTGCAACTTAGATTTTTCAACTGGCTATACCTGCTTTTTGTTCTAAACAAACCTACTGAGCGGTATGGAAGAAAACCATGTATCTCTCAAAAACAAAACCCCCACAAAACATGCAGGAATATCTAGCAAATTACTTCGTGCAGAGAACTGAGTTAGTTTTTGAAATTAATACTTCCTGGAAATTGGTTCTTGATGGGGGAAATAGGCTCTGTGTGCCCCAATTACGCCTATTCCACTGATTTGAAGATATCCATGTACTTCTGTAATGAAAATCATCTGACTGGGGAGCGGGATAGCCTAGCACATTGTTCTCCTGTGGGAATTGAGTTTGTTTTGGGAAGGATTCTCAGGCAAATTAGGTGTTTCATTGAGGAGACAGACTCTCTGTATTCCAAACAGGACTTCAGCTGTGTAGAAGAACCAACCACATGTATCTTTTGAGAGAAAACCATTTGTGTTTGAAACACAAGAATCTAGCACATTGTTTCCCGATGAGAACTGAGTTTGGTTTTGGAATGAATACTCCCTGCAACTAAGGTTTTTCAAGGAGGTGATAGGCTATTTTTCTTCCAAATAGTCCAATTCAGCTAAGATGAGGAAACTCATGTTGCACTGCAAGGACAAACAACTATGTGAGAAGGTCTAGCATCTAGCACAATGCTTACCGGAGAGAATTGAGGTTGTGTTAGAAAGGAATACCTCCTGCAAATCACAATTTGCATGGTGGAGGAAGGCTCATTTTGTTCGAAATAGGACTATTCCCCTAAGTTGAAGGAATTCATATATCTCTTGAAAGAAAACCACAGTGTGAGAAGTAGGAACATCTAGCACCTTCTTTCACTGTGAGAACTGAGTTAGTTTTGAAATGGGATATGGCCTGTCACATAGGTTTTTTCAGGTGGAGAAAGGCTCTCTTCCTTGCAAAAGGCCTATTCACTTGAGTTCAAGATACACATGTATCTCTCGAAATGAAACCATCTGAGTTAGAAAGGGGAGCATTCAGCACCTTCTGTCCAAGTGAGAATTCACTGAGTTTTGGAAATTCTTCCTGCAAGTGAAGCTTTTCAAGGTGGAGACAGGCTTTCTTTGTTCCAATTAGGCCTATTCAAGCCTTGCGGAGGAAATACATGTATGTCTTGAAAGTAAGCCATCTGTCTTAGAAGCAAAAGCATGTGGCACATTGTTTTTCTGTGAGAACTGAGTCAGCCTTTCATAAGGAATACTCACGTCAATGTTTGATTTTCAAGGTGGAGATATGCTCTCTTTGTTCCAAGTAGGACTATTCTGTTGAGTTGGTGAAACGTATATGTCTTTTGAATGTATACTATTTGTTTTAGAAGCAGGAGCACGTACCACATTGGTTCCCTGTGTAAATTGAGTTAATTTTTTAAAGGAATACTACCTGCAACTGAGGTCTTTCATGGTGGAGATAAGCTCTGCCTGTTCCCAATAGGCTCCCTCAGCTGAATTAAAGAAACACAGCTATGTCTTGAAAGGAAACCATTTTTGTCAGAAGCAGGAGAATCCAGCACATTATATCCCTGTGAGAATTGAAGTAGGGTCTGTATGGACTACATCTGCATCTTAGGGTTTACAAGGTGGACTTGGGTGCCCTTTTGTCCAAATCGGCCTATTCATGTGACTTGAAAAACACATGTATCTCCCGAAAGAAAATCATCTCTGGTAGAATCAGGAGCATAAGATACCTTGTTTCCTATGAGAAATCACTTTGCTTTATGAGAAACACAACTTCCTGCAACTTACGTTTTTTGAAGCTGGGGATATTCACTTTCTGTTCCAAATAGACCTCTTCTGTGGAGTTGAAGAAATACCTGTATTTCTGGGTAGAAAACAATATGTTTGAGAAGCAGGAGCTTCTAGCACATTGGTTTCCTGTGAGAATTGAGTTCGTTTTGGAAGGAATACTTCCAGCATTTTATGTGTTTCAAGGTGGAGATACGCTGTCTGTGTTCCTTAAAGCTTACACTACTGAGTTGTAGAAAGAAATGTATCTTTCGAAGAGAACCATTTTGTCATAGAAGCAGGAGCATCTACCCCATTGGTCCCCTGTGAGAATGGCTTAGTTTTTGAAAGGGATGCTACCTGCAACAGAGGATTTTCCACGTGGACATAGGCCAACTGACCTCAATTGAAGAAAACCATGTGTCTCTTGAAGAAAACCAGCTGTGATATAAGCAGGAGCATCTAACACATTATTTTTCTGGGAGATTGAGTTCTTTTTTCAATGGAATACATCCTACAATGTAGGTTTTTCAAGGTGGATATAGGCTCTCTATGTTCCAAATAGGTCTATTAAGCAGAATTACAGAAAGAGAGGTATCCCTTCAACGAAAACTATCAATGATAGAAGCAGGAACATCTAGCACATTGTTTTCCAGTAAGAATTGGGTAGCTTTTTAAGGAAAAAATTCCTGCATATCAGAGTATTCAAGGTGGAGGAAGGCTCGTTCTGTTCCCAATAGGTCTCTTTAGCCATGCTGAATAAACACATATGTCATTCAAAAGAAAACCATCTGTATTAAAAGCAGAAGCATCAAGCACATTGTTTCCTTGTGAGAATTAAGTCAGTTTCTGAAATGAATATTATCTGTAAATTACGTGTTTCAATTTGAAGGTAGGCTCTCTTTGTTTCAAATAGGCGTATTCAGCAGAGTTGAAGAAACACATGGAACTTTCAAAAGAAAACCATTCGTGTTATAAGCAAGCACATTGAGGTCTTTCTTTGCTCTGAGAATTGCCTTAGTTTTTCAATGAAATACTACGTGCAACTTAGGTTTTTCAAGGTGGAGATAGGCTCTGTTTGTTAGCACAGGTCTATTCAGCTGATTTGAAAAACATATGTGCCACTCTAAAGAAAATGATCTATGTTAGATGTGCCACTGCTAGCACATGGTTTCACAGTGACAACTGTGTTAGTTTTGAGAGGAATACTTCCTGCAAACCTGAGTTTACTAGGTGGAGAAGGCTCATTTGTGCCGAATTGGCCTATTCACCTGAGTAGAAAAAACACATCTAACATTCCAAGGAAAACCATCTGTGATAGAAACTGCAGCATCTAGACGGTGGTTTCCCTGTGAGAATTCAGTTATTTTTTGAAATTAATCCTTCCTGAAAAGTTTGTTTTTCACGATGCACTTAGGCTCTTTTGGATACTAAGAAGACTATTTAGCAGAGTTGAAGAAACACATGTACCTGTCGACATAAAACCATTTGTGTTAGACCCAGTAACAAATCGCACATTATTTTGCTGTGAGAATTGTTCTGGTTTTTGTAAGGAATACTTCCTGCATATCAGAATTTACAAGGTGGAGAAAGGCTCATTTTCTTCGAAGTTGCCCTCTTCAGCTAAGTTGAGGAAACCCATGAACCTCATGATAGAAAACAATCTGTGTTACAAGCAGGAGCATCTAGCACATTGTTTGTTGTGAGAAACAGTTGGATTTCTGACGAGATATTTTCAGCAACGTAGGTTTCTCAGGGCGGTGATAGGCTCCATTTTTTCCAAAAGGCCTACACAGCTGAGTTGAAGAAACTCATGCATCTTTCAAATGATAATCATTTGTGTTAGAAACACAAGAATGTACCACTTTGGTTCCCTTTGAGAACTCTTATTGTTCTTGAAAGGAATACTATCTGGAACTCAGGTTACTCAAGACGGAGATAGGCTCACTGTGTTCCAAATAGGCCTATTCCGCAGAGTTGCAGAAACACATACATCTCTCGAAATAAACCATGTGTGTTAGAAACAGGAGCACCTATCACTTTGTTTCCCTATGAGAATTGTGTTAGTTATTGAAAGGAATACTTCCTGCAACTTAGATTTTTCAACTGGCTATACCTGCTTTTTGTTCTAAACAAACCTACTGAGCGGTATGGAAGAAAACCATGTATCTCTCAAAAACAAAACCTCTACAAAACATGCAGGAATATCTAGCAAATTACTTCGTGCAGAGAACTGAGTTAGTTTTTGAAATTAATACTTCTTGGAAATTGGTTCTTGATGGGGGAAATAGGCTCTGTGTGCCCCAATTATGCCTATTCCACTGATTTGAAGATATCCATGTACTTCTGTAATGAAAATCATCTGACTGGGGAGCGGGATAGCCTAGCACATTGTTCTCCTGTGGGAATTGAGTTTGTTTTGGGAAGGATTCTCAGGCAAATTAGGTGTTTCATTGAGGAGACAGACTCTCTGTATTCCAAACAGGATTTCAGCTGTGTAGAAGAACCAACCACATGTATCTTTTGAGAGAAAACCATTTGTGTTTGAAACACAAGAATCTAGCACATTGTTTCCCGATGAGAACTGAGTTTGGTTTTGGAATGAATACTCCCTGCAACTAAGGTTTTTCAAGGAGGTGATAGGCTATTTTTCTTCCAAATAGTCCAATTCAGCTAAGATGAGGAAACTCATGTTGCACTGCAAGGACAAACAACTATGTGAGAAGGTCTAGCATCTAGCACAATGCTTACGGGAGAGAATTGAGGTTGTGTTAGAAAGGAATACCTCCTGCAAATCACAATTTGCATGGTGGAGGAAGGCTCATTTTGTTCAAAATAGGACTATTCCCCTAAGTTGAAGGAATTCATATATCTCTTGAAAGAAAACCACAGTGTGAGAAGTAGGAACATCTAGCACCTTCTTTCACTGTGAGAACTGAGTTAGTTTTGAAATGGGATATGGCCTGTCACATAGGTTTTTTCAGGTGGAGAAAGGCTCTCTTCCTTGCAAAAGGCCTATTCACTTGAGTTCAAGATACACATGTATCTCTCGAAATAAAACCATCTGAGTTAGAAAGGGGAGCATTCAGCACCTTCTGTCCAAGTGAGAATTCACTGAGTTTTGGAAATTCTTCCTGCAAGTGATGCTTTTCAAGGTGGAGACAGGCTTTCTTTGTTCCAATTAGGAATATTCAAGCCTTGCGGAGGAAATACATGTATGTCTTGAAAGTAAGCCATCTGTCTTAGAAGCAAAAGCATGTGGCACATTGTTTTTCTGTGAGAACTGAGTCAGCCTTTCATAAGGAATACTCACGTCAATGTTTGATTTTCAAGGTGGAGATATGCTCTCTTTGTTCCAAGTAGGACTATTCTGTTGAGTTGGGGAAACGTATATGTCTTTTGAATGTATACTATTTGTTTTAGAAGCAGGAGCACGTACCACATTGGTTCCCTGTGTAAATTGAGTTAATTTTTTAAAGGAATACTACCTGCAACTGAGGTTTTTCATGGTGGAGATAAGCTCTGCCTGTTCCCAATAGGCTCCCTCAGCTGAATTAAAGAAACACAGCTATGTCTTGAAAGAAAACCATTTTTGTCAGAAGCAGGAGAATCCAGCACATTATATCCCTGTGAGAATTGAAGTAGGGTCTGTATGGACTACATCTGCATCTTAGGGTTTACAAGGTGGACTTGGGTCCCCTTTTGTCCAAATCGGCCTATTCATGTGACTTGAAAAACACATGTATCTCCCGAAAGAAAATCATCTCTGGTAGAATCAGGAGCATAAGATACCGTCTTTCTTATGAGAAATCACTTTGCTTTATGAGAAACACAACTTCCTGCAACTTACGTTTTTTGAAGCTGGGGATATTCACTTTCTGTTCCAAATAGACCTCTTCTGTGGAGTTGAAGAAATACCTGTATTTCTGGGTAGAAAACAATATGTTTGAGAAGCAGGAGCTTCTAGCACATTGGTTTCCTGTGAGAATTGAGTTCGTTTTGGAAGGAATACTTCCAGCATTTTATGTGTTTCAAGGTGGAGATACGCTGTCTGTGTTCCTTAAAGCTTACACTACTGAGTTGTAGAAAGAAATGTATCTTTCGAAGAGAACCATTTTGTCATAGAAGCAGGAGCATCTACCCCATTGGTCCCCTGTGAGAATGGCTTAGTTTTTGAAAGGGATGCTACCTGCAACAGAGGATTTTCCACGTGGACATAGGCCAACTGACCTCAATTGAAGAAAACCATGTGTCTCTTGAAGAAAACCAGCTGTGATATAAGCAGGAGCATCTAACACATTATTTTTCTGGGAGATTGAGTTCTTTTTTCAATGGAATACATCCTACAATGGAGGTTTTTCAAGGTGGATATAGGCTCTCTATGTTCCAAATAGGTCTATTAAGCAGAATTACAGAAAGAGAGGTATCCCTTCAACGAAAACTATCAATGATAGAAGCAGGAACATCTAGCACATTGTTTTCCAGTAAGAATTGGGTAGCTTTTTAAGGAAAAAATTCCTGCATATCAGAGTATTCAAGGTGGAGGAAGGCTCGTTCTGTTCCCAATAGGTCTCTTTAGCCATGCTGAATAAACACATATGTCATTCAAAAGAAAACCATCTGTATTAAAAGCAGAAGCATCAAGCACATTGTTTCCTTGTGAGAATTAAGTCAGTTTCTGAAATGAATATTATCTGTAACTTACGTGTTTCAATTTGAAGGTAGGCTCTCTTTGTTTCAAATAGGCGTATTCAGCAGAGTTGAAGAAACACATGGAACTTTCAAAAGAAAACCATTCGTGTTATAAGCAAGCACATTGAGGTCTTTCTTTGCTCTGAGAATTGCCTTAGTTTTTCAATGAAATACTACGTGCAACTTAGGTTTTTCAAGGTGGAGATAGGCTCTGTTTGTTAGCACAGGTCTATTCAGCTGATTTGAAAAACATATGTGCCACTCTAAAGAAAATGATCTATGTTAGATGTGCCACTGCTAGCACATGGTTTCACAGTGACAACTGTGTTAGTTTTGAGAGGAATACTTCCTGCAAACCTGAGTTTACTAGGTGGAGAAGGCTCATTTGTGCCGAATTGGCCTATTCACCTGAGTAGAAAAAACACATCTAACATTCCAAGGAAAACCATCTGTGATAGAAACTGCAGCATCTAGACGGTGGTTTCCCTGTGAGAATTCAGTTATTTTTTGAAATTAATCCTTCCTGAAAAGTTTGTTTTTCACGATGCACTTAGGCTCTTTTGGATACTAAGAAGACTATTTAGCAGAGTTGAAGAAACACATGTACCTGTCGACATAAAACCATTTGTGTTAGACCCAGTAACAAATCGCACATTATTTTGCTGTGAGAATTGTTCTGGTTTTTGTAAGGAATACTTCCTGCATATCAGAATTTACAAGGTGGAGAAAGGCTCATTTTCTTCGAAGTTGCCCTCTTCAGCTAAGTTGAGGAAACCCATGAACCTCATGATAGAAAACAATCTGTGTTACAAGCAGGAGCATCTAGCACATTGTTTGTTGTGAGAAACAGTTGGATTTCTGACGAGATATTTTCAGCAACGTAGGTTTCTCAGGGCGGTGATAGGCTCCATTTTTTCCAAAAGGCCTACACAGCTGAGTTGAAGAAACTCATGCATCTTTCAAATGATAATCATTTGTGTTAGAAACACGAGAATGTACCATTTTGGTTCCCTTTGAGAACTCTTATTGTTCTTGAAAGGAATACTATCTGGAACTCAGGTTACTCAAGACGGAGATAGGCTCACTGTGTTCCAAATAGGCCTATTCCGCAGAGTTGCAGAAACACATACATCTCTCGAAATAAACCATGTGTGTTAGAAACAGGAGCACCTATCACTTTGTTTCCCTATGAGAATTGTGTTAGTTATTGAAAGGAATACTTCCTGCAACTTAGATTTTTCAACTGGCTATACCTGCTTTTTGTTCTAAACAAACCTACTGAGCGGTATGGAAGAAAACCATATCTCTCAAAAACAAAACCTCTACAAAACATGCAGGAATATCTAGCAAATTACTTCGTGCAGAGAACTGAGTTAGTTTTTGAAATTAATACTTCCTGGAAATTGGTTCTTGATGGGGGAAATAGGCTCTGTGTGCCCCAATTACGCCTATTCCACTGATTTGAAGATATCCATGTACTTTTGTAATGAAAATCATCTGACTGGGGAGCGGGATAGCCTAGCACATTGTTCTCCTGTGGGAATTGAGTTTGTTTTGGGAAGGATTCTCAGGCAAATTAGGTGTTTCATTGAGGAGACAGACTCTCTGTATTCCAAACAGGATTTCAGCTGTGTAGAAGAACCAACCACATGTATCTTTTGAGAGAAAACCATTTGTGTTTGAAACACAAGAATCTAGCACATTGTTTCCCGATGAGAACTGAGTTTGGTTTTGGAATGAATACTCCCTGCAACTAAGGTTTTTCAAGGAGGTGATAGGCTATTTTTCTTCCAAATAGTCCAATTCAGCTAAGATGAGGAAACTCATGTTGCACTGCAAGGACAAACAACTATGTGAGAAGGTCTAGCATCTAGCACAATGCTTACCGGAGAGAATTGAGGTTGTGTTAGAAAGGAATACCTCCTGCAAATCACAATTTGCATGGTGGAGGAAGGCTCATTTTGTTCGAAATAGGACTATTCCCCTAAGTTGAAGGAATTCATATATCTCTTGAAAGAAAACCACAGTGTGAGAAGTAGGAACATCTAGCACCTTCTTTCACTGTGAGAACTGAGTTAGTTTTGAAATGGGATATGGCCTGTCACATAGGTTTTTTCAGGTGGAGAAAGGCTCTCTTCCTTGAAAAAGGCCTATTCACTTGAGTTCAAGATACACATGTATCTCTCGAAATAAAACCATCTGAGTTAGAAAGGGGAGCATTCAGCACCTTCTGTCCAAGTGAGAATTCACTGAGTTTTGGAAATTCTTCCTGCAAGTGAAGCTTTTCAAGGTGGAGACAGGCTTTCTTTGCTCCAATTAGGCCTATTCAAGCCTTGCGGAGGAAATACATGTATGTCTTGAAAGTAAGCCATCTGTCTTAGAAGCAAAAGCATGTGGCACATTGTTTTTCTGTGAGAACTGAGTCAGCCTTTCATAAGGAATACTCACGTCAATGTTTGATTTTCAAGGTGGAGATATGCTCTCTTTGTTCCAAGTAGGACTATTCTGTTGAGTTGGGGAAACGTATATGTCTTTTGAATGTATACTATTTGTTTTAGAAGCAGGAGCACGTACCACATTGGTTCCCTGTGTAAATTGAGTTAATTTTTTAAAGGAATACTACCTGCAACTGAGGTTTTTCATGGTGGAGATAAGCTCTGCCTGTTCCCAATAGGCTCCCTCAGCTGAATTAAAGAAACACAGCTATGTCTTGAAAGAAAACCATTTTTGTCAGAAGCAGGAGAATCCAGCACATTATATCCCTGTGAGAATTGAAGTAGGGTCTGTATGGACTACATCTGCATCTTAGGGTTTACAAGGTGGACTTGGGTCCCCTTTTGTCCAAATCGGCCTATTCATGTGACTTGAAAAACACATGTATCTCCCGAAAGAAAATCATCTCTGGTAGAATCAGGAGCATAAGATACCTTCTTTCTTATGAGAAATCACTTTGCTTTATGAGAAACACAACTTCCTGCAACTTACGTTTTTTGAAGCTGGGGATATTCACTTTCTGTTCCAAATAGACCTCTTCTGTGGAGTTGAAGAAATACTGTATTTCTGAGTAGAAAACAATATGTTTGAGAAGCAGGAGCTTCTAGCACATTGCTTTCCTGTGAGAATTGAGTTCGTTTTGGAAGGAATACTTCCAGCATTTTATGTGTTTCAAGGTGGAGATACGCTGTCTGTGTTCCTTAAAGCTTACACTACTGAGTTGTAGAAACAAATGTATCTTTCGAAGAGAACCATTTTGTCATAGAAGCAGGAGCATCTACCCCATTGGTCCCCTGTGAGAATGGCTTAGTTTTTGAAAGGGATGCTACCTGCAACAGAGGATTTTCCACGTGGACATAGGCCAACTGACCTCAATTGAAGAAAACCATGTGTCTCTTGAAGAAAACCAGCTGTGATATAAGCAGGAGCATCTAACACATTATTTTTCTGGGAGATTGAGTTCTTTTTTCAATGGAATACATCCTACAATGGAGGTTTTTCAAGGTGGATATAGGCTCTCTATGTTCCAAATAGGTCTATTAAGCAGAATTACAGAAAGAGAGGTATCCCTTCAACGAAAACTATCAATGATAGAAGCAGGAACATCTAGCACATTGTTTTCCAGTAAGAATTGGGTAGCTTTTTAAAGAAAAAATTCCTGCATATCAGAGTATTCAAGGTGGAGGAAGGCTCGTTCTGTTCCCAATAGGTCTCTTTAGCCATGCTGAATAAACACATATGTCATTCAAAAGAAAACCATCTGTATTAAAAGCAGAAGCATCAAGCACATTGTTTCCTTGTGAGAATTAAGTCAGTTTCTGAAATGAATATTATCTGTAACTTACGTGTTTCAATTTGAAGGTAGGCTCTCTTTGTTTCAAATAGGCGTATTCAGCAGAGTTGAAGAAACACATGGAACTTTCAAAAGAAAACCATTCGTGTTATAAGCAAGCACATTGAGGTCTTTCTTTGCTCTGAGAATTGCCTTAGTTTTTCAATGAAATACTACGTGCAACTTAGGTTTTTCAAGGTGGAGATAGGCTCTGTTTGTTAGCACAGGTCTATTCAGCTGATTTGAAAAACATATGTGCCACTCTAAAGAAAATGATCTATGTTAGATGTGCCACTGCTAGCACATGGTTTCACAGTGACAACTGTGTTAGTTTTGAGAGGAATACTTCCTGCAAACCTGAGTTTACTAGGTGGAGAAGGCTCATTTGTGCCGAATTGGCCTATTCACCTGAGTAGAAAAAACACATCTAACATTCCAAGGAAAACCATCTGTGATAGAAACTGCAGCATCTAGACGGTGGTTTCCCTGTGAGAATTCAGTTATTTTTTGAAATTAATCCTTCCTGAAAAGTTTGTTTTTCACGATGCACTTAGGCTCTTTTGGATACTAAGAAGACTATTTAGCAGAGTTGAAGAAACACATGTACCTGTCGACATAAAACCATTTGTGTTAGACCCAGTAACAAATCGCACATTATTTTGCTGTGAGAATTGTTCTGGTTTTTGTAAGGAATACTTCCTGCATATCAGAATTTACAAGGTGGAGAAAGGCTCATTTTCTTCGAAGTTGCCCTCTTCAGCTAAGTTGAGGAAACCCATGAACCTCATGATAGAAAACAATCTGTGTTACAAGCAGGAGCATCTAGCACATTGTTTGTTGTGAGAAACAGTTGGATTTCTGACGAGATATTTTCAGCAACGTAGGTTTCTCAGGGCGGTGATAGGCTCCATTTTTTCCAAAAGGCCTACACAGCTGAGTTGAAGAAACTCATGCATCTTTCAAATGATAATCATTTGTGTTAGAAACACGAGAATGTACCATTTTGGTTCCCTTTGAGAACTCTTATTGTTCTTGAAAGGAATACTATCTGGAACTCAGGTTACTCAAGACGGAGATAGGCTCACTGTGTTCCAAATAGGCCTATTCCGCAGAGTTGCAGAAACACATACATCTCTCGAAATAAACCATGTGTGTTAGAAACAGGAGCACCTATCACTTTGTTTCCCTATGAGAATTGTGTTAGTTATTGAAAGGAATACTTCCTGCAACTTAGATTTTTCAACTGGCTATACCTGCTTTTTGTTCTAAACAAACCTACTGAGCGGTATGGAAGAAAACCATATCTCTCAAAAACAAAACCTCTACAAAACATGCAGGAATATCTAGCAAATTACTTCGTGCAGAGAACTGAGTTAGTTTTTGAAATTAATACTTCCTGGAAATTGGTTCTTGATGGGGGAAATAGGCTCTGTGTGCCCCAATTACGCCTATTCCACTGATTTGAAGATATCCATGTACTTTTGTAATGAAAATCATCTGACTGGGGAGCGGGATAGCCTAGCACATTGTTCTCCTGTGGGAATTGAGTTTGTTTTGGGAAGGATTCTCAGGCAAATTAGGTGTTTCATTGAGGAGACAGACTCTCTGTATTCCAAACAGGATTTCAGCTGTGTAGAAGAACCAACCACATGTATCTTTTGAGAGAAAACCATTTGTGTTTGAAACACAAGAATCTAGCACATTGTTTCCCGATGAGAACTGAGTTTGGTTTTGGAATGAATACTCCCTGCAACTAAGGTTTTTCAAGGAGGTGATAGGCTATTTTTCTTCCAAATAGTCCAATTCAGCTAAGATGAGGAAACTCATGTTGCACTGCAAGGACAAACAACTATGTGAGAAGGTCTAGCATCTAGCACAATGCTTACCGGAGAGAATTGAGGTTGTGTTAGAAAGGAATACCTCCTGCAAATCACAATTTGCATGGTGGAGGAAGGCTCATTTTGTTCGAAATAGGACTATTCCCCTAAGTTGAAGGAATTCATATATCTCTTGAAAGAAAACCACAGTGTGAGAAGTAGGAACATCTAGCACCTTCTTTCACTGTGAGAACTGAGTTAGTTTTGAAATGGGATATGGCCTGTCACATAGGTTTTTTCAGGTGGAGAAAGGCTCTCTTCCTTGAAAAAGGCCTATTCACTTGAGTTCAAGATACACATGTATCTCTCGAAATAAAACCATCTGAGTTAGAAAGGGGAGCATTCAGCACCTTCTGTCCAAGTGAGAATTCACTGAGTTTTGGAAATTCTTCCTGCAAGTGAAGCTTTTCAAGGTGGAGACAGGCTTTCTTTGCTCCAATTAGGCCTATTCAAGCCTTGCGGAGGAAATACATGTATGTCTTGAAAGTAAGCCATCTGTCTTAGAAGCAAAAGCATGTGGCACATTGTTTTTCTGTGAGAACTGAGTCAGCCTTTCATAAGGAATACTCACGTCAATGTTTGATTTTCAAGGTGGAGATATGCTCTCTTTGTTCCAAGTAGGACTATTCTGTTGAGTTGGGGAAACGTATATGTCTTTTGAATGTATACTATTTGTTTTAGAAGCAGGAGCACGTACCACATTGGTTCCCTGTGTAAATTGAGTTAATTTTTTAAAGGAATACTACCTGCAACTGAGGTTTTTCATGGTGGAGATAAGCTCTGCCTGTTCCCAATAGGCTCCCTCAGCTGAATTAAAGAAACACAGCTATGTCTTGAAAGAAAACCATTTTTGTCAGAAGCAGGAGAATCCAGCACATTATATCCCTGTGAGAATTGAAGTAGGGTCTGTATGGACTACATCTGCATCTTAGGGTTTACAAGGTGGACTTGGGTCCCCTTTTGTCCAAATCGGCCTATTCATGTGACTTGAAAAACACATGTATCTCCCGAAAGAAAATCATCTCTGGTAGAATCAGGAGCATAAGATACCTTCTTTCTTATGAGAAATCACTTTGCTTTATGAGAAACACAACTTCCTGCAACTTACGTTTTTTGAAGCTGGGGATATTCACTTTCTGTTCCAAATAGACCTCTTCTGTGGAGTTGAAGAAATACTGTATTTCTGAGTAGAAAACAATATGTTTGAGAAGCAGGAGCTTCTAGCACATTGCTTTCCTGTGAGAATTGAGTTCGTTTTGGAAGGAATACTTCCAGCATTTTATGTGTTTCAAGGTGGAGATACGCTGTCTGTGTTCCTTAAAGCTTACACTACTGAGTTGTAGAAACAAATGTATCTTTCGAAGAGAACCATTTTGTCATAGAAGCAGGAGCATCTACCCCATTGGTCCCCTGTGAGAATGGCTTAGTTTTTGAAAGGGATGCTACCTGCAACAGAGGATTTTCCACGTGGACATAGGCCAACTGACCTCAATTGAAGAAAACCATGTGTCTCTTGAAGAAAACCAGCTGTGATATAAGCAGGAGCATCTAACACATTATTTTTCTGGGAGATTGAGTTCTTTTTTCAATGGAATACATCCTACAATGGAGGTTTTTCAAGGTGGATATAGGCTCTCTATGTTCCAAATAGGTCTATTAAGCAGAATTACAGAAAGAGAGGTATCCCTTCAACGAAAACTATCAATGATAGAAGCAGGAACATCTAGCACATTGTTTTCCAGTAAGAATTGGGTAGCTTTTTAAAGAAAAAATTCCTGCATATCAGAGTATTCAAGGTGGAGGAAGGCTCGTTCTGTTCCCAATAGGTCTCTTTAGCCATGCTGAATAAACACATATGTCATTCAAAAGAAAACCATCTGTATTAAAAGCAGAAGCATCAAGCACATTGTTTCCTTGTGAGAATTAAGTCAGTTTCTGAAATGAATATTATCTGTAACTTACGTGTTTCAATTTGAAGGTAGGCTCTCTTTGTTTCAAATAGGCGTATTCAGCAGAGTTGAAGAAACACATGGAACTTTCAAAAGAAAACCATTCGTGTTATAAGCAAGCACATTGAGGTCTTTCTTTGCTCTGAGAATTGCCTTAGTTTTTCAATGAAATACTACGTGCAACTTAGGTTTTTCAAGGTGGAGATAGGCTCTGTTTGTTAGCACAGGTCTATTCAGCTGATTTGAGAAACATATGTGCCACTCTAAAGGAAATGATCTGTTAGATGTGCCACTGCTAGCACATGGTTTCACAGTGACAACTGTGTTAGTTTTGAGAGGAATACTTCCTGCAAACCTGAGTTTACTAGGTGGAGAAGGCTCATTTGTGCCGAATTGGCCTATTCACCTGAGTAGAAAAAACACATCTAACATTCCAAGGAAAACCATCTGTGATAGAAACTGCAGCATCTAGACGGTGGTTTCCCTGTGAGAATTCAGTTATTTTTTGAAATTAATCCTTCCTGAAAAGTTTGTTTTTCACGATGCACTTAGGCTCTTTTGGATACTAAGAAGACTATTTAGCAGAGTTGAAGAAACACATGTACCTGTCGACATAAAACCATTTGTGTTAGACCCAGTAACAAATCGCACATTATTTTGCTGTGAGAATTGTTCTGGTTTTTGTAAGGAATACTTCCTGCATATCAGAATTTACAAGGTGGAGAAAGGCTCATTTTCTTCGAAGTTGCCCTCTTCAGCTAAGTTGAGGAAACCCATGAACCTCATGATAGAAAACAATCTGTGTTACAAGCAGGAGCATCTAGCACATTGTTTGTTGTGAGAAACAGTTGGATTTCTGACGAGATATTTTCAGCAACGTAGGTTTCTCAGGGCGGTGATAGGCTCCATTTTTTCCAAAAGGCCTACACAGCTGAGTTGAAGAAACTCATGCATCTTTCAAATGATAATCATTTGTGTTAGAAACACGAGAATGTACCACTTTGGTTCCCTTTGAGAACTCTTATTGTTCTTGAAAGGAATACTATCTGGAACTCAGGTTACTCAAGACGGAGATAGGCTCACTGTGTTCCAAATAGGCCTATTCCGCAGAGTTGCAGAAACACATACATCTCTCGAAATAAACCATGTGTGTTAGAAACAGGAGCACCTATCACTTTGTTTCCCTATGAGAATTGTGTTAGTTATTGAAAGGAATACTTCCTGCAACTTAGATTTTTCAACTGGCTATACCTGCTTTTTGTTCTAAACAAACCTACTGAGCGGTATGGAAGAAAACCATGTATCTCTCAAAACAAAACCTCTACAAAACATGCAGGAATATCTAGCAAATTACTTCGTGCAGAGAACTGAGTTAGTTTTTGAAATTAATACTTCCTGGAAATTGGTTCTTGATGGGGGAAATAGGCTCTGTGTGCCCCAATTACGCCTATTCCACTGATTTGAAGATATCCATGTACTTCTGTAATGAAAATCATCTGACTGGGGAGCGGGATAGCCTAGCACATTGTTCTCCTGTGGGAATTGAGTTTGTTTTGGGAAGGATTCTCAGGCAAATTAGGTGTTTCATTGAGGAGACAGACTCTCTGTATTCCAAACAGGATTTCAGCTGTGTAGAAGAACCAACCACATGTATCTTTTGAGAGAAAACCATTTGTGTTTGAAACACAAGAATCTAGCACATTGTTTCCCGATGAGAACTGAGTTTGGTTTTGGAATGAATACTCCCTGCAACTAAGGTTTTTCAAGGAGGTGATAGGCTATTTTTCTTCCAAATAGTCCAATTCAGCTAAGATGAGGAAACTCATGTTGCACTGCAAGGACAAACAACTATGTGAGAAGGTCTAGCATCTAGCACAATGCTTACCGGAGAGAATTGAGGTTGTGTTAGAAAGGAATACCTCCTGCAAATCACAATTTGCATGGTGGAGGAAGGCTCATTTTGTTCGAAATAGGACTATTCCCCTAAGTTGAAGGAATTCATATATCTCTTGAAAGAAAACCACAGTGTGAGAAGTAGGAACATCTAGCACCTTCTTTCACTGTGAGAACTGAGTTAGTTTTGAAATGGGATATGGCCTGTCACATAGGTTTTTTCAGGTGGAGAAAGGCTCTCTTCCTTGAAAAAGGCCTATTCACTTGAGTTCAAGATACACATGTATCTCTCGAAATAAAACCATCTGAGTTAGAAAGGGGAGCATTCAGCACCTTCTGTCCAAGTGAGAATTCACTGAGTTTTGGAAATTCTTCCTGCAAGTGAAGCTTTTCAAGGTGGAGACAGGCTTTCTTTGCTCCAATTAGGCCTATTCAAGCCTTGCGGAGGAAATACATGTATGTCTTGAAAGTAAGCCATCTGTCTTAGAAGCAAAAGCATGTGGCACATTGTTTTTCTGTGAGAACTGAGTCAGCCTTTCATAAGGAATACTCACGTCAATGTTTGATTTTCAAGGTGGAGATATGCTCTCTTTGTTCCAAGTAGGACTATTCTGTTGAGTTGGGGAAACGTATATGTCTTTTGAATGTATACTATTTGTTTTAGAAGCAGGAGCACGTACCACATTGGTTCCCTGTGTAAATTGAGTTAATTTTTTAAAGGAATACTACCTGCAACTGAGGTTTTTCATGGTGGAGATAAGCTCTGCCTGTTCCCAATAGGCTCCCTCAGCTGAATTAAAGAAACACAGCTATGTCTTGAAAGAAAACCATTTTTGTCAGAAGCAGGAGAATCCAGCACATTATATCCCTGTGAGAATTGAAGTAGGGTCTGTATGGACTACATCTGCATCTTAGGGTTTACAAGGTGGACTTGGGTCCCCTTTTGTCCAAATCGGCCTATTCATGTGACTTGAAAAACACATGTATCTCCCGAAAGAAAATCATCTCTGGTAGAATCAGGAGCATAAGATACCTTCTTTCTTATGAGAAATCACTTTGCTTTATGAGAAACACAACTTCCTGCAACTTACGTTTTTTGAAGCTGGGGATATTCACTTTCTGTTCCAAATAGACCTCTTCTGTGGAGTTGAAGAAATACTGTATTTCTGAGTAGAAAACAATATGTTTGAGAAGCAGGAGCTTCTAGCACATTGCTTTCCTGTGAGAATTGAGTTCGTTTTGGAAGGAATACTTCCAGCATTTTATGTGTTTCAAGGTGGAGATACGCTGTCTGTGTTCCTTAAAGCTTACACTACTGAGTTGTAGAAAGAAATGTATCTTTCGAAGAGAACCATTTTGTCATAGAAGCAGGAGCATCTACCCCATTGGTCCCCTGTGAGAATGGCTTAGTTTTTGAAAGGGATGCTACCTGCAACAGAGGATTTTCCACGTGGACATAGTCCAACTGACCTCAATTGAAGAAAACCATGTGTCTCTTGAAGAAAACCAGCTGTGATATAAGCAGGAGCATCTAACACATTATTTTTCTGGGAGATTGAGTTCTTTTTTCAATGGAATACATCCTACAATGTAGGTTTTTCAAGGTGGATATAGGCTCTCTATGTTCCAAATAGGTCTATTAAGCAGAATTACAGAAAGAGAGGTATCCCTTCAACGAAAACTATCAATGATAGAAGCAGGAACATCTAGCACATTGTTTTCCAGTAAGAATTGGGTAGCTTTTTAAAGAAAAAATTCCTGCATATCAGAGTATTCAAGGTGGAGGAAGGCTCGTTCTGTTCCCAATAGGTCTCTTTAGCCATGCTGAATAAACACATATGTCATTCAAAAGAAAACCATCTGTATTAAAAGCAGAAGCATCAAGCACATTGTTTCCTTGTGAGAATTAAGTCAGTTTCTGAAATGAATATTATCTGTAACTTACGTGTTTCAATTTGAAGGTAGGCTCTCTTTGTTTCAAATAGGCGTATTCAGCAGAGTTGAAGAAACACATGGAACTTTCAAAAGAAAACCATTCGTGTTATAAGCAAGCACATTGAGGTCTTTCTTTGCTCTGAGAATTGCCTTAGTTTTTCAATGAAATACTACGTGCAACTTAGGTTTTTCAAGGTGGAGATAGGCTCTGTTTGTTAGCACAGGTCTATTCAGCTGATTTGAGAAACATATGTGCCACTCTAAAGGAAATGATCTGTTAGATGTGCCACTGCTAGCACATGGTTTCACAGTGACAACTGTGTTAGTTTTGAGAGGAATACTTCCTGCAAACCTGAGTTTACTAGGTGAAGAAGGCTCATTTGTGCCGAATTGGCCTATTCACCTGAGTAGAAAAAACACATCTAACATTCCAAGGAAAACCATCTGGGATAGAAACTGCAGCATCTAGACGGTGGTTTCCCTGTGAGAATTCAGTTATTTTTTGAAATTAATCCTTCCTGAAAAGTTTGTTTTTCACGATGCACTTAGGCTCTTTTGGATACTAAGAAGACTATTTAGCAGAGTTGAAGAAACACATGTACCTGTCGACATAAAACCATTTGTGTTAGACCCAGTAACAAATCGCACATTATTTTGCTGTGAGAATTGTTCTGGTTTTTGTAAGGAATACTTCCTGCATATCAGAATTTACAAGGTGGAGAAAGGCTCATTTTCTTTGAAGTTGCCCTCTTCAGCTAAGTTGAGGAAACCCATGAACCTCATGATAGAAAACAATCTGTGTTACAAGCAGGAGCATCTAGCACATTGTTTGTTGTGAGAAACAGTTGGATTTCTGACGAGATATTTTCAGCAACGTAGGTTTCTCAGGGCGGTGATAGGCTCCATTTTTTCCAAAAGGCCTACACAGCTGAGTTGAAGAAACTCATGCATCTTTCAAATGATAATCATTTGTGTTAGAAACACGAGAATGTACCACTTTGGTTCCCTTTGAGAACTCTTATTGTTCTTGAAAGGAATACTATCTGGAACTCAGGTTACTCAAGACGGAGATAGGCTCACTGTGTTCCAAATAGGCCTATTCCGCAGAGTTGCAGAAACACATACATCTCTCGAAATAAACCATGTGTGTTAGAAACAGGAGCACCTATCACTTTGTTTCCCTATGAGAATTGTGTTAGTTATTGAAAGGAATACTTCCTGCAACTTAGATTTTTCAACTGGCTATACCTGCTTTTTGTTCTAAACAAACCTACTGAGCGGTATGGAAGAAAACCATGTATCTCTCAAAACAAAACCTCTACAAAACATGCAGGAATATCTAGCAAATTACTTCGTGCAGAGAACTGAGTTAGTTTTTGAAATTAATACTTCCTGGAAATTGGTTCTAGATGGGGGAAATAGGCTCTGTGTGCCCCAATTACGCCTATTCCACTGATTTGAAGATATCCATGTACTTCTGTAATGAAAATCATCTGACTGGGGAGCGGGATAGCCTAGCACATTGTTCTCCTGTGGGAATTGAGTTTGTTTTGGGAAGGATTCTCAGGCAAATTAGGTGTTTCATTGAGGAGACAGACTCTCTGTATTCCAAACAGGATTTCAGCTGTGTAGAAGAACCAACCACATGTATCTTTTGAGAGAAAACCATTTGTGTTTGAAACACAAGAATCTAGCACATTGTTTCCCGATGAGAACTGAGTTTGGTTTTGGAATGAATACTCCCTGCAACTAAGGTTTTTCAAGGAGGTGATAGGCTATTTTTCTTCCAAATAGTCCAATTCAGCTAAGATGAGGAAACTCATGTTGCACTGCAAGGACAAACAACTATGTGAGAAGGTCTAGCATCTAGCACAATGCTTACCGGAGAGAATTGAGGTTGTGTTAGAAAGGAATACCTCCTGCAAATCACAATTTGCATGGTGGAGGAAGGCTCATTTTGTTCGAAATAGGACTATTGCCCTAAGTTGAAGGAATTCATATATCTCTTGAAAGAAAACCACAGTGTGAGAAGTAGGAACATCTAGCACCTTCTTTCACTGTGAGAACTGAGTTAGTTTTGAAATGGGATATGGCCTGTCACATAGGTTTTTTCAGGTGGAGAAAGGCTCTCTTCCTTGAAAAAGGCCTATTCACTTGAGTTCAAGATACACATGTATCTCTCGAAATAAAACCATCTGAGTTAGAAAGGGGAGCATTCAGCACCTTCTGTCCAAGTGAGAATTCACTGAGTTTTGGAAATTCTTCCTGCAAGTGAAGCTTTTCAAGGTGGAGACAGGCTTTCTTTGCTCCAATTAGGCCTATTCAAGCCTTGCGGAGGAAATACATGTATGTCTTGAAAGTAAGCCATCTGTCTTAGAAGCAAAAGCATGTGGCACATTGTTTTTCTGTGAGAACTGAGTCAGCCTTTCATAAGGAATACTCACGTCAATGTTTGATTTTCAAGGTGGAGATATGCTCTCTTTGTTCCAAGTAGGACTATTCTGTTGAGTTGGGAAAACGTATATGTCTTTTGAATGTATACTATTTGTTTTAGAAGCAGGAGCACGTACCACATTGGTTCCCTGTGTAAATTGAGTTAATTTTTTAAAGGAATACTACCTGCAACTGAGGTTTTTCATGGTGGAGATAAGCTCTGCCTGTTCCCAATAGGCTCCCTCAGCTGAATTAAAGAAACACAGCTATGTCTTGAAAGAAAACCATTTTTGTCAGAAGCAGGAGAATCCAGCACATTATATCCCTGTGAGAATTGAAGTAGGGTCTGTATGGACTACATCTGCATCTTAGGGTTTACAAGGTGGACTTGGGTCCCCTTTTGTCCAAATCGGCCTATTCATGTGACTTGAAAAACACATGTATCTCCCGAAAGAAAATCATCTCTGGTAGAATCAGGAGCATAAGATACCGTCTTTCTTATGAGAAATCACTTTGCTTTATGAGAAACACAACTTCCTGCAACTTACGTTTTTTGAAGCTGGGGATATTCACTTTCTGTTCCAAATAGACCTCTTCTGTGGAGTTGAAGAAATACCTGTATTTCTGGGTAGAAAACAATATGTTTGAGAAGCAGGAGCTTCTAGCACATTGGTTTCCTGTGAGAATTGAGTTCGTTTTGGAAGGAATACTTCCAGCATTTTATGTGTTTCAAGGTGGAGATACGCTGTCTGTGTTCCTTAAAGCTTACACTACTGAGTTGTAGAAACAAATGTATCTTTCGAAGAGAACCATTTTGTCATAGAAGCAGGAGCATCTACCCCATTGGTCCCCTGTGAGAATGGCTTAGTTTTTGAAAGGGATGCTACCTGCAACAGAGGATTTTCCACGTGGACATAGGCCAACTGACCTCAATTGAAGAAAACCATGTGTCTCTTGAAGAAAACCAGCTGTGATATAAGCAGGAGCATCTAACACATTATTTTTCTGGGAGATTGAGTTCTTTTTTCAATGGAATACATCCTACAATGTAGGTTTTTCAAGGTGGATATAGGCTCTCTATGTTCCAAATAGGTCTATTAAGCAGAATTACAGAAAGAGAGGTATCCCTTCAACGAAAACTATCAATGATAGAAGCAGGAACATCTAGCACATTGTTTTCCAGTAAGAATTGGGTAGCTTTTTAAGGAAAAAATTCCTGCATATCAGAGTATTCAAGGTGGAGGAAGGCTCGTTCTGTTCCCAATAGGTCTCTTTAGCCATGCTGAATAAACACATATGTCATTCAAAAGAAAACCATCTGTATTAAAAGCAGAAGCATCAAGCACATTGTTTCCTTGTGAGAATTAAGTCAGTTTCTGAAATGAATATTATCTGTAACTTACGTGTTTCAATTTGAAGGTAGGCTCTCTTTGTTTCAAATAGGCGTATTCAGCAGAGTTGAAGAAACACATGGAACTTTCAAAAGAAAACCATTCGTGTTATAAGCAAGCACATTGAGGTCTTTCTTTGCTCTGAGAATTGCCTTAGTTTTTCAATGAAATACTACGTGCAACTTAGGTTTTTCAAGGTGGAGATAGGCTCTGTTTGTTAGCACAGGTCTATTCAGCTGATTTGAGAAACATATGTGCCACTCTAAAGGAAATGATCTGTTAGATGTGCCACTGCTAGCACATGGTTTCACAGTGACAACTGTGTTAGTTTTGAGAGGAATACTTCCTGCAAACCTGAGTTTACTAGGTGAAGAAGGCTCATTTGTGCCGAATTGGCCTATTCACCTGAGTAGAAAAAACACATCTAACATTCCAAGGAAAACCATCTGTGATAGATACTGCAGCATCTAGACGATGGTTTCCCTGTGAGAATTCAGTTATTTTTTGAAATTAATCCTTCCTGAAAAGTTTGTTTTTCACGATGCACTTAGGCTCTTTTGGATACTAAGAAGACTATTTAGCAGAGTTGAAGAAACACATGTACCTGTCGACATAAAACCATTTGTGTTAGACCCAGTAACAAATCGCACATTATTTTGCTGTGAGAATTGTTCTGGTTTTTGTAAGGAATACTTCCTGCATATCAGAATTTACAAGGTGGAGAAAGGCTCATTTTCTTCGAAGTTGCCCTCTTCAGCTAAGTTGAGGAAACCCATGAACCTCATGATAGAAAACAATCTGTGTTACAAGCAGGAGCATCTAGCACATTGTTTGTTGTGAGAAACAGTTGGATTTCTGACGAGATATTTTCAGCAACGTAGGTTTCTCAGGGCGGTGATAGGCTCCATTTTTTCCAAAAGGCCTACACAGCTGAGTTGAAGAAACTCATGCATCTTTCAAATGATAATCATTTGTGTTAGAAACACGAGAATGTACCACTTTGGTTCCCTTTGAGAACTCTTATTGTTCTTGAAAGGAATACTATCTGGAACTCAGGTTACTCAAGACGGAGATAGGCTCACTGTGTTCCAAATAGGCCTATTCCGCAGAGTTGCAGAAACACATACATCTCTCGAAATAAACCATGTGTGTTAGAAACAGGAGCACCTATCACTTTGTTTCCCTATGAGAATTGTGTTAGTTATTGAAAGGAATACTTCCTGCAACTTAGATTTTTCAACTGGCTATACCTGCTTTTTGTTCTAAACAAACCTACTGAGCGGTATGGAAGAAAACCATGTATCTCTCAAAACAAAACCTCTACAAAACATGCAGGAATATCTAGCAAATTACTTCGTGCAGAGAACTGAGTTAGTTTTTGAAATTAATACTTCCTGGAAATTGGTTCTAGATGGGGGAAATAGGCTCTGTGTGCCCCAATTACGCCTATTCCACTGATTTGAAGATATCCATGTACTTCTGTAATGAAAATCATCTGACTGGGGAGCGGGATAGCCTAGCACATTGTTCTCCTGTGGGAATTGAGTTTGTTTTGGGAAGGATTCTCAGGCAAATTAGGTGTTTCATTGAGGAGACAGACTCTCTGTATTCCAAACAGGATTTCAGCTGTGTAGAAGAACCAACCACATGTATCTTTTGAGAGAAAACCATTTGTGTTTGAAACACAAGAATCTAGCACATTGTTTCCCGATGAGAACTGAGTTTGGTTTTGGAATGAATACTCCCTGCAACTAAGGTTTTTCAAGGAGGTGATAGGCTATTTTTCTTCCAAATAGTCCAATTCAGCTAAGATGAGGAAACTCATGTTGCACTGCAAGGACAAACAACTATGTGAGAAGGTCTAGCATCTAGCACAATGCTTACCGGAGAGAATTGAGGTTGTGTTAGAAAGGAATACCTCCTGCAAATCACAATTTGCATGGTGGAGGAAGGCTCATTTTGTTCGAAATAGGACTATTCCCCTAAGTTGAAGGAATTCATATATCTCTTGAAAGAAAACCACAGTGTGAGAAGTAGGAACATCTAGCACCTTCTTTCACTGTGAGAACTGAGTTAGTTTTGAAATGGGATATGGCCTGTCACATAGGTTTTTTCAGGTGGAGAAAGGCTCTCTTCCTTGAAAAAGGCCTATTCACTTGAGTTCAAGATACACATGTATCTCTCGAAATAAAACCATCTGAGTTAGAAAGGGGAGCATTCAGCACCTTCTGTCCAAGTGAGAATTCACTGAGTTTTGGAAATTCTTCCTGCAAGTGAAGCTTTTCAAGGTGGAGACAGGCTTTCTTTGCTCCAATTAGGCCTATTCAAGCCTTGCGGAGGAAATACATGTATGTCTTGAAAGTAAGCCATCTGTCTTAGAAGCAAAAGCATGTGGCACATTGTTTTTCTGTGAGAACTGAGTCAGCCTTTCATAAGGAATACTCACGTCAATGTTTGATTTTCAAGGTGGAGATATGCTCTCTTTGTTCCAAGTAGGACTATTCTGTTGAGTTGGGGAAACGTATATGTCTTTTGAATGTATACTATTTGTTTTAGAAGCAGGAGCACGTACCACATTGGTTCCCTGTGTAAATTGAGTTAATTTTTTAAAGGAATACTACCTGCAACTGAGGTTTTTCATGGTGGAGATAAGCTCTGCCTGTTCCCAATAGGCTCCCTCAGCTGAATTAAAGAAACACAGCTATGTCTTGAAAGAAAACCATTTTTGTCAGAAGCAGGAGAATCCAGCACATTATATCCCTGTGAGAATTGAAGTAGGGTCTGTATGGACTACATCTGCATCTTAGGGTTTACAAGGTGGACTTGGGTCCCCTTTTGTCCAAATCGGCCTATTCATGTGACTTGAAAAACACATGTATCTCCCGAAAGAAAATCATCTCTGGTAGAATCAGGAGCATAAGATACCTTCTTTCTTATGAGAAATCACTTTGCTTTATGAGAAACACAACTTCCTGCAACTTACGTTTTTTGAAGCTGGGGATATTCACTTTCTGTTCCAAATAGACCTCTTCTGTGGAGTTGAAGAAATACTGTATTTCTGAGTAGAAAACAATATGTTTGAGAAGCAGGAGCTTCTAGCACATTGCTTTCCTGTGAGAATTGAGTTCGTTTTGGAAGGAATACTTCCAGCATTTTATGTGTTTCAAGGTGGAGATACGCTGTCTGTGTTCCTTAAAACTTACACTACTGAGTTGTAGAAAGAAATGTATCTTTCGAAGAGAACCATTTTGTCATAGAAGCAGGAGCATCTACCCCATTGGTCCCCTGTGAGAATGGCTTAGTTTTTGAAAGGGATGCTACCTGCAACAGAGGATTTTCCACGTGGACATAGGCCAACTGACCTCAATTGAAGAAAACCATGTGTCTCTTGAAGAAAACCAGCTGTGATATAAGCAGGAGCATCTAACACATTATTTTTCTGGGAGATTGAGTTCTTTTTTCAATGGAATACATCCTACAATGTAGGTTTTTCAAGGTGGATATAGGCTCTCTATGTTCCAAATAGGTCTATTAAGCAGAATTACAGAAAGAGAGGTATCCCTTCAACGAAAACTATCAATGATAGAAGCAGGAACATCTAGCACATTGTTTTCCAGTAAGAATTGGGTAGCTTTTTAAGGAAAAAATTCCTGCATATCAGAGTATTCAAGGTGGAGGAAGGCTCGTTCTGTTCCCAATAGGTCTCTTTAGCCATGCTGAATAAACACATATGTCATTCAAAAGAAAACCATCTGTATTAAAAGCAGAAGCATCAAGCACATTGTTTCCTTGTGAGAATTAAGTCAGTTTCTGAAATGAATATTATCTGTAACTTACGTGTTTCAATTTGAAGGTAGGCTCTCTTTGTTTCAAATAGGCGTATTCAGCAGAGTTGAAGAAACACATGGAACTTTCAAAAGAAAACCATTCGTGTTATAAGCAAGCACATTGAGGTCTTTCTTTGCTCTGAGAATTGCCTTAGTTTTTCAATGAAATACTACGTGCAACTTAGGTTTTTCAAGGTGGAGATAGGCTCTGTTTGTTAGCACAGGTCTATTCAGCTGATTTGAGAAACATATGTGCCACTCTAAAGGAAATGATCTGTTAGATGTGCCACTGCTAGCACATGGTTTCACAGTGACAACTGTGTTAGTTTTGAGAGGAATACTTCCTGCAAACCTGAGTTTACTAGGTGAAGAAGGCTCATTTGTGCCGAATTGGCCTATTCACCTGAGTAGAAAAAACACATCTAACATTCCAAGGAAAACCATCTGGGATAGAAACTGCAGCATCTAGACGGTGGTTTCCCTGTGAGAATTCAGTTATTTTTTGAAATTAATCCTTCCTGAAAAGTTTGTTTTTCACGATGCACTTAGGCTCTTTTGGATACTAAGAAGACTATTTAGCAGAGTTGAAGAAACACATGTACCTGTCGACATAAAACCATTTGTGTTAGACCCAGTAACAAATCGCACATTATTTTGCTGTGAGAATTGTTCTGGTTTTTGTAAGGAATACTTCCTGCATATCAGAATTTACAAGGTGGAGAAAGGCTCATTTTCTTTGAAGTTGCCCTCTTCAGCTAAGTTGAGGAAACCCATGAACCTCATGATAGAAAACAATCTGTGTTACAAGCAGGAGCATCTAGCACATTGTTTGTTGTGAGAAACAGTTGGATTTCTGACGAGATATTTTCAGCAACGTAGGTTTCTCAGGGCGGTGATAGGCTCCATTTTTTCCAAAAGGCCTACACAGCTGAGTTGAAGAAACTCATGCATCTTTCAAATGATAATCATTTGTGTTAGAAACACGAGAATGTACCACTTTGGTTCCCTTTGAGAACTCTTATTGTTCTTGAAAGGAATACTATCTGGAACTCAGGTTACTCAAGACGGAGATAGGCTCACTGTGTTCCAAATAGGCCTATTCCGCAGAGTTGCAGAAACACATACATCTCTCGAAATAAACCATGTGTGTTAGAAACAGGAGCACCTATCACTTTGTTTCCCTATGAGAATTGTGTTAGTTATTGAAAGGAATACTTCCTGCAACTTAGATTTTTCAACTGGCTATACCTGCTTTTTGTTCTAAACAAACCTACTGAGCGGTATGGAAGAAAACCATGTATCTCTCAAAACAAAACCTCTACAAAACATGCAGGAATATCTAGCAAATTACTTCGTGCAGAGAACTGAGTTAGTTTTTGAAATTAATACTTCCTGGAAATTGGTTCTAGATGGGGGAAATAGGCTCTGTGTGCCCCAATTACGCCTATTCCACTGATTTGAAGATATCCATGTACTTCTGTAATGAAAATCATCTGACTGGGGAGCGGGATAGCCTAGCACATTGTTCTCCTGTGGGAATTGAGTTTGTTTTGGGAAGGATTCTCAGGCAAATTAGGTGTTTCATTGAGGAGACAGACTCTCTGTATTCCAAACAGGATTTCAGCTGTGTAGAAGAACCAACCACATGTATCTTTTGAGAGAAAACCATTTGTGTTTGAAACACAAGAATCTAGCACATTGTTTCCCGATGAGAACTGAGTTTGGTTTTGGAATGAATACTCCCTGCAACTAAGGTTTTTCAAGGAGGTGATAGGCTATTTTTCTTCCAAATAGTCCAATTCAGCTAAGATGAGGAAACTCATGTTGCACTGCAAGGACAAACAACTATGTGAGAAGGTCTAGCATCTAGCACAATGCTTACCGGAGAGAATTGAGGTTGTGTTAGAAAGGAATACCTCCTGCAAATCACAATTTGCATGGTGGAGGAAGGCTCATTTTGTTCGAAATAGGACTATTCCCCTAAGTTGAAGGAATTCATATATCTCTTGAAAGAAAACCACAGTGTGAGAAGTAGGAACATCTAGCACCTTCTTTCACTGTGAGAACTGAGTTAGTTTTGAAATGGGATATGGCCTGTCACATAGGTTTTTTCAGGTGGAGAAAGGCTCTCTTCCTTGAAAAAGGCCTATTCACTTGAGTTCAAGATACACATGTATCTCTCGAAATAAAACCATCTGAGTTAGAAAGGGGAGCATTCAGCACCTTCTGTCCAAGTGAGAATTCACTGAGTTTTGGAAATTCTTCCTGCAAGTGAAGCTTTTCAAGGTGGAGACAGGCTTTCTTTGCTCCAATTAGGCCTATTCAAGCCTTGCGGAGGAAATACATGTATGTCTTGAAAGTAAGCCATCTGTCTTAGAAGCAAAAGCATGTGGCACATTGTTTTTCTGTGAGAACTGAGTCAGCCTTTCATAAGGAATACTCACGTCAATGTTTGATTTTCAAGGTGGAGATATGCTCTCTTTGTTCCAAGTAGGACTATTCTGTTGAGTTGGGAAAACGTATATGTCTTTTGAATGTATACTATTTGTTTTAGAAGCAGGAGCACGTACCACATTGGTTCCCTGTGTAAATTGAGCTAATTTTTTAAAGGAATACTACCTGCAACTGAGGTTTTTCATGGTGGAGATAAGCTCTGCCTGTTCCCAATAGGCTCCCTCAGCTGAATTAAAGAAACACAGCTATGTCTTGAAAGAAAACCATTTTTGTCAGAAGCAGGAGAATCCAGCACATTATATCCCTGTGAGAATTGAAGTAGGGTCTGTATGGACTACATCTGCATCTTAGGGTTTACAAGGTGGACTTGGGTCCCCTTTTGTCCAAATCGGCCTATTCATGTGACTTGAAAAACACATGTATCTCCCGAAAGAAAATCATCTCTGGTAGAATCAGGAGCATAAGATACCGTCTTTCTTATGAGAAATCACTTTGCTTTATGAGAAACACAACTTCCTGCAACTTACGTTTTTTGAAGCTGGGGATATTCACTTTCTGTTCCAAATAGACCTCTTCTGTGGAGTTGAAGAAATACCTGTATTTCTGGGTAGAAAACAATATGTTTGAGAAGCAGGAGCTTCTAGCACATTGCTTTCCTGTGAGAATTGAGTTCGTTTTGGAAGGAATACTTCCAGCATTTTATGTGTTTCAAGGTGGAGATACGCTGTCTGTGTTCCTTAAAGCTTACACTACTGAGTTGTAGAAACAAATGTATCTTTCGAAGAGAACCATTTTGTCATAGAAGCAGGAGCATCTACCCCATTGGTCCCCTGTGAGAATGGCTTAGTTTTTGAAAGGGATGCTACCTGCAACAGAGGATTTTCCACGTGGACATAGGCCAACTGACCTCAATTGAAGAAAACCATGTGTCTCTTGAAGAAAACCAGCTGTGATATAAGCAGGAGCATCTAACACATTATTTTTCTGGGAGATTGAGTTCTTTTTTCAATGGAATACATCCTACAATGTAGGTTTTTCAAGGTGGATATAGGCTCTCTATGTTCCAAATAGGTCTATTAAGCAGAATTACAGAAAGAGAGGTATCCCTTCAACGAAAACTATCAATGATAGAAGCAGGAACATCTAGCACATTGTTTTCCAGTAAGAATTGGGTAGCTTTTTAAGGAAAAAATTCCTGCATATCAGAGTATTCAAGGTGGAGGAAGGCTCGTTCTGTTCCCAATAGGTCTCTTTAGCCATGCTGAATAAACACATATGTCATTCAAAAGAAAACCATCTGTATTAAAAGCAGAAGCATCAAGCACATTGTTTCCTTGTGAGAATTAAGTCAGTTTCTGAAATGAATATTATCTGTAACTTACGTGTTTCAATTTGAAGGTAGGCTCTCTTTGTTTCAAATAGGCGTATTCAGCAGAGTTGAAGAAACACATGGAACTTTCAAAAGAAAACCATTCGTGTTATAAGCAAGCACATTGAGGTCTTTCTTTGCTCTGAGAATTGCCTTAGTTTTTCAATGAAATACTACGTGCAACTTAGGTTTTTCAAGGTGGAGATAGGCTCTGTTTGTTAGCACAGGTCTATTCAGCTGATTTGAGAAACATATGTGCCACTCTAAAGGAAATGATCTGTTAGATGTGCCACTGCTAGCACATGGTTTCACAGTGACAACTGTGTTAGTTTTGAGAGGAATACTTCCTGCAAACCTGAGTTTACTAGGTGAAGAAGGCTCATTTGTGCCGAATTGGCCTATTCACCTGAGTAGAAAAAACACATCTAACATTCCAAGGAAAACCATCTGTGATAGATACTGCAGCATCTAGACGATGGTTTCCCTGTGAGAATTCAGTTATTTTTTGAAATTAATCCTTCCTGAAAAGTTTGTTTTTCACGATGCACTTAGGCTCTTTTGGATACTAAGAAGACTATTTAGCAGAGTTGAAGAAACACATGTACCTGTCGACATAAAACCATTTGTGTTAGACCCAGTAACAAATCGCACATTATTTTGCTGTGAGAATTGTTCTGGTTTTTGTAAGGAATACTTCCTGCATATCAGAATTTACAAGGTGGAGAAAGGCTCATTTTCTTCGAAGTTGCCCTCTTCAGCTAAGTTGAGGAAACCCATGAACCTCATGATAGAAAACAATCTGTGTTACAAGCAGGAGCATCTAGCACATTGTTTGTTGTGAGAAACAGTTGGATTTCTGACGAGATATTTTCAGCAACGTAGGTTTCTCAGGGCGGTGATAGGCTCCATTTTTTCCAAAAGGCCTACACAGCTGAGTTGAAGAAACTCATGCATCTTTCAAATGATAATCATTTGTGTTAGAAACACGAGAATGTACCACTTTGGTTCCCTTTGAGAACTCTTATTGTTCTTGAAAGGAATACTATCTGGAACTCAGGTTACTCAAGACGGAGATAGGCTCACTGTGTTCCAAATAGGCCTATTCCGCAGAGTTGCAGAAACACATACATCTCTCGAAATAAACCATGTGTGTTAGAAACAGGAGCACCTATCACTTTGTTTCCCTATGAGAATTGTGTTAGTTATTGAAAGGAATACTTCCTGCAACTTAGATTTTTCAACTGGCTATACCTGCTTTTTGTTCTAAACAAACCTACTGAGCGGTATGGAAGAAAACCATGTATCTCTCAAAACAAAACCTCTACAAAACATGCAGGAATATCTAGCAAATTACTTCGTGCAGAGAACTGAGTTAGTTTTTGAAATTAATACTTCCTGGAAATTGGTTCTTGATGGGGGAAATAGGCTCTGTGTGCCCCAATTACGCCTATTCCACTGATTTGAAGATATCCATGTACTTCTGTAATGAAAATCATCTGACTGGGGAGCGGGATAGCCTAGCACATTGTTCTCCTGTGGGAATTGAGTTTGTTTTGGGAAGGATTCTCAGGCAAATTAGGTGTTTCATTGAGGAGACAGACTCTCTGTATTCCAAACAGGATTTCAGCTGTGTAGAAGAACCAACCACATGTATCTTTTGAGAGAAAACCATTTGTGTTTGAAACAGAAGAATCTAGCACATTGTTTCCCGATGAGAACTGAGTTTGGTTTTGGAATGAATACTCCCTGCAACTAAGGTTTTTCAAGGAGGTGATAGGCTATTTTTCTTCCAAATAGTCCAATTCAGCTAAGATGAGGAAACTCATGTTGCACTGCAAGGACAAACAACTATGTGAGAAGGTCTAGCATCTAGCACAATGCTTACCGGAGAGAATTGAGGTTGTGTTAGAAAGGAATACCTCCTGCAAATCACAATTTGCATGGTGGAGGAAGGCTCATTTTGTTCGAAATAGGACTATTGCCCTAAGTTGAAGGAATTCATATATCTCTTGAAAGAAAACCACAGTGTGAGAAGTAGGAACATCTAGCACCTTCTTTCACTGTGAGAACTGAGTTAGTTTTGAAATGGGATATGGCCTGTCACATAGGTTTTTTCAGGTGGAGAAAGGCTCTCTTCCTTGAAAAAGGCCTATTCACTTGAGTTCAAGATACACATGTATCTCTCGAAATAAAACCATCTGAGTTAGAAAGGGGAGCATTCAGCACCTTCTGTCCAAGTGAGAATTCACTGAGTTTTGGAAATTCTTCCTGCAAGTGAAGCTTTTCAAGGTGGAGACAGGCTTTCTTTGCTCCAATTAGGCCTATTCAAGCCTTGTGGAGGAAATACATGTATGTCTTGAAAGTAAGCCATCTGTCTTAGAAGCAAAAGCATGTGGCACATTGTTTTTCTGTGAGAACTGAGTCAGCCTTTCATAAGGAATACTCACGTCAATGTTTGATTTTCAAGGTGGAGATATGCTCTCTTTGTTCCAAGTAGGACTATTCTGTTGAGTTGGGGAAACGTATATGTCTTTTGAATGTATACTATTTGTTTTAGAAGCAGGAGCACGTACCACATTGGTTCCCTGTGTAAATTGAGTTAATTTTTTAAAGGAATACTACCTGCAACTGAGGTTTTTCATGGTGGAGATAAGCTCTGCCTGTTCCCAATAGGCTCCCTCAGCTGAATTAAAGAAACACAGCTATGTCTTGAAAGAAAACCATTTTTGTCAGAAGCAGGAGAATCCAGCACATTATATCCCTGTGAGAATTGAAGTAGGGTCTGTATGGACTACATCTGCATCTTAGGGTTTACAAGGTGGACTTGGGTCCCCTTTTGTCCAAATCGGCCTATTCATGTGACTTGAAAAACACATGTATCTCCCGAAAGAAAATCATCTCTGGTAGAATCAGGAGCATAAGATACCTTCTTTCTTATGAGAAATCACTTTGCTTTATGAGAAACACAACTTCCTGCAACTTACGTTTTTTGAAGCTGGGGATATTCACTTTCTGTTCCAAATAGACCTCTTCTGTGGAGTTGAAGAAATACTGTATTTCTGAGTAGAAAACAATATGTTTGAGAAGCAGGAGCTTCTAGCACATTGCTTTCCTGTGAGAATTGAGTTCGTTTTGGAAGGAATACTTCCAGCATTTTATGTGTTTCAAGGTGGAGATACGCTGTCTGTGTTCCTTAAAACTTACACTACTGAGTTGTAGAAAGAAATGTATCTTTCGAAGAGAACCATTTTGTCATAGAAGGAGGAGCATCTACCCCATTGGTCCCCTGTGAGAATGGCTTAGTTTTTGAAAGGGATGCTACCTGCAACAGAGGATTTTCCACGTGGACATAGGCCAACTGACCTCAATTGAAGAAAACCATGTGTCTCTTGAAGAAAACCAGCTGTGATATAAGCAGGAGCATCTAACACATTATTTTTCTGGGAGATTGAGTTCTTTTTTCAATGGAATACATCCTACAATGTAGGTTTTTCAAGGTGGATATAGGCTCTCTATGTTCCAAATAGGTCTATTAAGCAGAATTACAGAAAGAGAGGTATCCCTTCAACGAAAACTATCAATGATAGAAGCAGGAACATCTAGCACATTGTTTTCCAGTAAGAATTGGGTAGCTTTTTAAGGAAAAAATTCCTGCATATCCTGTATTCAAGGTGGAGGAAGGCTCGTTCTGTTCCCAATAGGTCTCTTTAGCCATGCTGAATAAACACATATGTCATTCAAAAGAAAACCATCTGTATTAAAAGCAGAAGCATCAAGCACATTGTTTCCTTGTGAGAATTAAGTCAGTTTCTGAAATGAATATTATCTGTAACTTACGTGTTTCAATTTGAAGGTAGGCTCTCTTTGTTTCAAATAGGCGTATTCAGCAGAGTTGAAGAAACACATGGAACTTTCAAAAGAAAACCATTCGTGTTATAAGCAAGCACATTGAGGTCTTTCTTTGCTCTGAGAATTGCCTTAGTTTTTCAATGAAATACTACGTGCAACTTAGGTTTTTCAAGGTGGAGATAGGCTCTGTTTGTTAGCACAGGTCTATTCAGCTGATTTGAGAAACATATGTGCCACTCTAAAGGAAATGATCTGTTAGATGTGCCACTGCTAGCACATGGTTTCACAGTGACAACTGTGTTAGTTTTGAGAGGAATACTTCCTGCAAACCTGAGTTTACTAGGTGAAGAAGGCTCATTTGTGCCGAATTGGCCTATTCACCTGAGTAGAAAAAACACATCTAACATTCCAAGGAAAACCATCTGTGATAGATACTGCAGCATCTAGACGATGGTTTCCCTGTGAGAATTCAGTTATTTTTTGAAATTAATCCTTCCTGAAAAGTTTGTTTTTCACGATGCACTTAGGCTCTTTTGGATACTAAGAAGACTATTTAGCAGAGTTGAAGAAACACATGTACCTGTCGACATAAAACCATTTGTGTTAGACCCAGTAACAAATCGCACATTATTTTGCTGTGAGAATTGTTCTGGTTTTTGTAAGGAATACTTCCTGCATATCAGAATTTACAAGGTGGAGAAAGGCTCATTTTCTTCGAAGTTGCCCTCTTCAGCTAAGTTGAGGAAACCCATGAACCTCATGATAGAAAACAATCTGTGTTACAAGCAGGAGCATCTAGCACATTGTTTGTTGTGAGAAACAGTTGGATTTCTGACGAGATATTTTCAGCAACGTAGGTTTCTCAGGGCGGTGATAGGCTCCATTTTTTCCAAAAGGCCTACACAGCTGAGTTGAAGAAACTCATGCATCTTTCAAATGATAATCATTTGTGTTAGAAACACGAGAATGTACCACTTTGGTTCCCTTTGAGAACTCTTATTGTTCTTGAAAGGAATACTATCTGGAACTCAGGTTACTCAAGACGGAGATAGGCTCACTGTGTTCCAAATAGGCCTATTCCGCAGAGTTGCAGAAACACATACATCTCTCGAAATAAACCATGTGTGTTAGAAACAGGAGCACCTATCACTTTGTTTCCCTATGAGAATTGTGTTAGTTATTGAAAGGAATACTTCCTGCAACTTAGATTTTTCAACTGGCTATACCTGCTTTTTGTTCTAAACAAACCTACTGAGCGGTATGGAAGAAAACCATGTATCTCTCAAAACAAAACCTCTACAAAACATGCAGGAATATCTAGCAAATTACTTCGTGCAGAGAACTGAGTTAGTTTTTGAAATTAATACTTCCTGGAAATTGGTTCTTGATGGGGGAAATAGGCTCTGTGTGCCCCAATTACGCCTATTCCACTGATTTGAAGATATCCATGTACTTCTGTAATGAAAATCATCTGACTGGGGAGCGGGATAGCCTAGCACATTGTTCTCCTGTGGGAATTGAGTTTGTTTTGGGAAGGATTCTCAGGCAAATTAGGTGTTTCATTGAGGAGACAGACTCTCTGTATTCCAAACAGGATTTCAGCTGTGTAGAAGAACCAACCACATGTATCTTTTGAGAGAAAACCATTTGTGTTTGAAACAGAAGAATCTAGCACATTGTTTCCCGATGAGAACTGAGTTTGGTTTTGGAATGAATACTCCCTGCAACTAAGGTTTTTCAAGGAGGTGATAGGCTATTTTTCTTCCAAATAGTCCAATTCAGCTAAGATGAGGAAACTCATGTTGCACTGCAAGGACAAACAACTATGTGAGAAGGTCTAGCATCTAGCACAATGCTTACCGGAGAGAATTGAGGTTGTGTTAGAAAGGAATACCTCCTGCAAATCACAATTTGCATGGTGGAGGAAGGCTCATTTTGTTCGAAATAGGACTATTGCCCTAAGTTGAAGGAATTCATATATCTCTTGAAAGAAAACCACAGTGTGAGAAGTAGGAACATCTAGCACCTTCTTTCACTGTGAGAACTGAGTTAGTTTTGAAATGGGATATGGCCTGTCACATAGGTTTTTTCAGGTGGAGAAAGGCTCTCTTCCTTGAAAAAGGCCTATTCACTTGAGTTCAAGATACACATGTATCTCTCGAAATAAAACCATCTGAGTTAGAAAGGGGAGCATTCAGCACCTTCTGTCCAAGTGAGAATTCACTGAGTTTTGGAAATTCTTCCTGCAAGTGAAGCTTTTCAAGGTGGAGACAGGCTTTCTTTGCTCCAATTAGGCCTATTCAAGCCTTGCGGAGGAAATACATGTATGTCTTGAAAGTAAGCCATCTGTCTTAGAAGCAAAAGCATGTGGCACATTGTTTTTCTGTGAGAACTGAGTCAGCCTTTCATAAGGAATACTCACGTCAATGTTTGATTTTCAAGGTGGAGATATGCTCTCTTTGTTCCAAGTAGGACTATTCTGTTGAGTTGGGGAAACGTATATGTCTTTTGAATGTATACTATTTGTTTTAGAAGCAGGAGCACGTACCACATTGGTTCCCTGTGTAAATTGAGTTAATTTTTTAAAGGAATACTACCTGCAACTGAGGTTTTTCATGGTGGAGATAAGCTCTGCCTGTTCCCAATAGGCTCCCTCAGCTGAATTAAAGAAACACAGCTATGTCTTGAAAGAAAACCATTTTTGTCAGAAGCAGGAGAATCCAGCACATTATATCCCTGTGAGAATTGAAGTAGGGTCTGTATGGACTACATCTGCATCTTAGGGTTTACAAGGTGGACTTGGGTCCCCTTTTGTCCAAATCGGCCTATTCATGTGACTTGAAAAACACATGTATCTCCCGAAAGAAAATCATCTCTGGTAGAATCAGGAGCATAAGATACCGTCTTTCTTATGAGAAATCACTTTGCTTTATGAGAAACACAACTTCCTGCAACTTACGTTTTTTGAAGCTGGGGATATTCACTTTCTGTTCCAAATAGACCTCTTCTGTGGAGTTGAAGAAATACCTGTATTTCTGGGTAGAAAACAATATGTTTGAGAAGCAGGAGCTTCTAGCACATTGGTTTCCTGTGAGAATTGAGTTCGTTTTGGAAGGAATACTTCCAGCATTTTATGTGTTTCAAGGTGGAGATACGCTGTCTGTGTTCCTTAAAGCTTACACTACTGAGTTGTAGAAAGAAATGTATCTTTCGAAGAGAACCATTTTGTCATAGAAGCAGGAGCATCTACCCCATTGGTCCCCTGTGAGAATGGCTTAGTTTTTGAAAGGGATGCTACCTGCAACAGAGGATTTTCCACGTGGACATAGGCCAACTGACCTCAATTGAAGAAAACCATGTGTCTCTTGAAGAAAACCAGCTGTGATATAAGCAGGAGCATCTAACACATTATTTTTCTGGGAGATTGAGTTCTTTTTTCAATGGAATACATCCTACAATGTAGGTTTTTCAAGGTGGATATAGGCTCTCTATGTTCCAAATAGGTCTATTAAGCAGAATTACAGAAAGAGAGGTATCCCTTCAACGAAAACTATCAATGATAGAAGCAGGAACATCTAGCACATTGTTTTCCAGTAAGAATTGGGTAGCTTTTTAAGGAAAAAATTCCTGCATATCCTGTATTCAAGGTGGAGGAAGGCTCGTTCTGTTCCCAATAGGTCTCTTTAGCCATGCTGAATAAACACATATGTCATTCAAAAGAAAACCATCTGTATTAAAAGCAGAAGCATCAAGCACATTGTTTCCTTGTGAGAATTAAGTCAGTTTCTGAAATGAATATTATCTGTAACTTACGTGTTTCAATTTGAAGGTAGGCTCTCTTTGTTTCAAATAGGCGTATTCAGCAGAGTTGAAGAAACACATGGAACTTTCAAAAGAAAACCATTCGTGTTATAAGCAAGCACATTGAGGTCTTTCTTTGCTCTGAGAATTGCCTTAGTTTTTCAATGAAATACTACGTGCAACTTAGGTTTTTCAAGGTGGAGATAGGCTCTGTTTGTTAGCACAGGTCTATTCAGCTGATTTGAAAAACATATGTGCCACTCTAAAGAAAATGATCTGTTAGATGTGCCACTGCTAGCACATGGTTTCACAGTGACAACTGTGTTAGTTTTGAGAGGAATACTTCCTGCAAACCTGAGTTTACTAGGTGAAGAAGGCTCATTTGTGCCGAATTGGCCTATTCACCTGAGTAGAAAAAACACATCTAACATTCCAAGGAAAACCATCTGTGATAGATACTGCAGTATCTAGACGATGGTTTCCCTGTGAGAATTCAGTTATTTTTTGAAATTAATCCTTCCTGAAAAGTTTGTTTTTCACGATGCACTTAGGCTCTTTTGGATACTAAGAAGACTATTTAGCAGAGTTGAAGAAACACATGTACCTGTCGACATAAAACCATTTGTGTTAGACCCAGTAACAAATCGCACATTATTTTGCTGTGAGAATTGTTCTGGTTTTTGTAAGGAATACTTCCTGCATATCAGAATTTACAAGGTGGAGAAAGGCTCATTTTCTTCGAAGTTGCCCTCTTCAGCTAAGTTGAGGAAACCCATGAACCTCATGATAGAAAACAATCTGTGTTACAAGCAGGAGCATCTAGCACATTGTTTGTTGTGAGAAACAGTTGGATTTCTGACGAGATATTTTCAGCAACGTAGGTTTCTCAGGGCGGTGATAGGCTCCATTTTTTCCAAAAGGCCTACACAGCTGAGTTGAAGAAACTCATGCATCTTTCAAATGATAATCATTTGTGTTAGAAACACGAGAATGTACCACTTTGGTTCCCTTTGAGAACTCTTATTGTTCTTGAAAGGAATACTATCTGGAACTCAGGTTACTCAAGACGGAGATAGGCTCACTGTGTTCCAAATAGGCCTATTCCGCAGAGTTGCAGAAACACATACATCTCTCGAAATAAACCATGTGTGTTAGAAACAGGAGCACCTATCACTTTGTTTCCCTATGAGAATTGTGTTAGTTATTGAAAGGAATACTTCCTGCAACTTAGATTTTTCAACTGGCTATACCTGCTTTTTGTTCTAAACAAACCTACTGAGCGGTATGGAAGAAAACCATGTATCTCTCAAAACAAAACCTCTACAAAACATGCAGGAATATCTAGCAAATTACTTCGTGCAGAGAACTGAGTTAGTTTTTGAAATTAATACTTCCTGGAAATTGGTTCTTGATGGGGGAAATAGGCTCTGTGTGCCCCAATTACGCCTATTCCACTGATTTGAAGATATCCATGTACTTCTGTAATGAAAATCATCTGACTGGGGAGCGGGATAGCCTAGCACATTGTTCTCCTGTGGGAATTGAGTTTGTTTTGGGAAGGATTCTCAGGCAAATTAGGTGTTTCATTGAGGAGACAGACTCTCTGTATTCCAAACAGGATTTCAGCTGTGTAGAAGAACCAACCACATGTATCTTTTGAGAGAAAACCATTTGTGTTTGAAACACAAGAATCTAGCACATTGTTTCCCGATGAGAACTGAGTTTGGTTTTGGAATGAATACTCCCTGCAACTAAGGTTTTTCAAGGAGGTGATAGGCTATTTTTCTTCCAAATAGTCCAATTCAGCTAAGATGAGGAAACTCATGTTGCACTGCAAGGACAAACAACTATGTGAGAAGGTCTAGCATCTAGCACAATGCTTACCGGAGAGAATTGAGGTTGTGTTAGAAAGGAATACCTCCTGCAAATCACAATTTGCATGGTGGAGGAAGGCTCATTTTGTTCGAAATAGGACTATTGCCCTAAGTTGAAGGAATTCATATATCTCTTGAAAGAAAACCACAGTGTGAGAAGTAGGAACATCTAGCACCTTCTTTCACTGTGAGAACTGAGTTAGTTTTGAAATGGGATATGGCCTGTCACATAGGTTTTTTCAGGTGGAGAAAGGCTCTCTTCCTTGAAAAAGGCCTATTCACTTGAGTTCAAGATACACATGTATCTCTCGAAATAAAACCATCTGAGTTAGAAAGGGGAGCATTGAGCACGTTCTGTCCAAGTGAGAATTCACTGAGTTTTGGAAATTCTTCCTGCAAGTGAAGCTTTTCAAGGTGGAGACAGGCTTTCTTTGCTCCAATTAGGCCTATTCAAGCCTTGCGGAGGAAATACATGTATGTCTTGAAAGTAAGCCATCTGTCTTAGAAGCAAAAGCATGTGGCACATTGTTTTTCTGTGAGAACTGAGTCAGCCTTTCATAAGGAATACTCACGTCAATGTTTGATTTTCAAGGTGGAGATATGCTCTCTTTGTTCCAAGTAGGACTATTCTGTTGAGTTGGGGAAACGTATATGTCTTTTGAATGTATACTATTTGTTTTAGAAGCAGGAGCACGTACCACATTGGTTCCCTGTGTAAATTGAGTTAATTTTTTAAAGGAATACTACCTGCAACTGAGGTTTTTCATGGTGGAGATAAGCTCTGCCTGTTCCCAATAGGCTCCCTCAGCTGAATTAAAGAAACACAGCTATGTCTTGAAAGAAAACCATTTTTGTCAGAAGCAGGAGAATCCAGCACATTATATCCCTGTGAGAATTGAAGTAGGGTCTGTATGGACTACATCTGCATCTTAGGGTTTACAAGGTGGACTTGGGTCCCCTTTTGTCCAAATCGGCCTATTCATGTGACTTGAAAAACACATGTATCTCCCGAAAGAAAATCATCTCTGGTAGAATCAGGAGCATAAGATACCGTCTTTCTTATGAGAAATCACTTTGCTTTATGAGAAACACAACTTCCTGCAACTTACGTTTTTTGAAGCTGGGGATATTCACTTTCTGTTCCAAATAGACCTCTTCTGTGGAGTTGAAGAAATACCTGTATTTCTGGGTAGAAAACAATATGTTTGAGAAGCAGGAGCTTCTAGCACATTGCTTTCCTGTGAGAATTGAGTTCGTTTTGGAAGGAATACTTCCAGCATTTTATGTGTTTCAAGGTGGAGATACGCTGTCTGTGTTCCTTAAAGCTTACACTACTGAGTTGTAGAAAGAAATGTATCTTTCGAAGAGAACCATTTTGTCATAGAAGCAGGAGCATCTACCCCATTGGTCCCCTGTGAGAATGGCTTAGTTTTTGAAAGGGATGCTACCTGCAACAGAGGATTTTCCACGTGGACATAGGCCAACTGACCTCAATTGAAGAAAACCATGTGTCTCTTGAAGAAAACCAGCTGTGATATAAGCAGGAGCATCTAACACATTATTTTTCTGGGAGATTGAGTTCTTTTTTCAATGGAATACATCCTACAATGTAGGTTTTTCAAGGTGGATATAGGCTCTCTATGTTCCAAATAGGTCTATTAAGCAGAATTACAGAAAGAGAGGTATCCCTTCAACGAAAACTATCAATGATAGAAGCAGGAACATCTAGCACATTGTTTTCCAGTAAGAATTGGGTAGCTTTTTAAGGAAAAAATTCCTGCATATCCTGTATTCAAGGTGGAGGAAGGCTCGTTCTGTTCCCAATAGGTCTCTTTAGCCATGCTGAATAAACACATATGTCATTCAAAAGAAAACCATCTGTATTAAAAGCAGAAGCATCAAGCACATTGTTTCCTTGTGAGAATTAAGTCAGTTTCTGAAATGAATATTATCTGTAACTTACGTGTTTCAATTTGAAGGTAGGCTCTCTTTGTTTCAAATAGGCGTATTCAGCAGAGTTGAAGAAACACATGGAACTTTCAAAAGAAAACCATTCGTGTTATAAGCAAGCACATTGAGGTCTTTCTTTGCTCTGAGAATTGCCTTAGTTTTTCAATGAAATACTACGTGCAACTTAGGTTTTTCAAGGTGGAGATAGGCTCTGTTTGTTAGCACAGGTCTATTCAGCTGATTTGAAAAACATATGTGCCACTCTAAAGAAAATGATCTGTTAGATGTGCCACTGCTAGCACATGGTTTCACAGTGACAACTGTGTTAGTTTTGAGAGGAATACTTCCTGCAAACCTGAGTTTACTAGGTGAAGAAGGCTCATTTGTGCCGAATTGGCCTATTCACCTGAGTAGAAAAAACACATCTAACATTCCAAGGAAAACCATCTGTGATAGATACTGCAGCATCTAGACGATGGTTTCCCTGTGAGAATTCAGTTATTTTTTGAAATTAATCCTTCCTGAAAAGTTTGTTTTTCACGATGCACTTAGGCTCTTTTGGATACTAAGAAGACTATTTAGCAGAGTTGAAGAAACACATGTACCTGTCGACATAAAACCATTTGTGTTAGACCCAGTAACAAATCGCACATTATTTTGCTGTGAGAATTGTTCTGGTTTTTGTAAGGAATACTTCCTGCATATCAGAATTTACAAGGTGGAGAAAGGCTCATTTTCTTCGAAGTTGCCCTCTTCAGCTAAGTTGAGGAAACCCATGAACCTCATGATAGAAAACAATCTGTGTTACAAGCAGGAGCATCTAGCACATTGTTTGTTGTGAGAAACAGTTGGATTTCTGACGAGATATTTTCAGCAACGTAGGTTTCTCAGGGCGGTGATAGGCTCCATTTTTTCCAAAAGGCCTACACAGCTGAGTTGAAGAAACTCATGCATCTTTCAAATGATAATCATTTGTGTTAGAAACACGAGAATGTACCACTTTGGTTCCCTTTGAGAACTCTTATTGTTCTTGAAAGGAATACTATCTGGAACTCAGGTTACTCAAGACGGAGATAGGCTCACTGTGTTCCAAATAGGCCTATTCCGCAGAGTTGCAGAAACACATACATCTCTCGAAATAAACCATGTGTGTTAGAAACAGGAGCACCTATCACTTTGTTTCCCTATGAGAATTGTGTTAGTTATTGAAAGGAATACTTCCTGCAACTTAGATTTTTCAACTGGCTATACCTGCTTTTTGTTCTAAACAAACCTACTGAGCGGTATGGAAGAAAACCATGTATCTCTCAAAACAAAACCTCTACAAAACATGCAGGAATATCTAGCAAATTACTTCGTGCAGAGAACTGAGTTAGTTTTTGAAATTAATACTTCCTGGAAATTGGTTCTTGATGGGGGAAATAGGCTCTGTGTGCCCCAATTACGCCTATTCCACTGATTTGAAGATATCCATGTACTTCTGTAATGAAAATCATCTGACTGGGGAGCGGGATAGCCTAGCACATTGTTCTCCTGTGGGAATTGAGTTTGTTTTGGGAAGGATTCTCAGGCAAATTAGGTGTTTCATTGAGGAGACAGACTCTCTGTATTCCAAACAGGATTTCAGCTGTGTAGAAGAACCAACCACATGTATCTTTTGAGAGAAAACCATTTGTGTTTGAAACACAAGAATCTAGCACATTGTTTCCCGATGAGAACTGAGTTTGGTTTTGGAATGAATACTCCCTGCAACTAAGGTTTTTCAAGGAGGTGATAGGCTATTTTTCTTCCAAATAGTCCAATTCAGCTAAGATGAGGAAACTCATGTTGCACTGCAAGGACAAACAACTATGTGAGAAGGTCTAGCATCTAGCACAATGCTTACCGGAGAGAATTGAGGTTGTGTTAGAAAGGAATACCTCCTGCAAATCACAATTTGCATGGTGGAGGAAGGCTCATTTTGTTCGAAATAGGACTATTGCCCTAAGTTGAAGGAATTCATATATCTCTTGAAAGAAAACCACAGTGTGAGAAGTAGGAACATCTAGCACCTTCTTTCACTGTGAGAACTGAGTTAGTTTTGAAATGGGATATGGCCTGTCACATAGGTTTTTTCAGGTGGAGAAAGGCTCTCTTCCTTGAAAAAGGCCTATTCACTTGAGTTCAAGATACACATGTATCTCTCGAAATAAAACCATCTGAGTTAGAAAGGGGAGCATTGAGCACGTTCTGTCCAAGTGAGAATTCACTGAGTTTTGGAAATTCTTCCTGCAAGTGAAGCTTTTCAAGGTGGAGACAGGCTTTCTTTGCTCCAATTAGGCCTATTCAAGCCTTGCGGAGGAAATACATGTATGTCTTGAAAGTAAGCCATCTGTCTTAGAAGCAAAAGCATGTGGCACATTGTTTTTCTGTGAGAACTGAGTCAGCCTTTCATAAGGAATACTCACGTCAATGTTTGATTTTCAAGGTGGAGATATGCTCTCTTTGTTCCAAGTAGGACTATTCTGTTGAGTTGGGGAAACGTATATGTCTTTTGAATGTATACTATTTGTTTTAGAAGCAGGAGCACGTACCACATTGGTTCCCTGTGTAAATTGAGTTAATTTTTTAAAGGAATACTACCTGCAACTGAGGTTTTTCATGGTGGAGATAAGCTCTGCCTGTTCCCAATAGGCTCCCTCAGCTGAATTAAAGAAACACAGCTATGTCTTGAAAGAAAACCATTTTTGTCAGAAGCAGGAGAATCCAGCACATTATATCCCTGTGAGAATTGAAGTAGGGTCTGTATGGACTACATCTGCATCTTAGGGTTTACAAGGTGGACTTGGGTCCCCTTTTGTCCAAATCGGCCTATTCATGTGACTTGAAAAACACATGTATCTCCCGAAAGAAAATCATCTCTGGTAGAATCAGGAGCATAAGATACCGTCTTTCTTATGAGAAATCACTTTGCTTTATGAGAAACACAACTTCCTGCAACTTACGTTTTTTGAAGCTGGGGATATTCACTTTCTGTTCCAAATAGACCTCTTCTGTGGAGTTGAAGAAATACCTGTATTTCTGGGTAGAAAACAATATGTTTGAGAAGCAGGAGCTTCTAGCACATTGGTTTCCTGTGAGAATTGAGTTCGTTTTGGAAGGAATACTTCCAGCATTTTATGTGTTTCAAGGTGGAGATACGCTGTCTGTGTTCCTTAAAGCTTACACTACTGAGTTGTAGAAAGAAATGTATCTTTCGAAGAGAACCATTTTGTCATAGAAGCAGGAGCATCTACCCCATTGGTCCCCTGTGAGAATGGCTTAGTTTTTGAAAGGGATGCTACCTGCAACAGAGGATTTTCCACGTGGACATAGGCCAACTGACCTCAATTGAAGAAAACCATGTGTCTCTTGAAGAAAACCAGCTGTGATATAAGCAGGAGCATCTAACACATTATTTTTCTGGGAGATTGAGTTCTTTTTTCAATGGAATACATCCTACAATGTAGGTTTTTCAAGGTGGATATAGGCTCTCTATGTTCCAAATAGGTCTATTAAGCAGAATTACAGAAAGAGAGGTATCCCTTCAACGAAAACTATCAATGATAGAAGCAGGAACATCTAGCACATTGTTTTCCAGTAAGAATTGGGTAGCTTTTTAAGGAAAAAATTCCTGCATAACCTGTATTCAAGGTGGAGGAAGGCTCGTTCTGTTCCCAATAGGTCTCTTTAGCCATGCTGAATAAACACATATGTCATTCAAAAGAAAACCATCTGTATTAAAAGCAGAAGCATCAAGCACATTGTTTCCTTGTGAGAATTAAGTCAGTTTCTGAAATGAATATTATCTGTAACTTACGTGTTTCAATTTGAAGGTAGGCTCTCTTTGTTTCAAATAGGCGTATTCAGCAGAGTTGAAGAAACACATGGAACTTTCAAAAGAAAACCATTCGTGTTATAAGCAAGCACATTGAGGTCTTTCTTTGCTCTGAGAATTGCCTTAGTTTTTCAATGAAATACTACGTGCAACTTAGGTTTTTCAAGGTGGAGATAGGCTCTGTTTGTTAGCACAGGTCTATTCAGCTGATTTGAAAAACATATGTGCCACTCTAAAGAAAATGATCTGTTAGATGTGCCACTGCTAGCACATGGTTTCACAGTGACAACTGTGTTAGTTTTGAGAGGAATACTTCCTGCAAACCTGAGTTTACTAGGTGAAGAAGGCTCATTTGTGCCGAATTGGCCTATTCACCTGAGTAGAAAAAACACATCTAACATTCCAAGGAAAACCATCTGTGATAGAAACTGCAGCATCTAGACGGTGGTTTCCCTGTGAGAATTCAGTTATTTTTTGAAATTAATCCTTCCTGAAAAGTTTGTTTTTCACGATGCACTTAGGCTCTTTTGGATACTAAGAAGACTATTTAGCAGAGTTGAAGAAACACATGTACCTGTCGACATAAAACCATTTGTGTTAGACCCAGTAACAAATCGCACATTATTTTGCTGTGAGAATTGTTCTGGTTTTTGTAAGGAATACTTCCTGCATATCAGAATTTACAAGGTGGAGAAAGGCTCATTTTCTTCGAAGTTGCCCTCTTCAGCTAAGTTGAGGAAACCCATGAACCTCATGATAGAAAACAATCTGTGTTACAAGCAGGAGCATCTAGCACATTGTTTGTTGTGAGAAACAGTTGGATTTCTGACGAGATATTTTCAGCCACGTAGGTTTCTCAGGGCGGTGATAGGCTCCATTTTTTCCAAAAGGCCTACACAGCTGAGTTGAAGAAACTCATGCATCTTTCAAATGATAATCATTTGTGTTAGAAACACGAGAATGTACCACTTTGGTTCCCTTTGAGAACTCTTATTGTTCTTGAAAGGAATACTATCTGGAACTCAGGTTACTCAAGACGGAGATAGGCTCACTGTGTTCCAAATAGGCCTATTCCGCAGAGTTGCAGAAACACATACATCTCTCGAAATAAACCATGTGTGTTAGAAACAGGAGCACCTATCACTTTGTTTCCCTATGAGAATTGTGTTAGTTATTGAAAGGAATACTTCCTGCAACTTAGATTTTTCAACTGGCTATACCTGCTTTTTGTTCTAAACAAACCTACTGAGCGGTATGGAAGAAAACCATGTATCTCTCAAAACAAAACCTCTACAAAACATGCAGGAATATCTAGCAAATTACTTCGTGCAGAGAACTGAGTTAGTTTTTGAAATTAATACTTCCTGGAAATTGGTTCTTGATGGGGGAAATAGGCTCTGTGTGCCCCAATTACGCCTATTCCACTGATTTGAAGATATCCATGTACTTCTGTAATGAAAATCATCTGACTGGGGAGCGGGATAGCCTAGCACATTGTTCTCCTGTGGGAATTGAGTTTGTTTTGGGAAGGATTCTCAGGCAAATTAGGTGTTTCATTGAGGAGACAGACTCTCTGTATTCCAAACAGGATTTCAGCTGTGTAGAAGAACCAACCACATGTATCTTTTGAGAGAAAACCATTTGTGTTTGAAACACAAGAATCTAGCACATTGTTTCCCGATGAGAACTGAGTTTGGTTTTGGAATGAATACTCCCTGCAACTAAGGTTTTTCAAGGAGGTGATAGGCTATTTTTCTTCCAAATAGTCCAATTCAGCTAAGATGAGGAAACTCATGTTGCACTGCAAGGACAAACAACTATGTGAGAAGGTCTAGCATCTAGCACAATGCTTACCGGAGAGAATTGAGGTTGTGTTAGAAAGGAATACCTCCTGCAAATCACAATTTGCATGGTGGAGGAAGGCTCATTTTGTTCGAAATAGGACTATTCCCCTAAGTTGAAGGAATTCATATATCTCTTGAAAGAAAACCACAGTGTGAGAAGTAGGAACATCTAGCACCTTCTTTCACTGTGAGAACTGAGTTAGTTTTGAAATGGGATATGGCCTGTCACATAGGTTTTTTCAGGTGGAGAAAGGCTCTCTTCCTTGAAAAAGGCCTATTCACTTGAGTTCAAGATACACATGTATCTCTCGAAATAAAACCATCTGAGTTAGAAAGGGGAGCATTCAGCACCTTCTGTCCAAGTGAGAATTCACTGAGTTTTGGAAATTCTTCCTGCAAGTGAAGCTTTTCAAGGTGGAGACAGGCTTTCTTTGCTCCAATTAGGCCTATTCAAGCCTTGCGGAGGAAATACATGTATGTCTTGAAAGTAAGCCATCTGTCTTAGAAGCAAAAGCATGTGGCACATTGTTTTTCTGTGAGAACTGAGTCAGCCTTTCATAAGGAATACTCACGTCAATGTTTGATTTTCAAGGTGGAGATATGCTCTCTTTGTTCCAAGTAGGACTATTCTGTTGAGTTGGGGAAACGTATATGTCTTTTGAATGTATACTATTTGTTTTAGAAGCAGGAGCACGTACCACATTGGTTCCCTGTGTAAATTGAGTTAATTTTTTAAAGGAATACTACCTGCAACTGAGGTTTTTCATGGTGGAGATAAGCTCTGCCTGTTCCCAATAGGCTCCCTCAGCTGAATTAAAGAAACACAGCTATGTCTTGAAAGAAAACCATTTTTGTCAGAAGCAGGAGAATCCAGCACATTATATCCCTGTGAGAATTGAAGTAGGGTCTGTATGGACTACATCTGCATCTTAGGGTTTACAAGGTGGACTTGGGTCCCCTTTTGTCCAAATCGGCCTATTCATGTGACTTGAAAAACACATGTATCTCCCGAAAGAAAATCATCTCTGGTAGAATCAGGAGCATAAGATACCGTCTTTCTTATGAGAAATCACTTTGCTTTATGAGAAACACAACTTCCTGCAACTTACGTTTTTTGAAGCTGGGGATATTCACTTTCTGTTCCAAATAGACCTCTTCTGTGGAGTTGAAGAAATACCTGTATTTCTGGGTAGAAAACAATATGTTTGAGAAGCAGGAGCTTCTAGCACATTGCTTTCCTGTGAGAATTGAGTTCGTTTTGGAAGGAATACTTCCAGCATTTTATGTGTTTCAAGGTGGAGATACGCTGTCTGTGTTCCTTAAAGCTTACACTACTGAGTTGTAGAAAGAAATGTATCTTTCGAAGAGAACCATTTTGTCATAGAAGCAGGAGCATCTACCCCATTGGTCCCCTGTGAGAATGGCTTAGTTTTTGAAAGGGATGCTACCTGCAACAGAGGATTTTCCACGTGGACATAGGCCAACTGACCTCAATTGAAGAAAACCATGTGTCTCTTGAAGAAAACCAGCTGTGATATAAGCAGGAGCATCTAACACATTATTTTTCTGGGAGATTGAGTTCTTTTTTCAATGGAATACATCCTACAATGTAGGTTTTTCAAGGTGGATATAGGCTCTCTATGTTCCAAATAGGTCTATTAAGCAGAATTACAGAAAGAGAGGTATCCCTTCAACGAAAACTATCAATGATAGAAGCAGGAACATCTAGCACATTGTTTTCCAGTAAGAATTGGGTAGCTTTTTAAGGAAAAAATTCCTGCATAACCTGTATTCAAGGTGGAGGAAGGCTCGTTCTGTTCCCAATAGGTCTCTTTAGCCATGCTGAATAAACACATATGTCATTCAAAAGAAAACCATCTGTATTAAAAGCAGAAGCATCAAGCACATTGTTTCCTTGTGAGAATTAAGTCAGTTTCTGAAATGAATATTATCTGTAACTTACCTGTTTCAATTTGAAGGTAGGCTCTCTTTGTTTCAAATAGGCGTATTCAGCAGAGTTGAAGAAACACATGGAACTTTCAAAAGAAAACCATTCGTGTTATAAGCAAGCACATTGAGGTCTTTCTTTGCTCTGAGAATTGCCTTAGTTTTTCAATGAAATACTACGTGCAACTTAGGTTTTTCAAGGTGGAGATAGGCTCTGTTTGTTAGCACAGGTCTATTCAGCTGATTTGAGAAACATATGTGCCACTCTAAAGAAAATGATCTGTTAGATGTGCCACTGCTAGCACATGGTTTCACAGTGACAACTGTGTTAGTTTTGAGAGGAATACTTCCTGCAAACCTGAGTTTACTAGGTGGAGAAGGCTCATTTGTGCCGAATTGGCCTATTCACCTGAGTAGAAAAAACACATCTAACATTCCAAGGAAAACCATCTGTGATAGAAACTGCAGCATCTAGACGGTGGTTTCCCTGTGAGAATTCAGTTATTTTTTGAAATTAATCCTTCCTGAAAAGTTTGTTTTTCACGATGCACTTAGGCTCTTTTGGATACTAAGAAGACTATTTAGCAGAGTTGAAGAAACACATGTACCTGTCGACATAAAACCATTTGTGTTAGACCCAGTAACAAATCGCACATTATTTTGCTGTGAGAATTGTTCTGGTTTTTGTAAGGAATACTTCCTGCATATCAGAATTTACAAGGTGGAGAAAGGCTCATTTTCTTCGAAGTTGCCCTCTTCAGCTAAGTTGAGGAAACCTATGAACCTCATGATAGAAAACAATCTGTGTTACAAGCAGGAGCATCTAGCACATTGTTTGTTGTGAGAAACAGTTGGATTTCTGACGAGATATTTTCAGCCACGTAGGTTTCTCAGGGCGGTGATAGGCTCCATTTTTTCCAAAAGGCCTACACAGCTGAGTTGAAGAAACTCATGCATCTTTCAAATGATAATCATTTGTGTTAGAAACACGAGAATGTACCACTTTGGTTCCCTTTGAGAACTCTTATTGTTCTTGAAAGGAATACTATCTG